>NC_060139.1:443786753-444411753 GCF_021461385.2 Schistocerca piceifrons | reverse complement strand
GAATATCATCCTACTCATCAGCCTAATAAACCTGGCACAGTGCTACCTCTCAAATGGCTCACTCAACAGCTCACTACTACTTCGCAGTGGCTCAGTTAACCCCTAATCTCCAACACGTCTGGCACAGCGCTTCCTCGCAACTGGCTAACGAAAATCCATCATCAGCAAAATACGCATATTCATCCAAGTGTTTGTCCGATGCTTCTTCTTTTGACGTACACTGTACAGTCTTCATCATACCATCTGACAATGTCTGGAATTACCCCATACCCATCTTACGACATCTCATATGTATCAGACTACCATCTGTTCTCATATACACAATTTCTTCTACCGGAAACGCAATTGGGTGTAATGCTACTGGATTTTCTGATGAATTTCCTTACTTCTTGAACATTCTGAAGTGAGAAATATGCTGTCTTCCCTTTGCCGTGAGGTTTCTCTACGTCTCCAGTTCCATAGCATTGTCTTGTGTTATTCTTCACACACGATACGGTCCACAGAATGTAGAAAACTGGTATAGGCATGCGTATTCACATACAGAGATATGTACACAGACAGAATACGCCTCTGCAGCCGGCAACTCCTATATGAGACAACAAGTGTCTGCCGCAGTTGTTAGATCGGTTACTGCTGCTACAATGGCAAGTTATCAAGATTTAAGTGAGTTTGAAGGTTGTGTTATAGTCGGCGCACGAGCGATAGGACATATGAGGTGCATTCAAGTTCTGAAGCCTCAGATTTTTTTTTCTAATTAACTACTCACCCGAAATCGATGAAACTGGCGTTACTTCTCGACGTAATCGCCCTGCAGACGTACACATTTTTCGCAACGCTGATGCCATGATTTCTTGGCAGCGGCGAAGACTTCTTTAGGAGTCTGTTTTGACCACTGAAAAATCGCTGAGGCAATAGCAGCACGGCTGGTTCAAATGGTTCAAATGGCTCTGAGCACTATGGGACTCAACTGCTGAGGTCATTAGTCCCCTAGAACTTAGAACTAGTTAAACCTAACTAACCTAAGGACATCACAAACATCCATGCGCGAGGCACAATTCGAACCTGCAACCGTAGCGGTCTTGCGGTTCCAGACTGCAGCGCCTTTAACCGCATGGCCACTTCGGCCGGCGCACGGCTGGTGAATGTGCGGCCACAGAGAGTGTCTTTCATTGTTGGAAAAAGCCAAAAGTCACTAGGAGCCAGGTCAGGTGAGTAGGGAGCATGAGGAATCACTTCAAAGTTGTTATCACGAAGAAACTGTTGCGTAACGTTAGCTCGATGTGCGGGTGCGTTGTCTTGGTGAAACAGCACACGCGAAGCCCTTCCCGGACGTTTTTGTTGCAGTGCAGGAAGGAATTTGTTCTTCAAAACATTTTCGTAGGATGCACCTGTTACCGTAGTGCTCTTTGGAACGCAATGGGTAAGGATAACGCCCTCGTTGTCCCAGAACATGGACACCATCATTTTTTCAGCACTGGCGGTTACCCGAAATTTTTTTGATGGTGGTGAATCTGTGTGCTTCCATTGAGGTGACTGGCGCTTTGTTTCTGGATTGAAAAATGGCATCCACGTCTCATCCATTGTTACAACTGACGAAAAGAAAGTCCCATTCATGCTGTCGTTGCACGTCAACATTGCTTGGCAACATGCCACACGGGCAGCCATGTGGTCATCCATCAGCATTCGTGGCACCCACCTGGATGACACTTTTCGCATTTTCAGGTCGTCATGCAGGATTGTGTGCACAGAACCCACAGAAATGCCAACTCTGGAGGCGATCTGTTCAACAGTCATTCGGCGATCCCCCAAAACAATTCTCTCCACTTTCTCGATCATGTCGTCAGACTGGCTTGTGCGAGCCCGAGGTTGTTTCGGTTTGTTGTCACATGATGTTCTGCCTTCATTAAACTGTCGCACCTACAAACGCACTTTCGACACATCCATAACTCCATCACCACATGTCTCCTTCAACTGTCGATGAATTTCAATTGGTTTCACACCACACAAATTCAGAAAACGAATGATTGCACGCTGTTCCAGTAAGGAAAACGTCGCCATTTTAAGTATTTAAAACAGTTCTCATTCTCGCCGCTGGCGGTAAAACTCCATCTGCCATATGGTGCTGCCATCTCTGTGACGTATTGACAATGAACGCGGCCTCATTTTAAAACAATGCACATATTTCTATCTCTTTCCAGCCCGGAGAAAAAAAAAATCAGAGGCTTTAGAACTTGAATGCACCTCGTAGGATCTCCGAGGTAGCGATGAAGTGGGAATTTTCGTGTACGACCATTTCACGAGTATACCATGAATATCAGGAATCCGGTAAAATATCAGATCTCCGACACGACAGCTCGGGAAAAAGATGCTGCAAGAACGGGAAGAACGACGACTGAAGAGAATCGCTCAACATGACAGAAGTGCACCCCTTCCGCAGATTGCTGCAGATTTCAATGCTGTGCCATCAACAAGTGTCAGTGTGCAAACCATTCAACGAGAAATCATCAATATGGGCTTTCAGAGCAGAAGGCCTATTCGTTTACCCTTTATGGCTGCACAACACAAAGCTTTACGCCTCGCCTGGGCCCGTCAACAACGACATAGGACTGTTGATGACTGGAAGCAGTTGCCTGGTCGGACGAGTCTCGTTTCAAACTGTATCGAGTTGATGGGCGTGTACAAGTATGGAGATATCCTCATGAATCCATGGACCCCGCATATCTGCAGGGGACTGTGGAAGCCGAGGACGCCCTGTAATGGCGTGGGGCGTGTGGGGTTGGAGTGATATGGGACCCTTGATACGTCTAGAAACGACTCTGACAGGTGACACGTACGTAAGCATCCTGTCTGATCACCTGGATCCATTTATGTCCATTGTGCATGCCGACGGACGTGGAAAACTCCAACAGGACAATGAGACATCCCACACGTCCAAAATTGCTACAGAGTGGCTCCAGGAACACTCTTCTGAGTTTAAACACTTCCGCTGGCCACCAAACTCCCCAGGCATGAAGATTATTGAGCATAACTGAAATGCCTTGCAACATGCCGTTCAGAAGATATCTCCCTCTCTCGTACTATTACGGACTTATGGGCAGCACTACAGGATTCATGGTGTCAGTAACATCCAGCACTACTTCAGATAATACTTGAGTCCATGCCACGTCCTGTTGCGGCACTTCTGTTTGCTCGTGGGGCCCCTACACGATATTAGGCAGGAGTACCAGTTTCTTTGGCTCTTCAGTGTATTTTTCTTGGATCTACTCCTTGATTTTGATAACTCTTTATCCCCTGCAGCTAATTTAATTCTTCGTATTGACCCTTTCTTGCTTTCAAAAATTCACTTTGGAATCACAGACATTTTTCCCATTTTACACGGATAACCTAACTTACATCGGAGATCCTGATGACATAATATTTCTAATCTCGCCGCTATTTCGTAATACTCCCGATAAAGGCCATCTTTCTACTTTGAGCTTCGTTGGAACAGATTGCCCCACGGGCTGTCCTCGTTGTCAGTGGTATGTAAGAACACTGTCTAATAAATATATTGCGAACCGAGTTAGCAGTAAAGAAGTACTAAATCACAACGTCATGGCTGATACGGCATTTTTATCAAGACCCTAAGCTGTCGACAGGCGTTGACATACATCAACGGGGACAGTTAAAAATTTGTGCCCCGACCGGGACTCGAACCCGGGATCTCCTAATTACATGGCAGGCGCTCTTTCCATCTGAGCCACCGAGGGCACAGAGGATAGTGCGACTGCAGGGATTTATCCCTTGCGCCCTCCCCGTGAGACCCACATTCCCATCTTAATGTCCACACAGTACTTGCGTAGTGCCATACCCAATACACTCATTACTCGCGGCAGAAAATCTCCAACTGTCCCCGTTAATGTATATCAACGCCTGTCGACAGCTTAGGGTCTTGATTTATCATTTTGTTCTAGAGAGCTGCATGGTCACCGATGGTTTTTGTTCTTTCGGACATATCTGTTCTTTCGGACACGTTGATGTATATCAACGCCTGTCGATAGCTTAGGGTCTTGATTTAATTATCATTTTGTTCTAGAGAGCTGCATGGTCACCGATGGTATCTGTACTTTTGGACATTTCTGTTCTTTCGGACATGTCCGAAAGAACAGGTATGTCCGAACAGATACCATCTCCACATAGTTAAGGCTAACCGGCCGTTGACCTAGTTCTTCTGTGCAGATGCACACGCATTGCCCGAACCCTTATGGCACTCGGTAAGATTGTCTGCCATGAGTAATATGTGTAGTGGGCAGGGACACTATGCATGTACTGTGTGGACATGAAGTTGGGAATGTGGATCTCACGGGGAGCGCGCAAGGGATAAATCCCTGCAGTCGCACTGTCCTCTGTGCCCTCGGTGGCTCAGATGGATAGAGCGCCAGCCATGTAAGTGGGAGATCCCGGGTTCGAGTCCCGGACGGGGCACACATTGTCAACGCCTGTCGACAGCTTAGGGTCTTGATTTAATTATCATTTCAGTCTAGAGAGCTGTGTGGTCACTGATGATACCTGTTCTTTCGGACATGTTACTGTGCGGTGGTGCCCACTAGTTGCTTATAGGGTGCCTAAGGGATGGTGCGTTCTCGGAATGCTATACAACAATTCAAGTAAATAACATTAATAGCTTCATATCAATAAAGCAGATCGACAGTACTTAACTTCGAAGTTCAAAATGTTCAAATTTGTGTGAAATCTTATGCGACTTAACTGCTAAGGTCATCATTCTCTAAGCTTACACACTGCTTAACCTAAATTATCCTAAGGACAAACACACACACCCATGCCCGAGGGAGAACTGGAGCCTCCGCCGGGACCAGCTGGACAAACTTCGAAGTAACAAGGGTGTCGCAAGCGATGGGCGACATGTAAACAAGTAATGTTTGTCGCTATAGACAAAGTGAAAACAAGCAATGGATATGGATCACTAATAATTGTTCTCATAGCACTCTCTGTTAGGCCGTGCTTATACTACGCGAATACTCCAATAATGTCCGGCCGACGCTGACAGGACCGGCGCTTATATTTCCTTCTTGCAGGTTGTTCCTGTCGTGTTGCGGTCCTTGTCAGTGGGCTATTGGCTGACATCGCCTCACTGCCTTCTCTGGTCTTGCGTTCTTCCTCTTCGTTCGGCGCTTGTGGTTACGCCAGAACAGTTACGACACCTGAAGACGGCCGTGTAAGAGCCCGAAACCGGTCGTGTTCTAAATAAAGGAACCTTACAACTGTAGCGGTATTTTCAGCCTCTGGTTTAAAACCATTCAAAAGCCAAGATTGCATAAAATATTTTTCGTTCAAGACAACCGATTTCAACAGTCTTAGCTGTCAGCTTCAGGTCTTAACCATTTGTTTGTGGTAAAACGTGTTCATTTTACGCTGAAGCTCATGCATACGATGTCAAGTGGATGAAACTGAGCACATTATAAACGTTTGTCATCGCTAAAATATTTAAAAACTCATAGAACCTTGTCCAAAAGGCCATGTCCATATACATATTGCTGGACACGTACTACACAGTGCAAATCAACTTTAATTGGAGTACAAGGTACAACTGAGTCGATTGTAGCTTGTACGCCATTTAAAGTGGATAACAATTAAAACAGATGGTCCTTCAGTACTCTCCGAATGAGAAAATTCAATATTATTCAAATGGTGAAATGGTGTCGCTGCGCCGTGTTATAACGAAGAGCGCCACCACCGTAACTGCTCGCTGATCGACACGCACACACTCTGCTTGAACTGTCTCGTGTTGCGGGACCAGCTCTATTTGGCGCTACAGTTACGCAGAGCCCACGTCGTGCGAAGTCTAGCTTTCTGTGTACGATTAGAACACCTCTGGTAACATGCTCTCGGAGTTTCAATCGTTTCTATCGAGCTGTTAATGTGTTACGTTACTTCATGTGTCTCGCTCTTAAGTTTTGGAGAGCAGTGTAAATAGAGACTTGTATTAAATTTCCCGCAATTTTGTTAACATCAACTTTATGTGTGAGATAGTATTATTTCTTTCTTTGGATGGTTGGTTGGTTGGGGGAGGAGGGGCCAAACAGCGAGGTCATCGGTCCCATCGGATTAGGGAAGGCAGGGAAAGGAAGTCGGCCGTGCGCTTTCAAAGCAACCATGCCGGGATTTGCCTGCGGCATGGACGGTTCACAACCGCGTCCAACCATCCTGATTTAGGTTTTCCGCGATTTAGGGAAATCACGGAAAATCTATATCAGGATGGCCGGACACGGGTGTGAACCGCTGTCCTCCCGAATGCGAGTCCAGTGTGCTAACCGCTGCGCCACCTCAACCTCACTCGATTCTTTCTCCGGTTTTCCCCCCTTCTGTTACTCAGTAATATTTGCCAGGTATAAGCTGTATGTTCACAAAAACAGTTGGCGCGATACCTGAACAAATCGCCACTGATGAATACAAAACAGTTGTAGGAAACGGCAGGGAACGTCAGTACTGTGAAGGTACCGGGTAGAAAACGTATCGGCCATTATATCGGCAACAAAAAAGAAACCACAGCTGATTATGATGCAAACTTCGTATGACGATTTAAATGAGTGTTTTCCGCTTCTTACTACTATTCGTCACAGTGGATAATGGGCTTATGTAACTGATCATACCGTGGAACAATAGGGGATAGCAACAAAATCTATCGGCTTTTCCATCTCAGATCTTCAGGGAACGACAATTTTCAACGCCGACACTCACTTCAAGCAACAAAAAGCGTAAAGTTATTTGGAAAAACATTTTGATACAATCTGCAAGTAATTATTTCATTACATCATACATTCGATATTCACTTTCAAAATTGCCTCTAATGTGATATTTACTTATCTACTACCAGTTTCAGAACAGTTCAACTCGGTGATTCTAACAACACGAAGCTTCTCACGATGCTATTGGCACAATAGGTTCCGTGCGCACCATATATAAGACGGCGATTAGCCAGAACGATCATGATTATTTCTGCTGTAATACGGCTGAATCCTTCAGTACGGCCATTATTCAATGCGAAGTGTGTGCATATACCTCGCAAGCTAAGCCAAAGGAGGTTTGCATAGCTTCTCACGTCTTACACATCTTAGTGTCATCATGCGTGATGATTGGTCAAGACACATCTAAATTCCATACTTCAGTCGCGATTGCTTGGGAATATCAGAACAGTTTGGGCAGAACTGACATTCATCTTACACCTGGGTAGAGTTAACGGTCAGAGTTGAAACAATGTCATTCACAAAGATCGTCTCACAGCACCTTTCAATGTATCAGACTGGAAAACTATAGAGGTGCGCGAGATAACAGTGATACGTTCTGTTCACTTACAATTTATCACTAGCTGAACACTCTATAAGGGTAAACATTAATAAAACTGACAAACTGCAGGTACAGATTCCTGACTGAAAATGGAGGAAAAAAGGTCCTACGGACATGTGTACGGAAGTGTACGGTATGCGCGCAACGACAACAACTCGTCCCGCAAGACAGTACAGAGCTGCATGGTATGCACGTTACAACAGAAGTTCAAAGTGAAATCCATGAGATTTTAAGTGACAGGGACAGTAGCGGTTGTCATGCGGGACAGATATAACCGTATGCTGGTTTACACAATGTTAGCGGGCCAATTGCCTGGAGCTTGTACTAGGGTTTGTCCCAATGTCCTGTAGAATCCGGTCCTCCACATTTGGTGCACGCGTCCGCCGCCTCCCTGCACGTTCGTCTGTGTGAAAAGATCCATCATCAGACAGACGCCAAGAAAGATTTAACAATGTTGTGTGATGTGGTTCGTATCTGTGACTGTACTTCTCTTGGTACAGCTATGCTGCCCCTCGACGGTTTCCATCTGCTTGACCGTAAACAAACACCATTTCGGCTTGTTCCCGACATGAACCCAGGATCATTCTGATGGTTACTACACATTGCGCCAGTCACACAGCCTGCAACACACCAGAATCCCACGGAATGTGGTCACAGGAACTGTCACTCGTCAGTGCCATCTACTGTGGCAACGATGCATTTCCGAACACACCTTCATAGGACCTTTCTTCCTCCATTTCCAGTCAGCATTCCGTCCCTGCACTTTGTCGGTGTTATTAATATTCAGCCTGTATACATTTCATTCACCAGTACTTCGAATATCAGTCGAGACTGGAAATATGTTTTGTCCAATCTATATATGATGTTACCTATTCACCACTTCGAAACATCTCACCTGAGTGACGCTAATCACTGAACCAGCGTGTATTGGCCAGAAGTGAAATGAGTGCATGGCTGTCTGTACAGTGATATTTTTAACCGCGGGTGTTGCTCTAGTGGGGGTCCTAAACAGACCCTATCCCGTTTTATTCATGGATGTGTCGATATCGCACTCCCTAATGATCATGCCACAGGAGGGCGCGGAACAAGAGGGCTGAAAAAGCACAGAGTGTTAAAATAACAAATGTTGCAAATGTTGGTAGTTTAGAAGAAAATAATAGACGATCCACGTATATATATATATATATATATATATATATATATATATATATATATATATATATATATGTGTGTGTGTGTGTGTGTGTGTGTGTGTGCACTGTTAAAACAAACTATAACATATAAATTATGCTTTATGTTACTATTCCAGGTGGGAAGGCCTCGGTAGAAATACGGAGCCTGTCCTACCTGAAGTAGCGTACACAGTTATGTGTTCTTACATTACTACATGAAAAACATCCGCAGTGACCCTGAATGTCTTTGTTTCTACTGTAATAAACTAATACTACTTATTACCTATTTTAAGTGTTTATGTAGGGAATACCCATTGTGCTATTTGTGTTAATATAATTAGATGTAGTTCTACATGTTGTATGTGTGCTGGTATGCTGTATGCTAGTGTGCATAACCTGTGCAAGAGACGGGAGGGAAACCTTGAGACTTGAACATCATCGACCTCGCTTCCCCGTATGGCATATTTCTTACAAGGGAACCTCCCCATCGCACCCCCCTCAGATTTAGTTATAAGTTGGCACAGTGGATAGGCATTGAAAAACTGAACACAGATCAATCGAGAAAACAGGAAGAAGTTGTGTGGAACTATGCAAAAACTAAGCAAAATATACAAACTGTGTAGTCCATGTGCGAGATAGGCAACATCTAGGAGAGTCAGAGTTTAGGAGCGCCGTTGTGCCGTGGTTAGCGTGAGCAGCTGCGGAACGAGAGGTTCTTGGTTCAAATCTTCCCTAGAGTGAAAAGTTTACTTTTTTTTTATTTTTGCAAAGTTATGATCTGTCCGTTCGTTCATTGACGTCTCTGTTCAGTGTCACAAGTTGTGTGTCTGTGTTTTGAGACCGCACCGCAAAACCGTGCGATTAGTAGCCGAAAGGACGTGCCTGTCCAATGGAAACCGAAAACATTTGATTGCAAGGTCACAGGTCAACCGATTCCTCCACAGGAAAACACGTCTGATATATTCTATACGACACTGGTGACGGCATGTGCGTCACATGACAGGAATATGTTGTCGACCCACCTAACTTGTACACTTGGTGAATGGGTAAAAAGATTCTTCTACCTTGCCCAATTTAGGTTTTCTTGTCGGTGTGATAATCACTCCCAAAAAAGTGTGAAAACATAAGTATGTCACATAAACTGCAACAAATGAATGCAAGTTTCACAGTCGCACAGTTTTGTCTACGCTCTGTCAAATCATATGTTTTTAACGTTTTCAGATTTTTCCGTGTGTAGTGCGTCAAATCCTGCATGTGTCCAAGCAAATCTGAACATGTCCTGGAATTTTGGAGAGCGAAGTTGATTATATGTGAGTGCCTGAACTTTGATAATTGTCTGAAAATAAAAAATTAAAATTTTCTCCCGAGGGAAGACTTGAACCAAGGACCTATCGTTCCGCAGCGGTACACGTTAACCACAGGACCACGGCGCTCATAGGTTTACACCCACCTGGATATTGCCTATCTTACACATGGACTACTCAGTTTGTATATTTTGCTTATTTTTTCATAGTTCCACACAACTTCTTCCTGTTTTGTCAATTGATCTGTGTTCAGTTTTTCAAGGCCTATCCACTGTACCAACTTATAACTAATTCTGAGGGGGGTGCGATGGGGACGTTCCCTTGTTAGATGTAATACTTGTCTCGTTGCTTATATTTGTCATTTTCCTTTACATTATTAGTTATATCTGAAATACAGTTAGATGCATGAATCAGTCATGTGCTATGTCTGCTTTTCTTATAATTACCTCATCTATTTTAGATGTTATACTTCTTCCATTGTGAGTCTGTGTCTATTGTTGTTATTGTGTTTGTTTCATTTTCTGTGACTGCATCTATATCAGTATCTGGGGCTGTGTTTGCGTTTGTGTCGCACGGCGGATCCTATTGTCGTGTTGTTGTGTGTCTGTTCGAGATCTGTCGTATGGATTTTCTTGTCGATAGTCACGCAGTGTTCTTAAAACCCTATGAGCGATGTTCCCTAGAGCACACCATTTGTCTGGGTCGCGCAACATTTCTTTGATGTCATTATATTCCGCTACAGGTTTTTACGTGTGCGAGGGTGTTGCCCTGTAATGTCACGTGGTCAGGAGAACCGTATGCACAGTCATGTGCACTTAGCGCTCAGGTGAAGGCCCACGCTGTTCAGGTGTGCTAGGTATGGATCGTAACCGGTGGGTTTAAACAGCGGAATGTGTGGGAATCAACTCTCCAAAGGAATGAGTCGTTTCGTTGACGTCCTTTATGCTACCCCCTGAGGCCTTTTCGTGTCGTTACTGAGCGGCTGTGTGTCTGAAACGTTTTCCTCGCTAAGCGATTTCAACGCTGGCTTTGGCGGTTCTGATCACCGTCGCAGTGGTGGCAAAAATGGTTCAAATGGCTCTGAGCACTATGGGACTTAGCATCTGAGGTCATGAGTCCCCTAGAACTTACAACTACTTAAACCTAACTAACCTGAGGACATCACACACATCCATGCCCGAGGCCGGATTCGAACCTGCGACCGTAGCAGCAGCGCAGTTCCGGACTGAAGCGCCTAGAACCGCCCGGTCACAGCGGCCGGAGCAGAGGCGTCAATAGCAGGGGTGAAACGTGGATAGGAGGGCGTGTGATGACGTGCCCACGCTGGTGTTCGGCAGAATTGTGGTGAAATAAGGCGCCAATGTCTCATCATTAACCCACTTCGTCGTGTCTCACATGAACTTCTCGTGTGTCGACACCTCGCTGTCTGAAGCGTCGCTGAGCGCGAGGGTAACGTTAGGCACCACTACGGAGGAAGCTTGTAGGCACCTTTGAGCCAATTTCAGATATCTGAGTCGCACTGGGAGCCACTTGCGGGGTTTCGAAAAAGTGACTCTTTAATTGTATAGCGCAGTGTAGTTACTGTGTTTTATGAATGCACTTCTTATGCGCTAATTCCCACCATTGTTTCCACGTAACCAAAATTACGAAAAAATTTGTTACTGTAAAGACGTTTTGCATGACGAATAAACTCTTCCTGTTAATAGTCTCTTACTAGAGACACGTGTATCGACGTGAATGGAAGAGGTAGAATGAATCAACATAGAACTTTGCAGAGGAAACATAAACTGTATTTTGGGAAACGAAAAGATAATTTCCTCTACTTATATTCGGAGAATGGCAAAATACATTACCAGAAAATGCAGCGTACATTTAGTGTTAATCGTTAAATGAAGAGCTGATACCACTGCATACTGTGCATCTTATAGATGGATATTATATCCCCTCTGCTATAGCTTTTCCTTGATAAACTACTGCTGCGTCCTCTAGTAAATTGTTGTGTCTTCACAGGTAACTTGACTCTTAAGCACCTGCTCAGAACTTTATCTAATGTTGACAAAATTCAATTACTCTTCTGCACACAGAAATAATTTGAAATACAGTATGTGTAAAATAATCAACTCTCTGCTAAGGGGCTGCCACCATTTTCAACGAGTAGACGTCATACACACATATAAAATCATGTTCATTCAAATATATCTTGAATACATTAATCAAATCTGATGTAGAAATAAAACTTAACTATAATATTGAAAATAAGCGCACGTTAGAATTAAGATCTGTAGGTGGCGTTATTTGTAAGTGAAGAGCATTTTAATCTGTTTGCTATTCTGATTGAGACGGTACACGAATTATAATTTCCTTGCATATCCTTGGTATGGAGAAGTTAAAAACCAAAATATTTAGTATGTACTTGTTAACACTACTATAGTATGTTAGCCCGCCCAGTTAGCCATGCGGTCTAACGCACGGCTTTCCGGATTGAGAAGGAGCGCCTGGTCCCCGGCACGAATCCCCCCGGCCGGACTTGTTTCGAGGTCCGGTGAGCCGGCCAATCTGTGGATGGTTTTTAGGCGGTTTTCCATCTACCTCGGCGAATGCGGGCTGATTCCCCTACACTATGTCGGCGATTACTGGGCAAACATGTTCTCCACGTGCACGTACACCACAATTGCTCTTAACACGCAAACACAGGGGTTACACTCGTCTGGTGTGAGGCGTTCCCTGGGGGTCCACCGGGGGCCAAACCGCACAATAACCGTGAAAGAATGGTTCGGTGTGAGGGGTGAAGTGGACTGCGGTAGTCGTCGTGGGGTTATGGACACTGCGGCTGCGGTGGGGACTGAGCCTCTCCTTCGTTTCTAGGCCCCCGGTTAACATAAAATACAATACAATACAATACAATACTGTACTAAGTTCATCGTAAGAACAATCCTGATGTAAACATTATGCTGTGTATTCTTTCGGGTTCACATTTACCTCACTGGATTTTATTTCCCGAGGAGCTTCAGCTCTGTATAGTCGGGTACAATAATAATAACCTTACGTTTTATGTAGCGGCGTAGCTCGCCTGCAGCACTCATCGGAGATAATCCAACGCTTTACCGGCGCATTTAAAGAACGAAGGCGGTCCACGAAGCCCGCAGTGATGTGAACAACTGCAGATAAAAGTGTGGAAGCTTATTTGTTTCTCTTTGACACTCCACAACTGTTCAGTTGTGGAGTGGTTCTTTTTTTTAATAAAAAAATATGTTTCCAATTGCTTTATTAAACACTTCTCACAGACAGGTATTTGAAAATGCTGGAACACTGCAATCATTCACGTCAAAAGTATTAAAATAAAACATTAAGGATTACACCTGCAGATAAATAACAAAATCGACAAACAGCTGACAAATAATAGAACTTCAAATGTCATTTTAATTGTAAAAGGGATAAATTAATATACAGTAATAATCCGGTAATACGATTCTTAAGGGATTAGATGGAAATTATACTTTAGCTTAGAAAAAGAGCGTAAAAGTACTTGTAAAGAAACAATATAATTTATCTGTGAGATCACTGTGTGATTTTAAGACCGTATTGCGGAGATTTCGCTGTGTAATGAAAGAGTGGAGCCACTTGAGGTATCACTCGCCTCAGCCGTGTGGCAACGTCTGAACTCCTCCCATCTATGAATCTGAGTCTGAAGAAGACATTTCATCAGTGGAGTTGCAATCTTCAACGTCGATGAGTATCCGATCGATAACACAATCTATGAAACCGTCCTAGTGATACATTGACACAATGTGTCTTCTTTTATTACTGCATGGTGTTTCAGATTCCACCACCGATCGTCAGTGACGAATAGCAGAGCTTCATGCATTAATTTAACCACATTTGATAGCTTCAGTGTCGTAGTAGGAACGGTATGTACTCTTTTTCCCATCAGCCAGTTTACAATGTCTTCCCTCCTCCAAGATTTTTGTGGCCTACGCTCGACCTTAACACTATGATATGAAGCTTTGTCTATAATTATAATACTGTTGGTATCTAATTGGGATAGAAAGTGTTTGAACCATTTCAGGAACACGCCACTATACATGTTTTCATGGTAATATCCGGTCTTTTTTGGTTAAAAAATCAGTTCAACGCCTTCCACAAAACCGCAGTTGCTCCCTATATGCGCTATAATTAGCCTTTTCGCTTTTCCCATCGGATTTCTTAACCCCTGTGATAGAGGTGCAACAAAGGCTTATCTCTTATCAGTTACTGTTTCGTCAGTTCCCACTTTTTGTGTTACATGTTCTGTGTTAACTTATTTTCGTCAGGGTATAAATCTTCCATTTATAGCTTCTGAACTAGTGGATTTGTCGGAGACGATGCCTCCTCCGCATGGAATCAACCCTACAACATTGCATATAGATCTCAGTTACAATATCCACTACACTGCCACAACTGTGTACATTTGGTAATATTTTTATAACGAGACTAAACCATGTTTCTCGTATTTAGTAAGTAGAAGGACGAAAACTTGAGAATTTCGGTATTTCATGTTCAAAGGAGAAGTTGAAAGAGTATTTACAAACGAAGCCGACGTGTGCCGACCAGAATTAGCTATAATGTCGTGCACAGTGAGATGCCCTGCTAAACCCGCAGGACAGGACAGGTGGTTTAAGTTGTGGAAAGGGGCCAAAATAAACGGCTGTCAGTTACACTCGAACATACAACCTTTTATTTGATCAAACATTACAAGAGCCAAGAAAAATTGAAAAAAGACACAGCTTTAGTTTTGGAACTTAATTAGTGGCTGAATGTGCCGTACAATCTCATGCCTTAAGGGCAAGACCACTTTAATTTAAAAACCGCTGAAAGCCATCAACTTAAAGCTCAATCAAAATCAGAAATTTAAAACGCAAAGCCTTATCTTAAAACAGTTCCTTAATTAGGCTGAAGGCAAAAAGAATCTGACACTTTAAGATCCAACCATTGTCGATCCGACGACAACCCAACCGCCAGACAGTGAACGGATCCACCGACAAGATAACCTCCATTTCAAATGGTTCAAATGGCTCTGAGCACTATGGGACTCAACATCTTAGATCATAAGTCCCCTAGAACTTAGAACTACTTAAACCTAACTAACCTAAGGACATCACACACACCCATGCCCGAGGCAGGATTCGAACCAGCGGCCGTAGCAGTCCCGCGGTTCCGGACTGCAGCGCCAGAACCGCACGGCCACCGCGGCCGGCTAACCTCCATTTCACCCTACCAGCACACAACAGGGAGTTCAATGGAACAACGTAGAAGGCATTGGCGCCCACAAACAATTATATATTGAGCTGCCAAACTACACACCGTGCTGGACAGGGACAACACGATGAGGAAAATACAGTGCCTGAATTTATGTCAACGGCCAGGGCAGGTAACCGGAACTTTAACGGCCACAAGACAGAAGATTGCGCTGGTTCACTTCAATTCAAATAACCAAGTACAGTTAAACTCCACTGGAGGGTGGCTAAAATTTGCCACTTGAAAACACACGTTGTTGCTCGCGGGAATATCCCAACACCCGGCAACGAACTCCAAACGACACAATGTGAACAGCTGTGACTTGGTGGTAGATTAAGTCAAAACTCAACTTTCATGTCCGGGATCGATGATCCACGAACCTCGTAGCAATGAGAGCAGCACCACACACTCGAACACTGCATCGAGGCTGCCAGCGGGCCCGGCCAAACAACGCGCCATGGAGATTTCCTAGCTGCTCCACGCCAACCGACCAACTCCCCAGGCCCGGAAACGGTGAAAGGACGAAGTATACGTCGGCTGATAAGAGGACCAACCAACGGTCGTCCCACTCCAATCTCCCTCTGTCGGACAGTTCATGTGTGTAGCCAGCCGTCGGCGATCCCTGGCTGTCGGCGCCTCACTGGCGCTCCGTCCCCGACTTCACTGCTGCTGCGTGCCGACTGCACTGCCAGGGACACACGACGACCCGGATATACTATCGGTCGCTCCAGAGATGGTACGACAGTGCACTTATCGATACGCGCTGCTGCTGCCACTCACGGGCAAGTAAGGCAGGAAATTAGTGACGCCAGTAAATGGAATAAGAAAATGAGGCGGCAGTACGGTAATAGAAGATGACAAACGATAAATGAGATAAACGCGAGGCGTGCACGGATCACACAGAATTGTACAGAGATCGCAACTGTATATTGAGATTTGAAATAAGAAATGAATGATGTAAACATTTGGCATACTGATCAGCAAAACATTGTCATCTGTTAATGCTTCAGAACGCTTTAAAGATTCACTAGCAGTAGTACAACACATATTTAATACATAATTAGGGTCTACTTGTAAAGGTGTAACAACACCTGTAAACGTGCGCGGCGACAGTTGACCCACCGTCGCACGTGTGAGAATTTAACTGAGCTTATACACTGTTGTAGCGTGTTGGACTACTAGAAACTTTACAAGGTCTGTATTGTAACAAATAAGTCCGACTATTGTTGAGCCTATCACAACGTTTTTCATTAGGGAATTAATTAATTTTATTTAATTATTTCTTGCTCTGAATCTTTTGCCAAGTTTTAATAATTTGATATAGTTACCGATGTGATTGCCGGCGCAGTTGAGACCGTAGTAATCAAGTTTATACGAAACTTGCAGCTTTCGGTGGTTCTTGTTATGTGTGACGAGCAATGTGTACATCGTCACCTCGTGGGTAGCTAACGTAACTGGCTGCTACCTGGGCATGCTGCGTCGTCTCTGCGCCTCTCCCGTCGTAGCTGATCAACAGTGTCTGCTACAAGTGGCAATACTTCGTTGAAAATTATTATATCCAACATCTTTTTCCTGAACATTGTCAGATGCAGGATGAAAGTCATAAATAACCCAAGAGACATCTCCGCTTTAGATTTGATGAGGTATTTCACGAAAGAAACAAGATAGCTTAACAAAGAGTACGTGCCCACTTGAATTCATTCGTTTGGAGGTGTACACATTTGTTTAAAAACTTCACCTAACACGAAGTCCGTATTATACCCTCACAAGTTATTCAATAGTTCTGTCTGGTCATCGAGTTAAGTTTCCTGGTAATATTTAACTGCTCATACGTAAAGTTCCTCCACGTCACACAGTTCATAAAACATTTCCTTTTTCTGGCGATGCTATTAACTGTTGCTACTCACTGTTAGTTTCCACTTTCTCAACGCAAATGTCTGGAACCAGCGTCCATCGGTTATAAAATCTCAGGACTGACTTAGCTGTCACCTTTCATCAGTGTGACGATTATATCTTTGAATCTTCTCTCACTGGCAGTAAATATTCCACAGAGAGTAGTTCCGTAATTTCAGTTTCCAGTCCACATTTCTGCCTTTCCGACGTCAGTCCAGAGTCCATGAGAAGTTTTACATCCGTGATGACTCGACACATATTAGATCTATGTCAGTACACACAATCAACTGTCGTCGTCTTCCTTCTTGCTTAAAACTGTAGATCATACATTTAACTCCTAACAGGGCATAGTATGCGAAAATTTATTTGCAATAATTTCTTATATTATGCAAATTCTCATAAAGAGAACACTTTCACGAACAACAACTTTGCATTACAAAATACATTCATAAATAATTTACATATGAATAACAGAAATAGACCACGCAATAAAAAAGAATTTGTACTCGAACAGACAACAAGTAGTAAACCAGGGAAGAAAGGCTAATCAGAACAGATAATTCATGTTAGAGAAATTTCCATCTCAGTGTGCTCAGTGAATCACGTTCATCACACACTGAAATAAGCCGCGCAGGACATCTGGTAATGCTCAGTGCCACCGACATGGTCACTGGCTTCTTTCTTTTCTATTTAAATCAATTTTCGGTAAGTTCCATGCACGGAACAATGTACATTACTTTTCAGTGTGATTAAGAAAAGATAATTCACACTCAGCATTAAACTTTATCATCATGTTTCCTGAGACAATGTTACTGTTCCTACTTAAATAACTGCATACCATTAACAACAAATCACACAGTGCAATAAACACGATCGACAGTTTAGTCGTATGATAGGGGATGTAAATATGGACCTCTTTTAAGGTTTCTGGGATTACTCAACCACGGTAACATTAGTAGCGTGGAAATGCCAGTCTACATTGTTGCTAGGTCTCCCCTGTCTTCTTTCTCCCTTCCCTTCCGTCAATACTAGTGGAAAATGGCGGGAAATTGAAAGGCAGTAGCCCTACTAGTTGGGACTGTTAGGGTAGTCTGCATGGTCGCTAGATTTCTGGGTTGGTGGACCTAGCCCTCAAGGTCAAAGGGTCATCAGACAATCAAAGATGGTGCTAATATTCAATGAGGAGCGCAGGTGGTGTTAGCTGCCAAGGATTGAGCAAAACTGTACAGCAGTTTGAGGCATGCAGAGGAAGAGCTCGACTGCAGTGAATCACCTCAGAACACTGACATCAGCAACATTACTGCATGTTTCGTCATTGTGCCCAGTGTTGCCATGTTGAAGTACTCATCTAAAGACTTGGCACAGAGTATACAGTTAAAATGTGCAACTATTGTCGACTTACAACGTTTACACGATGCCATAAGCAACGCAATGGATAGACTGACATTACGGTGGCCATATGTGAAGGCACTGTATGGAGATGTTGCCGAGTGTGTGATAGAATGTTAAGTTCATGCAGCTGGGGAGGTGCACATGTGTATAGGTATGTGTATGTCTACTGAATTCAGATCTGCTAAATTTACTCCTATAATCAGAACTTCAATACAAGCTGAATTTACAGGCGGTACTTCTATGTCCATCAGTCCTACGATATAGATGAATGCAATACAGGCTGAAATTAAACACAACTTTTTGAAAAATATTGCTGTGTGACTATGTTTTAAAAAAGTAAAAAATAAACACTGACAGGAAAAAATCGCAACATCAAGGAGGACATACACAATAGTTGGTAGGCGTGTTTTTACATCTGAAGGATGGTGTCTATTCAAATTTTTCCCTAGCCGCATACGACTGGCGCTAGTACCGCCATTCTGAGGATGCAAACCAAGTTTGCTTTAAATGCAAGCTGTAATGGTCGTGAGTGTTGGTTACTTCTGAGATTGGACGTGGTAATTTAATGTTAGTCAAAAATGCTTTTAAGGCGACAAAGACGCCATTAGCAGCACCTCATTGAGTTTGAACGAGATTCTGTAATGCGGTTACGAGAAGCTGGATGTTCTTTCTGCGATATTGCAGATAGGTTTGGCAGGAATGTAGCCACTATGCATGACTGCTGGCAGTGGTGGTCACGAGAAGGTACAGTCGCAAAAAGACAGGGATCCGAATAGCCATGTGCCACTATCTAAAGGGATGACCATCGTGTTCAGCGTATGGCTCTGGCACATCGTACTGCCTCTGCAGCAGCAATTTGAACAGTAGTTGACACCACAGTAACACAACGAACACTGTTACATATTGGTTATATGATGGATAGCTCCAAGGCAGATGCCCAGTGGCATGCACATCACTGACCCCCAACCACTGCCATAGGTGATTTCAGTATTGTCAAACGAGAGCTGTTTGGGGGGGGGGGGGGGGCGGCAAGGCGGAGGTCTTTTGTGTTTTCTGATGAAAGCAGGATCTGCGTTGGTGACAGTGGTTGCCGTGGGTTGGTTAGGAGGAGGCCAATTGAAGGCCTGCAATCAACCTGTCTGCATGGTAGATGCAGTGGACCTTACCTGGAGGTTTGGTCTGGGGTATGAGTTCAATTCACAGCAGGAGCACTCTCGTGGTTATCCCACGCATCCTTACTGCAAATCTGTACCCCAATCTCTACCTGTTGTGCTGCCATTCATGAAGACCATATCAGGGGGTGTTTTCCTGTAGGGTAACATTCGTCCATATACCGCTGTTGTAACCCACATGCTCCCTACCTCCAGCCAGTCATAGTGCTCTATTAAAATCCCAAGATGATTGAAATAAACCAATTGTGCTGTACACCCATGGCACCTTCCTCTCTCTCTCTCTCTCTCTCTCTCTCTCTCTCCAGCCAGTCAGAGTGTAGTAATTAAATAATGTACAGAAATGGTACCAAATTCCATTATTTCTGATGTACAAAATGTTCAAATGTGTGTGAAATCTTATGGGACTTAACTGCTAAGGTCGTCAGTCCCTAAGCTTACACACTACTTAACCTAAATTATCCTAAGGACAAACACACAAACCCATGCCCGAGTGAGGACTCAACCTCCGCCGGGACCAGCCGCACAGTCCATGACTGCAGCGCCTAAGACCGCTCAGCTAATCCCGTGCGGCTCTGATGTACACTTTCCGCTCGTGTCCTCCTATCTCCAACCAATGAAGGGGTGTAGTATTAAAATGATATGTCAGATATGCAGTAAAAAGTTACATATCTCTTAGTTTAAAGTCACATTCACTATTTCTGTGAAAGTTACTCACCTCTCATTTAATATTAAAATGAAGTCAAAATTAAAGTTGTGGACTATTTATCTACATATACATACCTCTGGCGTAATATAAAATGACTCTTTCGCCCGGCCGGAGTGGCTGAGCTGTTCTAGGCGCTACATTCTGGAACCGCGCGACCGCTACGGTCGCAGGTTTGAATCCTGCCTCGGGCATGGATGTGTGTGATGTCCTTAGGTTAGTTATGTTTAAGTAGTTCTAAGTTCTAGGGGACTGATGACCTCAGATGTTAAGTCCCATAGTGCTCAGAGCCATTTGAACCATTTTTTGACTCTTTCGTCAAAGATATGCATGACACATATATATTTCTATATAATAGATTATATACTGTGAGCTCTCTAATAGTCATTTGCTTCTCCATCGGGCCCACCCCCGCACCCCTCTCTGTCTCTCCCCTGACACCACACATTTCTAACACCTAACAGCTATTGCCAAACACCTCAAACTTAACGGGAAATGTCTAATGCCTAACAACTAACATGTAATGCGTGATGCGAAGTGCCGAATGCTAACACTTAACATGAAAGATTTATGGTTTAGGATAACGCATTCTATGCTTGCGAAACAGACCACTTATTGCTGTGTTATTCTTTGCTGAGGACATGATCGGGTGTCAGTCCTTTGCTCTACACAGAGAATGGATGGGATGGTGTTTCACAGCGAGTCCTTGTCCTGCCTCATTGAGCTGACTGCATATACATGTGCTACGATTCCTTTCGTGGTTAAATAGGCTGATCCTACAGTATTTAAAAAAAAATATGAATTAAAACATACTTCTTTCAAAAAATCTCAGAGAAATCCTACCTCCAAGTTTCTGAATTTACAGTCTTTTAAAGAAATTAGCACGACATTAGGAAGTATAGAAGAAGAGAATCTACCTTCTATCGTACATGAAAAACGCTGTGTTGGTGGAACTAATATGTGCTTCTACACCAGATCATATATCACTAATACTGGGGACCAAAGAGAGGTATTATTGTTATTATTATTGTTGTTATTATTATTAACTTCAGGTTACTTTCTCTTCAACCTGGGAATGAAGGTAAAAGAAACCCTCTCCTTCCACGAAATACAGTATAGTGTCTCGTTCTTTGCGTGTTAAATGTAAATGACGTAAATTATCTACTTTTTCAATGGAAATTCTGCCGTGCATTGTAATTACTCTTGTAGACAGTGGGAAAAAGAAAAAAATATTGAATGTAAGTTTTTTTATAATAAATGTTACATCTATCACTTTTGTGTTTTGAGTTCCTTTATTTATGCTTCTTACTAATTCTATAGTTTGCGTCACACACACACAACATTAACGAGCGCCTATCTGTCTCTCAGCTGGGCTGAATCTTATCGGGACACCTGAGACATTCAGAGATAGCTGCCTCTGCACTGGATCACTCTCTGCATCCGGAAGTGTCTGGCAAGGTTCTGAATTGTTACTCAGTAACATGTGTACTGTGAGGGACGAAAAAACGAGTTTGAGAGTTTTAATATTTGTACTTTTTCGCAAGAAATAAGTTGTAGAGATGACTTTTAACGATGAGAGATGGAATTATATGCACAAACACATATGTGAGAGGAGATTTTTATGAAGAATTATTTTAAGTGATGGGACAGTACGGAGAGTAATTTTATGAGGAAATTTTTGGCAATTTCTGGAAAACTGACAGAAATTAATTTCTGATAACTTGTATGTTTAAGGAGCATAGTACATTTGAAATGTGTGTGTGTGTGTGTGTGTGTGTGTGTGTGTGTGTGTGTGTGTGTGTGTGTGTGTGTGCGTGCGTGCGTGCGTGCGTGCGTGCGTGCGTGCGGGGAGGGGGGGGGGGGGAGGAAGAGAAGCAGAGAGAGAGAAATGGTTTATAGGGAGATCACAGTATTTAAATTTTTAAATACAGAGATATGTGTATGTGTTTGTATATATTAGTGTATATCTTTGGATTCATTTTAGTGTTATGCCAGAAGTATGTATCTGTCGGTGGCTTCACTTTAACATTAAGTCCATGGTATGTGCCTTTCAGGGAGATAATGAATATCTTTGAGTTTAAGCTGAGGATTTCATACCTTTATTCCTACATGTCGGATGCATCATACTGCACTCTGAATGATTGGGACAGAAGGAGATGAGAGAGAAGCGTATATCGGAGTTAATGTAATTTGATGCCATTTCTGTACATTATTTAAATACCACACTTTGACTGGCTTGAGAAGGAGGAGGGGGGCTGAGGGGTACACAGAACACAATGGCTGATTGACTTTATAAAGGGATTGGGAGAGAGTTTTTAATTTTCCGTTAACACAGTCGGACTGTTTTTTAGTACTATGCTCTGGTTGGTTGGAAATAGTCGAGGGAGGTGTATAATGCAAACAGCTGGTCTGTTTCCATAACGCTGCAGTTTTTGATTGGCTGGAGATAAGAATAGGGGAGGGGGGGGGGGAGAGGCGTCAGTTGATGCATTTGTCGCAGATGAAGTAATTTGACACCATTTCTATACATTTTTTAATACTATGGTCTGATTGGCAGCTTGGATTTTAATGCTACTGTGTGATTAGTTGGAGATATGGAAGAGAGGAGCGGGAGAGGGACCTTTATTTTCCCATTAACACATTTGTGCTGTTTCAGCTATATGTGATTTTTGATACTGGTCAATGGTTGGCTGGAGACAGGTAGAGGGTGTGGTTTCCCAGTGATAAGGATGACTCGTTATTGATAAGGATGACGTCATTACGAGTTTAAGGCCGTTGTGACGTTATGCATTATCTCACTGATAAGGATGATTACGTGTGTGATTTTCTTCATAATGGAGGAGCCACAGTGCCTACTACGTAGATAGACATAAATGCTATTTTCTAACGTCAGCAGGTAAAAAAATTCATAGGCTTTATTTTTCCGATTGCAATAAAACTACAAATAGAAGACTGCAGGGCAAGAAAGGCAGAACATCTCATGAAAGACTGAACTGTTTCCTAAGGCTAAATACGAAACTAGAAACAAAAGTTTCAAAAATGAGACGTATCAACAGGTAGACATGTAAAAGATGGGTTCCGGAGTGGGTTTAAAATTTAGAGTGAAAGAATACTGTAACGCTACCGCCCTCTCGGACGTACGTTAGCTCTATAAAGCCTGTACTGTAATAAGTTCACGGGCTTCACCTTATAAACAAGGATTTTAGTACATCAGTTGACTGCGTGTACCTAATAGAAGCAAGATCGGACTTATACTCAGTCAATAACTACAGTGATGCATCAAGCAAATGTAAAGTATAATTACTCGTTCGCATGGACAAGAAGTACACACAGTAGATACTAACAATGATTAATAATTCGGTCGCCAGCCTAATTAGGCAATGTGTGAGTTTTTCCTTGTACAAGTGGGTGCATGTACAAGCATAATAACACGTAGTAATGTTGCGTTATATGGCAAAGTTTGGAACCGGAAAAATCCACTGAACTAAAGTTTTTTCCTTTTGTACTAATTTGGACGAGCTAAATTTACACAACACCACACAGCAATGATTACTACGAACTACATTTTGTATATTGATCAGACTGAAATCGGGCATAGATTGCCCTAGCATCGACAATCTTGAAAGTACACACACAATGTCACTATTAAGGATGGAAAAACACTAATACACTTAGGGTTAATTTAGAACTTAGCTTTACTGGACAAATCTGATCAGTACACTTCAAGGTTTGAAAGAATGGACAAGAGAAGTGGGGGGGCTGAAACTGTTATGGTCGTTATACTGAAATTATTAAGTACGGAAGGCAAATTAACACTCAAAATTATCAATCTATGGATAACTACTCTTTTGTTTTACTTCTGAATAATTTAACTGTCATTATTTCTGTCTCAAACTAATTAAATAACATCGCTAACTCAATTAAAAAAAACTCTCTTGCAATTTAGTCATACTTTTGTTCTTTACCAACATTTTTAATAACACACAGAACTGTAAACTTCTTTATAGCAAAGGTTTGACTGCTGATAATTCTTATTAACACTAATTTTAAACTTTCAGTTCAGGATACTCGGGTTGCACAATACGAGGTAAGGATCCTGTCTAGGTCAGTGATTAGGATAAGCAATGGCTAAGGCAATTCTGGTAAAAGTCACGTTATTATTGAACAGTTAGAAACATTTTCGACACTGGTCCACACAGATACACTTCTAAAGCTGAAATAAATGTTTGACCTGTGCAAGTCGATGCGGCGGTTGGCGGCCAGCGAGATAGCGGGCAGCACGGCACACATACAAGCACGGCTAAGGCTCTCACTGCATTGGCACTTTCCTTCTTCTTAGCGACGTAATCTTTCCAATTTTGTGCCTCAGAATATAGCCATGCCAAGTAGTCGTCGGAATCGTTTCATCCGAGGCTCAATGGAATCCACTTTTCCTGGGTAGCCTCCTCGGTACAGTACGTGTTACTCTGACCGATTCCCAACTCCGACTGTTGCTCGCCTCCGGCTGTAACACTGAGCCCGTTGTGCCGAACCGCGCCAGTGTGCGTTTTCCCGCCGTGCCTGCCTCCACCTTTTCCCGGTCCCCTTCAGGTAGGGTATTCACCACAGGTTTTCTACTCCACATATCTTAATACCTTTCCTACGTATGGACCAAGTGTATAAATTACAATTTTCACATCTTACAATAGTTTTAACATTAAGTACACTTCCTTTTGATTATCACATTATTTGAAATCTAACATAAATAATAATATTCATTTCAAAAGTTGCTCACAGTTTCTTTAACATAACGATACAAACCGAAAAAGAAGTTCAAAACATTGCTTACATTAATTTATCTAAATTCATAAAGAAAAAATTATTATATGTACAGTTGTCGTTACACATGCCCCTGTTTCCAGAAAATTTTCTTAAGTCCAAATTTTATGGGAACACTAAATCTTACAATTATAGGGTGATTCTGAATCTGTACTTAAATGTCCAAAAAGATTTACACTACATATTTCCTTTTACTCACTGTATATAGGTTTACACTTTTTTAACACATCAAGAATAATTACTTGTCATTTACTCAAGTGCCTTTTGCACAGTCCAATTTCCCATCACAACATTACTAAAATAGCAATTTAATCATTTTTTCTAAATTTCTCAAAGAAATAATTTAAAATTCTGGAATACAAACATTTAACTACAAAAACAATTGCATATTTTGTATACACTATAAGATAATTTGTCGCTGCTTGCTTTGAATAGCAGTCCATTTCCTTACTTACTAAACAAACCACACACACACACACATATATTCAGAAAATTAACTACACATATTTGCTGCCTATTATGCGGATTTGGGCAGTCCTTTTCACTTCATTTTGTTATATCTCCTGGATCACATTTGCAATTTTCCATTATTTATCTGCCCTCATTGGTATTTGGCAGTCCTTCATATTATGGTTCATACACTGCCCATTTTCATTTTTGACAGTCCCATCTTTTATCTGGCTGATAGCATTTATCCTTTCTTTTCAGTCCTTTTCTCCATACATTTTTACAGTTACAGTACAATTGGTAATCTGAAACTCACATAACTACATTAGCACACTTTCATGGGTATACAGACATTTACAAAGATTATTTACATTTAGAATAACTTGGGTTCAGCATAAGATACAGCACAATTACTCGTTCCTAGGAACATACAGTTTCAGGTCCACAACATTTCTTACACCTAAAGGTCTGTTGGATTTTGGGTAGATCAGGTAGTAAGCATTATCGTGTGGAATATTCTGTATTATATATGGTCCATTATAAATATATTTAAATTTTGAAATTTCATGGTTTAGTTCACTAGACTTTTCGTGGGTTTTTAAAAGAACATAATCTCCAATTTTAAATTTTGAAACTTTTAAATTTTTATTGTGTCTTTTTGATCTAGATTCAGCTTGTTGCTTTGCCCTTTTTCTGACTAATTCTTTCTTTTGACTCAACCCCAAACTTGTACAAGGTGGAAACTCTAGTTTTTCTTCAATTAAACTTCTACTCCGACCGCCTAACAAAATTTCTTCCCGTGGGAATCCAGTAGTTTCATGATGTAATGTGTTCATGACAGTCTCTAAGTCCAATATAAATTTGCCCCAGACTCTAAATCATGCCCCTTCCTATTTTTTCTGCAACGCACCTTGGTCGACTGTGACTTCGTCCCAAGATACGTTCCTGACCTGTGAACCTTTTATATCTGGCAGCTTTTTCGGTTTCTGGAGTTCAAAGTCTTTACTTACTTGAACTCTTTGCAAAATAAACACTGAGTCATCCGGTGGCTCTTTCTTTCTTTGTTCAGTTTCAACGTCTGGATTTTGTTTTGATACGCCGTCATCGTTAGGTACAATATCGCAATTAACTGCATCCCCTTTATTTTCATTGATTTTCTCATACCCTCTTTCAGTAAAAGTATATTCATTTTCCTTTACACCTGAAAATTCATCTTCACTAGAGCCATCACTACTCTCTTCCTCAACATCAGATTCACTTAAGTACGCTACTTTTGCACAATAGGTAAAGTTAGAATATTCAATTTTGTTTGTATTTGCGTACCTTTCATCATCTGAACTATCGTCGGAATCCGACCATTCCGGATCGCTTTCAGGTTCTAACATAAAAGCTATTCTGAGACAGGCACTAAGTTCTTCCTCTGTATTGTCACCAGGCTTAGATTTTAATTCAATCTCCTCTTTTGGCAAAACGGCCTCATCATCAACTTTATTTACATCTACTGTGACTTCATATTCAGTGTAATCCTCGTGGACTTTAATTACTTCCAGGTAATCATCTACCCCTTCTCCACGGTGCCTCTCGGTAGCAGCTTGTACTATTGGCGGACTGTTAGCAGAAGTTATTTCTTCGTCAATGCTGAGGATTTCATCCTCCAAATCCTTCCTATCATTAACCTTCCTCCTATCGGCAGCACGCGTACTTTGCGCGGCGCTATTTATTTTCCCCTCTTCAAATTTGGGCCACGTCACTTTATGGACGTCCCTACTATCTCTCTTTCCACCAACTAATTTCTTCGCCTCATCCTCCTTCTTAAAATCCTCCCACTCACATTGCTTTAGGCCCTTGTACAGATCATCGATCTGCACACGCCAATCAGTTACTTCTGCTAATTCATCCTCGCCTTTTATCTCACTGCAAACACTGCTAACCGCACCTCTCTGTGTATTCACAGTTTCATTTATTGTTTCCTTTGCCACGGAATTATCACTCGTAAAATTTTCCTCAGCCCTGACGGCTACGTTCGTACCTACTGCTGCCGTATTGCTAGCGGCTTCTCTCTGAACAGATGTTCTGCTAGGCTGGGCCGTTGCCCTCTGATGCTCCACTCGCCTGTTAACATGTAGCGCTCTGTGCGGCAGAAATGACTCATTCTGGCTCGCACCTGACGCTTGTTTCGCCACAACACGTTGCGTCGTTCCACGCCTGTCTCTAACCTGTTTCATTACATTACGGTCGGTCCGGTATCTTTTCTTAAATCGGGGCCTGTATGTGTTGTCCGCTTCCGTTTGGCCCGCAACGTTCGCGGTAATTAGTTTCCCGCGTCGTTATTATTTTGCGCGGTATACCCTCTACCGCGACCTGGATTATTTCCTCTGCCTCTTCCTCTCTGTATTACATTGACGCGAAATCCATCGCCGTCATTTCTTTCGTCATTGTTTTGGTTATTACGGTTACCAAAATTTCGATAATTGGCACGACTTTCGCGCCAATGATCTTCGTCTTCGACTCTTTCGATAAATGCTTGGAAGCTGCGATGATTGCTTCCCACATACCTCTTTGAATCTTCTGGAAGCTTTTTATACAACTCCCAGATAATTTCTGAATCTGACCTTCGGCCTCTTAAATGCGTCAATTTCCGGTACCAATACTCGCAGAAATCTTTCAAAGAATTCCTGCCCCTGTTATCATGCTGTTTGGCCATGATAAACTCGCGCCATAAATGGTCCTGCTTTTGCTCAGACCAATATTCTTCCGTAAATCTTTGCCTAAATTCTTCGAACGTCATTCGTTCGGTATTTAAATTTATTCCCCAGCGCTTAGCGTCACCCGCTAAGGCGCTAATTACAACATTTATCTTTTCCTGATCAGACAAGTGCTCAGGAAATACTCTCCCGCAATTTTTGATAAAATCTAACGGATGCCACCCGTTATGTTTCTTGGCTGGATCGAAGCGTTCCTCGCCTTCTAACAGCTTCGTAATTGGTGTGCCATTACAGACAACACCAGGCCTATCTTTAATTTTGCTTTCCAGATCGAAAATTCTGCCTTGAATTTTCGTAGTATTTTGTTCACGATTTTGAACACATCCGGTTACTTTTTTATCTAAATCCCTTTCAGTGTCTAAAACTACCTTTTTCAATTGTGATATTCCGTGTTGACATTCGTTTACGATCTCAGTTTTAAGACCGAAAACTTTTTCGTCTATCTTAGTTTCAACCAGAGGTTCTACTTTCTCTTGGATGTTGAGAATTTCAACATCGAATCTACTATTAATGTTTCCAATTTCCTCCTGCATAGTATCCATATTTTTGTTAATAACATCAATTTCAAGTTTCAGAGTATTCACCACAGAACTTAAATTACCCACTTTTTGTTCTACCTGTTCTATTTGTTTACTAATTTTTATTCCCTGTCCTTCGACCTGTGCTTTAATTTGATCCACGTGTGTTTTGAGCTGTTCATTCTGTGTTTTGAGTTGCTCGTCAACGTGTGTTTTAAGCTGTTCATTCTGTGTTTTGAGCTGTTCATTCTGTGTTTTGAGCTGACGTCCCTGTGTTTTGAGTTGCTCGTCAACGTGTGTTTTAAGCTGATTAACCTGATTGCCGACTTGTTTTTGAAGTTGCTCATTCTGTCCTGCAATTTGTTTGGTTAATTGTTCAAATAAGTCATCCATGCTTAAAATTTTTACACTGTTTAGTTCTACGGAATCCGTGTGTTCCGGTTCTACTTCAGAAGTTTCTTTCGGTTCTTTCTTTATCTGTGGTGAATCAAACATGTCAGTGGATTCGTTCACGTACCCACTATCATCTACAAAGTCACCCTCTACTTCCTGTTTTGTCCCTTGCTGTGTTCGAGACGATCGCGACATTTCAATCTGTTCGTTGACGTGTTCGTGGTATTGTATGTACGCCAATTGTCTTCCGCTAACGCCATCTGTTATCTGGCCGCGTAAACTCCTGCTACTGCCAGCCGCATTCTCCATTTCGCTTGGCGCATCTACCCTGCCTACATTCCTGTCCATATTGAATGCCAACCATACCACACTAATTATACTTGACTCACACTGCAGTTTATTTTACTGAACTTTATTGCTCTTCGTGCCGCCACTGAACATCCACTGTTCGATCTTTACGTTAATTTGTAATCGACAACAACTGGATGTCCTGTCACCTGGAAGCCACTTGTAACGCTACCCCCTCTCGGACGTACGTTAGCTCTATAAAGCCTGTACTGTAATAAGTTCACGGGCTTCACCTTATAAACAAGGATTTTAGTACATCAGTTGACCGCGTGTACCTAATAGAAGCAAGATCGGACTTATACTCAGTCAATAACTACAGTGATGCATCAAGCAAATGTAAAGTATAATTACTCGTTCGCATGGACAAGAAGTACACACAGTAGATACTAACAATGATTAATAATTCGGTCGCCAGCCTAATTAGGCAATGAGTGAGTTTTTCCTTGTACAAGTGGGTGCATGTACAAGCATAATAACACGTAGTAATGTTGCGTTATATGGCAAAGTTTGGAACCGGAAAAATCCACTGAACTAAAGTTTTTTCCTTTTGTACTAATTTGGACGAGCTAAATTTACACAACACCACACAGCAATGATTACTACGAACTACATTTTGTATATTGATCAGACTGAAATCGGGCATAGATTGCCCTAGCATCGACAATCTTGAAAGTACACACACAATGTCACTATTAAGGATGGAAAAACACTAATACACTTAGGGTTAATTTAGAACTTAGCTTTACTGGACAAATCTGATCAGTACACTTCAAGGTTTGAAAGAATGGACAAGAGAAGTGGGGGGGGCTGAAACTGTTATGGTCGTTATACTGAAATTATTAAGTACGGAAGGCAAATTAACACTCAGAATTATCAATCTATGGATAACTACTCTTTTGTTTTACTTCTGAATAATTTAACTGTCATTATTTCTGTCTCAAATTAATTAAATAACATCGCTAACTCAATTAAAAAAACTCTCTTCCAATTTAAGTCATACTTTTGTTCTTTACCAACATTTTTAATAACACACAGAACTGTAAACTTCTTCATAGCAAAGGTTTGACTGCTGATAATTCTTATTAACACTAATTTTAAACTTTTAGTTCAGGATACTCGGGTTGCACAATACGAGGTAAGGATCCTGTCTAGGTCAGTGATTAGGATAAGCAATGGCTAAGGCAATTCTGGTAAAAGTCACGTTATTATTGAACAGTTAGAAACATTTTCGACACTGGTCCACACAGATACACTTCTAAAGCTGAAATAAATGTTTGACCTGTGCAAGTCGATGCGGCGGTTGGCGGCCAGCGAGATAGCGGGCAGCACGGCACACATACAAGCACGGCTAAGGCTCTCACTGCATTGGCACTTTCCTTCTTCTTAGCGACGTAATCTTTCCAATTTTGTGCCTCAGAATATAGCCATGCCAAGTAGTCGTCGGAATCGTTTCATCCGAGGCTCAATGGAATCCACTTTTCCTGGGTAGCCTCCTCGGTACAGTACGTGTTACTCTGACCGATTCCCAACTCCGACTGTTGCTCGCCTCCGACTGTGTTACTGAGACCGTTGTGCCGAACCGCGCCAGTGTGCGTTTTCCCGCCTCGCCTGCCTCCACCTTTTCCCGCTCCCCTACAGGTAGGGTATTCACCACAGGTTTTCTACTCCATATATCTTAATACCTTTCCTACGTATGGACCAAGTGTATAAATTACAATTTTCACATCTTACAATAGTTTTAACATTAAGTACACTTCCTTTTGATTACCACATTATTTGAAATCTAACATAAATAATAATATTCATTTCAAAAGTTGCTCACAGTTTCTTTAACATAACGATACGAACCGAAAAAGAAGTTCAAAACATTGCTTACATTAATTTATCTAAATTCATAAAGAAAAAAATTATTATATGTACAGTTGTCGTTACAATACCAATGATAAGATTCGTCGGTGACACTGCTAAAAGTGAGGAAGAATTACACGGGATACTGAAAGAAATGTACATTATATGGAGCACAGGATATGGGTTTAGAGTAAACTGAAGAAAGACAAAAGTAGTGAGGAATACCAGGATTGAGATAAACGAAAACATCAATATTGAAACCACAGAGCAAACAAAGTGAAGGAATTCTGCTACCTTGGAAGCAAAATAACGTATGACGAACGAGGCAAGGTGAGTATAAAACGGGCACAGGCAAAGATTGCACTCCTAGCCAAAAGACGTTTATTACTATCAAACCTTGACGTTAATTCGATGAAGACATTTACGCGACCGTACGTTTGGGGCAGATCACTGTATGGAAGTGAATTATGGACAGTGATAAGGCCGGAACAGAAGAGATGTGGTGCTGTAGAAGGATGTTGTAAATTAGATAGACTGATAAGATAAGAAATCAGGAGGTTCTCTGTGGGACTGGCGAGGAACGAAGTATGTGGGAAACTGTGGCAAGAAGAAGGGGCGGAATAACAGGACATGTAGTAAGACACCAGAGAATAACTTTCAAGGGGCTAGAGAGAACTGTAGAGGGTAGAAGCTGCAGAGAATGGCAGATGTTGGAATATATGCCGCAAATAATTGAGGACGTTGGGTGTAAGGTCTTCTATGGAATGAAAAGGTTGGCACAGAAAAGAAAGTCATGGCATGTGGCATCAAACCAATGAAACGACTACTGACCCAAAAAAAACTGGGACTCATGAAAACTAAGTTAGCTCCTGTCACAAAGGTACATGGAGTAGTTCCGCATACCTTGTCACTGGGACGTCTTCAGAGTTTGTACCGGTAGTCGGCGTGTCAGAGCAGCCTACGGTCGACGAGATGTGCAACATCAGAGCAGTTCATTGCGACAAGTCGTGAGTGCTGGAAGCATCGAACATTACATCTCTGAAGTCGTACAGACACAAAGTGGTGCCGTGAGCTGGTCAACTTGGAGAAACCCGCCGGTGTCAGAGTCGACTGCCATGGACAGTAACCATTTGTTAATGAAGGGGGTCGGCGCGACCATTGCTGTTTCGAACAACGGGTATACAGGCGTGTTACAGTAATGCATTCGACAACCCACCGTTGGGCAATAATAGTCGATGAGCAGCCATCTCAACCAGAGCCGTCAGCTCATACGGGTTGAAGTAATCACAGCCCCGAGAGTGTTATCAACACAGTGCGCAAATAAGTAATGAAACAACTAGCGTTGCACTCAGAGATCTTTATTTAAATTTCAGTTACGTGGATTCAAAATCATCCATTTGCACCTCCACGCTATTTACATCGATTATTCAAGTTCTGGAAGACCCCATTATGTGCATCCCTGTGCAAATCGGTCACAGCACGTTGAATGTCCTCCGTATCACTGAAACGTTGCCCTTTTGAAGAGCCGCGCGGGGTAGCCGCGGTGTCTCGGGCGCCCTGCCACGGTTCTCGCGGCTCCCCCCGCCGGAGCTTAGAGTCCTCCCTCGGCCATGAGTTTGTGTGTTGTCCTTAGCGTAAGTTAGTTAAAGTTAGATTAAGTAATGTGTAAGACTAGGGACCGAGATCCTCAGCAGTTTGGTCCCATAGGAACTTACTACAAATTTCAATATTTTCCCTTTTAAAAAACTTTTAGTTTTCGCAAATAGGAAAAAGTATGCAGGTGCTAAATCAGGCGAATAATGTAGGTCTTCCAGCACAGTCGGTTTTCACACTAGAAATTGCTCCAGGGGTAGGGTTCAGTGAACCAGTGCATTGTCACGCAGATGAACCCAACTCTTGCTCTGGTACAGTTACGTCCTGACACGACGCATGCGAGCAAGGAGAAGTTGCATGACTCCTGAGTACTACTGTCCAGTCACTGTTGTGTCCTCATAGAGAAATTAACTATGGATCACCCAAGCAGGATCACGAAAAATAGTGATCAGCATTTTCTTGATCAGTGATTTCTGCAAACCGAGTTTATGTTGCCTTGGTAACTATGTTCTATGCCATTCCATACTCTTATGTTTTATCTCTGGGTCGAACTGAAAACACATATTTTCACCCCCATTTATTATTCGTATCAACAGATCAGGATCCTCATCTACTCCGGCGATGAAACTGACGCAGCATGTAGCTTTGTCTGATTTAGTTTTGGGTGAGATTGTAGACAGTTCTCAAAATCCAGGCGAGTATTCAGTCTGTGAACACTCAGAAAAAGTACGGATTTCACAAATTACGTGAGTCGTAATGGCTCCTTAAAGAGTAGAAAAACAGAAAAGAAGACCATAACAAAATGGACAGCACCCCAAAAATGTACTGTTTCTTACTGTTAGTTGACGTGGCAGTTGCCTTTAACGATATGTGATGACGTGCTATGTTCGCGAATTTAAGACATCCACAAACCGCAAGTGCCTTTACGATTGTCCTGATTAACGACTTACAGGGAGATTAGGTTGACTGGGAGGCTAAAAGTAAACAAACCCATTACAAAACTGGACGCAAAACTCTGTGTGCGCAATTATATATATATATATATATTATAGGGTTTGGGGTGGGAGGAGAGGGAGGTATAAAGCACTGACTTGTAGATAAAAAATTCACAGTAGCTATATGCTACTTTATTGCTGTGATCTCTTTCCTGGCGACTTTAACTAATATCTTCTTGTAAGTTTTCTTCTGCGAAAATGAAAGTGATACTTATCGATACGTCAAGAATTACTGACGTGCTCACCAGACTGGAAAACTGCAACCTAATATTCGTGTTAAGCACATATTAAGCTCGCCGTTTTACAGCTGGTTGAAAAGTTGTAACAGATCTCTTACTAGGAACCATACACTGAAATCAGAGGTACTTCCCTGAGCAGGAGTCTGTAGATATCTAGGTTTTACAGTCCGCCCAATGCGATTGCTGAGAAGTGTCGCACAACTGTATCGTTAATAATAATGTAAACATTAATTTGTTTGCTTTGATATTGTATTTATTCCCAAATTCTTTAATTATTGTGATTTTAATTCAGCGTCAGACACATAAGCGTAAAATCTTGTGCAAAGCAGTACTCCACAGAGGCAATGAGATGCCGAACGTGGTTCGTCTGATGTTGCACGATAACTATATGTAATACAGCAATAGCAATAAAATAAATCTTAGGTGACTACGGCGGTTTGTTGATCTGGTACGAGTCCAGCTGAGTCGGAAACCTTGTGTTTTTGTCCCAAATATTTTTGGATCTATTTTCCAGTGATATGTACGTTCGTGACAAACATGTCAACAACCTAACAAATCAATTTTGCTGTGGTAAATTTTTCCAACCCGCTCTATTTTTCGGATTTCTTTGTGGTCAGATACGGCTTCGTAAATCAGTACTGCTGTTTTTTTAAGTTTCCCAAGCACATTTGTTCGCTTGTGAAACTCTACAGATGCATCGCAGTGTGGAATTCATGACCTTACCGAAATGAATAATTGATGACACATGCGGAACGTCAAAGATTCTCCTTTTCACCTCTGCACTCATTCCGCATGCTGAATCGACTATCTACTTGTCACGTTCACTACTGATTCTTACATTACTTGTTTTCCGATACCCAAGGAGGAAACTTCTGACACAAAGCAAGTATTTTCTGAGGTAGACGAACAATAAAGTGGGGTAAATAGGATATTTGCCGCATTTATAGGTGTAAATGTTTTAATACTTGAAACTATAACGATAAAGCGCGATTAATTGTCTACTATAAGATCTGTATGTGTTTACAGGCCAATTTCAATCTCTGAGACTTTAAGCAGTTGGAGAACTCCAAGGAATTTGATCAAATCTGTATGCTATCCAAAACTGTGTCCTAAGAAACATGATAACTTACAGAACTGTGTTTAAATGAAAGTAACGCAAACCTAAATTAGGCACCGAAGTACGCTGGGTGTTTCCAAAGAGTCACAGTATTATGGCAAGGAAATAAACTGTTTAATACGGTCCTCAAGAAATTCATGGTGGAAAGCGATAAATGTAAAGACGTGTAACTCATTTGCCTTTCCGGATTATATCGTTCTTACATCATGCACTCAAAATGAAATGAGGAAGCTCGTGGAGACGTTAACTGTGGAAGATAAATATTGGACTCACATTCGCCCTAAAAAGGCTAAACGTACAGTACTACGAAGATTGCGGCAGAAACTGTCAATTTATACTACAGTCAGAAACAAATGAGAAAATTTTTAGTTGCTTGAATTAAGCATGTAGCTGTTGAGTCCTCAGCAGACATAGATTCGTATAAAAAGGTCATTATTTCATAGAACGACTCGTATGGTAGGACGACCTCTCAGAGATATGTTTCTCCCGACCATACAAAATCAGCCTATAAAAAAAAACAGAAGTCACGATACCGTCTGAAAATACAAGCTACATTTCCATAAATCAGTTATCAAAACCAGGAATGCCCCACTTCAGTAGTAATAGTGATGAGAGCTTAGAAACAGAGCGGTAGGATATTGGTCTTCAGACCACATTTGTGATTCTTCCAAAAACGGTTGCGTGCTTCCCAATATTTTTAGCCATGCTTCTAATGATATTTCGATGAAAAAATGTTAAAATCCTAAGATGAACCTTTGCCATTAAATGATTAGGTTCTGACAAAAGGTGTGACGGGTGCAAATGTAAAATTCAAGTTAGCAGCAAACGCAGCTCCACACAACTGACCCTGCAATAACTGATTCCAACATTACGTCTTTACGTTTTTACATGACCTTGATCAATTTCATACATCATTCAAGCTGAAATGTCAGGGCTGTAATCACTTTGGATGACGTGCGACTGTATCCCTAAGTTCTCTCTTACAAATCAATATACAGCAGATACAGTGCTACGGATGTCAGTGCTGGCATAGAGCAGAGTGATACTAAAGATATATGCGTGTGACTGTTTCTTTCCTAATCTTCCGTGGTAATCTTATTTAAAGAATAGTTATTGGAAAAATAATTACGTGCACTACTTTTTTGTTCTTAATCATTAATAACATGACGTGTACAGTATCCTCGTAAAAGTGATCGATGAATGAATACTCCGCGTCTGGCCATTATAGTTACTAGATTTGTCAAGAGAACGACTGAATACCGTAACTTACTGAGATCAAATAACATCGATATGGTTTCAGAAATAACTACATGGAACATTTCTTCGAATTTAGTTCAGAAAATTTACTATAATGCCTCATATGGTTAGTAGAAAGTCTCATAAGGTAAGTACTGCAAAATGAAGAGACCATCACGGTCCTTTGAAAAGACGTCAAGCGTTATGTGACCATGCTGTATTCTCTGCTGTATCTACAGAGACTGTTACTTGAGGAATCTGTAACCAAGATTTTATATTAAGGTTTTGGATGCAGGGCCACTAAATGAAGATGCCAAAAATCATTACACAAATTGAAAACAAATAATACAATTTTACGGTAGAGCAATGAATGAAGTCTTTGTTTCTTCAGGTCCAGTTTTGAATTCAATAACCTACGTAAATTTCATGGTGCGTTGTTTACCACTCCACGACTGGAATATTCGCTCACGGAATCGTCTAAAATAAACATATAATTTTCGTGGAAGTTCACAATTCACGATAGCTTGGTGGAATTCAATCGTGGATGAACCTAATTCGATTCTAAATGATTGAAGAGTGATGTTCGTGAAAGTTTCTTTAAATTTAAAAGATGCTTCTTCTCATTTGTCGGTTTAAAAAGACAAACCTTATTGCTCATCAAAAGCTCGAATCCCTTTTATTGAATGTTTCAGTTTCTTAACTCCAGACATCTCCCGTCGCTCGCCCCGCCCCCCCCCTTCCCACATCACTCCTCACCGTCTCAATTACCCTCCCTTTTCATGTTTTCTGTTTTTACGATCACAAGTCATAACATTTCTCAACCATTTTATTGTTCCTTCGAGTAAAATCTGCTGCTTCATCAGAGAGAATCTGTGATGTCTGAATGTACTTTCTCACTCAGTAGACCATCTAAATGACCATTCCGTAGCCTTCACAGGCTGCTTTCAGACTGGCATATAGAAACATCCAAATTCCTGAAACACAGATATTTGTCCAGTGGTGGAGGAGAGATGTAATACGGAGGTTTAGCCTACCGTATTTCGCGCCAATACGGATGTTTTGATCTCTTCCCAGTATTTCATGAAGTGTCTTACGTCCATATTCTTGTTGCAGTGCGCTACTAATTTGTCTCCAGTCCCAGTTGTTCACAACTCCCACTGATGAGGCTTCTTATACTGATTATGTGACACAATATGTAAACATTCCCGTGTAATGGGACGAAACTGAACGAGTAGCGAAAGCCATATACTGTCTATTAAGACATGAAGGGGTTGTGAGTGAAAACTAAGCTACATGGTTGAGAACGTTACGGAATAAACCGATAAAGGCAAAGAACGACGGGCGGGCTGTTGATCGCGTTTCAGGTTTTATCCGTCGTAGCTATATGGCGAAGGATATTTAATCTTTGTTTAGGGACCTCCGCTGTCTCTACGGCGTATTTTGTGGACCTTTCCCCTAAAGGAAGTCCTTGTTTTTAGCTCTCTTTCTTTCCGTAGATTGGTCTTAATGGTCTTAACGTGTAGCTGCTTTCAACCTTTTCATTTATTAGCGTTCTAAGGCCGCTTATGACCTCAATTGCTTTTGCACCCTAAAACAAAACAAAAAAAGTAGTAGCAGCAGCGTTTATGGCATAATCGACGAAGTTTTAGAGGAACACTGTGAGAGTAACTATACCGCCAGACCACACCACGATGAGAAGGATGAAAAAGGCCAAGGAAGATTTGTGGTGGATGCTTGTTACGTCAGAGACAGGAATCAAGCTGTGAGATGACAGCCGTCTAGACTTCACTGACACTCCGCCTCTATAGCTGGGGCCTACCACAGTGTATGGCATGGGTGATCCTTGTTACTGGAACAGCCAAGAGCTCTAAGAATACTCGAAGTATCCCAGAGGTACTCCACTTGCAAAGGCATACCTATAAAAATGCTTGGGCATAACGAAGACACGGTATGAAAATGTTAAATTAAGTGTATACAAAGTGTTCTTACTTGTGACACGCTTATCTCTTTCTGATGTGGCCCACTACAATTTTTTTTCCTGTGGAAAGCTCTTACACCCAACATTTTCAATTATTTGTTGGACATATCCCAATCTCGAACTTCCCCTAGAGTTTTTACATCCTACAACACCGTCAAATATCATGGAAGTTATTCGATGATGTCTTGCCACGTCTGCAGTCATCTTGTCCTTTCGTCTTACAAATATTTTCATATGTATTTATAGCGTTAATGATTCTGTGAATAAACTCTTTATTTCTTATCAGCCGCCTATTTTTCAGCATTCCTTCTATAGCACCACGTCTCAAACGATTCGATTCTCTTCTTCTCAGCTTCCCACAATCCACGATTCATTTCCAGACAATACTGTGCTTCGGACTATGTCGAGGTGTACACTGCCCCCCCCCCCCCCCCCCCAGTATTATAAGAATGACCATATGCACGATGTAATAACACTGTACGATGCAGAAATGCCTGAAGGAAGTGTCATCTTCTATTCGAGCTGTCTAGCTGTTACAGTGTTGTATCAACTTGTGGTCTAGTGGTGCATACCGACTTCAGCAGAGCATACGAGCTGTGTGTTTCTGTGTTTCTGACAGTCCATAGTTATTTATCTATGATGGCCGACCTAAAACGAATTCCGGATGCGGCAAGAAAAATCATTTACGTTTCAGCTGCCTCCAGTGTCGAATCACACGACTTACACTTCAGAATATGATACGTCCAACGACGGCGACAAACCTCCCAATAACTTATGCGGCAGTGCTCATGACGTCTTCGTCTGTCCAGATGCAACAGAGCAATGTTGCAGTGTCAGAACAATCCTCCATGGACTGTCGCCTGGCGTGTCAGCCAGCCTGACCAGTGACAGAACTCTGCACAACGCCATCAACACTACAGAATACTGCATGCACCTCTGATGGAAGGATGGCAATCAATACACTAGTGATACCAACAGAAGTTTTTGTGCTGGCGAGGAATGGGAAATGCTATCACCTGACACCGAAAGCCATGCATGAAAACAGTATTCCCTGAAACGCCAAAGGCGACGCTGCAGGACCGTGTCGGAACATAGCAGCTCCCACTTGCAGGAGGAAGGAGAACTGACCCTTCAGGACGCTGACTATGAGGATGACACCATTGCCACTTACTCCACCCCTGTAGAATGGACAGTGGGGTGGGCAGAGTCCACTGCCAGTTCTCTGCAGTGAGCAGGAAGGTTCCAGCGCAGACTGTGAAGCCTTGTTATCAACCACCACGACCTTATGGAAGATGAATGAACTCCGCGCCCACATCGTGGGCAGAGCACGTCGAGACCAGACAGGACCCTGATATCTGACCCTCTGAGGTCTTAACTACACCGGGAGGCCGCGGTCAGTGAGGCGTGACGTCGATCACCATGTCAACTTCTGTCCACCATCACCATGGATATCCCTGCCCAACCACCGTACCGCCAGGCTTACCACTTGGCCACAGTAAATGTCCACGTGGTTAATCCCCTGACAAGATCTAATTCCTAAGATAAACAATACGAGCTGAAGGAGTCGACATTGCGTTCCTGCAAGAAGTGTGAATGAAGCCATTACCGACATCACTTATCCCCCAGTGCTCGAAGATTAGCTGTCACAGCACTTCACACCCGATTCTTTAATGTTTATACACTGTTGGGCACCACCATACATCACGACTGGGCGAGGTACTACTCCACTGACGTTGCCCCACTTTTCCTTGGATAGTGAGAGCACAGCGTCTTTGCTGGTGATTTTAACTGTGTACTTCATCCCAAGGACCAAATCTCATATTACACGACTTGTCCAGAACTGGGTGTGGTAAAATGGAAATGGGCGTTTGGCGTCATTGGCTGGGAGGCTCCTAACGGGGCAGGTCTGGCCACCTTGGTGCAGATCATATTAGATTCGACGCCACATTGGGCAACCTGCGTTCCAGATGAGGATGAAATGATGATGAAGACAGCACAACACCCAGTCCCTGAGAGGAGAAAATCCCGACCCAGCCGGGAATCTAACCCGGGCCCGTTGGACGGCAGTCCGTCACGCTGACCACTCACATTCTTCACTCTGCGACATGTGCGAAAAGATACACGACGACAATTTTGGACACTCCCATCTTACCAATCATTTAGCGAGCCGAATGGATTTCTTACACAGGGAGTGATGGCCACCGAAAGATGGCCTCTGGCCTTCTCTGATCACAGTGACTATATCTGCACAATGCATCTCCACCCACAACAAATGTAAAATAGTAACGGCCTTTAGAAGGTGAGCGTAACACACTTAGATGACCTGGAATGCCGTCAGAAAGTCAGCCAAATGTGAACGACGGCATTTCGCACACCACTGGAGTTTGAAGTGATGGCTCCTCTGCCCCAAACCGGCTCTCCACAACCCACTTATGTGGTCTGGCATGGACACGGCTGCAAGGCACTGGCAGACCCAAAACTTTTACTATGAACTGCTAAGCGACCTCGATGCTACAACACATCGCCAGACAGACAGTAAAGGTTCACATACTGTCGTCGACGAAGTGCCGATTAGAAGGCGCCGCAGCCTGCTCGTGACAACACGATTGAACGGCTGCAGAAGCATTCACCATGCACCACATTGTGGCAGAAGCGTCAACACTGTCAACAGTTAATTATATGCCTAATGACGCAAGACGGTCGCTTCTGTACGATCCAAGCAATCAGTGAAAGCCATGGAGGATCATTTTCGTCGACTTTACCAGCAGAGAACTGTAGATGAAGAGGCCACTGCAGAACCATTACGATATGTGAGACGCAGTATCGACACCAACAGCTATGGCTTCAGTGGAGGAAGTCTCATACAGTCCAGTAGTCGGCCACTCACAGTGTTGACCACCGGCTACAGGATCTTCACCAGGACTTTGGCAGGCCACATTAAGAAGACTTTGCAAATGATCATCGCTCCAGAATAGACGTTGCAGGGGAGAGATGCCAACATACAAATGGCCACTGGCAGTGACTCAACAGAGATCACCTAGGCATGCCACGTGAGAGCACAAATCGTCTCCATCGATTTCAATCATGTCCTCGACAAAGTTCACATTACTTCCTTCTACAGATGATGGACCACAGAGGATTTCCCCCGAGGCTCATCGACATCCTGCAGCACCTTCTGGCACAAAACCACCTTTCACTTTCACCTCAATGGACGGACAGTGGCTCCAATCCAATATGCATTAAGAGGTTGCTCTTGGGTCTCAACCACAGGCTGTCCAGCATCTCCCTGCGGCACTTCACCTTCCTTATAGGATATAGGCCAACGACCTGCTACTGCTGGTTCATTCCACCAATGAAGTCTGCAACACAGTAAACTGACTGAGCAGTAAGGAGAGGCTGTGGGCAGTCTTCTGAACATTAGCAAAGCGGCAGCGCTGGAGATCGGGCACTGTCTCAGGCTGGACGCTGTTGCCCCCCCCCCTCCCCCCCCCCCCTCACATGTTACTGAAATGAGATATTTGGGAGTCAGTTTTATGAAGGATGTACACGTAGCAGCCACGGCAAACTAATGACACTGCCTATGGACTGTACGCATGATGGTGTACCAGAACCTCCTCCCGTGCTTGAACCAGCTGCAATGTGTGGAATATCTGGACCTCTAAGTGGGGTCGAAACTCAGTCACGTGTCACAGGCCCTCCCCCTGTTTGCAGTGATACGTCACAGACTTCAGGCAGTCTTTGGTTAGTTACTAATCACCAGATACTTATTTTAAGAACGATATGACACTTTCACCTTCCACCTGCGTGAAGGAAGGCTGGGGCTGGTTAGAGTCTGGGCATGGGCAGCTGACCTTTATATAAGCAATATGGGTAAACAATGAAACAGTCAACTCGCCTCCCACATGTGTCATCTGTTGTACGACCTGATGCTGGTATCTCTTGTCCCCCCCAGTGTCAGTGGCCCTATGTTTCCACACAGCTCTCCCATGTATCGACATTCATTCTGGAATATATCTATGTGATCTCGGACCTCCACACAATGTGCCCGCTGAAGGCGAAAAATTTTTAACCACCCTTATGTGGGCAGATCCGCTTAATGTGTTAGAAATAAAGTACCTAGCTGTCAACTGGCCACGAGTGTGGAAAACGATACATCACCACTCTCTACCAACCACCATGGATCAACAAAGAATACGCGATGAGACGCTGGCTCCACACTACTGGATTAAAGCACTCCCCACTTTGCCCTGAGCGTCGCCTCCTGGACACAAATGAACATCGCTTCACGTAAGGGGCGTCTTCCAGCATTTGGCAACTGAAACAGAATATCTGAGCTTTTTACGTCCTTGTCACACCTGATGTGGCTGAACCTTGGACCCTCCTATTTCCAGATGACTATTACTTTTCCCTTGCAAAATTTCATGCGCTTACACGATTCAAGGTAATTACCGTCGACTACATCTTCAGCAAAGGGGAGAAACTGGAGCTTCATTACTGGTGGTACCTACAAACCGCTCGCAACACTCTTGAGTGCACAGCGTGGGAGCGTGCACTCTTTCCAAGTTATTTGTGCAGTGTTTTCACAACCCCCACCCTCTAGTTGTAGAGTACCAGACTCAGTATGCCGTTCCACGAAGCATCACATCAAAGACAGAATGAACTGCATTTTAAGCAGTGAGGAAGGGAAAAGACTGGCTGATTGTTGGACAAAGAAAACGCCAATGACAGTGGACAAGACATCGCCAGTTGTAGAATTTCTCCAATAAAATTTCTTTTATTTGAAGTAGCACGAATATTGTTGTTGTTGTTGTTGTGGTCTTCAGTCCTGAGACTGGTTTGATGCAGCTCTCCATGCTATTCTATCCTGTGCAAGCTTTTTCATCTCCCAGTACCTACTGCAACCTACATCCTTCTGAATCTGCTTAGTGTATTCATCTCTTGGTCTCCCTCTACGATTTTTACCCTCCACGCTGCCCTCCAATACTAAATTGGTGATCCCTTGATGCCTCAGAACATGTCCTACCAACCGATCCCTTCTTCTGGTCAAGTTGTGCCACAAACTTCTCTTCTCCCCAATCCTCTTCAATACTTCCTCATTAGTTATGTGATCTACCCATCTAATCTTCAGCATTCTTCTGTAGCACCACATTTCGAAAGCTTCTATTCTCTTCTTGTCCAAACTGGTTATCGTCCATGTTTCACTTCCATACATGGCTACACTCCATACAAATACTTTCAGAAATGACTTCCTGACACTTAAATCTATACTCGATGTTAACAAATTTCTCTTCTTCAGAAATGCTTTCCTTGCCATTGCCAGTCTACATTTTATATCCTCTCTACTTCGACTATCATCAGTTATTTTGCTCCCCAAATAGCAAAACTCCTTTACTACTTTAAGTGTCTCATTTCCTAATCTAATTCCCTCAGCATCACCCGACTTAATTAGCCTACATTCCATTATCCTTGTTTTGCTTTTGTTGATGTTCATCTTATATCCTCCTTTCAAGACACTGTCCATTCCATTCAACTGCTCTTCCAAGTCCTTTGCTGTCTCTGACTCAATTACAATGTCATCGGCGAACCTCAAAGTTTTTATTTCTTCTCCATGAATTTTAATACCTACTCCGAATTTTTCTTTTGTTTCCTTTACTGCTTGCTCAATATACAGATTGAATAACATCGGGGATAGGCTACAACCCTGTCTCACTCCCTTCCCAACCACAGCTTCCATTTCACACCCCTCGATTCATATAACTGCCATCTGGTTTCTGTACAAATTGTAAATAGCCTTTCGCTCCCTGTATTTTACCCCTGCCACCTTTAGAATTTGAAAGAGAGTATTCCAGTCAACATTGTCAAAAGCTTTCTCTAAGTCTACAAATGCTAGAAACGTAGGTTCGCCTTTCCTTAATCTTTCTTCTAAGATAAGTCGTAAGGTCAGTATTGCCTCACGTGTTCCAATGTTTCTACGGAATCCAAACTGATCTTCCCCGAGGTTGGCTTCTACTAGTTTTTCCATTCGTCTGTAAAGAATTTGTGTTAGTATTTTGCAGCTGTGACTTATTAAACTGATAGTTCGGTAATTTTCACATCTGTCAACACCTGCTTTCTTTGGGATTGGAATTATTATATTCTTCTTGAAGTCTGAGGGTATTTCGCCTGTTTCATACATCTTGCTCACCAGATGGTAGAGTTTTATCAGGACTGGTTCTCCCAAGGCCATCAGTAGTTCCAATGGAATGTTGTCTACTCCGGGGGCCTTGTTTCTACTCAGGTCTTTCAGTGCTCTGTCAAACTCTTCACGCAGTATCGTATCTCCCATTTCATCTTCATCTACATCCTCTTCCATTTCCATAATATTGTCCTCAAGTACATCGCCCTTGTATAGACCCTCTATATACTCCTTCCACCTTTCTGCTTTCCCTTCTTTGCTTAGAACTGGGTTTCCATCTGAGCTCTTGATATTCATACAAGTCGTTCTCTTATCTCCAAAGGTCTCTTTAATTTTCCTGTAGGCAGTATCTATCTTACCCTCTAGTGAGATAGGCCTCTACATCCTTACATTTGTCCTCTAGCCATCCCTGCTTAGCCATTTTGCACGTCCTGTCGATCTCATTTTTGAGACGTTTGTATTCCTTTTTGCCTGCTTCATTTACTGCATTTTTATATTTTCTCCTTTCCTCAATTAAATTCAATATTTCTTCTGTTACCCAAGGGTTTCTACTAGCCCTCGTCTTTTTACCTACTTGATCCTCTGCTGCCTTCACTACTTCATCCCTCAAAGCTACCCATTCTTCTTCTACTGTATTTCTTTCCCCCATTCCTGTCAATTGTTCCCTTATGCTCTCCCTGAAACTCTGTACAACCTCTGGTTCTTTCAGTTTATCCAGGTCCCATCTCCTTAAATTCCCACCTTTTTGCAGTTTCTTCAGTTTTAATCTACAGGTCATAACCAATAGATTGTGGTCAGAGTCCACATCTGCCCCTGGAAATGTCTTACAATTTAAAACCTGGTTCCTAAATCTCTGTCTTACCATTATATAATCTATCTGATACCTTTTACTATCTCCAGGGTTCTTCCATGTATACAACCTTCTTTCATGATTCTTAAACCAAGTGTTAGCTATGATTATGTTGTGCTCTGTGCAAAATTCTACCAGGCGGCTTCCTCTTTCATTTCTTAGCCCCAATCCATATTCACCTACTATGTTTCCTTCTCTCCCTTTTCCTACACTCGAATTCCAGTCACCCATGACTATTAAATTTTCGTCTCCTTTCACAATCTGAATAATTTCTTTTATTTTATCATACATTTCTTCAATTTCTTCGTCATCTGCAGAGCTAGTTGGCATATAAACTTGTACTACTGTAGTAGGTGTGGGCTTCGTGTCTATCTTGGCCACAATAATGCGTTCACTATGCTGTTTGTAGTAGCTTACCCGCATTCCTATTTTCCTATTCATTATTAAACCTACTCCTGCATTACCCCTATTTGATTTTGTGTTTATAACCCTGTAGTCACCTGACCAGAAGTCTTGTTCCTCCTGCCACCGAACTTCACTAATTCCCACTATATCTAACTTCAACCTATCCATTTCCCTTTTTAAATTTTCTAACCTACTTGCCCGATTAAGGGATCTTATATAATGTTATTTTTGTTTATCCTTTGAATGACTTTTTTGTAACACACTGTTTTATAACATTTTATTTGTACATATTAACTAATTACAATAATGTAATAAATAAATATATAAGTAAAATTGAAAGAAATAATTTAAAAAATTATAGAAACGTGGATCCTATCGTTGTGGGAGAATTTTTGGGACTAATTAGGGGAAACGCGTCAATAGGTATGGTTTTCTTTGATAGGATAAAAGTGGCGGTGTTAAGTAGGGATAGATTTAACTATCATTTATTTATTTTGAGATTAAACCTAGTTAGATACGGAGATAAGCACACAAAAAAGAACAAGAACCAACAAAAAAGAGAAGTGGTAAACATCGCCCAATGTTTATATAAAATCGACCGTTGGAGTCCACTCCATCATCTACTTTTTAAACCACTTTTCGGCTGACTGCGAAAGTTACCAGTCTGATGGGACTTCAAAGACAATTCACGTCACTTTATAATCCACTAGTAACAGCAAAAATTTCCAGAACAGCTCGTGGCTGCGTCAAGGTCGGAACAGTTCACGCTCGAGTGTTCTCTCGCCCTACAGTGGCCGCCTGCTACGGGCAACCGACCGTACTCTATCCGCTGCCTCACTACTGCCACAGTCCGACCAGGTGACCGTGGCGGGGTGATATGAGTGTGTTTACCAACTATCATATTATAATTTTAATTAATATTGTGTTTATACTGCTTGCTGATGAGGAGGAAAGTTAGTTATTAGTATTTTATTAATGATCTCATTCCTAAGCAGCCATATCACAGTCGTCACAGTCGCTCAAGAAAGTTATAATTAAGCTTTACTTGTTTAATCAGAATCGGACGATGACTCTCCTTGTTCGCAGTCTCGATGATTCGAAGCGATCTGCAATCCTGTGTAAATAAAATGTCTTGGTTTTCTTGCGTTGCGTAATCAGTCGGGAAACCTCAGATCAAGCGTAGAGTTTGCTTTTATAGAGTTTAATTATCCGATGAAATAATGGAGCTCTTGGATCTAATAATTGCAGGTTCGTTTCCAATTCATCGGAAGTTTCCTTGTGATTACCAACGAAACGACACCTCCGTGCAAATTTCCAATTAGAGAATACATATATAATGAAATTTCTTCCACACCTTTGATGTAAATGCTCATTATACGTTTTCTTGAGTAGCATACAATATATTTTCAACCTCTTTCTTCCAGTAATCTCGGTAGCAAAATTACAATTATTCAATGCGGCTATTCGGTACGGAGAAGATCTTAGAAGTCCTCCCAACACACCAGAGAGAATATTACAAAGAGTAGTTATGCGCTCATGGAATAGTAATAGTACTGGATAACTTTGCGCATCGATTCTTCGAGTATATAGATGGTCAAGTAGGAAACGTAATTCACTCGTAGAATTGTGCAGGGATAATTAGTAGAATATAAAAAGTTATTACAATATTCTTATTCGAAGCTGTAGTATTTATCTTGTAGTTACACAGGGTGAGTCGCGTAAGACGTAACACCCCCATTAATCCGGCGGCGATTGCACGTATCGACAAGCGGTGTTCATAGCGGACTATGGGGCACATACGTTGGTACATGCACAATAATCACAACGTTTATATTGACCGAGATAATGAGGCAAGTACATGTTTTTTAAATGGGACGCTATGCTTTTCTTTACCATCATTCGGACGCTCTGGAAAAGACGCGTATAGTGATGTAACGCATGTTGCTATTGTGATTCAAACTTCCCTTAAAAGACGCTGGGAAATATTGTACGATTGAAGGTCGAGGCGGTCGGAAGCGGCTGCAGACTGTAAACACGCCTCGCGCGACCCGCAGGCCGAGTTGCCGTGCTCTATGCAGCATGCACGGCCTGCGCCACGTAGGTAAATCCTCATCAGCCCTGTTTTGAGCAAACTTTGAATCACAATAGCAACATGCGTTACGTCACTATACGCGTCTTTTCCAGAGCGTTCGAATGATGGTAAAAAAAGTACAGCGTCCCATTTAAAAAAAAACATGTACTTGCCTCATTATCTCGGTCAATATAAACGTTGTGACTATTGTGCATGTACCAACGTATGTGCCCCATAGTCTGCTATGAATCGCAGAAAACCGCATGCCGATATGTGCAATCGGCCCCGGAATAAAGAGGGTGTTACGTCTTACGCGACAAACCCCGTATATTGAAGTTTGTATATTTGAAACGTTTGAACGTTGTTAAAACGTTGTAAAATATAGTCACAAGAGGAGAAAGGTCTAGCATTTGAGCATATTGTTTGCCTTGGGTTTAATAAAGGGGCAAAGGGAGCAGGATTAGAACTTGGGTGTAGTAGTACTCCGTGCTCTAATTCAAAGCAACAAAAATGAAAAGGGTGACTATTACTATACTTGAGCTTTATCATTTCGCTCATTGTACATTCCTATGGAATATTGTTACCGGTGACGAGTTATGAAACCTTTATGTTAACTTCGTAAGAAGAAATTACCGGCTGAACTCTAACAAAAGACATATGCTCCAGCAAAGGTCAGCGTGAACGTAGTATTTTGCATCTACTGGCTCAAAAAGGATGTTGTGCGCTACCAACTTCTCCTCAGGATCAAGTTTATCGCAGCTGGTATTTGTTGCCTGCAACGGAGGCACCTTGCAGTCACCGTGTAACAACAACGAGCAACAAAACTGCATCATGTGTTGCTATTACATGATAACGCACTCTGCTGATTTCACAGAAAAAAAATTAGCGAGGACGTTGTTAAGGAAGTCATCCTACGTGCACACATTCTTCTGGTCTTATGCCATCAAATGTTTACGTTTCCCACTCTTCATCGAACAACTGTCAACAAAACTTTTACCAGACTAAAAAGCAGTTCAAACCTGATTCCGTGACACCTTAAACTCGGAATTAGTATGTTTCAACAGGTTTGGAATCGCTAAACGACCTGAGCATTGTCAGATTGTTTCAGATAATGAGAGGGAATATATTATTGATGGTTAATTTCTCTCTGATGTTTGCTGCTGTCTTCGATGAATTAATGGAAAACGCTATTAAAATATACACTGTGCTAATACAACCGAAGTACAACTTACCATGATAATCTTAGGATGAAAGTCTATTTCAATAAGACATAAAGTATCGTAACACAAGCAGACCTACATCAGAATGAATTAGTAAGATATTATTCACCTTAGGTTTCGAAAGGACTTGTGTATACTTTCTCTCGACTGTTACACACAAGTAGTATGGAAATGCGCCATTTCATAAATAAGATTGTGTATTCACAAAAACGAAAAAAATTTGTCCGCCAAGTGGATGGAGGCATTATCAGTTGTGCAGTGTCATACGCTTTTTACCCTTATGCTGTGGGATATTGGAAGTAACAAGGCAACTTTTGGTGAAGAAGTTTTCTTAAGATTTACTTATTTACTTTCTACATGGATGATTGTAGCTCTGTAAGAGAACGGCTGAAAATCTGGCCTTCAGCAAGATTGGAACTGTGAGCCAAAGCAGCCTTCACTTTACAGGTGACCACTTTACCTCAGAGCTACCAAACAACTGTAGTATTCTCTCACTTATTGGTCCAGTTGTGGCTAGGGTAAATCACAACGTGAAAGACGAGATTAGTTGTAGTTTTTGCATGGAACCACTTTCCTGGACTCTGAACCATAAATTGATAACTTTCCATCACACGTTAACTGGTCATCCTAATAATTATTCAATAGCAGTTACTGAAAAAGCAAGCCTGTTATTGCCAAGACTGAGTTACACTACCAGCAGGAAAAGTAACAGTCTTGAGTGGGCTTGGAAGTGACTACAGCTTGTGTCTCAAAGACATGGCTGCCGAGGGTTGGAATACGAAAAGTACATGTCACTGAGTTGTCTCGCCATTTCTGTAACTACTCGTAGTTTTCGGAGCTGTGGTATGGTTACTAGTTATACTCAGGTGCACCAACTGCCAAACCAAATACAATAAACCAATAACTCTAACAATTATTTTCGTTTTTCTCTATTAAGTGAGGTGGAAGTTGAAGAGCTCATTCACCAGGGAGCATTCACATTTATGGAACGTTCCACTGGTTATACTGTAAACATTATGAGAAGGCAACATGTATTTTGGTCATTATAGACTTCGTAAATTTTTTCTTAAGAAAACCGCCATTGGAACTGTCCCCAAACCAAAGGAACACAAATGAAAAGATAACAACAGAGCACTGGCTGAAAGACGTGAACGACCACAGAGAGACTTCATAAGCTATGAATAACATAAAGTTCCAAATCAAGAAAGTTTACTGTTCACGGAAATCGTACACCATGGCCAAATAAATCAGGCTCAAAAAGGAGAGTAGAAAATCAAATCATTTCACATGAGGTGGAATGCGACGGCTGCCGTAGTAGGTGGCTTCCTCTGACGATTCTGGTGGGGACAGGATCATCTCATGGAGTGGCAAGCCTGCCACATCTGAGTACTTGTTCGTCTTCACCTCCATACCCTAAGGGGAACATGCCCTAAAACTGTTATCCATCCAAATCTCTGTTAATTCCTATTCCCAGGATGGGGAGGAGCGGGAGGAGAGCGCGGAAGGGGTAAAAAAATAGAATAATCAAATTAAACAACAAAATAAACACAAAGGAAACAGGAACAATTAGAACAAAACTTTCTGTGGCTCAGCATAGAATATTCGTACCACGAGACCTGAAGAACATTTCGGCTGCTTTGAACTGCAAAACATCATCTGGGACATACTCGGAATCAATGAGGCGAGTCTGAGCGGGAAGCGACTACTAACCTCAAGTTCGAGCTCCTGTTTCAGAGTAACTCGGACGGAATTTCACATAATGGCGTCGTAGCTTTGCTTATTCACAACAAGAGAGAACATCTTATCGCCAAGGTCATATCCATTTCGGACAGAACGATTTGAATGCTAAGATCAGCCTTCATATCATTTGTGTCTAGCACCTAATTCCACGTCAACCAAAGAAGAGCTAGAAAAGTCCTACAAAGATCTAACAATAGCAAATAATTCAGGATCCACCAATTTTCTGTAATATTTAGCGATCGTTTTGCCAAAGTAAGAGTTAGATTCATATACGACCACCATTCTTGGGAAATTTTGGTCTTTCAAAGAGAAACCAGAGATGACAAAAATTTCTTAACAAAGAACTTTTGAGGTGCAAGAACAAATTTTAGAAGAAAAATGTAAAAAAGATGAGGAACGTTCTAAGCCTGACGGCATGGTTAAGACTGGAACTGATTACATTCTCACATCGAACAACAAAATGCGTACAGATGGTCAGTCATAATTCCCTTCGGCGAAGGTACAGCCAAGATCTATAACAACACCCACCTCGAAAGAAAACAAATGTTGGAAAGGAAGATCAGACTATAAGACACGAGGTGAAAGAGAACAGATATGAATTCGACCGATACGTGAATAAGAAACTACCAACAGGAAAGTTAGGAGGAACGGGACTGAGCCAACTCATGAGAGAAATTACCAGCAGTATTCGAACAGCATTAAAGAAACTCAGATCGCTACAAAAACAGAGGACCCCGATATTCAGCCTCGAAACGCAACAACTTTGAGAAGAAAGGCCAAACAGTGACAGAGACGCGCCAAAATACAGGAACTCAAAAAAAAAAAAAAATTGTAAAGGAGGCGATCACAAGAGATCAGTGAATGCAAAACACAAGACTGATCGAGCAGACCATTAATTCTTTCCGTTCAACCGAAAAGGGAGCTTATCATCCTCAACATTCGGAATGACTGAGCAGAATTTCTTACTTAAAGAGAAAACGTTCTAAAAACTGTCGAGGATGTTCATCCGAATCTCTATAGTTTATCACTGACAAGCGAAAGCCTGCATGATGGATCCTGAAGATTTGTCATGAGTGTGGGATCCGGAACCTATCAATAAAAATGAAATGGAAACAGCACTGAAACAACTCAAGAATTATAACGTGCCAGGAGAAGATCAGAACACTAACCAAGTGCTTAATTTTGGAGGAGAGACGAAGAAGCGGTAAGGTGTGCTCAAACGCTTCCCATAGGAAACGCTGCAGGAGCGCCTATGTTGCAGCTCTAGTGTTCCCCACCCGCTGCCGCACTTCGCTGCCACTTGTGAAAGTTTCGCCGCACAAACTATTCTTTCGTCGACGAATTTCCGCTGCATCGCACCCCTCAGTATGAATAAATCGAATGACAGCACGCACTTCACACTTGGCGGGACACTATTGTTCTAAGCATGTTTGCACTCTCACATCGTGCTCAGAACCGACAAGTGTGACGTGACATGATCGGCGGGCATACTAATGACACTGTGCAACACATCTGTGCAAAGCTTCATCGAATTTTCACTGGTTTTAATTTAACGACCAATCGGATCCTGGAGAAAAAAAGAATCCTTGCACTTGGATAAAGATAGTGTCTCGGTCTCAATATCGACAATCGACATTGTCGGGTTGGCGAGGAATTCGAATTACTGTTGGTTATAAGTTTTTCTGTTATCTCTGTACATAGTTTTTGTTCTTAGTTTTATTGTGGAACCCAAATCCATTCAACATTCAATAACATTATATCATAGGCTGGTAAATCAGTAGTCAATATTGTCGTACATTTGATGAGCATTCTGGTGGAGAGACATCATATACTTACAGACGCAATCCGTTTTGGAAGAATTACCGTTTTCATATACCACACTGTCAACGGAAGCAGATGACTCACTCAGCTCAACTGTGTAAGTATTGTGACGCAACTATGGGAGTGCTCTTCGCACAGTGATTACGAATCCACGTAGGACGACTGAATGGAGAGACGTGGTATACCTCTACACCGACACTCCGCAAATCAGGGCGAAGTCCATGGCACAATATACCAGATTGCACTCCAGGTGGTCAGGATTCAGATTTAACTTAAGCGACAACCCACGTTTCTTGCGTATTTCGGAAATCATGCAAAATAATGTATAGAATGATTCCTACAATATACCTACTACGATTTCTTTTGCATATTTTGGGGAAAAGATGCAATACTCAACAGCTAACAGCGTAGATGACAACATTCTCTTTCACTTTCTCAAACACAAGAAAAAATTGATGGTGTAGAAAAAGAACGCGCTTGACCTAAGTGACACAAAATTCAGCCACGACTGCTGCAGCATTAAACGCAACAAATGGCCATTCCATCTGCCTCGCACTTCGCGTCAACATTTTATTACTGCACCTACTGTACCTCCACCTGCATGCACATTCCTGTCATAATCAAAATCTAGGTTTAAGAACTATAATGAAGAACGGTAAAGACACAAATTACACTGGTTCACGTTTATTAAGAGAGTACAGCACGGTTAATTTCGTGACAGCCGATCACGACGTAGAGTGAGGTCGTGACTGCTGCACAAACTGTTACCTTCACTAACATGGTCACGTATGGTGGAAGATACATTAGCCTTCCGTACGATGAAAGATGACCATGAATAGTTCTATACTGCCGACCTGTTTTGCGGGGATGGCTTCAGAACTCTCAGCAATGTGGCTACGAACTTGGAATTACGAATCTTGCTTGTCGATTCATGAAGGCGAGACTATATAACTTGGTGGTTAATTGAAGATGGCACCGTTATTCACAGGGCAATTTTTGGAGTATTTACTCACTTCATATTTCCTAACCTGGATATTTAGTCTCTGTTGTCTTTGCATTTGATTTATGAGACAGAGTGGTATTTGACCCAGCTGCAGCTACAATGTACATTTTAACATTCCCCTTAACATTGTTGACATAGTAATGGATGTTTAATAACATCTCTGAATAAACAAGCTGACAACTGTACGTGGACATAACTAAAACGTCTGATATGTTTAATGACTGTCATCTCTTTCAATGAAATAAAAGTTCTAGTTTTTGGAAAAAAACGACATTCCATTTGTGGAGATTGTGATTCACTTACTGTATGGTATTGTCAAGTGCCGGTCGGTGTGACCGAGCGGCTCTAGGCGCTTCAGTCTGGAACCGCGCGACCGCTACGGTCGCAGGTTCGAATCCTGCCTCGGGAATGGATGTGTGTGATGTCCTTAGGTTAGTTAGGTTTAAGTAGTTCTATGTTCTAGAGGCTGATGACATCAGATGTCCCATAGTGCTCAGAGCCATTTGAACCATTTATAGTCAAGTAAAACATTTAGTTGACAACACGTGAATACCTACTCATCAAACGCCGCAGAAGATGGCATTTGAAGGCCGAAACCGGTTATATCTGCATCGTAAAAAGTGGTTGTGCCAAAATTTTTAAAAAAGTTACAAAAGTTCTAGTTGTTGATGTATCTTCATCGATGTATTTCTTTGACGAATTTTAGACGCTCTAGATGTAAAATAGTTTTCGATGCACAAGTTCTTATGCGTATGGCCATAAAGAGAAGATGATGAGTATGACATTCGTCAAAACGTCGCGGTAACTCAACACTGCCACGCGTCTGGCAACCCGAGAGCTTTTCAGTTTGTTTGTGGTCACGTTAAAAAAAATTACTATTTGTTTCGTGTAGAAACGATGAGAATACACTCACAACCTCGTCTATGTGTGATCCAAGGAGGCTCCTGTGGTACGTAAGTAACTCTCCTGAAAGGCTCCATAATTATAAGAACGAGAGAGCAGACGTTATACACCAGACGCCTACTGTTCCTTCGCAGTATTTTGGGTGTGTGCTGTGTGGTGCCTCTTCTATGGCATCTACAGCTTCGATGCCACATAATCCGCAATGAACAATGGAGAACGACTAATGGACGAGTCTGTGTTTTACCCATCAACAAAGCTTATAAGCAGCAGAGCCAAATCAATGTATGTGATGTACAGAACAACTTCTGTGGTCAGGTAAATGTGTTTATGTGCTTTTGAAAGCCCAGGAGGGATAAAGCCCAAAATTATTACTGTAAAATTATTTAAAAGTCACTGAACCTGATTCGTAGCCAAATAACTCATCACCTAGGTGGTAAGAAAGATGCGTGGATTAACTAGAGTCCCACCGTACCTGCAGGCCTCTGAATTAAGCTGACGTTTCACGCAGACAGATCCAAGGGATTAGCTGAGTCAGGGGGTGTGCACTGCTCAACATGACCGATCTCCAGCTGGGGGTGGGGGAGGCCCTCCTTTTGTGTCCTCGTTGCCACTGTAGAGTCTTTTTCCACAGGAATCAAGAGAGACGATGTTTTTCGGTGGCCGCTATCCTCTTTCTACAATACACTTGCACACATCTTTATTTACTTAGACAGATAGCTGCTACTTCACTTTAAATGTCCATAAAAACTTTGAGGTTCGCCGATGACATTGTAATTCTGTCAGAGACAGCAAAGGACTTGGAAGAGCAGTTGAACGGAATGGACAATATCTTGAAACGAGGATATAAGATGAACATCAGCAAAAGCAAAACGAGGATAATGGAATGTAGTCGAATTAAGTCGGATGATGCTGAAGGAATTAGATTAGGAAATGAGACACTTAAAGTAGTAAAGGAGTTTTGCTATATGGGGAGCAAAATAACTGATGATGGTCGAAGTAGAGAGGATATAAAATGCAGACTGGTAATGGCAAGGAAAGCGTTTCTGAAGAAGATAAATTTGTTAACATCGAGTATAGATTTAAGTGTCAGGAAGTCGTTTCTGGAAGTATTTGTATGGAGTGTAGCCATGTATGGAAGTGAAACATGGACGATAAATAGTTTGGGCAAGAAGAGAATAGAAGCTTTCGGAAGGTGGTGCTACAGAAGAATGCTGAAGATTAGATGGATAGATCACATAACTAATGAGGAGGTATTGAAGAGAATTGGAAAGGAGTTTGTGGCACAACTTGACAAGAAGAGGGGACAGGTTGGTAGGACATGTTCTAAGGCATCAAGGGATCACAAATTTAGCATTGGAGAGCAGCGTGGAGGGTAAAAATTGTAGAGGGAGACCAAGAGAGAAACACACTAAGCAGATTCAGAAGGATGTAGGTTGCAGTAAGTACTGGGAGATGAAGGAGCTTGCACAGGATAGAGTAGCATGGAGAGCTGCATCAAACCAGTCTCAGGACTGAAGACCACAACAACAACAACAACAACAACATGTTGTGGTACAAGTCCTACATTTGAGAGTAACAGGCGTTCTTGGCGATGTAAGATGTGCAATAAACGTTCACATAAGTGTTCTTGGGGACCATTCGTTAAATGTAGTAAGAAGAGTGTTGCTAGGATGATTAATAAGTAGGTGGAGAGTGTCGAAAGCAGGAACCCACTTTACTCACTAGATGACATCACGTAAACATTGGCACTGTGGTTTCAGGTTTCAGGTGAGGTTATGCACGGAAGATACTGTTATCTCAGGTCCTTTGTGATCATGTCGTAACTCACTGGAAAATTGCGCAGTGTTTACCCATATAACTGCTGGATACTGCCAAATACTTGGTAGCTCTCCAGGACAAGAGGCGTTCGTTGGCAGTATGATATGTGCATTCGAGGTAAGGTCAAAATGTTCCCGATACTGACGCGTCCAATATGGGCAGAGCAATCTAGGTGGAATGAGTACTTTTCTGCTGGAAGGAAATTTGGGAAATTAGGTCAGTTGTTTGACACGTGTGGACATATGTAAGAATCAGTATTGATTTGATAGGCCAGACGACGATTACTCATAGAAATGTCTTTAGGCTGTTTAATCAAATGGTTCATATGGCTCTGAGCACTATGGGACTTAACATCTGAGGTCATCAGTCCCATACAACTTAGAACTACTTAACCATAACTAGCCTAAGGACATCACACACATCTATGTCCGAGGCAGGATTCGAACCTGCGACCATAACAGTCGCGCGGTTCTGGACTGAAGCGCCTAAAACCACTCGGCCACAACGCCCGGCGCTCTTCAACCTCTTGTACGTAATGATGACATACACCAATAAATAAAAGATGTGGTAGAGGTAACGTTGATATTTATTTGGTGGTGAGTTGTCCAATTTGTGGACGCACATCACACCAACATTAGGAGTTGTGATATACAGGCTATTTCACAATGTGTTGATGATTTCAGACATGAACAACGTGCACTAAAAGCAAAATACATCGACGGGGAGACGTCTATTAGTAGTGCGGAGTCTCAAGTTTCATCACATGTACAGGTCAGTAATCATGTCGTACTGCCGAAGCAACACGTGCGTTCGCGATGGAGAGGTATTTTCGCTACGGCCAATCTGTCGTGCGTGTGGAACGTGCCTTTCGCAAGAATTTCAACATTCAGCGGCAATTTCCAATTCCTGCTAGTGGAACAATACTGAAGTGGACAAATGCCGTGCTGGTTCCTTTGAAAGGTCACGGCCGACTTCAAATGGCTGGCTCTGAGCACTATGGGACTTAACCTCTGAGGTCATCAGTCCCCTAGACCTTAGAACGACTTAAACCTAACTAATCTAAGGACATCACACACATCCATGCCCGAGGCAGGATTCGAACCTGCGACCGTAGCGGTCGCGCGGTTCCAGACTGTAGCGCCCTAGAACCGCTCGGCCACCCTGGCCGGCCGGTCGACTTCCTTCCCATGCTTTCCTAAACCGCCGGGACAGATGACCTCGCTGTTAGGTCCCCTTCCCCAAACCAACCGACCAATCAACTGAACTGGGTGAGAAAGTTCCACGCATCGGAAGTCAACCAGCCATCAGGAAACCGTCTGAATTCCGTACCAGACGTATACCTACGCTGTTATTTGAAGGCGAGAGTGTGCTCCGACCGCCCGAGAAGCTCGCAACAGTTAAAATATTGAATTCACGACGAAATTTCCAGAATTATTGCAGCATCTACGAAAGACGTGTTCAAAAACTAGGTGCAACGGCTCGAATATTGTGTAAACGTCCGATGCAGTAAGTAAACTTGAATAAATGTTATACGAGAACCTTGTGTAAAATGTTCGACATTTTTCGCTATTAGTTTGCGTGTTATTCAAATTTGAAATCGTCAAAACATTTTGAAACATCCTGTATGTTCAGGTGACCTGTAGACACGTGAGAACATGACCAAGAACTTGGTATATTCCAGTGTAACTGGGTTAAAACCTAGTCAATCACAAGTATTTACAGGGAGGATTAAATTACAGAATTGTAATAAGAAACAATGTCCCTAACGTACAAGTATGGCTGATCGCCTTGTTTAATTTACATTCAAGTGACATACCGTTAACTAACTAATGAAATGATATCCATAGGAATTAGATTACTGCAAATTTATTTCACAAAGATATACAGATGGCGAACGTCTTCATTCAAAAATAATGAAAAGTACTTGAAATATTAGACTATCACAGTAAGGCCTATATGGTGGGTCCGCAAGGTAATGGGAAAAACAGTGAAAAAGACGCGTTAACTGTAGAGATCGCAACCGATTCGACTTTACATGTTATGGTAGAAATAAATACGTTATCCTTGGTATTGAGGAGAAACTCGACATGCATCAGAATTAATACTCGCACTGGCGAATCAACGAGCAAGTAATGGTAACTCAAGATTCACTGTAATAAACACTGAGTCACGAATTGGGAAAAAACTGAAATAAAAAAATAAGAATCATGACGACTGTGAAACGACTCTAATTTCGTTGCAAGGATGCTAAACTTTGACTCGGTCAAACCCTAATAGTGCAGCAAGAACACTCACCGTTCTGGCTGCCCCCTTGAATCTTGAACGAACACGTGCTGGTCTCCGTTGATCTCAGAATCACAAAGATGTTGATCTTCACCGATCTCCGACACAGACTCTTCCCTCCACCACTATCCGAAACCTAATCATCTCTCCCAATTTCTTTTCTCTTAACACTGGCGTCTCAACAAAAACCGGCATCAGCCAGCCTGTTGGAAGAGAGCAAATTTTCCACACGAGTCGCTTCATTTCGTCTTAATGAGCCCCAGAAAGATCCAGTCACATACACTATGTGATCAAAAGTATCCGAACATCCCCATTTTTTCTTATTAGGTGCACTGTGTTGCCACCTACTGCCAGGTACTCCACATCAGCGATGATGATGATAATGTTTGGTTTGTGGTGCGCTCAACTGCTTGGTTATCAGCGCCCGTACAAACTCCCAATTTTTTCACAGTCCAATTTTTGACGCAGTCCACTCTAGCCTCTGTCAGGAATGATGACGATGATGAGGACAACACACACACCCATTGTCCGGGCAGAGAAAATCCCCAACCCGGCCGGGAATCGAACCCAGGACCCCGTGATCCAGAGGTAGCAATGCTAGCCACTTTTTTCAAAATATTATTTTATTCGATATTGTTCATTGCATTTGTTCGGGACGGACATCCCTTGACACCCTTCAAGTTCATCGTTGATATATTCACTCAGATTTTTTATTACAGAGAGGCAGCTAACCATCTGACAGGATACGCTGAGCTACCGTGCCGGCGCCACTTGACCACGAGCTGCGAACCCATATCAGCGACCTCAGTAGTCATTTGACATCGTGAGAGAGCAGAATGGGGCGTTCGGTGGAACTTGCGGACGTCGAATGTGGTCAGGTGATTGGGTATCACTTGTGTCATACGTCTGTACACAGAATTTCCACACTCCTAAACATCTCTAGGTCCACTGTTTTCGAAGTGATATTCAACTAGAGTCGTGAATGGACACGTACAGCACAAAAGCGTACAGGCCGATCTCGTCTGTTGACTGACAGAGACCGCCGACAATTGAAGAGGGTTGTAATGTGTAATAGGCATACATCTATCCAGATCATCACACCGAAATTCCACACTGCATCAGGATCCACTGCAAGTACTATGACAGTTAGGCGGGAGGTGAGAAAACTTGGCTTTCATGGTCGAGCGGCTGCTCATAAGCCATACATCATGCCGGTAAATGCTAAATGACGCCTCGCTTCCTGTAAGGAGCGTAAACACTGGACGAATGAACAGTGGAAAAACGTTTTCACGGTACACAATGTGGCGATCAGATGGCAGGATGTGGGTATGACGAATGCTCGGTGAACGGCATCTGCCAGCGTATGTAGTGCCCATAGTGAAATTCGGAGGCGGTGGTGTTATGGTGTGGTCGTGTTTTTCATGGAGGCGGCTTGCACCCCTTGTTTTGTGTGGAACTATCACAGCATAGGCCTACATTGATGTTTTAAGCACCTTCTTGCTTCCCACTGTTGAAGAGCAATTCGGGGATGGCGATTGCATGTTTCAACACGATCGAGCACCTGTTCATAATGCACGGCGCGGGTGAAGAATAGGCTGCAATTGCCCAAGAAACCTTCCAGCACCGGATTGAACGTATGCCTGCGAGAGGCTAAGGGTGGGCCAACACCATATTGGATTCCAGCATTACCAATGGAGAGCGCCACGAACTTCATTTTCAGCCAGGTGTCCGAATACTTTTGATCACATAGTGTAACAGTGCCAATGAGAGCTTTAGTCTAGGCCTGAGCTTATGAGATCTGAGCGAATGCTCGTTTCTTCCTGTGTCATTCCGATTATTTTCCGAAACTGGCTTAACTCTTCCTGCAGTTTTGATAAACAACTTTGGCGTAAGTGCTTTTGCCGGGGGCGTAACTTTCTACTTAGCCAGCAGGCTGGTTCAGAAATGGCTGTTCTTAATTTTCAGGATTCCAAATCGACTAACATTGTCTGACGTTTACGAAGCTTCAGAGGAATATGAGAAACGGGATATCGAACGTGTGCGGAATTCAGAAGTAATATATCAACTTCCAAGTTACTTATCTAAAAAGTTTTTTTGTTGTAAAATATACACTTCCCGTTGGAAATGAAAATGAAGGGGTGTAGACTGTATTAGCAATCGAGAATTCACAACTATTTGTGTCTCTTTCCTACCCGTTTGAATATATATGTGTGTGTGTGTGTGTGTGTGTGTGTGTGTGTGTGTGTGTGTGTGTCTGACTTATCAAAATAACGATAATCAGGGTATGTATAAGTAACCATACGTTCGATTTATCAAAACTAATAAGTGAGGAACAATAGATATATTGTATAGTTATAAATATTTAAAATTACGGATAAAACATTGTCTAGGTAAAGCGAATGTTTTACCATGTCTCCTGCAAGACACTCTCGCTTGCAGGATTGAAAGACGAGATGATTTCATTTGTACAGGACTGGAAGTGAAAAACGAGTCCCACGTGTTGTCTATCTTCTCACTTACAGCCGTTATATGGAACGAAAATGAGGCGACCCTACGCTTAGTCTGACTTGCAGAGCTTTCTCACTTGTTCGGGTTCTACCGCAATGACACTATTGACAGCTACCATCGTCGCTACGGCTGATAAATACTAGCGTTACCCCATTCCAATTAATTAAAAAATGTTTTTCTTACTTTATCAATATCTCTTCTCAAGTTTCCAGTGTTATTGTCTCGCTGACGAATATGTACAAAGAAACATGAACAGCAAACAGAACTACCAGTACGAGTTCATTAATGGATGATGTATAGTTTCTGATTGCTCCTGTTCCAATCTTATCCACTGAAGCTGAGACGTTTATATGGGTTAAAATAGTGTCGATAACGGTTAGAGAAAAGAAGGAAAGTTTGAATTTAGCGCCCTCAGTGCAACAAGACCACTACAGACAGACACACCATTTCTGCTGGCCAACGAAACTGACCGTGACCTTTTGAAAGAAAATTACTTGCAGTGAACGAAGTCAGAGGTACAATGGACAAGTATAGTGGGGCTGATATCTGAAATACCACTCGTTCCAAACGATTCCATTGTCTCAATCATTCTCATTCATTCCGTGATAAGAAAGGCAGTCCCGTCTTATAGCAAGGATTTCGTCCGTTACCTAAAAGCAGGAATGGATACGCGGCTGGAATGTGTCATCTCTGCTGCCATGAAGAGAGTGTGTGGTCACAACAACTTCTGACGCTAAAGTCTACAATTCCATCGGCTCTTTTCTGGTGACACTCTCCAACAATGCAGGACCCACTTACAAATGCCTGCTGTATACACTCAGAGAAACAGCGCAACCAGAGGGAAGATAGGTAGAAATGCGAAACTTTGCAGATAATTTCAGTGAGATTCAAAATGAACATAATCCAAGTTTGGTGCCAATGCGCATGCTCACAGACCCTGCAATGGCGCTGCAATCGGGCAGGAGAACTTATTTAAACGGCGTGTGGTGGACGAGTGACACACGTGACGGTCACATCGCGACTCGAGGAGGATATCAGTACGTGCAGAACACCACGTAGACGTGTTACACGACGTTTCTCACCGTTTGAGAGGGACCTAATCATTTGCATGAAAACCGCAGGCTGTTCGGCACGCCGCGTCGTGTGGCACATTTGATCATTTTTTGAAGTGCTCCGTCAGACGATGTTGGGAGCAGTGGATTCGAGATGGCACCGACGTGCGACGTGCGGCAAGTGATAAGGAATCCTACACTGACTCGGTCCACCATACAATCAGATGTACAGGTGCCTGTTGTTCTTAAAACGATTTCCAGACGCCTTGTGGATGTGAATTTGCAATCCAGGCGCCCTCGTCGTTTGTTTACTGCTGTTTACCTAGACATTGGCGGCTCAGTCTACAGTGATGCCAAACCAGGACGAAGTGGCCTGCCACAGATTGGCAAAACGTTGTATTTAGTTGTCCATTCCGATTCGTTTTCGGGACGGACGATCATCTCATATCGGTGGGCAGGCAGACTGGTACAGTACAGTTCCACCCTGCTGTCGCGCACCACACCGGCCACGGAGCCAGATTACTGGGCTGGGCCGCCGTAGTCTACGACCGCCGGTCCCCTCCAATTATGGTACGTGGAACCTTAACGCGACAGCGTTAAGTTGATGACATTCTTTGGCCCCATGTGGGACCTTTCTACGTGGTCTACCGTGGTCACTTTTCCAGCAAGATAATGCTCGTCCGCATACAGCTGGAGTTGCTCGAGATTTCCCTACGCCATATTCCGACTTTTCCACTGCCGGCCTGCTCCCTGGCCTTGTCCCCTACAGAGCAGTGTTGGACCAGCTGAAACGATAGACGCCGACGTGTCATCTGTACATGATTTCGAGGTGGCTGTCCAAGATTTGTGAGCCCGTCTGCCTCAGAACGACATCAGGCGTCTAAACAACTCTGTGCCGGAATGTGTTGCTGTATATGTTGCACCGAAAGGTACTACAACGCGTTATTGATGTTGCACTGTATCCTTCTACTTGTACTCACGGTATTGTTTACTTGTCTTGATTTCGGGATCAAATGAATAGCCGGCCGGTGTGGCCGTGCGGTTAAAGGCGCTTCAGTCTGGAACCGCGTGACCGCTACGGTCGCAGGTTCGAATCCTGCCTCGGGCATGCATGTGTGCGATGTCCTTAGGTTAGGTTTAAGTAGTTCTAAGTTCTAGGGGACTGATGACCACAGAAGTTAAGTCCCATAGTGCTCAGAGCCATTTGAACCATTTGAACCATCAAATGAATATCTCATCTGTATCACTATGTCTAATAAAGTTAATTTCGATCCGATGCTCCCCTCTTGCTGCACTATATCCAGTGTTACTGAGTGTACATGAACTACACTTGTTTACTGGTTTTATGGTGTCTGCGTTCATTTCGTGGGCTAGAGAAGTCTACTGTATGGTCATTCAATTAGCAAGCTGTGAAACTCGTCGACAGATTCTGAGAAATTGTCTTTCTGGAGCACTACAGTTACCTACGACATGTCTTGTGATTGTGTATTATTAACGTATTTTCATCTCACGGAATAATATGTTTGTTTGCATCGCCATCTTCCGCAGCAGCTGTTAAAATCAATTATTAATGGCTTTTCGTCTTGAGTTTACTGGAATTTAATTATAGAGCATGACGCCAGACGCGTTTCGCTTTTATTTATAAAACATCTTCCTGGTTAATCTGTAAATTTGATACATAGGGTTGTACATTTTAGGTTACTTTAGGATAAAAACAGTGTTTTATTTATAAGGTTTATGTGCAAGTTTCTTACTGTGTTTCTTTACATATTCTCCAAACCACTGCTTCTTTCCTCCTTGCTAGAAGCGGTTGACGTCGAAAGACTTCGATCCATATATGCTCTTGGCAGTATTTGCCATTCCTCTGCATTTCTTGCGCTGCGTTATGTGCGCTTCACTTTAGTGAATTGAACTGAAGACGTGTGTTTCTCACTCTACAGAGTAACAGTGTTTATGTCCGTTCGTTTTCGTTCACGTTGTGAGTGTTGCCTTGCCAACCTGTGAAACTACATTTTTTCTGTGTCTATATGTATGTATGTATGTATGTATGTATGTGTGTGTGTGTGTGTGTGTGTGTGTGTGTGTGTGAGAGAGAGAGAGAGAGAGAGAGAGAGAGAGAGAGAGAGGGAATGAGTTATCATACGCAATTTCCAGAATAACCACGGAAGATGCTTTATAAATAAAAGCAAGCGGAACGCCTCTGGTGAAATTCTCTTTAATTAAATTGCAGTAAGCTCAAGATGGAAATCCAGTAATAACTGATCAAGGAATAATGTTTATTTGAATCACCGCTAGACGTCAGTGACAAATTTATAAAGATGAACATTACCAGAGTTTACACTTACGTTAACTTATAATTCGGTAGAATGTTGATCAAAGAACAGAATTTTGTATTTATATTCATACAAGAAACTAAAGTGAGATGACGCAAATGGAACAGTTATTTAACAAAGATACTTATGGAAACAATAAAATATGTGGCAGGCACGAGGAGAGCAAAATAAAAGAAAATCGCAAGTGGAAAGAGGCAACTAAGAAAAGGAAGGTGGGGCTTTAAGGAAAATAGCATTAGGAACATGACAGAATAAGCCGAACTGAACGAGACTATTCGGAAACGTCTAGCTAAGTATTTGAGAAGATACAATGAAAATATAGTAAGGAAACTAATGAAAACAGTGTCCGTATGGAAAAGACGAAACAGAATGTTATCTTTGACTGTACACTAACATCACAGAGAAAATTCCATGATTTCTTCAAATGTTTGTGTAATTAGGAGGTGTATCGGAACCACAGGAATTCATTAATTAAAATACGGTGATTCCGGTAGTGATATCAGACGAGAGGTGAGCTAAGTAAAGCCATTTGATGTATGAACCAAAGAAAGTGATGACAATGTCTCAACAGATGTAGTTGAAGCTGTAGGGAACGTAATACTTGCAAAATTATGAAGTTCCAACATATTGATGAAGGAAAGGACCAGCAACTTGAATATTAAATATTTTTATTTTTTTCCAATACCCGTCACAGTTGCGATAATAGTCATTTCTTTGTGGTGTCTACCTTTCGATCATCACGTCCATTTTCAAACCTTAGCCTTAGACGTAAGTGTAATCATACAGGCCATCAACGTATATGTGAGTAATCGAAAGTTCATTATTCGCCACTAGTAATCATTGCACGAATACAAATGTTAAACTTCATGTGAGTATAAAATTCGATTTCTTTCTAAACGAACGCAGCAAAGGAAAGTAATCGCATTGTATACTCACATGAAGTTTAACATTTGTACTCGTGTAATGATTCCTTGTTAAGAATAATGAACTTTGCTTACTCGCATGTACATTGCGAACTGTATGACTACACTTACGTCTGAGAGTATGGTTTGTAAATGGTCATGATGCTCTGAAGCTCGTCACCTCAACGAAATGACTATTATCGTAACTGTGACGTATATTGGAAATGTATACTGGCAAAATTATTTACAGAATGTGTGCACAGGAAAATTGTTCCCAAAAATTGGAAAATTATGTAATTATTAATCTTTATAAAAAACCAGACAGAAAATACATAAAGAAACTATACATCTACTAGTCTGCTCTCCATAACGTACAACACAATAACTAAAATTATTACCACTGACACAGAAAAATTATTGTCTTTCAGGCAAAGGAATAAGCTGGCTTTACACGCTGATCAACCAGAGCAGTATGACCTACCTAGCTGACAGCCGGTACGGCCGCCTTTGGCAGGGATAGCAGCGGCGATGCGTTATGGCGTGGAAGCAATGAGGCCTTGGAAGGTGCTGTAGGGAGCTGGCACCACATCTGCATACACAAGTCGGATAATTCCCGAAAATTCCGGAGAGGAGGGGGATGACCTCTCATGCTGCGTCCAATCGTATCCCTGATGTGATCGATCGGGTTCCGATCTGGCGAGTTGGGTGCTAGCACATCAACTGGAACTCGCCACTGTGTTCCTCGAACCACTCCACCATACTCCTGGCCTTGTGACATAGCGCATTATCTGGCTGAAAAACGCTACTACCGCCAGGAAACTTGATCGTCATGGTGTACGTGGTCTGCGACCAGTGTACGATACTCCGTGGTCATCATGGTGCCTTGTACGATCTCCAATGGATCCATGGATGCCCATGTGAATGATGCCCAGAGAATAATGGAGCCGTCACCAACTTGTCTCTGTCCTGCAGTACAGATGTAAAGGAGCTGCTCCCCTGAAAGACGAGGGATTCGCTCCCTTCCATCGGCATGATGAAGAAGGTATCGGGTTACATCAGGCCACTGAACGCTGAACGTTCTGCCACTGCGCCAACGTCCAGTGCCGATGGTCACATGTCCATTTCTGTCGTAGTTGCCGATGTCAAGGTGTTAATAATGACACACGTATGAGTCATCGGCTGTGGAGAACCATCTTCAGGAGTGCTAGGTGCACTGCGTGTTCAGACACATTTCTACTTTACCCAGCTTTAAAGTCACCTTGGTTTCGACACATGTTGAAGACATTCACCGTAGCATTCCTCGAACACCCGACAAGTCGTGAAGTTTCCGAAATGCTCGTGCCGAGTCTCCAGGCCATCACAGTCTGCCCTCGGTCAAATTCAGACAAATGGCGCGCCTTCCCCATTCTACACTCGGACAGCACGCTCACTGAGACTATATACACCGTGCATGAGTCTGACTTGCAGTCATTCTTCGCCAGGTGAGGGTGATATCGCCTGGTCGGGTTTATATCGATAGCAGGTCGGCGGTGATAATGTTCTGACGGATCAGTATAAGCGGGTAAAGCACAATGGACCACTTGCTAGTCGCGAAGGCACTTACAGGATGGAGAAACGAGTGTGAAAGAATTATCAGGTCTGTTATTCACAGATGTTGAGGAACCTTGTGACACGAACAACAAAAACCATACTATCAACCTTTGGGAAACTAGGGATGTAGTCAACCTATTTTAGCATAATGAAGAATATGTACATCAGTGCTATAGCTTCCATTAAATTTCATCACGATAATGAGACATTCTCAACAATCGTAAAGAATTCTTTTGAAGCGGGGAAAAAAAGGATGACATGTCTTAATGTTGCGGATGACATCGTTTTATACTCAAGTAGAGTTGTATCAAACTATAGTGCAGATAAAACTTCAACTACGCTTTAATACAGAAATTTTGCGTGTAGGTCCCACAATCAATTATGATAAGACACAAATAATATGTAATTCACTTACGGAGAATGAAATAGTACTACTTAACAGTGAAGTCATAGAACCACTTGATGACTTTTTGCATTTAGTAAACTGAACGTTATTTGACTATAATGAAAATAAACTGGAGATTAGCTGGACATGCAGCCAGATGATACGATTGAATCCAATAGATGAGAAAAAACTAGGAAGGCGACCATATCATCCTAGAAGACGTTGATGCAACACGTTCTAGCACTGTCTGCACCTCTGTGGAGGGGTATTCCGGACATCAGTTGGAAGCTATCTTGTCACCTCCACAGATGGAACGGAACTAACAACATATTCGAACGGCAGCGAATAGCGCGACCTCAATAGGACGTCTTAATCAAGGAACACATGTCGAATTTGTAAGCATACTGTACCTAGATATAGTACCTCTTCTCAGGAGGTTCCATCGATAAATGTCTCCTTGTGCAAAACGGTATTTTCCCGTCTTCCCTTCTTAGTCGCGTGACGTGGAATGATAGAGAAAAGACTGTTAAAGCGTGACAGATGTGTCACAATTTTTTTATTCCACGGATACACACAAATCCTGATGTCTTCTTCTCCTTGCTCACTGCTTCTGCGAAACGCTTATCAGTTCTGAGAAATGTTACGCCAGGTTGACTACGTTGTAATAATTTCCACTTTGGAAGGGAAGGGAATTCCCAGGCCACTTTCGCTTGCTTTGGAGCTACACGTGACGGAGAAACTGGTTAAGGTGAACAGACGTCACTTGTATCTACGAAGCAGATGTGAAGGTCACGGTGCATTTCAGTCGACTGAACTTAAGTACTGATGTGCACTGCATATCCTCTCACGATGATAAAATTGAACATAGTTTATAAGGCGTCGTTTCTTTCGCTATTGCTCCCAAAAAAATGCCTAAATTTTACACTTTTACAAACTTTAGAAGATATGTACACGAAAACAAGAAAACTATAGATATATCTCCGAAACCTTACGTGTTTCAGTTATTAGCGTAAGTTACTTTCCACATGATGTGTTACCATGAAAACATTTTTATGTTTGACGTTTCTGTTTCACGACTATAACAACAGCTAGTTATTTGAAAAATGTGTAGTTTAACGAATGGGGGATATTTATTTTACAAGCAAAAATACGATTTTTGTCTATGACCATGCGAGTGGTGATGTGCTTGAAGCTATACTGGCTACGCGGAGTGGCTGTGCGGTTAGAGGCGCCATGTCACGAATTGCGCGGTACTTTCCGCCGGAGGTTCGAGTTCTCCCTCGGGCATGGGTGTGTGTGTTATTCTTAGTGTAAGTTAGTTTTAATTAGTTTAAGTAGTATGTAGGTCTAGAGACCGATGACCTCAGCAGTTTGGTCCCTTAGGAATTCACACTCTTTTGAACATTTGAAGCTACACTGCGGAATTTAACCGTGTTTCCAAACAGGCGAAGCTGACTGATAGTAGTAGGGTAAGAGCAGTACTGGGACAATTTGCTTGTGTGGGTCACACACATTCAGGGCAAAGCAGACATTCAGGGGCAAACCTACAATTACACTTATTGATTTAAGTCTTGCTGGGGGTTGACTTATGACTCCCTGGGCATAGTCTGTCCTTCTGAGAAACCCTCCCAGCCCCCCCTCTCCCTCCACCTCCCGTATCCCTAGGAAACTTCCAAAACTCTCTCCCCCCACCCACTGCCCATACAAGCATACTTTTGATATTATATTAATTGACTGATTAATTAAATCGATCAATTAATTACCCCCTACACCTCAGGGAAGTCCTTTGGCCCTCCTGTCGCCCTCTGCCTTCTCCTCCCCATCTTGAAACTGGTGGAAAAAGACTCAGTATGTACTGAGCTGCTGGAGAGAACGAAAATAGGCAGTTTATTTTCTTTATTTTGGGTGCTATCCTGCAGGAAATTGGCAGAGAAAGCACAGCCCCTCCCCTTGCCCTCCCCCCCCCCACCTGGAGAAATGGCGGGAAACGCTCAGTCTCTGCTCAGCTATTGCATTAGAAGATGCAAGTATTACCTAGTTCAGCAGCTACATGCCCTAATTATGTAATTACACTGATGCAGATTGGAGACATTGTCTTGTTGCAAAATTTTGCTGTATGTATTCACCTTGACATGCAAGGATCGACTGAGCTACTGTTCTGTGCCACCACTAGAAGATGTCCCACACCCCACGCCTCACCCAATCCCTCCTCACGCCTCCCAAAAAAATTGGCAGGAAACATCGCTGAGCTGGTGGATTGGAAGAATCCCATGACAGGAAATTCAATTAAATGAAAGAGGATATCATAATAAATAATAATATATTGTTTATTCATAAAATTCAATTTCGAGGGGTTGGATCTCCGTTTTATTTGGTGGAAAAGGCTTATAATTCTCTGCTGTTTTGGAAGATGCAGATCTTGTAAAATACATCGAAAAGAAGTAATTAAGTAGGTATATAGATCGTTTTTTTCTGATTGCACAAAGTATATTGTCACGAAATCGACATCAACAAACTTCTGCAAATAATTACACTGTTACACATATTTCTAAATATATCTGGCGAAAAGGACAACTTTCTGATTGCACACACTTGCTTTTTCATGCACGTTGTCTGCAGACAACTCAGCAATGATGGGGTTGCAGGTACACACGTGTAGAGCAGCAGGCAGCGACTATGGGGGTGTTGAGCCATCAATGACAGCAGCCCCCAGTCACCTGCTGCTTAATCCCTGAACAAAACATCAGGTGCCAGCCTCCCTTTGATAGCAGACTCACTTCTTGGTTTGCACCTAAACACACACCTTCCATACCAGCTGTGCAGATACTGAGTTAGTTCACAACACCACCAGCAGAGGCCGCTGGGAGAGGCAACCTCCCCATCATCCTCTCTCCAGTCCCCCTCTCAATGCCCCCTCGCCTCTCCACATACTTCCTCTTGGACAAAGCATAAGATGGTGGCAACTCCTCGATATTGATACCTGAGAAATTCCTGTCAAAACACATGCTTTCTCTTCCTTGCCCTCTCTCAAGTAGTTGCTTTCTGCCCAGCAAGCATCTGTTGTGTACTGCACTAACTCCTCTTTTGTCCTGAAGAAACTAGTGGATATGTGGAAAATCCGCAACCATCTTTAAAATGCTGGGCTTTAGATGTCTTGGAAGAAGTCCATCTGCACTAATTAATTAGTGCAGCCGATACCTTCTGTGTGGGACAGTTTTTCCTTGCACCCTATTGGTGGACACTAGGACTGGAACATTTGGAGGGATACTCCAAGATTCCATCCCGCAGCTTCCCAGTTTCCAGATCGCTCTCTTTCCCCTTTTAGATTTTTTCCTTGCATTCTGTTTGTGGATACTGCCGCAGGTAGATCGTTTGACAGAAAGTCCATTATATTGAGGGTAGTTTCAAATTTCAGCTCAACTGCGCCATGTCATTAAACAATTTGCAGGAGGTGGGGCTAGGGGGTTGACTGGAGTGTGTGCTTGAAATACCACTATCAGAAACAATAAACTGATGAATCGGGAATTTGACGTTGTTCTTGGTCTTTAAAGCACTATATAATCCTTAAGTTTGTCCTCTCAGATACACCAGGATGAAGAACGAGGAGGAGGAGGAGGAGGAAGAACGGCATACCAATAATAGGATAGTAACGACACTCCTACCTTTCTGCTGCTAGAGAGAGTCAACTGGACTGCATTGAGAAGCAGTAAACACCACATGTTTAAACCACATTCCATTCCATAGTAGCAGTTGTCATGATCAGATGTAAGAGATCACTAAAACATTTCCATATACCGTGCGCTCATGTTCCTACATCCACATGCAGCACCCTACACCTGGTGTCAGGCAGAGCTGGTTGCCACCCTGGGCGTCCACCTCGCTGATCTGCAGCCAGACTCGGCCCACTGGAGAGGACGGACGGACTGTGATGGGTGTGTAGGATGAGCAGAGTGGTAGGAATTCAGATGTTATCAATATGTCCAGTGCCAACGCTTGTCCGTAATCGATACTGAATCTTCTCAAATATCCACACAAAAATCGGAGAATACGAAGGCTGCCCAGCACATACTGTTACTCCGCTATTCACCTGCCCAGAGGGCGACACAGCTATATCTCGTCTCACCTATGTCAGAGATTCAGCAGCGGCTCGCGGCTTAAGCCGCAAACGTCCATTCATTCTGATCACCAGCTACCTCTGTCATGCACCCAAACGGCAGGCAGAATCGTCCTAGGGGTAAGCCTCATATTTATCAGTGTAATTAAATATTAACGATCAAAAAATGGTTCAAATGGCTCTGAGCACTATGGGACTTAACTTCTGAGGTCATTAGTCCCCTAGAACTTAGAACCACTTAAACCTAACTAACCTAAGGACATCACACACATTCATGCCCGTGGCAGGATTCGAACCTGTGACCATAGCGGTCGCGTGGTTCCAGACTGTAGTATTACGATCATAGCGCCAATTTGATGACATTGGGCAATGAGTATAGTATAGGAAATATCTACATCTACATTTATACTCCGCAAGCCACCCAACGGTGTGTGGCGGAGGGAATACCTGGTCCTGGAAACACCAATTTTCCACGTAAATCTATATCTTTCTTATGACCGGACCTAATTCTTGTAAAATCTTTCATCCCCCTTACACTTACCGATATGTTGAAATGGCGTTTTCTACATGTTATCTATACTTCCCTTATGACCTGATATAATTTTCTCTGCAGAAGTCAGAACGCTGACCACAGTAACTTTACACTCCAACACACACGCATTTCCGATTATCTTTTATATGTACATAACACGCGAAAAAATTATGGTATATCCACTCACATTGGCTAGTTGTTTCGATTTTGCTCAGTTGTAGGAAATTATTTGACATTTAAGTCTCCCAGCCAATCAGACAATAGGCTGCAGGTATTTTAAATTAGCGCTTCTGGAAAATGCTGCATTCCGTCAAGACTCTCTAAAACAACTATTGTTCTGTGTATCATTTTGGTTACAGCTGTATTGTCCGCCCTGTTTGTACACTATGGCAGCACAGTTGAAATCTTGCATTGCTATATTCTACAGGTGTTTATCAAGTGGATCTATCACCCCTTAACGGAGGCTATACTCGTCAATGTGTTACGATCGCAATTCCTCACGTCAGATCTATCCTCCCCAGCACAGTATCTCTCTCTCTCTCTCTCTCTCTCTCTCTCTCTCTCTCTCTCTCTCTCTCTCTCTCTCTCTTTCTTCTTGTTATTTTTGTAACATCCAACAATGTAAAACTATAAACTATTAAATTTCCCTAACGGCATCGGGTAGAACACTTGCCGCAGTGGATACACCATTTCCCGTGAGATCACCGAAGTTAAGCGCTGTCGGGCGTGGTCGGCATGTGGATGGGTGACCATTCAGGCCGCCATACGCTGTTGCCATTTTTCGGGGTGCACTGAGCCTGGTGATGCCAATTGAGGAGCTACTCGACCGAATAGTAGCGGCTTCGGTCAAGAAGCCCATCATAACGACTGGGAGAGCGGTGTGCTGACCCCACACCCCTCCTATCCGCATCCTCCACTGAGGATGACACGGCGGTCGGACGGTCCCGATAGGCCACTCGTGGCTTGAAGACGAAGTGCTACTAGTGTTCCATTGGAGCAGGCAACTGGTGATCGAAGTCGCTTCCACGACATAAAAGCTGTGTAAACATCCATACATTTTGTTTCTCTGTCATGACTTATAGGTCAGTGTCAGGTACTAAACTAACATTAACACGTTTCGATTCATTGACCATCACAGAAACCTGAACATTACACGGGTAAACTAAGCTGCTCCCACAACACACAGAATGATTGAAATAAAAAACAGAGGCAGTGTTTCTTCTTGACAGAAGTATGGAAGACCTCTCAATATATGGGAACTGGAAAAGTTTGCAGCATTGTGGGTCGTTTCCAAACAGCTATCCGAAGGTGATGACCTCTGCATTTAATCACGTCTTCCACAGTGACGGGGTAGCAGATATCTCTATCGTTCTGTTTTTGATGAGACCCAGACCAGCGGTGCTTCATGGTTTCACACACGTATGTTAATGCTGTTGTGGTATCTTAGGCGGTAGTCATCCTGACCCCCCCCCCCCCCATTTGGACACTCATCTTTCATTTTTCATTTTTATGACTTACAAATCATAATCGCATGTGGAACAAGGGAGTATTCTACGGGACTTAACCCGATAGAGCATGGATAGTATGCACCATCAGTTGTCAATCCCACCAGTAGAGGAATGTAATGATTGTCATACACCACGGCGGACATGTAGTACCCTCATCCCTCAACATTTTTAATCTTCGTTGATCCATTATGGATCGTGGGGCGACGGCTGGCATGAACTTCTTGATGCAATAGTTTACCAACAGCCGTATGGTTTGTAGAAGTTTATTTTATTTTATGAACTTCTATGTGCTACCAGGTCCGGCATTACATTGATGCCATCTTCAGGCCCTACTGGTCGTAGTCGTAAAATCGCTATACACGGAAGTAGCCATATAACTGGATCCGTGAATCTATTGTCCTGCAACAGCTCTTGGTAGCCTGACGTGTGGGGCCTGAAGATAGCATCAATGTAATGCCGAAACCGGTAGCACATAGAAGTTCATAAAATAAACTTCTAGAAATCATACGGCTGTTGGCAAATTATTGAATCAAGAACTCCACATGTCTGTCGTATTTTTATCAATTTTACGTAGTTTCCATTAATTTTCGTAATTTTTCCAGATTATCCGTAATTCCAACCTATTTTACTCAATTACTCAAAGTCCAAACCACCAATCTCAATAACTGTCACCTCAACAAAACGTCTCATCACGTTGATCTCGTGATGCTATCAGCCAATGAATGATACTACAGCACGGTTCTCAATTTCTGTATTATTGCTAACCCAGCCCCTCCATTTGCCAGGGTCGAGTACATGTGGACATATTTCGAACCCTGTTACACTGCCTACATAACTGTTTCTTAGAGTAGGCAATGGCCATCAGCAGAGAGGAGGTGCAAAAACTAAGTTTATTAGCCGAAACACTTTATTAATTCGGTAAGTTTTTATAAGATTTGCTATTTCCCCGTATATGGATGGGAGTCACAAAATACTGAACATTCGTCGGATAAAGTCGGAGATTCAAAGATGTAGCACTCTGCCCCCTATTAACTAGCTACCGCTTCATTGAAGCTATCGGCTAATGATCCCGGGAAAAACTGTAGATGGCCTCTCTCTAGGCATCTCGCAACTCTCCCTCTGTCTTTAACCAACCCTCTCTGCGACATTGTTTCAGATTTAATTTGGAAATGACCAGAAGTAGGAGGTCACTATACCGCTACATTCGATGTCTAGTGAAGAAATACACTCCTGGAAATGGAAAAAGAACACATTGACACCGGTGTGTCAGACCCACCATACTTGCTCCGGACACTGCGAGAGGGCTGTACAAGCAATGATCACACGCACGGCACAGCGGACACACCAGGAACCGCGGTGTTGGCCGTCGAATGGCGCTAGCTGCGCAGCATTTGTGCACCGCCGCCGTCAGTGTCAGCCAGTTTGCCGTGGCATACGGAGCTCCATCGCAGTCTTTAACACTGGTAGCATGCCGCGACAGCGTGGACGTGAACCGTATGTGCAGTTGACGGACTTTGAGCGAGGGCGTATAGTGGGCATGCGGGAGGCCGGGTGGACGTACCGCCGAATTGCTCAACACGTGGGGCGTGAGGTCTCCACAGTACATCGATGTTGTCGCCAGTGGTCGGCGGAAGGTGCACGTGCCCGTCGACCTAGGACCGGACCGCAGCGACGCACGGATGCACGCCAAGACCGTAGGATCCTACGCAGTGCCGTAGGGGACCGCACCGCCACTTCCCAGCAAATTAGGGACACTGTTGCTCCTGGGCTATCGGCGAGGACCATTCGCAACCGTCTCCATGAAGCTGGGCTACGGTCCCGCACACCGTTAGGCCGTCTTCCGCTCACGCCCCAACATCGTGCAGCCCGCCTCCAGTGGTGTCGCGACAGGCGTGAATGGAGGGACGAATGGAGACGTGTCGTCTTCAGCGATGAGAGTCGCTTCTGCCTTGGTGCCAATGATGGTCGTATGCGTGTTTGGTGCCGTGCAGGTGAGCGCCACAATCAGGACTGCATACGACCGAGGCACACAGGGCCAACACCCGGCATCATGGTGTGGGGAGCGATCTCCTGCACTGCCCGTACACCACTGGTGATCGTCGAGGGGACACTGAATAGTGCACAGTACATCCAAACCGTCATAGAACCCATCGTTCTACCATCCCTAGACCGGCAAGGGAACTTGCTGTTCCAACAGGACAATGCACGTCCGCATGTATCCCGTGCCACCCAACGTGCTCTAGAAAGTGTAAGTCAACTACCCTGGCCAGCAAGATCTCCGGATCTGTCCCCCATTGAGCATGTTTGGGACTGGATGAAGCGTCGTCTCACGCGGTCTGCAAGTCCAGCACGAACGCTGGTCCAACTGAGGCGCCAGGTGGAAATGGCATGGCAAGCCGTTCCACAGGACTACATCCAGCATCTCTACGATCGTCTCCATGGGAGAATAGCAGCCTGCATTGCTGCGAAAGGTGGATATACACTGTACTAGTGCCGACATTGTGCATGCTCTGTTGCCTGTGTCTATGTGCCTGTGGTTCTGTCAGTGTGATCATGTGATGTATCTGACCCCAGGAATGTGTCAATAAAGTTTCCCCTTCCTGGGACAATGAATTCACGGTGTTCTTATTTCAATTTCCAGGAGTGTAGAATGAGGTGAGTTACACGTAATAAATACATTTCGATATTTGGCTTTTGCAAAGAATATGACACGTGTTCCAACCTTGTAGTTACTAATGACAGTTATAGAGACTGGTATTCTCATTCCATTACTGTAAATGCCGTTCCGCGAAGACCGTTCCATACTAACCTTAAACATGCCACCTGTCGAAATACGCACTCTCTCTCTCTAGATCCTTGCGAGCTGAGCACTCCTAATTGGTGAACAGTAGATACGAGCCTGAACATTACGGAATATTGTGGTGATATAACAGACGATTAAGAAGGAGAAGAAACGTATGATTTAAGTATAATGGAGCTCCAGACGGAAGGAGTTTGAAACATTTTACGTAAATTACTAGCGTTATGAATTTTGTAGAATTTTTGTAGCTAGCTTTTGGATCCAATACCAAGCAGGTATTGGCAAGACAGAAATGGTCGTAGAACATAAACACCTGCTCCTAAGGCTGTACGGTTCTGCACTCAAGCATGCTATAACGTTAAAGCTGTGTGATTTCCGATATAGTAGTCCCGTGGACTGAAACTTTGTTAATACTCCAATGCTGGAAATATATTTCCAACACCTGAGATGGATTCACCCTCCAAATTTTCTATCCCATTCACTATGACGAGAAACTTTAAGATGATAAAACTACTACCTTCCACACCAAAGAAAAAAACAACAACATAGATTCCATGTGATCCATGCACTACATAGCTTTCTGGAGTTATATAGCGCCCACTGTCGCATCCGATTATGTTTCGGAAATTATGGTATGCTCGCACCAGTCCTATAAAACAATCGTCAGCAACGGAAAATCCATAAAACGACGACATATTATGAAGAATCAGAGAAACTCAATGCAGTGGTGTTTGACAGGTGAAATTACACATCATGTTGTTCTAAGTCCGTGAACAGAACACAATCTCTTCCAGGCACAACATCTGTCAAGCAGATGTACACACAGGGATTGTAGTATCTTACAGACCCCTGTCGCTAACTTAGAATCACTGCAGTTATGAAACTTGGAGACTATTTATGTTCAAGATGTGGCAGCGGAAGTCTCCATTCATCTAGAGGAGGCTGCCGACGTACGTTTTCAGTTGGTTTGGTGGACATGTTTCGTCATTCATGCGCTGGAAGCCCTCTGCTGACTGTGACATGGAGAGGTCTGCTGTTAACTATCGCAGTTAGATAGCGCTCTAGTCACACACAGAACACGTAATTGTATACGAGTCGAATGCAGGCTATAGCACACTACTGATACACACTGAGAGAACAACGGAAAAAATGGGTGTCCCCATTACCTCAATAGGTATACAGCATTTTTTTCAACCATACAGCGACTGTTCTGTAAGCTACAGCTGTTGAAGTGTTCGAGAAAGGTTTGAGCTATGCACCAACACCACGGACAGCTCCAATTTTTGTGGTGAGGTCCTATAGGACCAAGCTGCGGAGGTCATCGGTCCCTAGGCTTACGCACTACTTAATCTAACTTAAAGTAACTTATTCTAAGGACAACACACACACCCATGCCCGAGGGAGTACTCGAACCTCCGACGGAGTGAACCGCGCGATCTGTGGCAAGGCGGCCGAGACACCGTGGCTACCCCGCACGGCCAGCTCCAATAGAACAGGCAATTTTGAAGCTTCACAGTGACGTTGCAGATGAGGTTAGGACGCACACCTGCTGGATTTTAACACGAGCCCCACCAAGAAAGCTTAACGTCAGCTCTGCAGAAAGGAAGGCTCTACGAAACTTGAGAGTGTACAAAGACATCGTCATTTTACCTGCCGACAAGGGGAACGCCGCAGTCATTCTCTCATGGCTGAATGTAACAGCAAGATGGAGGCGCTGCTCGACGATCCTGCTTATTGCAAGCTAAGAGAGGACCCGATTGGCAAGAATCAGAGAAAAACATTATATCTTCTTAACTCTATTCCTTCTAAAGTCAAACTGCAGTCCTCCCAAGAATGTAAGGCTTACCAAAGACATACAGGGTGAGGCATTTAAAACTGTTTGTAGTAATAATTGGCGAAATATACATCGACTGAAAAAAATGGTAATAAACGTTGTTCACCTCGAAGAGGGACATCCGTTAACATAACGCTCTACCACCCCTCGACCACCTCCGGGAGCGGGAGGGGTGCTGGCTTCGAAATCTTAAATAGGAACCCCTATTTTTTTATTGCAGTTTTGGATTCTCCGAGAAAAAAAATGCAATTTTTGTATGAAATATTTCTTTTGTTTCACGACAGATGGCGCTGTAATCGGCAAACATGGAAATAATGTGAAAATTGTTGCAAAACGGTACTGTCTCAAACAAATACACATCCGATTAAAACAATCGAAGTACTTTTTTGTATTTTTGATAATGCTATCATGTGACACCTCCCACAATCGAATGAAGCACAGACCGTGATGATGCGCTCGGTCTGCGGTCAGACTGTGCATGTTACTTAAATGATTCGGGCCGTATACACACCACGTCGCAATTGTTCCAAGATGTTAACGATTGCAGAGAGGGTCGATATTATTGCTGCGTACTTTGAAGCTCGTCCAAGGTATGGTACTCGGTTCCCCGATAGGAAAGTTTCGTCTGCAAAGAAGTTTCGCTGTATTGTCCATCTGTTTACTGAAACAGGAAGTGTTGAACCTAGAGAAAGAGAACGACCGCGGCCTGTGACAAACGGAAATAACACAGTGAATGTTTTAGCTGAGGTTGCTGCAAATCCTCACATTAGTTCTCGGCAAATTGCGCGAGGATAAGGAATTTCGCAAAGAAGTGTTCTACACATATGCATTCACACAAATGGCATCCATTTCATTTATCGCTGCATCGAGAACTGCATGTTGACGATGTTCACAATCGCCTGAATTTTTGGAACTGAATACAAGAACAACTGGCAGTCAATGACAATTTCAGTTCACAGGTAGTTTTCTCAGATGAATCAAATTTTACGAATCATAGTCAAGTGAATCAACATTATTTGCATTATTGATCGATGGAGAATCCCCACTGGGTAAGGCAAGTTGAACATCAACGAGCATGGAGTGTTAACGTTTGGTGCGGTTTTGTAAGTACTCAGGTAACTGGCCCATACTTCATAGAAGGTAATCTGGTCAAATGTGTAGAGGCATTGTGGATAATTTTTTACCCATATTAATGCACGATGCTCCACTTCAAACGAGACTGGATATGTGGTTTCAACATGATGAATGCCAGCGCATTATTCACGACTAGGTCGAGAAGTTTTGAATCGAAACTATCTGGGTCGATGGATTGGACGAGGAGGTCCTCAAACGTGGCGCGCACATTCACCCAACTTGACTTCTGCCGATTTTTTTTCCTGTGCGGTTCTAAAAAAAGAGAGTTTACACGCATGTACCAACAACCTACGAAGATATATGGCAGCAAATTCGCAATGAATGAGCAAACATAAGCGCAGAGACACACATACATGTCGGATTGTCATTCAGACAGAGAATTTCAATGTGCATTTGAAACAACGGACAACATTTCGAACATTTGCTGCACTGAATCACTTGTGAGAGGCAAGGGGACTCACCAAAATCAACTACCAAAATCAGCTGGGACAGGGTTCGAAGATTAATCCACTCACTATGTGTCCAGGCCAGGTAGATTCAGGGAAGGTAGATTCACCAGCTCTGCATTCGGGGTACGGTATCGTCTGGGGGGCCTCCACTTGAAACAGATACAGGAACACACACATACAGAAAAACAGCACAGTTGCACTAGGTTTCGACAACTGTACTAAGTTTACAAGCAATTTTGGAATACATGGAGAGAAATGATGTCATGATAACATGCGCAGAACTGACATACAATCGGTGAAATTACGAAAATTGATGGAAAATATATATAAATTGAGGGAAAATACACAAAAATTCGGCGAAATTAAAGGGAGAATGAAAGTGCTTACATGCCTGCTTGGTTCAGGAGAATTCTTGTACATGGGAACGAATATGTGACAACATGAGGGAGACGAGAAATGTTGACATGGAAGCGCCGGGAACCAGGGAAATAGTATTTTTCGTGGACTGTGCAAATAGATTGCTTAACGTGGATGACCACCAAATGTAGAGTGATAAATTTATATAAGTCGGATCACGAGCCCGGGTGTGGCTCCAAACTTATTGACACCCACCTTATAGATTTTCATAAAGTATTACCATCTTGGGGGCTGCAATATACAACTACAGAATGAATCGCATGTTTCACCCCATGCAAGACTGCTCACGTGTTTTAAACTATAACGGTACTTACAATGTGCTTCTCCATACTCTCTACCAACCCCAACTACGCAGTATCAGCTAGCAAACATCTCACATGACAGTTGCTGCATAGGTTTTAACAACATTCTGCTGAAACTTCCTGGCAGATTAAAACTGTGTGCCCGACCGAGACTCGAACTCGGGACCTTTGCCTTTCGCGGGCAAGTGCTCTACCACCTGAGCTACCGAAGCACGACTCTCGCCCGGTACTCACAGCTTTACTTCTGCCAGTATCTCGTCTCCTACCTTCCAAACTTTACAGAAGCTCTCCTGCGAACCTTGCAGAACTAGCACTCCTGAAAGAAAGGATATTGCGGAGACATGGCTTAGCCACAGCCTGGGGAATGTTTCCAGAATGAGATTTTCACTCTGCAGCGAAGTGTGCGCTGATATGAAACTTCCTGGCAGATTAAAACTGTGGGCCCGACCGAGACTCGAACTCGGGACCTTTGCCTTTCGCGGGCACGTGCTCTACCACCTGAGCTACCGAAGCACGACTCACGCCCGGTACTCACAGCTTTACTTCTGCCAGTATCTCGTCTCCTACCTTCCAAACTTTACAGAAGCTCTCCTGCGAACCTTGCAGAACTAGCACTCCTGAAAGAAAGGATACTGCGGAGACATGGCTTAGCCACAGCCTGGGGGATGTTTCGGGAATGAGATTTTCAGTCTGCAGCGGAGTGTGCGCTGATATGAAACTTCCTGGCAGATTAAAACTGTGGGCCCGACCGAGACTCGAATTCCGGACCTTTGCCTTTCGCGGGCTAGTGCTCTACCACCTGAGCTACCGAAGCACGACTCACGCCCGGTCTCACCAGCTTAAAGTTTGGAAAGTAGGAGACGAGACACTGGTAGAAGTAAAGCTGTGAGTACCGGGCGTGAGTCGTGCTTCGGTAGCTCAGATGGTAGAGCACTTGCCCGCGAAAGGCAAAGGTCCCGAGTTCGAGCCACGGTCGGGCACACATTTTTAATCTGCCAGGAAGTTTCACATCAGCGCACACTCCGCTGCAGAGTGAAAATCTCATTCTGGAAACATTCTGCTGTATGTCCATTGAGGTAATGCGGATACATACAACTTCACTGCGGTCCTTGACGCTTTCCTGGATAAGAGACCCATCTGCTTCTAAATTTACGTGGATTTGCGTGAATGGATGACAGAAAGTAGATGGAGTAACCGGTTGAGAGAGGTTGTAAGGAAGTATGGTTTAATGGTAGATTAACGATGCTTTCTAGAAAGGGAGATTTTGCCGCTGGTCATTTATAACACATTTACCCATTTTTCTCGTTGTTCTCTCAGGTTGTATCAGTTGTGCGGTATCGCCTGCATTCGACTCGTATACAATTGGGAGTTGTGTATGTGACACAGAGCGCTATCTACTTGCGATTGTTAACAGCAAACCTCTCTTTGCCACAGTCAACAGAGGACTTCCAGCACATGTATGATGAATCATGTCTATCAAACAAACTGAAAACGTATCTCGGCACCCTCTTCTATATGACTAAAGATGTATGCGAAGTACTCCAGTCCCATGGCACATCTTGGACGTAAATAGAGTCTCCAGTTTCACAACTGCGGTGATTGTTAGTTACCGACAGGGGTTTGTGACTTATTGCAATCCGTGTGTACACATTTGCTTCACAGTTGTTCTGTGTGGAAGAGATTGTGTTCTGTTCACGGGGTTAGAGCAGCGTGGCGTATAATTTCACCTGTCAAACACCGCTGCTATGCGTTTGTCTATTTCCTCATAAGATGTCGTTGTTTCACACATTTTCCGTTGCTGACGATCATTTTAGGGCACTGATAGCATATTTTCCGAACCGTAATCGGATGTGAACTGTGGGCGCTATATAACTCCAGAAATGTATATAATGCATACATCACCAATAATCTAAGCTTTTCTTTTTCCTTTGCTGTGGAAGGTAGTAATTTTATCATCTTACAGATGCTCACCATGGTGAAATGGATAGAAAACTTGGAGGGTGAATGTATCTCGAGTGTTGGAAATATATTTCCTGTATTGGAGTATTAACAACGTTTCAGTCCACGCGACCACTATACCGGGAACCACACTGCTTTAACATTAAGACATGCTTAAGCGCAGGACGGTGCAGTCTTAGGAGTGAACGTTTATGTTCTACGATCATTTCTCTCTTCATAGTACCTTCTTGGTGTGGGATCCAAACGTTGCAACAATGCTACAGAATTGATAGCACAAGTGATTTACGTAAAGTATTTCGAACTCCTTCCGTCTGGAGCTCCATTATGCCTAAATCATACGTTTGTTCTTCTTCTGAATCGTCTGCTATATTACCGCAGTCCTCTGCAATGTATCAGGATCGTATCTACTATCACTAATAAGGAGTGTTAAACACCTCAGCACGCAAGCATCTAGAGAGATAGTGTGTATTTGGACGGGTGACATCAGTGGGGTTAGTATAGAACAGTCTTCGGAGAACGGCAGTTACAGTATCGGAATGAGAATACCAGTCTATGTCACTATCATCGGTTACCACAAGTTTGGAACACGTGTTATATTCTTTGCAAAAGCAAAATGTCGAAGTGTATTGATTACGAGGAACTCACCTCATTCTGTTTCTTCACTAGGCATCGAATGTAGCGGTACAGTACCCTTCTACTTCTGATCAATTTGATATTAAATCGGAGACAACGTTGGAGGGAGGGTCAGTTAAAGACAGAGGGAGAGTAACGAGATGCATTGAGAGAGGCCATCTAGAGTGTCGCCCAGGATTGCTAGCCGTCAGGTTCAATAAAGGGGTAGCTCGATTCGAAATAGAGAGCTTCGAAATAGAGAGCTTCGAAATAGAGAGCTTCGAAATAGAGAGCTTCGAAATAGAGAGCTTCGAAATAGAGAGCTTCGAAATAGAGAGCTTCGAGACCGACTTCATCGTACCAATGTGAGAATACTTTGTTATTCACATTCACATAGGGGGAGGTAAAAAATTATAATAAAATCTTACCAAAATAATAAGCTGTTGCGGCCAGGGAACGTAATGTTTGAACCTCTTTTCTGGTAATGGCTATTTCCCGACAGTGAGAACAGTGATGTACGCAGTGTAAAATGGTTCGCAATATGTCCACATGTATATGAAACTAGCAAAGTGACGGATGGTGCTGGCTAGCAATGATACAGAAATTAAGTATCGTGCAGCAACGTCATTGGCTCATAGCATCACGAGATAGACGCCATGAGACCTCGAATAATTGAGTGAAAGGCGTTGAAATTACAGGGAACCTGTCAAAATTACGAAAATTGGTGTAAAATATGTAAAACTGATGAAAATACGGTAAAAAATGTGGAGATTCATATGGCTCTGAGCACTATGGGACTTAACATCTGTGGTCATCAGTCCCCTAGAACTTAGAACTACTTAAACCTAACTAACCTAAGGGCATCACACGCATCCATGCCCAAGGCATGATTCGAACCTGCAACCGTAGCAGTCGCGCAGTTCCGGACTGAGCGCCTATAACCGCTCGGCCACCGCGTGGGTGGAAGGATAATGTTCGCCTGGGTGTATGAAAATCATTCCATTCCTCTACCGGTGGGATAAACAGCTGATTGTGCATACTAACCGTGCTCTATAGGTTGTGCCACATGCGGTACTGGTTTTTAAATCATAAAAATGAAAGACAAGTGTCCAAATGTTTTGGGGTCAGGATGACTATCACCCAGGAAACCTTAATAGCGATCACATACCTGTGTGCAATACGCACTAACAATATGAGGAATCACTGGTCTGGGTCTCTTCAAATCCGCTACCCCAACACTGTGGAAGACGAGATTAAATACAGAGATCATCACCTTTGGATAGCTGTTTGGAAACGCCCCACAATGCTCCAATCTTTTTCACTTCCCATATATTGAGAGGTCTTCCACTCTTGTCAAGAAGAAACACCGCCTCTGTCTTTTATTTCAACTATTCTGTGCGTTGTGGGAGCAGCGTAGTTTACCCATGTGATGTTCAGCTTACTGTGATGGTCAATGGATCTAAACGTGTCAATGTTGGTTTAGTACCTGACACAGACCTCAAACTCACGGCAGAAAAACAAAATGTATGGATGTGTACACAAGTGTTACGTCGGTGGAAGCGACTTCAATCACTGGCCACCTGCTTCAATGGTCCATTACATATATATTTCGATGGGTTCGGTACATATGGTCGATATCAACATGCATACGATATTTGCTTCCGATATATCGGAAGAGAGGGACGTGGCAAAATCTTATTGAGTTTTTTATAATTCGTAATTATACTTCGTTGGATGTTACGAAAATAACGAGGAGAGAGAGAGAGAGAGAGAAAGACAGAGAGAGAGAGAGAGAGAGAGAGAGAGAGAGAGAGAGACATTGTGCTGTCAACGAAGACTCTGACGTCATTACACTGTCTTATTTCTGGCGTGGTAATCATAGGAACACGATAAAGGAGATTAGGACTTGTTATGCTTCTAAATTGCTTTGTGCACTGTAAGTTAGTGTGCTATTTTTTCCGTTGTGATAACTCTCTACTTAGGGAGTGACGCATGGCGGAATAGACAGCCTTCTAGCTATGGAACAGTTCTGTCGGGGAAGGAAGGGGGAGTGCAGGAAAGGGGAGGGGTGGGTAGGGCAGGGGCATTTTCCAGACGTGGTGGGTGGGGGGGTGGATTAATAACGGTTCGATTTAAATTATTAGTCAATTAATTTGTATCAAAAGTATGCTGGTATTGATAAGGGGAGGGGGAAGAGCTGGATGTTTCCCAGAGGGAGGGGAGGTGGAGGGGGAGGAGAGGGGGAAGAGTCTCTCAGCAGGACCGATTATCTCCATGTGGTCATAAATCAACCCCAGGGGATGATAAATCTTTTAGCGTAACAATTGGTTAGCACCTCAATGTATGCTTGCCCCTGAATGCATGCAAAACAAACACATTGTCACAGTTACACCCGTGATCTAGTCTTTCGCCGGCACAGTAGCTCAGCATGTTCGGTCAGAGGGCTAGTTGCCCTCTGTAATAAAAAAGAATAGTATCGTCGATCAACTTGTACGGATGTATTGTGACCTCCACCCAGACCAAACGCAACGAACATACTGAACAAATGCAACAGAGGAAAAAAGGCGTAGCGTCTGTGATTAGTAATCAAAACGTCTTCGGTCACAGGTTCGAAACCTGCCAACATTTAAATTTTAATCAACAATCAACAATGGCAGCAAAGGACTTTCAGCATAATAAGTCACCCTCATTTTGTCAACGGACTTGTCAAAGAGGGCGGAGGTGCGGACAGAAGATCAGAGCACTCTTGTCCTTGGAGTGGGAAACTACCGCTAAAGGCGGAAGAATCAGTAATGATCAATTGCATGAGAAATGCAGAAGGCAACGGAAACCACGGCATTAAAGACACATAACGTGTATAAGCCGGACATGTGGCCTGCAATTGAAAAAGTGTCATGATGATCTCTCCATTGGCCAAAGATTTCTGAATAGTCCCACATTCGAATCTAGAAGAGGGGACTGCCAAAGGGAAGGTAACCATCAGAAAAAGACTGAATAACCGACGAAAGGGTAACGTTCTATATGTTGGAATGTCAGAAGCTTGAACGTGGTTGGGAAGCTAGAAAATCTGAGAAGGGAAATTCAACGGCTCAATCTAAAAATAGTAAGGGTAAGTGAAGTGAAATGGAAAGAAGACAAGGATCTCTAGTCAGGTGAGTATAGGGTAATCTCAACAGCAGCAGAGTGTGTTATAATGGGTGTAGGATTCTTTATGAAGAACGGTAGTATCCCGTCACGGCCCATTGTTTTTACTATAGGGCCTCCCACTGACAAAGCAACAAGTTTTCAAAGTTAAAGAAGATGAAACAAAGTACAGAAGTGTGACAGTAAGGAGCACGTGGCAAGCTCCATGTTTCTTCTGGTGAATTGTGGCAAAATACACTGGTGGTTGAGAAAACATGTGCTCAAACTGTGTGCCGAACACTATCCATATCTAAAAGTAGAATACCAGTATACCAGTTGTGCTCAAGTCGAAGTTCAAGTCCACAGCGATGGAATCAACAAAATACTACAAACACAGGTAAAGAAGTGATTCATGTATATTTCGCGAACTGGTTTCCCGGGCAAGGTGTGCACTACTTAAACGGCAGATAAGCCAAAGTGTCTGTCCGCGTTGAGGCCTGTGCTGCAGCGCAGAAACTGCATCCTTCATATCCTTGCGCAGTCGTGGGTATACTCGTCGCTACTTGGCGGAGACAAAATTATTCATCCCCCGCTGCCCCGCTCCATTAATCGACCAATACGATCCGATGTGTCCAGTACGGTAACGGGACGAACGATAGACGGGAGCTGGAGAAGCAGGTATCCCAAGCCAAAGGCTCGTGCAGTAACTTGTTACGGACAGCACAGCCCGAAATAGGAATAACCAGCAGCGTTTCAGTGTAGCGAGAGCCAAAAGGATTGTTTTGTCCTGGATAAACCTGTGTGCCGTTTGGCGTAGACATTTTTATCTTTGGTGTTGTGTGGGCGCTTGGCACACATTACGAAAGTAGAATGTTTACATGTGAAACATTGAGGGAACAATTTGTCAGCAGATGATTCATGGAACTGCATTTATTTATGTGAAAAAGGGTACGGAAATAAAACTAAGACCATACTTTGAATACGCGAGTGTTCATGTTGCTGGCTTCTGGTTGTGGAAAATTCGTGTAATGAAAGATTCACCGAAAACTTTTTTGTAATGTGTAGCAGTCTGTGATTTGAATTGTTGTCTTGGCGAACAGTATTGCTTGCTACAATTAAGTGTACATTTTTCCTTAAATGATTATTTGGCGAGACATAAAAGGTGAAGTATGGAAACATTTGCGACAAACAAGAATACAAATGTGACTGCTGCTCATTTCACTCGCAGCAATTTAAGCTACGCTCTTAAGTTCCTGTCTATCCACACCATCAGAAATTGTGACATATTAGAAATAAACAGCAAAGTATTCGTAACAAGCTACAATACAAATATCACGGCTGATTGCTTCATTTGTTGTTTAGTCAAGCTGAAGTCACAAAATCGAAGAAAGTCGTTCCTGAAAGAGAACGCTCTTATATCTCTTATGTAACATCGACGCGAACCAACTTCTTCCTAAATCATAACCACATGTCTCTAACCACAAGACCACGCAATTTACATACAACTCCTTGCATTCGAATCGTTTATGTTAGGATCTCCTAACGGCTTTTTACCGATGATGTGTCGTTAACTAACATTTATTTGTAACAAATCGTACCAAAAGTGACGGTTGTGATGAATATCCAATGCGGCACCCTGTCATGACACGAAAAATGCAATATGGAGTCTCCGAAGTAGCAAGGGAGGGACGTCACGTGAGGCGACCCGAATGCAGTGAAATGCTATTGCTTGTTCTTGTTTCGGGCCGACCTGTCCCTAACGATAAGTGTGCGCTATAGGAAGTAACACCGTCACCGTAATATCCGCTTCGTTCTTTGGTGGTAACGGAGGAGCCGCGAGCAGTGTGGGTGCAGGGACTGACTCAGCCTCCATCCGTCAGGACTTCGTTGCTGGCTCTCAGACACCGGGCGCGAACAGAGCTCATAGCGGGGTGCAGGCAGCTGCGGTGGGAGGAAGCACTCTGTTGACGCCTCAAACCATTGTCGGGCACAGGCCGAAATCCGGAACTGTTTGGTCCCACAATCGGTTTAACTGGGACTCGGTGTCCTGTTGGTGTCGTGGCCAAAGCTGATTTCTGACGACGCAACGAATTTTGCTCTGCCGCAACGTCAAACCTTTGACATCCCCTGTACCCAAAATCACGGCTGACGTCCACCCCGGCTTTCTACTGGACATGCGAGCACAGACAAGGATGACCCAGTGGTAATAAGGGCGTGCGTGATGGGGCCGGGCATACGACGCCAGGGGCAACAGGTCAAATAATGTTCGTTGTCGTCGCCTGTGCGATAACAATTACCCGGGCAGTGACTGCCGATCAGGGTGGATCTATTCGATGCCAGGAAGCGAGTAAGGAACACTTCAGAGGGCGCCTTTAACATGATTTGATTCTCAATGTTAAAGGTTCCGACCAGCCGCTCAACTTCCGAATTTGACGCTTGGTTAAAAGAAGATACCGTCGGATGATCGTGGCCGTTGTACACTGGGAAAATTGGCAGAACTCAGATGTCGTGGGTTGAGGGCCATTTTCACAGACTGTTGCATGCGACACGCCTTCTATTCCAAAGATATTGCACAGGGTCTGGATTGTTGCAGCAGTGGTGATGGAAGAATCCCGGGACGTATATGTAAAAATAGAGTCAGCGGATGTCGCTAGAAGCCACGTTACACCTTTAAACGTGCATCCACAACCATGAGTGTTTTGGCTTTGGCCATGGAGATAAACGCTGCACTAGAGCAGACAGATTTTACGTGTATATATTGCAGAACCGGACTGTACCTTCTGTCTGTACATCATTCCTGGCTGGTAAACATGTCACCTTGCCATGGCCTTCAAGTGACTCACTCCCTATGAGACGAAAGAAATGCTGTATCACTGTAAGAGGAACAGAGGCGACCGATAGTGCAAGGGCTTACCCCAGTTCTCTATTAGCAGCCCTACGTCATCATAACCCTCCTGTGCTTAACATACAAAGGATCGCTAAGAAAGAAAATAAAAATTAAATTAACTTTCCAAACTTTGTTAGTGTTTGCTTCAATATATTAATGTCGACATTTTAAGGCCTTAGAATGATCAAATGAATTTCTTGCGAATTGTGTATTAAACCAGCGACCGAGAAACTATGGAGAGGCTTCGTCCTGCCATAGCCCAAGTGGTTCACAACCCTACAACAGGCCACAGCAGTCCACCCACCCCACACCGAATCCAGGGCTATTGTGCAGAACAGGCCCCAGTGGACCCACCCCCTCTCCCCCCGAGGACATCTCATACCAGACAAGTGTAACCCTAAATGTTTGTGTGGTAGAGGAATTATGGTGTACGCGTACTTGGAGACAGTGTTTGCGCAGCAATTGCCGACAGAGTGTAGCTGAGGCGGAATAAGGGGACGTTCTCGCTTCCCACGCCCGGGTTCCCGGGTTCGATTCGCGGCGGGGTCAGGGATTTTCTCTGCCTCGTGATGGCTGGGTGTTGTATGCTGTCCTTAGGTTAGTTAGGTTTAAGTAGTAGTAGTAGTAGTAGAGGGGTTTTGGGGGCGCACGACAGCAAGGTCTTCAGCGCCCGTGCAGTATCATAGTGAGACGGGTGTCAAGAAAAAAAAACCCTCAGAACAGTGACATAAAATGGAACATAAAACACGGGGAACAATCATTGAAAAAATGTGCTCACCCACACCGAAGCGTGGGATGAAGCAGGGCGTCAGCAGTAAAACATGAACAACACAGGAAGAAAATGGTAGAGGGAGCTAAAACAATGTAGCAGATGGAAGTGGCTGGCTGACCGCAAGGAAAAAAGGGGAGGAGTCAGCCACTCTGCAACACACTAAAACCTCCAGCCTAAAAGTTTAGGCCAGAGTCCAGACACATCACAGAACTTAAAAACCCTACACACACACGTCTCATCGTCAGCTAAAACACAAGGCAGATCCCCAGCAACTTGTGCTTCTGCCCTTGCATCACGGTATAAAATGCAGTCTGTTAAAATGTGCCGGACAGAGATGTGCACACCATAAGCGTCACAAAACGGAGGATCTTCCCGCCGTAATAAATAGCTATGCGTCACAGGACAGTGCCCAATCCGCAGACGTGTGAGGGCCACCTCTTCCCGCCTGAGCAACCGGCAGGAGGAACGCCACGGCCGAGTGGTTGACTTTACCGACCGCAGTTTATTGGCCGACACCGCCAGCCATTCGTCCTCCCACAACTCCATGCACTTCCTGTGGAGTGCAGCGATGACTGACTGCAAGGGGATAGGACATTGGACCACATCATGCTCTCTGCAGGCCTCCTTGGCAGCCCGATCAGCCTGTTCATTGCCCCATATGCCGACATGACCAGGCACCCAGCAGAAGGATACCTCTTTACCCCGCTGTTGGAGCAAGTACAGTTGGCTATGTATCAGCTGGACCATCCCTTCAGTCGGGTACAGGTTCTGCAGCGATTGTAAGGCACTAAGAGAATCGGAGCAGAGAAGAAATCGATCGCCCCGAACACGATGCATCTGCTCCAGTGCCGTCAGGATCGCGTGGAGCTCCGCTGCGAAAACGGTATATTCAGCAGGGAGGCGAATCCGGGTAACATGGTCAGGGAACACCACAGAACAGCCAAGGAAAGTCTCCTGTTTGGAGCCATCAGTGTAAACCACAGTGAAACCGTGATGCACATCTAAAATGTTAAAAAAAAGTGACTGGAATGTAAAATCTGGCGTGCCATCCTTCTTAAAACGAGTCAAATCTAAAATAAGTTTGGGTCTCCGGAGGAGCCAAGATGGAGATCTGCTCCAACCGCGACGTAAAACACGAAGACCAGCCATAGACAATGCAGCGAGGCAATCCTGTGCGCGAATCCCATAGGGCTGCGTCGCACGTTGCCGGTTATGAAATAACCGTGCCAGAGGAGGCTGAGCAACGGTATGGTATGCAGGTGTGTATGGGGTGGACAAAGTTTTATACGCCTGGCGTACCGTAAGTAGCCGTCGCCGCATATGAAGTGGCGGTTCACCAGCCTCTGCACAGAGGCTTGGTATGGGGCTAGTTCGGAATGCCCCAGTGGCCAACCGCAGCCCTTCATGGTGGACAACGTCCAAAATCTTTAAGTACGAAGGCCTCGCAGACCCATACACCGTGCACCCATAATCGAGCCGAGATCGCACAAACGCCCTGTAAAACTGGAGCAGACAAGTCCTGTCAGCTCCCCATGTACTGTGGCTAAGACATTTTAAAATGCTTAAAGCCTGAAGCGACCGCCGTTTCAGGTCTTTAAGATGAGGTAACCACGTGAGCCGCGAGTCAAAAATGAGCCCCAGAAATCTCACCGTGTCTTTAAAAGAAAGAATAGTGTCCCTCAAGCGCAACTCAGGAAAGGTGAAAATCGAACGAGAACGGTTAAAAAGAACACATACAGACTTCTCGGTGGAAAACTTAAATCCACTCTTCAGCGCCCAGTCATCCAAACGCCTAATCGTAAGTTGCAACTGACGAGTTGTCGTTGCAAGGCTTGAAGAAGAGCAGAACAAAGAGAAATCATCCACAAACAAAGAACACTGGACAGGACTTTTCACCATGGACGTAATGCTATTAATAGCGATGGCAAACAGAGTCACACTTAAAACGCTACCCTGAGGGACACCGTTCTCCTGCTCAAAGCGATCAGACAGGACGTCACCAATTCGGTATCTAAAATATCGTGGCGAGAGGAAAGACTGAATAAAAAGAGAAAGACAACCACGAAAACCCCATTCGTGAAGCTGCTCCAGGATGAGACGCCGCCAAGTGGTATCGTAGGCCTTCTCAATGTCGAAAAATACACCTATAAGGTGATGACGGCGTAGGAAAGCTTGTTGGATAGCCGCCTCCAGGAGGGCAAGGTTATCGAAGGTGGAACGAAACCTCCTGAAACCACACTGATAGCGACTAAGTAGTTGCCGGGATTCTAACATCCAGACAAGGCGGCGGTTGACCATCCGCTCCAAGGTCTTCCCTATGCAACTAGTGAGGGCAATACTACGGTAGCTACTCGGGCTCGAGCGGTCTTTCCCAGGTTTTAAAAAAGGGATTAAAACTGCCTCACGCCACGCGTTAGGAAAGTGACCCGACGCCCAAATGGCATTAAAAAGTGCGAGGAGGATTTCTTTGTTGCGCATTGTGAGGTGCCATAGCATACTGTAATGGATCCTGTCGTGACCAGGGGAAGTGTCACGAGCTCCAGACAATGCAGAATCCAGCTCCCACATAGAAAAAGGGCAGTTGTAAACTTCATGAGAGGTGGGCTGGAAGTTCAGACTACGCCACTCAGCAACCGCTCTATGGCGCTGGAAACCTGGATCCTGACTGGTTGTGGCAGTAACTGTCGCAAAATATGCTGCCATAGTCTGGGCAATGTCTCGCGGATCTGTGTGGAGAGTGCCGTTATTCATTACAGCAGCTATGGGGCATCTGCCAGAAATTCTCCTAATGGTCTCCCACACAATGGAACTTTTGGTGGAACGATTAATGGTGTTCAGGAACTTTTGCCACGACCTCTTCTTGCTCTCACGAATAATGCGGCGACATCTCGCCCTCGCCACCCGAAAGGCTGCAAGATTCTCAGCAGTCGGCCGACACTTGAACCGCCGCAGAGCCGCACGCCTGGTCCTGATTGCAGAGCGGCATTCGTCACTCCACCAAGGCACAGGTGGCCTTTTCCGGTGGCCTGTGGACTGTGGAATGGATGCCGCAGCGGCATGGTGGACCGTTTTGGTAATATGATCCACCCACACCTCAACATTCGCACAGTGTTCGAATTGGGCCAACTGGCTATAAAGTGTCCAGTCAGCTCCACTGAGTACCCATCGTGGTGGTCTCCTTTCGGGGCCCACGCCATCTGGCAGGTGAATCCAGATTGGGAAATGATCACTGCCGTGCAAGTCAGCGACCACTTCCCAGTGAGCACTAGCGGCAAGAGCTGGAGAGCAAAGCGAGAGATCAATGGCAGAGAACGACCCAGTCGCCGTGCAGAAATGAGTACTCTGTCCTCCATTGAGCAAGTAGGCACAGGATGACAGGAGAAGCCTCTCAATTGCTCTACCCCTGGGACAGGTAATTGCAGAGCCCCAAAGCACATTGTGGGCATTAAAATCACCACAAATAATGAATGGCTGGGGGAGCTGTGTAAGAAGGTCGGTGAGGGCCGCTTCATCAAGAGCATCATGAGGGGGCAAGTAAAGTGAACATACAGTCAATGGATGACGCACGTGCACGGACACAGCGACGGCCTGTAGAGTCGTCGTAAGTGAGAGAGGCGAGGAATGGTAGTCCGTCCTGACGAAAATACCTACGCCTCCTCTAGCTCTCTCTCCACGCAGGTCGTCCTTTTTGTGGAGTGTATAGCCTCGTATCTCAGGGGAGTATGATGGATGGGAATACGTCTCCTGGAGACAGAGACACAGTGGTCTATCCTGAGAAAGTAGACGAAGTTCCTCCACATGCGTCCTGAACCCTTGCAAGTTCCACTGGAGTATGGGAGCCATCTATTTTGGGGGTAGCACCTTCATCCTGTCTCTCCGACGGGGTGGGGAGACCGCAGCAGGTGGAGGGGCAGGCGTGGGACGAGATGATTGCCCCACACATACATCATACTCCATCAACTCTGGGGAAGAGTCAGATGAAGCCTCGCGTAAAACAACATCCGCATGGTCAGATGGTTTACCACGGGATTTGACCCGCTGTTGCTGCTGCACAGTAGCTTTCTGTGGCTTGGTGGACTTTGGGGGAGCGGATGTGGGAGTGGTAAGTGGCGCACTGGGCTTGGGGACAACCTCAGCTGTTGGAGGTGCGAGGGGCTGGACCAAGTCCGCCACTGTACTTTTGTCTGCCGTTCGAGTAGGGGCTACTGGCTCTGGAACACTTGCGGCGTTGCAAGTGCACTGGCAGCTACAGGTGTTAGTGCCAACACTCACCACCTCAGTCTGCGTTGAGGCATCGACTTTTGGAGTAGGCTTCTGTACCATGGATGCAAAAGATGTAGCAAATGTGGGAGGTTGCATCGACTTATAAATCTTCTTGGCCTCACCATAGGGGATACGCTTGGTTGTTTTTATTTCCTGGACCTTGCGTTCCTCTAAAAATATGCGGCAGTCCCTACTCCAAACAGGGTGGTTCCCAGAGCAATTAATACATTTAGCCGGAGACGAGCAACCAACTCCTTCATGAGCAGCCTGACCACAGTTTCCACAAGTCGCTTCGCCTTTACAGCCTAAGGTGGTATGCCCAAAACGCTGGCATTTGAAACAGCGCATTGGGGCCGGGAAATAAGGCCTCACACTAAGGCGAAGGAAGCCAGCTTTAACATGTTCAGGAATTGTTGTGCTACTGAAGGTCAGAATAAAGGAGTCGGATTTGACAAGAGTGCCATCAACCCTCTTCATGATGTGCTGGACATCAACAATACCTTCCGGAGCCCACTCACGTTGCAGTTCTTCCTTGGGAATATCAGCTAGATTCCGGCATGTCACAACACCCTTGCTATAGTTCAAGGTGCTGTGCAGTTCGGCGTCTATGGCATACTCTCCAAGGCACTTAGCAGATTGGAGGTTAGTTGCTTGCTGGGAAGTGGAAGTTTCCACTAGCAAGGTCCCATTACGTAAGCGCTTCACCGATTTTAAGGAGCCACAGATTCCCTCCAATCCCTTTTGTATATAGAAGGGCGAAACCTTCTTGAAACTACCCTCCTTCCGTTTCACAATGAGAAACACATTCGGATTACCAGAATGCATTCTGTTACCTAAGACTGGACTTTTCAAAGAAGCGCCGGAGTCAGGGGGACTGACTGCACGGGCCCTCTTAAGAGACTGGGTGTTAGAACCTTCCAGCGGCCCACCCTTTCCGCTGGGAGGAAGAAAAGAGAATTTCGAAGGATCCATCTCGGTCCCACGAGCAGCTAGGGAACTAGAAGTCCACCTAGACAGAGCCCCGCGTGCCTAGGTAAGCCTTATACAACTGAGGTGCGGCAGGTTCCCCAGAGGTTGCCCGCTATCGACTGTTCCACCTCAACAGCCATGCATCTCATCAGCGCGCAGCACACCTTGAGATTGAGGGTTTTTTTATAGAGGTTTATTCCATCCTCGCGATCCGGGCGGTCAAGCCAAGATCCCCATTCCCTGAGACACACAACATTCCACCGCCGCGCCGCACGGTGGTCGTTGAAGTATGCTGAGAGGTTACGGTGACAGGGGACCGGCGGCGCTTACCAGTCCCCAGCTCAGGAACCCCGGGGTCGCCAAGCCCGTACCCAGCAAATGAATGCTGAGCCCCTGGGGGCAGGTTTAAGTAGTTCTAAGTTCTAGGGGACTGATGACCATAGATGTTAAGTCCCATAGTGCTCGGAGCCATTTGAACCATTTTTTTGGAATAAGGGGAACCAGGCTGCATTTTCCGAAGTAGATGGAAAACCACTTTAAAAACCATCCACAGACTGGCCGACACACCAGACCTTGACAGGCGGATTGGTGCCGGAGACCGGCACACCTTCCCGCTTGGGAAGCAGCGCGTTAGAATGCGCAGCTAGCCGGGCGGGCTATGAAGGTGTTACGCGAAATACACGATCTTAAGGAAAAAAAATAAGTGGCGCTAAACAATAAAAAAGCCAAAGTTTTGTCAGAATATGCAAAAGTATATCACAATTACACTGAAACATTAAAGAAACTGGTATAGGCACGCATATTCAAATACAGAGATATGTAAACAGTCAAAATACAGCATTGTAAGGCTTCCAGATTTTACGGACCTTACATGAGTTTGATCCATAATGACAGTACGATAAAGTATGAGATCTTCAGAAAAAAATAATTATATTATATCAACAAAACGCAACAGCAGTAATCTCATGTACCGAAAACCAACAAAACAATATCTACTAATATATAGAAAAAGGCATGAATAAACAAGTTAAGTGAAGCGCATTTTGGAGACCAACCGAGCAGATGGTTAATGGCATCAGAAAACACACTTAACAAGAGAACGGTGAGCTCCAGTGCAGAAAGTGATAGGGCCAGAACAATACATTATTCCTTTTAACGCAAATACGGCTGGGACCGAGGGTAAGTGGCTGCACAGCATTTACAGGGCTAGGCTGCAACCCAGCAAGAAAATTAAACTTCACTTCTAGTGGGACGGCGACTGGCTGGAGCCATACTGGGCGACACAGATGCGACACAGTGCGGAGATCTCCATTATATAAAAGCATTTTCAGAACTAAAACGGCTAGTTATTTCTCTCATCTCGTGGCGGACCACGACAGTGTGTGGGTATTGAGAGCTTTGCTTTCTGCGAAGTTGGATGATACGCTTCAAGTAACGTAGCAACAGGCAGCAAAGTTGAGACTGAGTGATTTCAGTCAAGGTCAGAATAGGGAATTAGAGTGTCAGATGCAGCACGGAGGCAACGCTGTTGCAGATACTGCTTGGTAAAGTACTATCACGCATAAGGCCACAGTAAATGTTGAGTCGAGGTTTTGTTCACTCCAACTTGCGTACACTTTGACCATTGAATAACAAAAGCTAGGATACTAACCTACCCTCACCTTGCATACACGGGAGTTCTTCATTGGTCCAGAAAAGTAAATTTATTCTCCACCAACTCAGTGCATTGACCAGCTACGATGAAGTAGAAAATGAGCTGATGAAGATTTGTACTCATTCTTAACTGTGATAAATTTTTTTCATATGAAGAGGTAACAATTTTAATAATCGTCAGTTCAATATGTCCAAGAGTTAAATATTTTGCTATTGAGTGTCAAAAGTAATTGAACATGATTGTTGTGTATCACTTGACGCCTGAAAGCAAAATTGATAAATTATATGTAGAATAAAAAAACTTTCACTTTTATTAATTCATGCATTCTAGCTAAGTGACAGCAGCATTTATAATTATTTTTGCTACGATCATTTGCTACGATCATTTAGAATTTATGTTTAACACGCTGGGCTTGAGAAGACAGTTCAGATGTTTTGTCCATTAGCGCGCTAAATGGTAAGCTAAGTTTGCACATATTAGTACACTCACTGTGCAGACATAAAATTGCGAACGCTGACAGCGTGTCTGGCGCAGTTGTTAGATCCGTTGCTACTGTTACACTGGTAAGTTAACTACACTGGGAGGTTATCAAAATTTAAGTGAGTTTCAACGTGGTGTTTTAGCTGGCCCACGAGCGATGGCACACGGCATCTCTGAGATAGCGACGAAGTGGGGATTTTCCCATACAACCATATCACGAGTCTACTGTGAATATCAGGAATTAAGCAAAACATCAAATCTCCAACATCGCTGCGTCTGGAAAAAGACTCTACAAGAACAGGACCAACGACGACCGAAGAGAGTCATTCAGCGTCACAGATGTGCAATTCTTCCGCAAATAGTTGCAAATTTCAGGCACGGGCCATCAACAAGTGTCAGTGGGCGAACCATTCAACTAAACGTAACCTAATGGGCTTTCAGAGCCGTAGCCCCACTCGTGTACCCTTGATAACTGCATGACACAAAGCTTTATGCCTCACCTGGGAGTGTCAACACCGACATTAGATTGTTGAGGACTGGAAACATGTTGCCTGGTCGGACGGATCTCATTTGAAATTGTATCGAGCAGATGGACGTGTGCGGGTATGGAGACAACCTCATGAATCCATGGACCAACGTGTCATCAGGGCACAGTTTAAGTTGTTGGAGGTTCTGCAATGGTGTGGGGCGAGTGCTGTTGGAGAGATGTGTGTCCTCTGATACGTCTAGATACGACTCTGACAGGTGATACGTACGTTAGGATCCTTTGTGATCACCTGCATCCATTCATGTCTATTGTGCATTCCGACGGACTTGGGCAATCCCAGCTTGACAATGCGACTCCTTATACGTCCAGAATTGCTACAGAGTGGCTCCAGGAACACTCGTCCGAGTTTAAACACTTCTGCTGGGCACCAAACTCCCCAGACATGAACATTACTGAGCATGTCTGGTTTGTCTTGCAACGTGCTGTTCAGAGAAGATCCCCCACCCTCCCGTACTCTTACGGATTTATGGACAACCGTGTAGGATTCACGTGGTCAGTTCCATCCAGCACTACTACAGGCTTTAGTCGAGCCCATGTTACATCATGTTGCGGCACTTTTGTGTGCTAGCGTGGGGAGGTGTGCTACCTTCTTAGGCTCTTAAGCGTTAAATTTACAAGTATCAGCTTGATCAGAGCTATATTTTGGTCAAAATCGGCGTTTCTACAAAAAATTGAAGGCGCTAAATAGTAGACAGAGGAAGAAGATTCGTATGTAGCCTCAGTTTGATATAAAAACATTAAATAGGTGACATCAATAGGCTGCCTCTATTAGTTTTCAAGTTATTTGCTAAAAAACCAATTTGGAACATAATGTCCTTATTTATGGTAGATTAAGTACCATTTGTATTTGTAATAGAAAGTTCTAATTAGAGCACTCGATTCCGTTCATACTGTAACACAGATGTAGCACATTTCAAGAATGTATTGTAAGTGACTACTGTTACAAGGAATGTTAAAGAAGCATTTCAGTGCTGTAGTCCCGTTGTCGGTTCCGCTCTAAAAATTCTAGCCGTCAAAGTTGAAATGCAGTTGAGCTACAAATTTTTAAGTAACTAAAGCAAACTTTATTTATAAAAAAAAATTAAAAAGATTGTAAATTCTTAAACGACAGAGCTATCAATTAATACGTGTCCGAGAAAGGGGTTATTTAGATACTGGTACCTTTACCTAGGGCAGTTGACAGCAGATGTTCCGTTTGGCGGTCCGCTGTGCCCATATGTAAATACAGCCATAGATACAGTAAGGCCTCTTTCACATTATACCGTGCGGCAAAAAACCTCACGGCCTAGGTCTGAAGAAATGTACGGTATCTTTCAAGTTATATGGCGATGGTAAAATGTCGCTGCCGTGTTGTGCTGCAGCCGTGTTTTGTTACTGCACTTTGCGGTCGCCTTACGGAAAGTTCGACACAATGACCTACGTGACTAAATGCATGTTTTCACACTGGACGGTTTTGAGTTGTACGCTATCGACAAGTTCATTGTAGTGTCTTGTTATTCATGTGTGTTTATTCCCGTTTACAGAAAAGTGTTGACCGATGGATGGAACTCATGCTGACGTCCTGATAAACCTTGGAGGAATTAAACCTTGTCCGTGGGACAAAACTCTAAATGTGTATAAAGGTCGTATCGCTACAAAGAATGCTTGGCGGAAAGTTTGCTTAGCACTGAAGGTAGAGTTTGATATTTGGCGGACAAAGATAACAATGCGTTCTGTAAGTATTAATGTAGCACTAAACTCTGTACGTTATAATAGTTTTAGACAGTATTTATTTATAGTTAGAATTTTATTCTAAAAGTAAAAAAAAAAATGGTTAAGTAAAAAGCTTGTGCCATGACATGCTTCCAAAGTTTGTCATCAAATATTTACAAAGCGTGTTCCTCAAATGTCAGCATTTTGCGGCAAGTTTTTCAAACCAGTGATGGATGTGGTGTCCTCAACTATAATTCTATCCCTATCACGTTCAAAACTATGTAGTACAATGCAAACTTAAACCACTTTTACTGCAAAGTCTGGGTGAACATTTAAAGGACGGTAAAACAACCACCACTTATTGGTGACAATGGTAAAACCAGATTCCACATACCTCCTTACGCTGCACAAACGGTAATCAAATATTCGTTTCCCAACTATTAGGTATGTTCCGCCAAAAATCCGGATCAAATGTGTGAGTAGTCCAAATGCTGAGTCTACCACGAAAAAGTAGGGTACTTTTGGACCTTCCGTTCCAGGCAGGCATTTGACGTCTGGAAATTCCAGCGAATTATTTTCTATCGACTTCCATAAACTGGCCCATCTGAAGACGGAACACTGAAGAGTCACGTGTAGATAGAATCCGCTACAGCCATTAGAACCACAGAAAAGAATTCCTTATAGTTAAAATACATGGATCTGCTATTAAATGGGGCAGTAAGACAGGTGTGTTTTCCATCCACCGCTCCTAAGCAGTGGGGAAAGTAGCAGTACGTTCAAATGCAGCCGCAATTCATTCCAATACCTCTTTGGCAGGACTTTGTATACATTCTTCCCGCAGTGATAACCAAATTGCTGTGCATACATTATCAAACACTTCATTTGCTGTAGAAATCCCAATTTTGTACTGGAAATGTAAGTTGGTGAAGGAACAACCGCTCGCCATATACCTGAATAAAAAGATAAGAAAAACCAGTAACATTTAGTTATAGCGCAAATTTTTTGTTACAGTTTTGCTTTTTTGTATCAAAAATTAAAGTTTGTTCATACAGTGTTGTATTCTTTTGTTGCAGGTAAAGAAGTAATACGGAGGTGGACCAATCTACTAGACTCCTTTGTCAAGTCAGACATAAAAATTCAAGCTATGGAAAAAGTGGTTGAGCAGCAAAGAAAGTGAAAAAGTATGTGTATTCTGATCAGCTCCATTTTCTTAAAAAAACTGTGTGATGTCCGAGAGACGGAGGACAGTTTTCAATTGGAAGACGCAGACAGACTGGAAGTCGATATAGAAACGCAGGGTTCTGATAATATTGTGAATGTTTCTGACTCATTTTTACACCGTACACACAACTCACATCCAAAAGCGACCGTCATACAAATGGAAAACAAAGAAAATCTGATGAGATCGATATGAAAAAATTAAGAGCTCTGGAAGAAGAGAAACCATGTAGCAAAATGTCGTTTTTACTTAGTTGCAAGCCTCATCTGGAAAAATATGATGAAAAAGATTATCTTCTGTAACAGATGGGAGTTTGCAAATTTGTAGAAGATATATAAGAAAAGAAACAGATATTGACAACCCATCCTTCTTCATTTACGCTTCACACACCTTTCACGCTCTATAATAATCAATTTCAAGATTATTCTTATTCACCTAGGGAAAATGCAGCTCCCACGTAATATTATCATGCCCTTCAAATTCATCCTCCTCCACCTGCAACAAACCCAACTTTTTTTCCGGCCCAAACAATTACAGAATTTTCAAGGTCGCAGTTGTTATCAACAAAGAAATGAAGCGCCATCAACACACTCCTCGCCTTCCACTAACAGTCATGAAGGCTCACCATCAACAAGGCAGTTCTACAACCTTTTCCCAGAGAGCCTGCCGCCACAAAGTGACAATACTGTCAGTCCTGCTACAAAATCCAAAATCAAATGCTGATACTGATGTTTACTTTTCTACCTCATGATTTGAGTTGAATCAAAATGCAAAAAAGAAATAAATAAGTAAATAAATAGAACTGGTTTTCATGTATTAACGTACCTTACCGTGATAGCCGCCACTTGAACAGGTTGTATGCAATTTGGGAATTGTGTCGCTGTGACACATCCTTAAGTTTTCTGTGTAATTCATCAAAAGAGGTGATAGATATTCGGAAATAGTTAAAGAATTTATTTCCGTCGTTTCCCAAATCTTCAAAGAGTGTATAAAATAAACCTACTTCCTCCGTTGTCTGGTTAATGGGGTGCACCCACAAAAGCGGCGACGACGATGAAACAACCACAAAGCAACAATTCCTTTATGGTTCATCTTCAGACGCACATTAAATAAATTCAATAGATATCTACAACTGGTTACGCCCAAAAACCGTGCAACATGACAGCAACACAGTCACAGCCAAAACTCGTACGTTTTTTTGCCGCACGGTTAAAACCGTACAATGAGAAAGAGGCCTAAGAGAGACAATTCGCACCGAGATATCAGTCTAGTTGCGTCAATCAAACGCCTGCCTGCACAATGCCTCGGATGACTTCAGAGCCGGGAAGACTTGAATGTGCTTGCTGTAAAAGTAGGAAGTGAACTTGTGAGTACCGTGCACCGTCCTGGATCGCTTAGATATCACGGAAGTAATTGTATATGTGCAGCCCGTAATGTCGACAAAACCGCGTGGCAAGTGACTACATTATTTTCCACTTTTAAGGCGAGCAATTAACTTTTGGTAATTAGGAATCTGGGTGATAGACCGTTTCACTTGCAACTTTCCGTAGAGGTCACCTCTGAACTGTTAAAAATGCTGTTTCGGATACGGACATTATTATTATTATTATCAGTAGGAATGTTGTTATATTTTGTGCTTGTGAACTTATAATGAATATATAAATCAGTTAAAACTCAGAACATTTATTTATAGTCATAGGTCCTGATCCAGCTGAGTAAATAGCGAGTAGGAATATTTTCTTTCCGTGAGCACAAAGAGTAATGGGATTTGCAGACTGTAAATTATGGTCAGTATATGCTCCGTCGCTTTCTAGCTGAAACCAAAAGTAGTTTTCAGGCTCTTGTAAACAGCGAAGGTAGGTGTAAAGTACGCACAGACAATTTAAGTGTCTTTTCATTATTTTCATAGCGACATAACAAAAGTACCGACCGTCGATTATTTACCTCCGCCCCACACCCAGTGCTCACAACGCCGGAAGCGGGAGATATGGGGTCGGAGCGTGGATGGTGTAAAGACTCTGGACTGAGTCTCCTCCGCGGCTGGCAGTAGGTTGACGGCGGCAGTATTAAGGTGTTGTCACAACGAGAAATATGATTTGAAAGTGGAGTCCTAGTCTCCGGCCAACCCTGCAGCATTCGGAACGCTCTGTCAGGGAACAGGGCCACCCATGTTGCCGTCACGATGTCACGAACCGTGGCTGGAAATTCGGCGTTTCCGTCGACGGCAAAACAAACGGCTTCTTTATTACCGATTTCCGAATCGGTCCACATCTGGAGACCTGATAAGGCATGTCGTGAGGTGGGCCTATAATGAATGTGGTAATTATAATTGCTGAGAAACAGGGCCCACCTCTGAAGCCACTGCGCTGTTCTTTCAGGCAGTTTCGGTTTTGGAGTAAATAATGTGTGGAAATTCTGTACCCTATGAGTTATGGCCAAGGATTCTTTCTCCATTGAAGACACGAATTCTGCATTTGCGGATAGTTTTTTTTTGCACCGGACCTGTCCTGTCCTGCCAGCGTCTCTGACCAAAGTAAATCGTTTCTTTAGTAAAAACGAATTAGAGACACAGTTTCAAAGTGGCAAAGGCTCTCTGGCAGGTGACAGACCATATAAATTTTAGGCGCTTTTTCCGTAAAAGATTTACTGAATGACAAATTTGGGGCATTCTGAGGAAGAATTTCCCGTAATAATTGATTTACCGAAAAAAATTGGCGTTATTTAAGGTTTCCGGGAACTGACAGTTTATCTATCGCCTCCACATGCTACGATATTGGTCGAAGACTAAAATTTCTTAATATATGTCCCAAGTACACTGAAGACCCAAAGAAACCGGTACACCTGCCTAATATTGTGTAGGTCCACCCCAGCAGCACGCAGAAGTGCCGCAACACGACGTGGCATGGACTTGAATAATGTCTGAAGTAGTGTTGGAGGAAACTGAGACAGAAATCCTGCAGGGATGTCCATGAATCCGTAAGAATATGACGGGGTGGAGACCTTTTATGAACAGCACGTTGCAAGGCATCTCAGATATGCTCAATAATCTTCATATCTGGGGACTTTGGTGGCCAGCGGAAGTGTTAAAACTTAGAAGAGAGTTGGTGGAGCCATTCTGTAGTAATTCTGGACGTGTGTGGTGTCGAATTGTCATGCTGGAACTGTCCAAGTCGCTATGGACATGAATGGATGCAGGTGATCAGACAGGATGCATACGTAAGTGATACTTGTCGGAGTCGTATCTGTACATACCAGAGCCTCCACCGGCTTGAACAATCCCCTGCTGACGTGCAAGGTCCATGGATTCGTGAGGCTGTCTCCATACCTGTACACGTCCATCCGCTCGACACAATTTGAATCGAGACTCGTCCGACTAGGCAACATGCTTTCAAGACATGAAGACAGTGTTATTACTCAGGGAACATACATGTTGAAACCACCGATGATGGATGTTAATCAGTTGAAATCGATTTGCAAAAGTAAATAAAGAAATCATGATCTTGCGACAGGTTGCTGCTTATTTGGTAACATGCTTCCAGCCATCAACAGTCCAATGTCGGTGTTGACTGGCACAGGCGAGGCGTAAATCTTTGTGTCGTGCAGTCTTCAACGGTACACGAGTGGGACTTGGGCTCCGAAAGCCCATATCGATGATGTTTCGTTGAATGGTTCGCACGATGACATTTGTTGATGGCCCACAATTGAAATCTGCAGAAATTTGCGGTATGGTTGCACTTGGGTCACGTTGAACGATTCTCTTCAGTCTCGTTCGTCCCGTTCTTGCAGGATCTTTTTCCGGCCGCAGCGATGTCGGAGATTTGATGTTTCACCGGATTCCTGATATTCGCGGTACACTCGTGAAACGCGTACTGGAAAATCCCCACTTCACTGCTACCCCGGAGATGCCGTGTCCCTTCGCTCGTGCGCCGTCTATAACATGACATCCAAACTCACTTAACTCTCGATAATCTGCCATTGTAGCAACTGCACTAGACACTTGTTGTGTTATCTAGGCGTTTCCGACCTTTGCACCGTCTTCTATCTGTTTACACATCTCTTTATTTGAATACGGATGCCTGTACCAGTTTCTTTGGCGCTTCAGTGTATTTGACACTAGCTTGAAAGAAAGTGCACATCTCCAATCTGACCGTGAGCCTGGAGTTACCAAAGCACTTAAACTGGCAAGATGTTGCTCACTCATGGGTCTCATTACAACTATATTATCTAAATAGGTAACGCATCGCGGGACAGTGTGCAGGAGCTGTTCTAACTACCATTGAAAAATTGCGATCGTACTAATGACACTGATTGCTAATCGACCGTAACGGTATAATTGTAATGGCATATTTATAATGAGGACAGACTGCGTTTCAGCAGCCAAGGGTAAGACCAGGTATGCGACAGAAAGATCAGCTTTAGAAATATAGTAACCACCTGCTAAACTTCCCTGCAGCTTGTCGAGGCGCTGCACAGAATACCGGTTAGTCTGAGACTGAGCGCTGATTGTGGTCCTAAAATTGCCAGATGTTCTCATGGCTCCCGAGCGTTTACGAGCTTTGATCACTGGCGTGACTACTGACTTGACATAACTGGAGTGGTTACCTCTAAGTCCAGTAAACGATCAAGTTTGTATTTTACTGCTTCTTTCGTGACAAATGTGATCAGACAAGCTCTGCAAAAACATGGATCTCCCTGGTTAAACAAGATCTGCTCACAGAAATCTTCTGCATATCTTACTCCTCGTTGAAATAACTGACTATAGCCATGGCACAGGTGTTCAAACTCCCGAAATGGAATGCTATCAGACACTAGGTTAGGACTATCTCGGATCGTGAACACATAAGGGAACATCCATTAATTACGAGAGGGATTTCTTTAAAATTTGGACCCTACCCCTCTCTCCTTGGTGAGATATGGTGGGACCCCCCACCCTCATTTGCCGGTCACTGACCCTTTACTTCCTTTGCAGATTAAATACATCGTTTGTACCTTCCACTGAACTTTTCAGTCTCTCGATTTATATGACCACCAAGAGAATTCTTGTCGGTGAACTTGAGCTTAGCTTCCTTCCACAAACGAATACCTTCCTCGCACGTGTGTTTCGACTTGTCGGCATGTCGCTTAACATACGCACTGTAGACGTTTTGAGACAAATTCATGTGGAATACAATAACATCGGCTTCATATGCGTTACAGAATGTCACGACTGACTCGCTGATTGGCGTGAAGTGATTTTGAGTGGCGACGAGGAGAGCTCCCCGAATGAAATCTAACACTTGCGCTATGCTTGTTGCAAATCGAGGAACCCCGAACAGGCACACGAGTAAAACATTCAGTTCAGTACAGAGAGACCACAAGGACTGGTGGGAACTTGAATACTGTCTGTGCTCAGTACTAGTAATATAAAACAAAATGTTATCCGTTATAATAACGTATCATCTTTGAATTAAAAAGTTGACGTGAGATTTTCATTGCCCCGCCACTCCCCCGACATAAATGAGGTTTGGTGAGATGTTGCGCGGACCCCTTCCCTCCAGTTTGAGTTGACGGAACTAATGGGCATCCCCTAAGTAGTGAACGCGACAAGTCAGAAAACTGCTGCTGGTAAACATTTCGGAGTATAAGGTCGCGGTCCACGAAACTCTTCTGTTCGTCTCGTTTAGTCCAGAAGGGCGCTGGAAATCTTTTGCGGTGCTGCTCCTCCGTTGAGTCTTGCCGACTAACGGGTCGGACGTCTGAGAGCGACATATATGCTGTAGAAAAAGGGGGCGTGGCAGGAGTTACACGTGATGAGCAGAGATGATCCTAGTCAAAGATAAAATTTAAGTATCGACTGCCGTCTGTAGCTCTGTTGGCGGTAATTCTTCCGTTGGATGGTGGCGTTATGGTTGGAGTCCCTGTAATGCTGTTCGGGAGGAGTAGGCTATGTGCCAGCACCACGTTTCACTCCCTCCCATCGCAATCTCCTTGTTGTGAATAACGCATGCGGATGAGGAAACTCTTCACTGACTCATCACTACAAGCTACTTTGGAGAGAAGCACTTAACACTCACATCTGGCATCTATCGTTATCCCGGAACCCGATGTCAATTGCAAATTGTTTATGTAACGGTTTCTAGGGGCAACTAAAATGAGTTTTTATCTATTTCGCGTGATTACTGATGGAATTTAAAGATTTAAAATATTGTCACAATTTGCTGATAACAGGTACTCTCTTATGTTGAAAGTTTAAGCTAACGACACAAGTATTACTGTCAGAAAGTATGTGTTTGTCTTGAGGCAGCGTAACTGACAGCGCTCGAATGCCCAGACTTTATTCATGCAGTATTTGAGAATGAGAGCACATGGCTATTTCGAACATACTTTACGCCTAAGTTCAAACGTTTAAGAAATTTTTCTCGCTTATATTCCTCAAAATACGACGATAGGAAAAAAGTTTATAGCTTAGTATATTTTCACTGTTCATATAGTCAACTTCAGCATCAGGCATAACGGTTTAATTTATTACTGTTTTACTGCCGACTCTATTCGCAACAGATTTTTCATACAGTATCCACATACACAGCACGGAACGTATCTGCAAAATTATGTCACCGTACGACATATAGTTCAGGATATATGGTGTCATTAATATTTAGGTACGTGAGAACCTAGGTTTTGATTAGAATTGCGTGCAGTAAAACTTTATCATCACGCATCACGTTTCATATGTTTATTTATTTATTGCTAACTCCATCAACAACTCAGTTTGCAGAATGAAATTCTTACTCTGCAGCGGAGTATGCGCTGATATGAAAGTTGCTGGCAAATTAAAACTGTGCGCCGGACCGAGACTTGAACTCGGGACCTTTGCCTTTCGCTGGAAAGTGCTCTATCAATCTTTTTTTTTTTTTGTATTTGGTCGAAGCGACATCCATTGAAGTTCGATATTGACCTTTTCACTCAGTTTTTTTATTACAGAGACACGCCAGGTCTTTGATCGAACACGCTTAGCTACCGTGCAGGCACCACTGAGCTATCCGAGCACAACTCAAGACCCGTCCTCACAGCTGTACTTCCGCAGTACCTCGTTTCCTACCTTCCAAACTTCACGGAAGCTCTCCTGCGAAACTTGCAGAACTAGTGCTCCTGGAAGAAAGGATATTGTGGAGACATAGCTTTGGAAGGTAGGGAACGATATACTGGCGGAAGTAAGGCTGTGAGGAGAGGTCGTGCTTGGGTAGCTCAGTCGGTAGAGCAGTTCCCTGTACAAGACAAGGATCCCAAATTCAAGTCTCAGTCCGGCACACAGTTTTAATCTGCGAGGAAGTTTCATCAATCGATATGCCTCCAAAATTGTATCATTGTACGACACATATTTCAGAAGTTATTCCGTCATAAACATTGAGATGCGTGAAAAATTAGCTTCCGCTTAAAATGGAGAACAAATTACGAAGACTGTTTTCAGCCAGTGTTTCATAAGGATAGCATCACGACTTGCAGCAAACTTTAAGTGTAGTTTGAACACCTTTCCTAAACTATTTTTCGCTTACATGCTTAAAATTCAACGTATTTAACATATTCAAAATGGTTCAAATGGCTCGGAGCACTATGGGACTTAACCTCTATGGTCATCAGTCCCCTAGAACTTAGAACTACTTAAACCTAACCAACCTAAGGACTTCACACACATCCATGCCCGAGGCAGGATTCGAACTTTAAGTGTAGTTTGAACACCTTTCCTAAACTATTTTTCGCTTACATGCTTAAAATTCAACGTATTTAACATATTCAAAATGGTTCAAATGGCTCGGAGCACTATGGGACTTAACCTCTATGGTCATCAGTCCCCTAGAACTTAGAACTACTTAAACCTAACCAACCTAAGGACTTCACACACATCCATGCCCGAGGCAGGATTCGAACTTTAAGTGTAGTTTGAACACCTTTCCTAAACTATTTTTCGCTTACATGCTTAAAATTCAACGTATTTAACATATTCAAAATGGTTCAAATGGCTCGGAGCACTATGGGACTTAACCTCTATGGTCATCAGTCCCCTAGAACTTAGAACTACTTAAACCTAACCAACCTAAGGACTTCACACACATCCATGCCCGAGGCAGGATTCGAACCTGCGACCGCAGCGGTCGCGCGGTTCCAGACTGTAGCGCCTTTAACCGCTTGGCCACCCTGGCCGGATATTTAACACATTAAGTAGGTTGTAAAGTAATCATACATTAGAAGTTGTGTAATACGTGGGAGTTCGATTCCTTAAGGAATCGGTGATTTATGACACTCTGCGACGAAGGAAAACCTTTCTAATTAGCATGCTGAACCTCTGCTCCGGCTGCTCCCAATCATACGGCTAAACTTTCCACTGTCGTATGTATCATGTATGGATTTCTCTTTGTTGGGAGACTGAAGCGATATCCTGTCTCCCACGTGAGCGCAAATGAAATGCGTTTTGCCGGGACAATAGCGGACTCGACTCCGGAGCCGACTTTACCGGCCTGGAGAGCAGTGTGTTGTCGACACGCCAGTACTGCCGCCCTGTAGGCAGAGCATGCTCAGTAGTTTCGACAGGGTGACAGCGCTTCCGAGTTCGGCCTATTTTGATTTACCGAGAATGTCTGTCAATGAATGCCGCCGTGAAACATTTCGTAACGACACGGTCACGTTTCCGCCACTACGGATCGCCAGTGTCGAGAACCTGATCCTGTGTGCTCTGTTTTTGCTGTGCTAGTCTTACGTCAGAGCGGGGAAGCACCGGGCCGGGATACACGCGCCGCCGCCGCCGCCGCCGCCGCCGCCGTGTTGCTGGAACGGCGCGACCTGACCTTGCGATCGCTCGTGGAGAAGCGTCTACGCTGAAATCGCTGCACGCGCGGCTGCACTCCGTAAACAAATGCGCGTCGGAAGGCCGCGTCGGTGCTCGGCGCGGAATCTCCGGCTGTCGGCAGCGCTGCGGCCTGCGGCGTGCCCAACAGGCCGGCACCGGTGTAGCGTGCCGCGCCAGGACGACTTCATGTGATTTCGACAACCGGCCAGTTTCTTGCTCGAACAGTCCACGGGTGTATTGCCGGTCCATAGTGTCCAACGGGCACAGTATTTCAGCGATCTCAGACATGTCGCCATCGTCAGGTGCGCTGACGGTCTGAGCTCCTGAGGGCGGGTGGCCATCTTAAATCCCCTCCCCTCGCGAGACATTCTCTCCACGGTCCGACCCGCGCGTCAGCGGTCCGTGAGACGCTGGCGTCGGCGTCTGTGGTGGCGTCCGTGTAACTGCCTCGTCCGCCCTGGTCGCTCGTTCGTTTTCTTTGCTGAGCCTCTTTTTAATTAGACTCAGTGCTGGTTCCCATGCCAAGCTGAAGTTATAGCCGCAATCTCCGTTGATGACGCTGTCCCAGTATTTAGATGTCTATGCCAAGACCTTGGAATGTTGGTAGTCCATTTCGTGATTTCCGGACAAACAGTGCTCTGCGACTGCCGACTTGTTTGGGTACATAACTCGAATGTGTCACTGATGTTCTCGGCAACGATCTTCGATGGTGCGCACTGTCTTTCCAATGTAAATCTTCCCACACTCACAGGGAATCTGGTATATGCCGACCTTCCGCAAACCGAGATCATCTTTGACACTTCCCAATAATGCTCGCGTTTTATTTGGCGGGCAAAAGACAGTTCCTACTCGGTGTTTCCTCAATATTCGTCCTATTTTCCCCGATTGTGCGCCAGTATACGGTATATAGGCGGTGGCTATCTCTTCCTCCGTGACTTCGTCCATCTCCAAACGCTGTACTGTAGAGGTGGGGCGGAGAGCGCGTCTGATCTGCCATTCCGAGTACCCGTTTTTCCGAAATACAGTTTTGAGGTGTTCCAGCTAATGGGGCAGACACTCTGCGTCCGAGATAGTGCGCGCCCTGTGCACCAGTGCTTTTTAGTACCCCATTCCTCTGCGAAGGGTGGTGGCAGCTATTTGCATGCAAATACAGGTCGGTGTGCGTCTTCTTCCTGTATACCCCACGGCCCAGGGTGCCATCCGCTCTTCTTTTGACCATGACGTCCAGGAATGGTAAACTTCCTTCTGCTACGGTCTCCATAGTGAATTTGATGTTGGATGTATGGAGTTCAGGTGTGTAAGCAAGTCTAGGTGCTTGTCCCTTCCATGTGGGCCATATCACGAACGTGTCATCAACATAACGTAGAAAAGAAGTAGGTTTCCATTTGCATGACGCCAAAGCTTCCTCCTCGAAATACTCCATATAGAAATTCGCGACCACAGGCGAAAGTGGGCTCCCCATTGCGACTCCTTCTGTTTGCTCATAGTATTCTCCATTAAAAAGAAAATACGTGGAGGTCAGAACATGCATGAAAAGGTCGGTCGTCTTCTCGTCAAATTTCTGTGCGATGAGCTCAACTGACTCTCGAAGAGGCACCCTAGTGAATAACGAGACAACGTCGAAACTCACCAGGATATCTGACTCTTTCAGCTTGAAGTTCTCGAGACGTTTTACGAAATCCATAGAATTCCGAACGTGATGAGGGCATTTACCCACGTACGGGCTTAGTAGTTCTGTCAGGTATTTGGCCAGGAAATATGTAGGTGCCCTAAAGTTGCTGACAATTGGGCGTAACGGCACTTTAGGAAGTCCATAAAGTCTTGGTGGTACAGGTCCTTGAGGTGTCAATATCTTGGCGACACCCTCTGGTAAATCCGCGTCCTTGAGAAGAGCCCTAGTCTTGTTCTCCACCTTCTTTGTGGGGTCAGCGTTGATCTTCCTGTAAGATTCGTCACTTAGCAGTCTCTGCATCTTCTCAATGTAGTCCTCATGAGAAAGGACAACTGTAGCATTGCAGTTGAAAAGGTTGCTACGCGACTACCACCTGAAACAGCTGAAGAAGTGCGTCGGGAAACCTGCCGTGCTCTGACGAGAACTAAACCGATCAAGTCGAATATTACCAGCAGGGAGAGGGCAGACATTAGAGACCTGAGACAGAGCCCTGTGATTGTTGTCTTACCAGCTGACAAAGGCAATGCTACGGTTGTCCCTAGACTTCTGTGGACTACGTGAAAAACCGAATGCACCCCACGCCTTGAATGAGCGCACACGATCGACGCGTGGTTTTACCATACATGAATGACGAGTGTTTTAAAACTACGGGGGGGGGGGGGGGGGGAGCAACGTCGAATGCTTTAAACTACAGGGTGTGCTGTACTACACTCTTCACGAAAGTCACACCTCCAAGTTGAAACCGAACTGTCCCTCTTGAAATGGAGACTCCAGGACGCCTTTTGTTGCTGTGCTGTAGTCGTCTCGACTCGAGCGACACTGCATTGTGGATGATCGAGCTGCACCAGGAAGCCCCTTACCGACAACCATATAAACAGCCAACTCACAATTGGCGGCAGTGCAGTCTTTTAGATGTCATACGTGCGTTCATCTTCACCTTAAATCTCTATCTTTATCCATGTAGAGCATATAGTCTTGCGAAATCGGTTTGATATTTTTGAAATATCATGTGCTACAGGACGACCTGTCGTTACTGTTACCACGCAGTACCCTGGAAAACTGCTTACCTGTTTGGGAAAACATCGTCCTGCCACATAACACAGAGCGCATACAAAAGTGGTGATAGCGGTTTTTGACTTTCAGGAGTGTTTCAAAGGCATGCTTTGCCCGTACAGGCTAAGAAATCTATTACTGTATGATTACGCTATTGATGACCGATCGCACTGGTAACTGTAACTATCGTATAATACCTAAGAATGACCAATCCAGAGCATCTAAAGTGGAATGATCACATAAAACAAATTTTAGGAAAAGCAGATGCCAGACTGAGATTCAGTGGAAGAATCTTAAGAAACTGTAATTCATACACGAAAAACGTGTCTTAAAAATGAATAAATGAATAAAAGTTTTTCAAGCGACTGTAGACTATTTCTCATTAGTCTTGCTTGGAGTGTTACCAAGTTGGCTTAATAGGAGAGAGAGATTAGATCGAACGAAGATCGGTGCTTTTCGTCACGGGATTGTTTATTCGACACGAAAGCGTCACAGAGGTGCCCAACGAAGTCCTGTGGCAGCTGCTACTATAGAGGCGTTGTGCGTCAGGGTGAGGTTTACTATTGAAATTCCAAGAGACTACATTTCTGGAGTGATCAAAATGACAAAAATCAGAGAGCGAGCTCATACGGAGGCTTACCGAAGACCGCTGTTCTTATGCGCCATTTGCGGACGGAACAAGACAGGTGGAACATGCACTGGGGCCAGAACTAACCTTCGCCATATACCGTGGGGTGGCTTGCAGAGTACAGATGTTGATGTACAACAACAGAGCGTCCGAACAAAGGTGCTGCGCCGTTTCCTTAATAAATAAAGTGCTCAAAAATATTCAAGCGCTCTCATGGCTTGTATACGTTTGTAGATATTCTTCAGAACTGCGTGCTGACGTCGTGAGGTGCCATGATACCAATCTCAAGTTCTGATACTCTGTTGGTGATAGAGGAAGTGTCGTGGTTGATCGCACTGGATTTGACCTCCGACCGTTGAGGGTGTGTCTGCGGCTTTGATCTTGGTGGCATGGCACTCTGCTGGCACCACTACCTACTTGAATTGCCGATATCGATCTGATTGTAGGTCACCTGCTAGGGTCTTTGGTCGAGGCGTGTGTTGTTGGTTTGGCGGGGCCTGGGGCAGTCAGTGGTCTGGAAGGCAGGTGGCTGGCAAGTTGTTGCTTTTGGGGAACTCAATCTGTCCGGAACAGGCCTCGAGAGGCTGCGAATGGTTAAATGAGTTGGGGGCAAGCCGTGTCAGCTAGTTTAAGCATTGTTAGTGGCGAGTTGCGGAAAGAGCAGCCGACACCTCAAGCAAATTGGTTGGAAAATTCCCGGCCTACTCTGCAAGCTTAAATTTTACGGCACCTCGAAACAGCCTGTACAGATTGGAGACAGTAACACCCCGGCTGGAATCCTGAATGTTGAGGACTGTTAAGCTTGTACCTTGTATGTGCAATTCCTTGTGCGATTAGTTGAGATTTTTTAGACGATAGGCATTTTCGTCTGTAGCCTTATGTTTGCAGATTAATTTTCCCTTTTGATGTATGTTGGTAATGTAGCTTTGGCAGCGGACGACGCATTCCTGTTCCCTGGGCCCGGAGCAGAGATGCGTCTGCACTGCCGTCGTTGCACGGCGTCTGGGTTGGGCTGTAATCAGGTGCCTCTACCAGCCGCGTCTTGGTGGCTCAACTTAAGTTTATCATTTGATGCGTGCCACGACGGAGTGTCACCAATTAGTCAAGAGCCTGTAAGCTGCCCTATTTGGTGAATTTAGTAAGTTCATGTGGTTTAAACCATGTTTTGCAAGCCTGAAGTTCCTTCTCATAATACCAGCTTTTTAAGTACTCGTTTAAACATTTCACCTTTATTACTACTTATGAGCCCATTAATTTTAAGGCGATTTACTTAACTGTTGAGCCTTTCCTTTGATCCACAGTCGTTAGCTAACTCCACTCATTTTGAAACTTGCCTGCTTGTTTCTTGTTGGCTGTAGTTCTCAGCTTGCCTTGAATTTTTCGCAATTATTGATTCACTGGAGGTCATTGTCAACGTTTCTGCTGGTATGTGCCAATTGGGACCACATTTAAATTGCACGTCCTCCCAGCTTATCTTGCATTTTGCGCAACTATATATTTATTAAACGTCACTGTGAACCTTTCCGCTAGTGTGTACCAGTTGGCAGTCACATTTAAATGGTTCAAATGGCTCTGAGCACTATGTGACTCAACTGCTGTGGTCATCAGTCCCCTAGAACTTAGAACTACTTAAACCTAACTAACCTAAGGACGTCACACACATCCATGCCCGAGGCAGGATTCGAACCTGCGACCGTAGCAGCAGCAGCGCGGCTCCGGACTGGAGCGCCTAGAACCGCACGGCCACCACAGCCGGCTTAAGTCACATTTAAATTGCATGTTGTCCTAGCTTATGTTATATTTTGGACAGTTATCTATTTATTTAAGGCTCGTTATCAATGTTTATGCTGGTGTGTTTGTCAATGTTTGTTGGTGTGTACAATTTGGGAGCCACATTTAAATTGTGCGCCTTTCCAGGTTGTCAGTATTTTGTGGGATTGTATATATTCTTGTTTTGAGGGTCATACATTGTTATGAACTTGCCAACATTCACAGTCAGTGGTGTGACTTGTTATCCTTTCAGTGTTTTGGATGGGTGTTATCCATTTTCTTAATGGTTACCTAAGCTTGGAAATTGTTAGTACATCTAGTGGCTGTCATTGTAGTTCATTTTGCTGATTAAATTGTTACTGAACTTGATTTGAGTCACGCCTAGCCGGTGTGACTTCTTTCTTGTTTTTGGGAACTGTATACTTCCGGTTTCAAGCCTTGTTCTTAATGGTATAAATTGTTAAAACTAGTTTTAATGAATTGAGCCTTCTTTAAGAAGGTTTTGTTAAATTGTAATGATAATATTGTTGTCAAGCAATAAACTGTATTTCATGAAACAACAAATGATGAAATATGTGGGCCCACTTTCCATGAGTTTTCCTCAATACTATCCCAGCCCTAGTTGTGAGATATCAAAGAGTTTTCGAAGTCTCGTTTGAGGTACCGTCAGACGATGTGGTGGCCGCCTTTAAATCTGATAGCAACGTCGTCACTCACCTTTCTGAAACGTGGAAAACTTTCGAAACTTACTATGTCCTCAGTGGTGTCCATCAGACAAAAATTGAACTGAGAAAACTCGTGCGTTCTCGCTTGTCTGTTGCTGGCTGCAGGGCTGTCATGATGTAGGATGACCAGCCGAACATTTGTTCAGGTTGTGCCCAGGTAGGCCATATCCGTTTTGAAGATCTCTGACGTAGACTGGTTCGGCGTCGTCGCTCTCCCTACAGCGTCCACTGTGTTACCTCTGTCTTACGCATCCGCGGCAGGGGTGCCTGCTGTGCTGCACCCACTCTGAAACAGATAGCGCCAGCGTCGTCTTCTCTCGGCGACGAGATGGACGTCTTGCCTGCCGCCGGAGGCAGTACCAACGGACGATGGCCGTCAGCAGACGCCAGCCATCTGTCCCGATACTATAGTTGTTGGTTATGGAGCTCTACCGACCTCTGCTTTTCCACCGCCCGGCCGCATGCGCATGTTTGACGACAGCCGTCCGCCATCCGACTCAGAGCAACATGTTCGGAAGCAACGGTGCCGAGGAAATGGAAGAAACATCGCCGTATCCCTTCTGATGCCATTGATGATGCGCTGTCCCCAGACGCCGTGTACCAGATGATGCGACATCTCTCCCCACCCTTGTCTCTAACCAAATCCACCTACGGACACTGACCTTCCTCCACCTGCATCTGATGTGATTGCTCCCATTTCTGTCTGACACTACCTGTGGGTGCACCTCTCATAGTATTCCAGTAAATCGAACTGGTGAGACGTCTGTCTGCTGGGCGGACGATGTCGATGCTGAGGATGGACTTTCTGGAGGCGTACAGAGCTAAGGACCCCCAATGGTTGGGGGCGGCTCCCTCCCAGTCACAGTAATGCATACTTCCATAAGGGTCTAACAGGGAGCTCCACATGCCTCTTCCATGTCTGCACTGCTCAGTCTCCTAGTGATGGCAGCTTTTTAAACTTATCGCACATCCTCGTTCAATGTCTGTACCGTTCATGAATGTCATAAAGTAGCATTATTCCATGAAATGCTGTATGCTGGGCATACTGATCTTGCCCTCCTTCAGGAGGTGCCTGTTGCAAATTTTTGTACTCCTCACGGATTTACAGCACATGTCTCCTATGATTCCCCTACTGGTAGTGGTGTGACGATCCTCTTACATGACGGTCCACTCACTGATGCAGTCGGATGTGTCCCAGATGCCAGAGGTAGGCTCTCAGGTTTGGTGGCGTCAGGGTCATTAACGTCTGTGCGCCATCTCGTTCTGGCCGCCGCCGCGAACGTTCCAGTTTATTCTCTGAGGAGGTCACACTTGTCTTTCCGGGTTGGTAGAATGCCTCAGTCGTGGCAGACGACTTCAATTCCAGTCAGATGCTCAAAGACCAACTCCGACGTCACTCCCCACGCAGGTTGCTAGCTGCAGTTGTCCAGCACCTCAACCTTTCAGACTCTTTGCAGCATGCTCATGGTGATCGTCTGGGCCTTATACATTTCAGTAGCTCCTTTCAGTTGCCTCGATCGTATTTGTATCTCCCGCAATGCTGCCAGTTGGGTGGAAGCTGCTAAACTCTAGACTGTTGAGTTCTCTGACCAGGTGTCGTGAGTTTCTGCTGCCAAAGGGTGTGGGGCGGCTGGGGACCGTGGAAACTGAACACAATCCATCTCACTTCACCCGACTACTGGCAGCTCATTGAAACTAAACGAGCAGCTTGTCGACGATGTTACAGTGCTTATCAGTCTGTCCTGTCGTGGTGAGTCTTCTGCGCAAAGCCTGCTCGTGGTGGGTCCTCTGCACAAAGCCTGTCCTCCACCTTGACTGGTTACAGAAGGGAGGTCATAGCATTGCATCGACAAACCCAGGATTTTTATTTCACCATTCTCTGGGAGTGTGCTATGATGTCATCTTCCACAGGACGTCAGGCAACGGTGAACTGTGCTAAGGCACAGCTCACTGCCCTCTTTTGACATCACCATGACCTATGTTCAGGGCACACATACAGGAGTGTTTGGCCCAGGAACGTCCATCTATGTACCACGTGATAGCGGAATGGCACCGCTGTCATAGAACTTTGGCTAGTATTCTTACGACTGATGATGGGCGACGCTTAGATAAACAGGGCGACATATAGTCTGTCCTCCATGCACATTATGCTATGCTGTATTCTGTACAACGTCACCGCCCTCGCAACATTACGGCAGTCTCCCGACTCTCCTTTGGCTCGGTTCCTGGGAATACAACAATGGATTTTCTTGCCGAGGTGAGGCGGGTTCTACGAACAAGTCGCCCGATCTTGAGGGCCTCCCACAGTTTTATCGGACATTTCGTCTTCCACTGGCGCCTGTGTGGACGGACATTTGTCGGGACCTTATGTCGTCTGTCGTGCAGATTCCAGATGGTTTCCTCGATGGTCTTCTCATTCCCATCCACAAGCCTCAGGGTACATCACAGCTATTTGATTATCGCCACTTGACGCTGTTCAACAGCGACACAAATACCTTTACCTGGCTCTTGGCTGCGCGACTTAAACCGACGACTTGGCACATGGTTTCCCCCGATCAAACCTCTTTGGAAGTTACAACAAATATCCGCACTGCCCTCTGTCACTGTCAAGGCATAATCGCTCTTGCTCACTTTTGGCTACTCTTGACTTAAGCCAGGCGTTCGATTGGGTCGATTATGGAGCGATGTCCTGTGTACTCTACAATGGCCGTCTCATTCCTGCCATCTTGATCCGTTGGTCAGTGAATCAGGGCTGCCCGCTCTCACCATGGAACGGTTGCTCTGCATCCTCTGTCAACGCCTGTCTGCGAAGTCTCTTGGTGGTCATGTATTCAGCTGCACTGCTTATGTGGACGATCTCGTCCTCGTTCTTCGTAGCAGTGCTGAGGTTTCCAAGTACCCCGAAACTTCTGGTGGCTGCCTTAACGTCTGCATATCGAGTGCTATGGTTATAGGTGTGGGGTTTCCTATGGACAGCGCTGTTCCACTGCGTGTAGCTGCTACCATTCGACAGTTAGGACTAGACTTCGCAGGTGATATGTGGTGCACGATTGCTCTCAACTGCCGGCGCCTACTGTCATAATTACGAGCGGGGCTCGATTTTCTATAATGGACAAATTATGTTAACGTGTATTTGGCGTCACGCTTCCCCCAAGTCACACTCTCTCCATTCTGCCATCCACCATCCACGGCCAGCCGCATGCTAGCGGAGCTGGTTTCATATGCTTGCCACGACTTGCTGTTCAAGATACGGAACGACACGTCACCTTCTCGTGCTGCAGGCCTGTGTCATGCTCCTGAAAGAGTGGTAGCCCATTTTGCCAACTCTCAAACGGTGCTGTGGCGTCGTTGTCCCACGTTCCTTACCAGCCTGTTGTTGGAGGCCCTGGAACCATGCTCTCTCTCAAGCGCTATTCTGCTTTCGAACGTCCCTCTGTCCTTCTTTAATTTTCACATTTTTTCCTCGAACTGAGCTATATCTGTACTGTTATACTGCCTACGTACATCATGTCGACGAAGGCAAACTACAGCTTTCTTCAGCAGAAGAGATCACCGAATTTGATTGAGAAACAGCTTTCCCACAACGACTGGCGTGCCGTCTGGCTATCAGTGTGCGCTCCTTATCTTGCCTCTGATGTCCAGTCTGCATGATACCTCACGATCCATGGGAAGCAAACATGTCGGTCAAGCCTGTATAGGATTCATCTTGCAGAAACACTGTTGTGTGTCACCTATCATGTTCTGGACACGGATGATCATGGCCTGGTATGCAGATCAGTGATAGTTGCCTGTTCCTTGGTGTGACAAAACGGTTCAAATGGCTCTAAGCACTATGGAACAACATATCAGGTCATCAGTCCCCTAGGCTTAGAACTACTTAAACCTAACTAACCTAACGACATCACATACATCCATGCCCGAGGCAGGATTCGAACCTGCGACCGTAGCAGCAGCGTGGTTCCGGACTGAAGTGCCTAGAACCGATCGGCCACAGTGGCCGGCCTTGGTGTGACAAATGCTGGCCTTAACAACCATGTAGGAAAAGATAGATTGCTACTTACCGTAAAGAAGACACGTCAAGTTGCAGACAGGCACCATTAAAACACACTCATAGCTTTCGGCCACAGCCTTCGTCAGGAAAGAGGACACACACACACACACACACACACACACACACACACACACACACACACAAACAGGGGATTCACATCAACACACACACACACACACACACACACACACACACACACACACACACACACACACACACACACACACACACACACACACCAGCATCTCAGGCCGAAATGCTGGCCTTAATTATCCATACAACGCCTCACCTGCTCCTCTTTCCTATACTTCCCACAAACGTAAACGGATTTATTGAAATGGACTTCGGACACGTAGTTCACAACTTGTTTGCTGACGGAGAGATAAATGTTCTTGGTTTTTGGCGTTTCCTTAATGAAGACAATGTGCTGTTGTCCACAATTCAAAATAGAGGCACTTTCTCTCACATTTATTTTGTAGTGCCTTTCTTAACCCAGTCCAGAATTGTGGTGTTGCTGCAATGAGAAGCTGATCCGCGCATTTTCCACTCTTAGAACCGGTTATTCTCCGGTCTTATGACTGTTCTTCTCCAAAAAACTATGCATCGACAGTCCCCCTGAGCGTAATGAATTGCTGCTCCCTCCTCCTCGGGACGTCGGTTTCCTGCTACATGCGGTGGTACTATATATATGGTAGCGATGCCTAGCGTTGCGATCTCTGCCTACTTTGCCCCCACCCCTCCCTCTGGGCGGCAGGAAGATTCCTGAAAAAGAAGAAAAAACCATTCTCTGGATTTGAGGATGCGAGCCTGCCTCTGATCGAATCCAGCTAGCTGGTTAACGTCTAGGACTGGCGAGACGGCCAGCCTGGATGTAGTTTTTAGGTGGTTTGCCAAATCCAACTAGGTAAATACGGGCTTTGCTTCCACATTCCACCTCAGATACACGCTGCACAAACATTGAGAAACCGTTCTCACACCTGAACATGTGATCGACATACAGGCAGATGGGGTACACGGACTCCATCAAGGGGAGAGTGGTGGTGTGAAGAAGGGCGTCCAGCTACCAACTGTCATTAAAACTGCGCCGCTGTCGAAGCATGGGACAGGCTTGAACACCAAAGTGTTGACCACCTTACGGACAGCGTGGCGGGGAGAATCCCAGCATGTTGCAAAGCACCGGACGGTCCTTACACAGATATTTCCTTTTGTACAGACTGACTTATTTTTAATACTCATTTTTTAGTTTCATAGAGCTTATTTTTTCATTCCATCTCCAGCTCAAATCTAAGCCCGCAAAAATCGACAGGTGATGAGAAACTATTTTGATCAGTTTAATACGATGAACTTTACCTTTGATTAGAAAAAGGAACTGGAAACAACTACTCTGGAATAGCGGTGGGTTGCAGTGGTCTGAGGACCTTAAGTACTCTGTACTGCACGTACACTAAAGTGACAAGTCAAGGGATAGCGCCGGCCGGAGTGGCCAAGCGGTTCTAGGCGCTGCAGTCTGGAACCGCGCGACCGCAATGGATGCGTGTGTTGTCCTTAGGTTACTTAGGTTTAAGTAGTTCTAAGCTCTAGAGGACTGATGATCTCTAAGTGAAGTCCCATACTGCTCAGAGCCATTTTCAAGGGATAGCGATACGCACATATACAGATGGCGGCAATACCACAAACACAAGGTGTAAAAGGGGATTTGCACTGGCGGAGCTGTAACTTGTACTCAGGTGTCCGACTTGATCAGTGTCGCACGACCGGAATTAGCAGACTTTGAACTCGGAATGGTAGTTGGAGCTAGGGATATTCCATTTCGGAAATCGTTAGGGAATTCAATATTCCGAAGTCCACAGTGTCAAGAGTGTGCCGAGAATACTAAATTTCAGGCGTTACCTCCCATCACGGATAATTTAACGACCGAGAGCAGTGGGGTTTGCGTAGAGCTGTCAGTGCCAACAGACAAGCAGCACTGCGTGAGATAAATGCACGAATAAATGTGGACGTACGACGAACGTATCCGTTAGGACAGTGCGGCGAAATTTGGCGTTAATGGGCTATGGCAGCAGACGACCGACGTGCATGCCTTTCCTAACAGCGCGACACCGCCTCTCCGGTGCTCGTGACCTTATCGGCTGGACCCTACGTGACTGGAAAACCGTGGCCTCAGCAGGTGAGTCAAGATTTCGGTTGGTAAGAGCTGATGGTAGGATCCGAGTGTGGCGAGGACCCGACGAAGCCACGGACCAAAGTCGTCAACAAGGCACTGTGCAAGCTGGTGGCGGCCTCATAATGGTGTGGGCTGTGTTTACAAGGAATGGACTGGGTCCTCTGGATGTTCAACCAGTTGGAGACCATTTGCAGCCATTCATGGACGTCATGTTCGCAAACAACGATAGAATTTTTATGGTTGACAGTACGCCGTGTAACCAGCGCACAGCTGTTCGCGATTCATTTGGAGAACATTCTGGACAGTTCGAGTGAATGGTTTGGCCACCCACGTCGCCCGAAATGAATCCCATCGAACGTATATGAGACACAATCGAGAGGTCAGTTCGTGCACAAAATCCCGCACCGGCAACATTTTCGCAATTTTGGACGGCTATAAAGGCGACATGGCTCAGTATTACTGCAGGGTTCTTCCAACGACATTTTGAGTCCATGCCATGCATTCTGACGCGATATGAGGGCACAAATCCCATGACTTCTGCCATCTCAGTGTATAACTATTTAGGTCACATAAAAAATAAATCTGTTATATTCTTAGGGAACACAGCGACCACATAATCAGTATATTCTGCAACATTTTTTTTGTGCCCGCTTAAGCTATGAAAAGGTCCTGTGCACATCATGGCAAAAAATCATTAGATACATTTTTGCGGTACTCCACAGCAGCCTGCTTCATTCTGTGTCTGCGACTCGCTGGTATTGACTGTCGCTTTTAACGTCCTTGATGTTCTACGCCGGATATCCTGGGACTAGTTCTAATCAAATTTCGACACTTGTATACAGTTATATCTACATCTATACTCGGCAAGCCACTTGTGGTGGCAGGTACTTGGTATATCACTGCCGGCCTCCCCTTTTTCCTGTTCCAGTCGCCAATAGTTCTCGGGCAGAACGATTGACGGTCCGCCCAGCTGAGAGAAGATTTCAGCGTAGTAAAAGCACCACAGACAAACAAACACTGAACGAAGGCAAAACTAGCATAAGGACATGCGTGCATGTTGCGTTCAATCGATTCGTAATTAAAATTCTGCCTATCGATTTTACAGAAAATCCTAGATGCTTCTAACTCATGTTAAATCAGTAGAATAAACGAAAAAAGCACGAGTCATACAAATTTTGAAGGGCAGTCTTCGAAGAGAACGAACTGTAGCTTGTGTAACTGACATTGGTCGCTTGTAGAAATGTGGAATATACCGGGTTATTCAAAAAGAAAGAATACATTTCATTGTTTATTACAGACAATCTATAAAAGATAGGAACACACTCCTCATGTCACTGGGTAAAGTTTTGACACAGCTGCGCTGTTGATCGTGTGTAGCAACATATCGCCTACATCACGGGAGACATCATTTTGTGTGTCGGAATTTGGGCGAAGTCAATCCGTTGTTCAAGTGCATCATGCATTCCGTCGCAGTTTCAAATAGAAGACGCCTCTGCACGAGCAGATTTATGACTGGCATATAAAATTCTTGGATGTTGGTTGCATATGCAAAGGTAAGAACACTGCGTATTCGAGATGCGTTCACACAGACCCCCGAAAGTCCAGAACACGAGCTGACTAGGAAATTCAACTTCTTCAAATAATGATGCGGCGTGTTCTGAAATGATGCCTGCATATGAAGCTTTACAATTTGCAGTTACTGCAGCAACTGCATCCTGGCTACTATAACAGAAGTTACGAGTTCTGCGTTTCAGTTCTCCAGGATATGGCAGAGGACACGTTTTGCGAACGACTCATGTTTTTCGACGAATCGATGTTTCATCTATCGGTAAAGTAAAGCGACATAATGTAAGAATTTGGGAGTCACAGTATCCCAGCATCGTCGTCGAGCATGAGAAAGACTAACCGAAACTGAATGTATCTTTTGCGATTTCTGTTCACGAAGCTTATAAACTTTCTTTTTTGAGGAAGAAACCGCGGCAGGAATATTCGGACATGCTGCAAAATTGGTTGTTTCCTCAGTTTCGTGAAGATTCCAATGATTTCATTTTTGTGCATGACTGCGCACCGCCTCACATCCACCGTGACGTGAGGCGTTATCTTAACAAAATCATCTCACAACGTACTATTGGAAGAGGTGGACAACAAGATCATGTCCATTGCTTTTGGCCTCACGAGTCACCAGACCTCACGCCTTAAGATTTTTTTTTTTTTTTTTTGTGGGGTACATGAAGGACAAAGTCTGTGTCCCATATAGCAGTTACTCTTCAAGAGCCGTTAAATCGAATTACTGAAGCTGTCGATCCATGTATCAGGGACCTCTTGAGTCATGTAAGGAATGAAATGAATTACTGTTTCGATGTTTCTCGCGTGTCACTTCCTTTTTTTTTTAAATTCATTCTGCATTTTATGCTCACGTATTATCAGTATTATCACACTTCAGAAGACCGCAAATGCCCTCTCTGGAGCAATCAACACGAATTCCGAAAACACATACACGAATGGCCAATTGGTTCTCCATATTCGCTACTGAAACTAACAAGGTATACAAGTCTCACAGATGTATCACGCACAGGAACATAGTGTCCAGAAAAACTGAAGTTTCTGGGCACAGGAGTAGCCATTAAGACTACAGCATCAGGAAGAATAGGAAATAATGGAATTTTCCTTATTGCGCACATACAGTATAGAACGAAGAATGCATGATTTAATTTATAGGTGATATGGAGAAGTACTGGGTGTGGAATATATGGCACAGAAGTGCCACCTACATCAGCGACAGTGGCTCTAATCCGAATGGCATTGAGACATGTCATGGTGCTCAAGCTCCACGCCAGAGTTCATCAATTGTGGCTCTGATCCAGATAAGCATTGAGCTATTCCATGATGCTCCAGCTCCATGCCAGAGTTCATCAACCGTGGAACTGATTCAAATGGCCATTGAGATATTCCATGGTGCTCCAGCTCCATGCTAGAGTTCATTAATCGTGGCTCTGATCTAGATGGATATTGAGTCATTCCATGGTGCACTAGCTCCATGGCAGAGTTCATCAATCGTGGCTGTGATCCAGATGGGCAATGACCCAATTCACGCTGGTCCAGCTACACACTAGAGTTCATCAGTTGTCGGTCTGATCCAGATGAGCATTGAACCATTATGTAGATCTCCAGCTCCATGCCATAGTTCATCAGTTGCGGCTCTTATCAGGATGGGCATTGAGCCATTCCATGGTTCAAGCCCCATGCCAGAGTTCAGTGACCGGAGAATGGTGGCGTGACAATCACTCGGCAATCTGGAACCAGATGTTTGCAACGGTTTTGCGACCTGGAGAAAATGATGGACAGGGCTACAATCGAAGACGCTCTGTAACGAGATATGTCAGGAAGCCTTGCACAACATGAGCTCTTGCAACATCCTAAACTCATTTATTTTCACATGACAGTTGACAAACCCTGTCCAAGACGAACAGCCAAATTGCGGAATGATAGACTGCATCCCAATAGGCCACCATTCCATCTCGTACTGGTAGACGTTTCTCCCTCTTTCACTGGGCGTAACACGATCTTCTATCAAACAAACAACATTCAAGTGCAGTCCCTGAATTTGAAACCGACCACATAATCGTACCCTCTATACAGAATGTAGATGGTGTTACTCCTTCCTTCTTGTACTGTTACTCTGATAGTAGCATTCTTTGCATATTCAAGTACGTTATCACTCAGTTGGTACATGATTTCTCTATGGTGCTGTCATTGTAATAGCCAACAGTGAAGAAGTAAAATATATATCGTTCCCTATGTTTTGAACGGCCATCTGTGCACTCTTAATGGATCCTACAACAGCCGAACAACTGCTAACGAAAAATGAGACAAGGAAAATACATTCCTCAAAAGAATTTGGGGAACATGACATTGGGTGTCTGCCATACTCCATTGAGCAATAAATGACGAATGGTTATGTTTCGAAAATTATGTATTTATATTTCACAAATTAAGTACACGACAAAACAAATACATCCACGTTTGTTTACATAAAATGAACTGAAATCTCCTAAAGGTTTCAAAAACATAGTGGAAAATTTTTTCTCGAGGACATGCAGCTTTACTGTATGATTAAATGACGATGGCGTCCTCTTGGGTAAAATATTCCGGAGGTAAAATAGTCCCCCATTCGGATCTCCGGGCGGGGACTACTCAAGAGGACGTCGTTATCAGGAGAAAGAAAACTGGCGTTCTACGGATCGGAGCGTGGAATGTCAGATCCCTTAATCGGGCAGGTAGGTTAGAAAATTTAAAAAGGGAAATGGATAGGTTAAAGTTAGATATAGTGGGAATTAGTGAAGTTCGGTGGCAGGAGGAACAAGACTTTTGGTCAGGTGATTACAGGGTTATAAATACAAAATCAAATAGAGGTAATGCAGGAGTAGGTTTAATAATGAATAAAAAAAAATAGGAGTGCGGGTTAGCTACTACAAACAGCATAGTGAACGCATTATTGTGGCCAAGATAGACACAAAGCCCATGCCTACTACAGTAGTACAAGTTTATATGCCAACTAGCTCTGCAGATGATGAATAAATTGATGAAATGTATGACGAGATAAAAGAAATTATTCAGGTAGTGAAGGGAGACGAAAATTTAATAGTCATGGGTGACTGGAATTCGTCACTAGGAAAAGGGAGAGAAGGAAACATAGTAGGTGAAGATGGATTGGGGGGAAGAAATGAAAGAGGAAGCCGCTTTGTAGAATTTTGCACAGAGCATAACTTAATCATAGCTAACACTTGGTTCAAGAATCATACAAGAAGGTTGTATACCTGGAAGAATCCTGGAGATACTAAAAGGTATCAGATAGATTATATAATGGTAAGACAGAGATTTAGGAACCAAGTTTTAAATTGTAAGACATTTCCAGGGGCAGATATGGATTCTGACCACAATCTCTTGGTTATGAACTGCAGATTGAAACTGAAGAAACTGCAAAAAGGTGGGAATTTAAGGAGATGGAACCTGGATAAACTGAAAGAAGGAGAGGTTGTAGAGAGTTTCAGGGAGAGCATAAGGGAACAATTGACAGCAATTGGGGAAATAAATACAGTAGAAGAAGAATGGTTAGCTTTGAGGGATGAAATAGTGAAGGCGACAGAGAATCAAGTAGGTAAAAAGACGAGGGATAGTAGAAATCCTTGGGTAACAGAAGAAATATTGAATTTAATTGATGAAAGGAGAAAATATAAAAATGCAGTAAATGAAGCAGGCAAAAAGGAATACAAACATCTCAAAAATGAGATCGACAGGAAGTGCAAAATGGCTAAGCAGGGATGGCTAGAGGGCAAATGTAAGGATGTAGAGGCTTGTCTCACTAGGGGTAAGATAGATACTGTCTACAGAAAAATTAAAGAGACCTTTGGAGAGAAGGGAACCACTTGTATGAATATAAAGAGCTCAGATGGCAACCCAGTTATAAGCAAAGAAGGGAAGGCAGAAAGGTGGAAGGAGTATATAGAGGGTTTATACAATGGCGATGTACTTGAGGACAATATTATGGAAATGAAAGAGGATGTAGATGAAGATGAAATGGGAGATACGATACTGCGTGAAGAGTTTGACAGAGCACTGAAAGACCTGAGTCGAAACAAGGCCCCAGGAGTAGACAACATTCCATTAGAACTACTGACGGCCTTGGGAGAGCCAGTCCTGTCAAAACTCTACCATCTGGTGAGCAAGGTGTATGAGACAGGTGAAATACCCTCAGACTTCAAGAAGAATATAATAATTCCAATCCCAAAGAAAGCAGGTGTTGACAGATGTGAAAATTACCGAACTATCAGTTTAATAAGTCACAGCTGCAAAATACTAACGCGAATTCTTTACAGACGAATGGAAAAACTGGTAGAAGCGGAACTCGGGGAAGATCAGTTTGGATTCCGTAGAAATGTTGGAACACGTGAGGCAATACTAACCTTACGACTTATCTTAGACGAAAGATTAAGAAAAGGCAAACCTACGTTTCTAGCATTTGTAGACTTAGAGAAAGCTTTTGACAATGTTGACTGGAATACTCTCTTTCACATTCTAAAGGTGGCAGGGGTAAAATACAGGGAGCGAAAGTCTATTTACAATTTGTACAGAAACCAGATGGCAGTTATCAGAGTCGAGGGGCATGAAAGGGAAGCAGTGGTTGGGAAGGGAGTGAGACAGGGATGTAGCCTCTCCCCGATGTTATTTAATCTGTATATTGAGCAAGCAGTAAAGGAAACAAAAGAAAAATTCGGAGTAGGTATTAAAATTCATGGAGAAGAAGTAAAAACTTTGAGGTTCGCCGATGACATAGTAATTCTGTCAGAGACAGCAAAGGACTTGGAAGAGCAGTTGAACGGAATGGACAGTATCTTGAATGGAGGATATAAGATGAACATCAACAAAAGCAAAACAAGGATAATGGAATGTAGTCAAATTAAATCGGGTGATGCTGAGGAAATTAGATTAGGAAATGAGACACTTAAAGTAGTAAAGGAGTTTTGCTATTTAGGGAGTAAAATAACTGATGATAGTCGTAGTAGAGAGGATATAAAATGTAGACTGGCAATGGCAAGGAAATCGTTTCTGAAGAAGAGAAATTTGTTAACATCGAGTATAGATTTAAGTGTCAGGAAGTCGTTTCTGAAAGTATTTGTATGGAGTGTAGCCATGCATGGAAGTGAAACATGGACGATAACTAGTATGGACAAGAAGAGAATAAAAGCTTTTGAAATGTGGTGCTACAGAAGAATGCTGAAGATAAGGTGGGTAGATCACGTAACTAATGAGGAGGTATTGAATAGGATTGGGGAGAAGAGAAGTTTGTGGCACAACTTGACTAGAAGAAGGGATCGGTTGGTAGGATATGTTTTGAGGCATCAAGGGATCACAAATTTAGCATTGGAGGGCAGCGTGGAGGGTAAAAATCGTAGAGGGAGACCAAGAGATGAATACACTAAGCAGATTCAGAAGGATGTAGGTTGCAGTAGGTACTGGGAGATGAAGAAGCTTGCACAGGATAGAGTAGCATGGAGAGTTGCATCAAACCAGTCTCAGGACTGAAGACCACAACAACAACAACAGTGGAAAAATCGCTCATCCCCCTCATCCTGGGGATCTTTACATTGGACTTTGAGAGCTTCAATAATGTGTGTGCCTTTTGTGAGCGTTTATAACTGCCTGACACTTACGTGGCATTCTCCACATAAGGCTATGGTGGTTACCCTTTGGTATCCGTTCCCATTCTTCAATGAGAGTTCTTGGAGAGTCTGTGGTGGAACAGGAAAACCACGAATGCGTCTTTTCAAGCATGTCCCACTCATGCACGATGATGTTTAGGTCGGGATTTAACACCGGCCATTCCATTACTTAAATGTCCAGGTTCCGCAAGACATCCGTGCTGACACCTGTCAAATAGGCCCTGGCATTTGAAGCAATTCAGGGCCAGCAGCGTATGCAGTAGCCAGTACATGATCCATCAGGATCTGTTCTACATCCACATCTACGTGATTACTCTGCTACTCACAATAAAGTTCCTCGCAGATGATTCAATGAACCACCTTCAAGCTGTCTCTCTACCGCTCCACTCTCGAAAGGCCATCGGGAAAAACGAGCACTTAAATTTTTTTGTGTGCGCCCTGATTTCTCTTCTTTTATCGTGATGATCATTTCTCCCTATGTAGGTGGGTACCAACAGAATGTTCTCGCAATCGGAGGAGAAAACTGGTGATTTAAATTTCACGAGAAGATCCCATCGCAACGAAAAACGCATTTGTTTTAATGACTGGCACTCCAATTCACGTATCATATCTGTGACACTATCTCCCCTATTTCGCGATAATACAAAACGAGCTGCCCTTCTTTGTACTTTTTCGATGTCATCCGTCAGTCCCACCTGATGCGGATTCCACACCGCACAGCAATACTCCAGAATAGGGCGGACAAACGTGGTGTAGGCAGTCTCTTTAGTAGACCTGTTGCATCTTCTAAGTGTTCTGCCAATGAATGGCAGTCTTTGGTTTGCTCTACCCACAATATTACACTACTGGCCATTAAAATTGCTACACCACGAAGATGACATGCTACAGAGGCGAAATTTAACCGACAGGAAGAAGATGCTGCGATATGCAAATGATTAGCTGTTCAGAGCATTCACACTAGGTTGGCGCCGGTGGCGACACCTACAACGTGCTGACAGGAGGAAAGTTTCCAACTTTCTCATACACAAACAGCAGTTGACCGTCGTTGCCTGGTGAAACGTTGTTGTGATGCCTCGTGTAAGGAGGAGAAATGGGTGACCATTACGTTTCCGACTTTGATAAAGGTCGGATTTTAGCCTATCGTGATTGTGGTTTGTCGTATTGAGACATTGCTGCTCGCTCTGATCGAGACCCAATGACTGTTAGCAGAATATGGAATCTGTGGGTTAAGGAGGGTAATACCAAATGCCGGGCTGGATCCCAACGGACTCTTATCACTAGCATTCGAGATGACACTCATCCGCATGGCTGTAACGGATCGTGCAGCCACGTCTCGATCCCTGAGTCAACGGATGGGAACGTTTGCAAGACAACAACCATCTGCACGAACAGTTCGACGACGTTTGCAGCAGCATGGACTATTAGCTCGGAGACCATGGCTGCGGTTACTCTTGACGATGCATCAGAGACAAGAGTGCCTGCGATGGTGTACTCAACGACGAACCTGGGTGCACGAATAGCAAAACGTCATTTTTTCGGATGAATCCAGGTTCTGTTTACAGCATCAAGGTGGTCGCATCCGTCTTTGGAGACATCGTGGTGAACGCACATTGGAAGCGTGTATATTCGTCATCGCCATACTGGCGTATCACCGGAGTGATGGTATGCGGTGCCATTGGTTACGAGTTTCGGTCTCCTCTTGTTCGTATTGACGGCACTTCGAACAGTGGAAGTTACATTTCAGATGTATTACGACCCGTGGCTCTACCTTTCATTCGATCCCCGCAGAACCCTACATTTCAGCGGGATAATGCACGACCACATATTGCAGGTCCTGTACGGGCCTTTCTGGATACAGAAAATGTTCGACTGCTTCCCTGGCCAGCACATTCTCCAGATCTCTCACCAATTGAAAGCGTCTGGTCAATGGTGGCCGAGCAACTGACTCGTCACTATACGCCAGTCACTACCCTTGATGAACTGTGGTATCGTGTTGAAGCTGCATGGGCAACTGTATCTGTACACGCCATCCAAGCTCTGTTTGACTCAATGCCCAGGCGTATGAAGGCAGTTATTACGGCCAGAGGTGGTTGTTCTGGGTACTGATTTCTCAGGATCTATGCACCCAAACTGCGTGAAAATGTAATCACATGTCAGTTCTAGTATATTTGTCCAATGAATACCCGTTTATCATCTGCATTTCTTCTTGGTTTACCAATTTTAATGGCCAGTAGTGTATCTATGTGATCATTACAATTTAGATTATTTGTAATTGTAATCCCCAAGTAAGTAGTTGAATTTATAGCCTTCAGATTTGTGTGACTTACCGCGTAATCGAAATTTAGCTGATTTCTTTTAGTACTCACGTGAATAACTTCACACTTTTCCTTATTCACGGTCAATTGCCACATTTCGCATCATACAGATATCTTATCTAAATCATTTTACAGATCGTTTTGATCATCAGATGACTTTACAAGACGGTAAATGATAGCATCATCTGCAAACAATCTAAGACGGCTACTCAGATTGTCTCCTATGTCGTTAATATAGATCAGGAACAATACAGGGTCTATAACACCTCCCTGGGGGAACGCCGGATATTACTTCTCTTTTACTCGCTGACTTTCCGTCTATTACTATGAACTGTGAACTTTCTGACAGGAAATCCCGAATCCAGTCGCACAACTCAGGCGATACTCCGTAGGCACGCAGTTTGGTTAGAAGACGCTTGTGAGTAACGGTGTCGAAAGCATTCTGGAAATCTGAAAATGTGGAATCAATTTGACATCCCCTGTCGATTGCACTTATTACTTCATGAGTATAAAGAGATAGTTGTGTTTCACAGGAACGATATTTTCTGAAACCGTGCTGACTATGTGTCAATAAATCGTTTTCTTCGAGGTACTTCATAATGTTCGAATACAGTGTACGCTCCAAAACCCTACTGCAAATAGACGTTAATGATATAGGCCTGTAATTCAGCGGATTACTCCTGCTTCCCTTTTTGGGTATTGGCAGTTTTTCCAGTCTTTAGGTACGGATGTTTCTGTGAGCGAGTGGTTGTATGTAATTGCTAATTACGGAACTATTTTATCAGCATACTCTTACAGGAACCTAACTGGTATACAATCTGGATCGAAGGCCTTGCCTTTATTAAGTGATTTAAGCTGCTTCGTTACTCCGAGGATATCTACTTCTATGTTTCTCATCTTGACAGTTGTTCTTGATTGGAATTCAGGAATATTTACTTCGTCTTCTTTGGTGGAGGAGTTTCGGAAAACCGTGTTTAATAACTGTGGTTTAGTGGCACTGTCATCAGTGACTTCACCGTTGTTATCACGCAGTGAAGATATTGATTGCGTCTTGCCACTGGTGTGCTTTATGTATGACCAGAATCTCTTCGGGTTTTTTGCCAGATTCCGAGACAGAATTTCGTTGTGGAAATTATTAAAAGCATCTCGCGTTAGTGCTTTATGTATGACCAGAATGTCTTTGGGTTTTCTGCCAGATTTCGAGACAGTATTTCCTTGTGGAAATCATTAAAAGCATCTCGCATTAAAGTGCTCGCCATATTTCGAACTTCTGTAAAACTTTGCCAATCTTGGGGATTTTGCGTTCTTTTTAAATTTGGCGTGCTTTTTTTCGTTGCTTCTGCAACAACGATCTGACTAGTTTTGTGTACCATGGGGGATCAGTACCAACACTAATTAACCTATGTGGTATATATCTCTCAATTGCTGTCGATACTATCTCTTTGAAAACATTCCAAAACTTTTCTACACTTACGTGATCAGATCGGAAGGAGTGAAGACTGTCTCTTAAATAGGGGTTAAGAGCATTTTTATCAGCTTTTTAAAATAGATATACTTTGCGTTTCTTTTTGATGGTTGTAGGTGTTACGGTATTCAGCCTAGCAGCAACTGCCTTGTGGTCGCTAATCCTTGTATTCGTCACAATACTCACTATTTGTCCAGGATTATTTTTTGCTAAAAGGCCAAGTATGCTTTCGCAACCATTTATGCTTCGAGTGGGCTCATGAACTAATTGTTCAAAATAATTTTCTGAGAAAGCATTTAGTACAATTTCGGATGACGTTTTATGCCAGCCGCCGGCTTTAAACGTATAATTTTTCCAGCATGTCGAGGATAGATTACAGTCACCATCGACTATAACTGTATGAGCGGGGTACTTATTTGAGATGAGCCTCAAGTTTCCTTTGAACTGTTCAGCAACTATATCTTCTGAGTTGGGGGGTCGGTAAATCGATCCAATTAATAGTTTACTCCGATTGTCAGGTATAACCTCTACCCATACTATTTCACACGAAATATCTACTTCAATTACGCTACAAGGCAAACTACTTCTGACAGCAATAGGTTGGTTGGTTGGTTTGGGGAAGGAGACCAGACAGCGTGGTCATCGGTCTCATCAGATTAGGGAAGGATTGGGAAGGAAGTCGGCCGTGCCCTTTCAGAGGAACCATCCCGGCATTTACCTGGAGCGATTTAGGGAAATCACGGAAAACCTAAATCAGGATGGCCGGACGCGGGATTGAACCGTCGTCCTCCCGAATGCGAGTCCAGTGTCTAACCACTGCGCCACCCCGCTCGGTTTGACAACAATAAATACTACACCACCAACTGTATTTAATCTATCCTTTCTGAACACTGTTAGATCGTTAGAAAAAATTTCGGATGAACTTATTTCCGGCTTTAGCCAGCTCTCTGTACCTACACCTATTTGAGCTTCAGTGCTTTCTATTAGGGCTTGGAACTCTGGTTCTTTCCCAACATAGCTATGACAATTTACAACTACCTTACTGTGTTTTACTTGTCCACTTTTAGACGGACGTCCCTCCTGTGGTTCCTTGAGACTCTCTAACCTAAAAAACCGCCCAGTCCTTTCGACACAGCCCCCGCTACCCGTGTAGCGCCTGCTGTGTGTAGTGGACTCCTGACCTATTAAGTGGAACCCAGAAACTCATCACCCAATGACGCAACTCAAGGAATCTGCAGCCTACACGGTCACAGAACCGCCTGAGCCTCTGATTCAGACCCTACACTCGGCTCTGCACCAAAGGGCCACAGTCAGTCCCATCGACGATGCAGCAGATGGTGAGCTCCGCCTTAATCTTGGAAGCAAGACTGGCAGTCTTTACCATTTCCGCTATCCACCCGTAACGAGACAGAATCTGCTCCGATTCAAAGCGTACCGACATGAGCCACCACCTGCAACTGGCTGCACCTTGTACTCTTCATATCATCCGGAAGCACCCTTTCCACATCTGGAATAATTGCCCCTGGAATGCACACGGAGTGCACACTGGCTTCCTTCCACTACTTGGCAGTCATGCTCCTAAGGGGCCCCATTATGCTTCTAATGTTGGAGATCCCAACTATCAGCAAATCCACCCTCTGTGAATGCCCAGACCTTGTGGGCTGAGAAGCTTCCTCTGGAACAGGGTGGACGACTGCATCCGGCTAAGAGACATCATCAGCCACAGGTAACACGCCCGAAACCTGTTCGTCAAACGAACTGGGGAGGCCCTACGATCGGCCCCTCAGAAAGTTTTCCGCTGCCTGCCAGACTTTGGAATGATCTCCCACTCGACCACCAGTGAGGGGTCAACCTCAGTGCAGGCAGTACTTGGGGCGGCCACGCTACCCTCCAATATTAAATTGGTAATCCCTTGATGCCTCAGAATATGTCCTACCAACTGATCCCTTCTTTTAGTCAAGTTGTGCCACAAATTTCTCTTCTCCCCAATTCTATTCAATACCTCCTCATTAGTTATGTGATCTACCCATCTGATCTTCAGCATCCTCCTGTAGCATCACACTTCGAAAGCTTCTGTTCCCTCGCATCCCCACGTTCGATCCCCCACAGCGACGGCCCTTGGCACCAGCCTCAAGCTGTGTGATGGAAGCCAAAGCAGCCTGGAGCTGTGAGCGAATGGTCGCCAACTCAGCTCGCATCTGTCACAACAATCACAGTTCCTATCCATTACTGCAGTCGCTCCTGTAACAAGCTAGGTAATGGTGTTGAGGGAGGACGAGGTTAGTGTTCAAAGTCCCGCTGACAACAAGGTTACTAGACACGGAGCATAAGATTGCATCAGGGAAGGATGGAGAAGTAAAGTGGCCCTACAGTTTCGAAGGGAACATTCTGGCACTTGCTATAGTGATTTAGGGAAATCACAGAAAACCTAAATCAGAATGGCCGGACGTGGGTTTGACCCATCAAACTCCCGAATGCGAGTCTACTGTGCTGACCACTGCGCTATCCCGCTCGGTGATTTCGGTCTTCATGTGGGTTTGTAATGAGTTGGCGACTTTGTCCAACTCACCTTGTGTACTGACCTGTCTCACTGTAGCGTGTCCACAATCTGTGGATGACACATGGAGAGACATTAGCATCTGCAAGAACACGACAGAAAGCCCTTCCTTTTTTGGATCAAGCAGGCCGCCATGGTAAGTTGCACTGCATTTAGATATCGCACAGCATGTGCTTGGTCATCTGTATACCACACTAGAAAGCACTGGGACACCGGTATTTCCTTCTGAGGGGTCTCCTGAGACTGTAATGCATAATAGGTGGTGAATGATTTTAACGTTGCCTACATTAATAGCAAAGATCGCGAGCCATGCAATAAGAACACAGGTACCACCTGTATCAAAATTGATTTAACATGCCGGACGTTCCCCGGTTGTTCCCCTAATTCTTTTAAAAAGTTTATTTATATCTACCCTCGGATGACCAGAGCTTTAGTTATTGCGTGTTGGTATATACATTCACTTCTATGTATCAGCCACAATGACGTTTCTTAACACTGGCGTTTTTGGATTCGAGAGTTGTTATCATCAAATGGCGATTTTGCCATCACAGTCATCCGATGCCCGTGAAGCGAAGAAAAATTTCAGTATGTTGGTTATAAAAGAAAGAAGGAAGAGTAGTGTCTACGTCAATAGAGATGGATGCTTGATTTAGGAGTAGTTGAGTATTGATGAAATAGTATCATTGCACCCTGCATCTGGTAGGAATGATTGCAGTTCGTGCTAGATTAGGTTTTCATCGTTGTCCATTATTTGTTCACATCGGTGCCTGTACCGTACATCGATACTGATCTGTCCATTTTCAGACCAAACAAGATTATTTAACTCTGGTTCAAATGGCTCTGAGCACTATGGGACTTAACATCTGAGGTCATCAGTCCCGTAGAACTTAGAACTACTTAAACCTAACTAACCTAAGGACATCACACACATCTATGCCCGAGGCAAGATTCGAACCTACGACCGTAGCAGCATCGCGGTTCCGGACTGAAGCGCCTAGAACCGCTCGGCCACCGCGGCCGGCCTATTTAACTCTCCTACGAAAGTTATAGGCGATTGAAGACTGTCTGCTAAACCAAGACTGGAACCCAGACGGCAGCCATTTGATGTTAAGCTATCCAAGAACGATTTACGATTCACCTCAAAACTTCCGTCTGCTACTATCATTCTGCTAACTACATGTCTCCGCAGATGCCTCCATTTTAATATGAGGGGTGGTCAGGAGAGTTAGAACAAGTACCGCCAAGAATAGCTATGCTACAAGCAGCTTGTTTCCATAAAGAATATTTCAGTCCAGATACCAGTACATCAGGGCCACATTTGGGGACCTTGACGATCACGGGAGTACCCCAACATCACGCAGACAGTTGATAGAGACACATGCCATGTGTGGACCAACAATGTTCTGTTGATAAGTGGCACCACGATACTGTCGCATGAAAAGTAACACATGAGAACTCAGGATGTCCGTGACATACCATTATGTTTTCAGAGTTCACCCAAACAGTAGCGGCCGTCGCCGGAAGTCTTACGCGACAGCTACAGCTGCTCACGCCACGACGCCAGGAGTAACACCGCTGTGCCTGTCCAAAACATTGGGAGAATGGGACCTCTACACAGCTCGCAGCCATACTCGCGGACGACGGTCGTCTGGTGTAGCGCAGAACCGCGATTCATCACTGAATCCTCTGCGGCGGCGTCCGCCAGCAGTCCATGCTTCCCAGTCATGACTACACTACAAACGCAGCCGTTTCCGCTGGGGTGTTAACGGCATCCTACACGTTTGACATTTATTCCCTAGTCGTGTTGCTGCTAGTCTCCGTCCAATGGTGAGGGATGGAGCGGACTGTTGCAGATACTCCATTATTTGTTCTCGGGTGGTGGGCGGACATGTAAAGGGGTTACGATGTGCTTGGTGCCCAATACGGCGATCTTCCCTTGTGATGGTAGGAAATGATCGATCTGAACATTGACGATGAGAATGCCTGCCCTCAAGTTCGCACGCAGTCCTACATCGGGCCATTGTTATATACGAATGCCCCACGAATCTGGATATTGCACGATTCGATCAGCAGGCCAAATGGAGACTCACAACGAGGCCCGTTTCAAGTTTTGTGAGGTGCTGATAGCGGTACCACCCAATGTCTGACGCTGTTTACTTCCATTATATGAGGGGGGTTGATAAGTTTCTAGACTAGCAAACAAAAAATGACAGTAATTTCGCAATAACAATTTATTTTCCAATATAATACCCGTGTACACAAATGCAATGGCGGGCACGCTCGGATAACTTCTGCAAACCATTCAAATAAAAGGTCTTCGATTTCGAGTCCATCCAGGCGTTCACAGCATCAATCACTGCACCATCATTGTCAAATCGCCGTCCTTTGTGGCTTTTTTTCGATTTGGGAAAAGAACAAAGTCTAATGGGGCAAAATCTGAAGAATATGGCGGATGACGTAACAATTCGAAGTCGCAGCCACGCAGACTTTTCAGTGTTACGAGGGTTTTGTGCGCCGGTGCGTTGTTCTGATGCAAAAGACCTCTGCGCGGCAATTTTTTTTCTTTATCTCTTCTCTGAAACGGTGCAGGAGGGCGCAATAGTATGATGCACTGATAGTAGCGCCCTTTTACAAGTAATCCACCATAACTACTACTTCAGCATCCCAGCCATCACTTTACTGGCTGATTTATGCACCTGCAATTTTTTTGAAGGTGAGGATGAAGCATGTTTCCATTGTTGTCACTGTTGTTTCTTCTCAGGATGAAAGTGGTGAACCAATCTTTTGTCAATTGTCACATATCTTGCAAGAAAGCCGTCTTCATCAGCTTCAAATTGCCGGACGATTTCTTCACAACACTGTACACACTCCCGTCTCTGGTCTACATTCACGTCTTTTGAGATCCGTCGAGATGAAACTTTCCGCATTCCGAAAATATGCACAACGATGTCATGAGCACACCCACTGGAGATTTCAAATGTGGTTTTAATGTGCTGCGACGTTGTTCGATGGTCCTGCAAGATCAGATAATGAATTGCAGTCACCGTTTCATCAGTGGCAACGGTGACAGACCTTCTCCTCCTTGGTGCACCTCTCACACTCGTTCTTCCACATTTGAAGTCAGACATCCAGTTTTTCTCTGTTGCATAAGACGAAGCATTGTTCTTAAGTGTATTCCGCATGTCCTACGCAATTTCCTTGGGCGTCATTCCCTTTAAATGAAGATATTCAATCACGGCAAGGTTCTTGATTCTCTCGATATTCACCATTTTGCTTACACTACGGCATACAACGCATTCTAGCGGGAAAACGAACGAAGCTGGAGCCGCGACATTTGACTTGCATACCCACAAAGGGTCACCATAAAAATAGGTAGTGGTGTTTGTGCGAAACTTACTCTAACTATGTCGGGCTAGTAACATTTCGACCACACCTCGTTACTAGGTAAGGTAACAATACGAACTTCACTAATACACTTCGGTGGTCCTTCCGCGTATCAAAGAGAATTGCGACTCTATTTACATACCCATCTATGGCATGTATGTGCACTAAATTACATTGATATCCGAGTATCTCTTCTGTCCACTTTTTTTTAAAGTGTATAGTCACATTTGGGAAAATAGTCTTCTTTCGATTTGTCGTTTGACAAGAGACGTCGTGCAAAGTAAAGTGGATGTTGGTTCACTGTTGCTTTTAATTCGCAGCCCCTCCCACAGCACTTCATATGCAAGGCGCAACTGTTAGCAGTCACGTCTGCTGGTGTCTTCCTTCGACTTTTTACACTATGAAGACATCCTCCAGATTTCTGATTTGCAAAACTCAGAGGCCCGTGTGCCATCAAGTCACCCTTAGAACTGGTGCTAGCTTACTTCATAGCAACATAAAGGCACAGATTACATATACTAAGAAAGATCCGCAACTGAAACATCCATCGTAAACAAGAAAAATAATTATATAGCTTCTTTTGTTACTGTATAATGATTCTAAACATTTACTGCAACCTCGTGATTACATAATGCTTATTCTTCCATCACGCAAGCGAAACGATGGCGAAAACGAACCCTTTTACCTCTTCTTCTTTGTTTTGTTTTTGTCAATGCGTATATTGTACTTGAGTCATCTACTGTTCAGGGAGTTGTGCAGCATGCATATTGGAGAATTAGACATGTCGAAAATTTAATGTATTGATGAAGGACAAGATAGGGTGGTATCAGTGACCGTGGTGTCAGAACTTGCAGGCAGCGCACAGTCGGTCGGGTCGCTGGCCTTGACATTCGGACGTGAGGCTTCGGAGTGAACGCCTGCGCACGGCGAGAAGCAGTTGCCCGCGCGCATGAGCACAGAGAACGCTCTGTCGTTGAGTGTCATCAGTGTTCTGAGGATGTGACATTAGCCCTCCCTCAGTAGTGTACGTGTAGGAACAGGGTGGAGAGTGGCTTCTACGAGGAGTCTCCGAAATGCGCAGTACTTAATATCCATTAAGATTTAGTGAATAACTACGAACTGTTTACTTATTTATAATTTAAATACACGATTTGAGCTGTGGTCTCTAGTATTCTGTGTCTGTGCGGCAAAGCACGAAAAAATGAAAGATAAGCAACCACGTATTGTAAACAGCAGGGTCTGTTGAATCACTACGTTGTTATTGTGTTTAATTTTGTACAGCATTTCATTAAAAAACCATTTTCCGACCATTTCTTAGCTCCGCTGGATTTTTATGTGTTCTGCTACGCTTTCTGCATTTTTGGCCCTTAAAGAATAAATTTCCAAGCTTTTGCTTATCTCTCGAATGAATATCACAGAATATTGTCTTTTGATATTTCTAAACAATTTTAGTTTTGGTACGAAAATTAGACCTCATGCAAGGCGTAATTAATTATTTCCCTTACTCGTACGTTTATACACATTTTTGATACCTTCAGTTCGCCAGTTTGTGTCACTGCCTGAAGATCTGGTTAATCGAGCAAAAATTTTTCAATGTATTCGTAATAATTTTAAAGAACTGGGAATAATATTTGTTGATTAAGAAATAGCAGAATAACGAATAGAAATAAAAATTTGAATTTCTTACGTATAAATAACTACAGTCCTGAGGAAACAGTATAGCTTGCTATTTGCAGCGAAAAGGTTTCATTCTGTTTTCGTGTTTGCGATTATAAAACATGATGTTTTACTAGTCGGATGCTCTTAACTTCCTTTTCGCGGCGTTCTTGGAGTTTTATTTCTGACCGCTCTTTCATTTATATGTGTTATGAAACGTACTAACTTGACTATGACTGTTTTTAACCATTGAAACACAAGTTATTAAGTCCCTTAATGTTGTACTAAAGATGTTGCTGCATCAGCTCACATGTTGGTACTGATGATTATGTTCAGCTACGCTCTTGTCAGTGTTTTCCGTCGTGTGTGTAACGTCTGACACGTTACGTCTTATGTCTCACGTAAGGTGGCTATTTCATCTTCTATTTATAGAAAATTGTTTTATAGTCACTGTTGTTGTTGTTGTGGTCTTCAGTCCAGAGACTGGTTTGATGCAACACTCCATGCTACTCTATCCTGTGCAACCTTCTTCATCTCCCAGTACCTACTGCAACCTACATCCTTCTGAATCTGTTTAGTGTATTTATCTCCTGGTCTCCCTCTATGATTTTTACTCTCCACGCTGCCCTCCAATGCTAAATTGGTGATCCCTTGATGCCTCAGAATATGTCCTACCAACTGATCCCTTCTTTTAGTCAAGTTGTGCCACAAATTTCTCTTCTCCCCAATTCTATTCAATACCTCCTCATTAGTTATGTGATCTACCCATCTGATCTTCAGCATCCTTCTGTAGCACCACACTTCGAAAGCTTCTATTCTCTTTTTCTCTAAACGATTTATTGTCCACGTTTCACTTCCATACATGGCTACACTCCATACAAATACCTTCAGAAAAAACTTCCTGACGCCTAAATCTATACTTGATGTTAACAAATTTCTCTTCTTCAGAAACGCCTTCCTTGCTATTGCCAGTCTATATTTTATATCCTCTCTACTTCGACCATCATCACTTATTTTGCTCCCCAAATAGCAAAACTCCTTTACTACATTAAGCGCCTCATTTCCTAACCTAATACCCTCAGCATCACCCGATTTAATTCGACTACATTCCATTATCCTCGTTTTGCTTTTTTTGATGTTCATCTTATATCCTCCTTTCAAGACACTGTCCATTCCGTTCAGCTGCTCTTCCAAGTCCTTTGATGTCTCTGACAGAATTACAATGTCATCGGCGAACCTCAAAGTTTTCATTTCTTCTCCATGGATTTTAATTCCTACTCCGAATTTTTCTTTTGTTTCCTTCACTGCTTGCTCAATATACAGATTGAATAACATTGGGGATAGGCTACAACCGTGTCTCACTCCCTTTCCAACCACTGCTTCCCTTTCATGCCCCTCGACTCTGATAACTGTCATCTGTTTTCTGTACAAATTGTGAATAGCCTTTTGCTCCCTGTATTTTACCCCTGCCACCTTCGGAATTCGAAAGAGAGTATTCCAGTCAACATTGTCAAAAGCTTTCTCTAAGTCGACAAATGCTAGAAACTATTTTTGCCTTTCCTTTATCTATTTTCTAAGATAAGTCGTAGGGTCAATATTGCCTCACGTGTTCCAACAGTTCTACGGAATCCAAACTGATCTTCCCCGAGGTCGGCTTCTACTAGTTCTTCCATTCACCTGTAAAGAATTCGCGTTAGTATTTTGCAGCTGTGACTTATTAAACTGATAGTTCGGTAATTTTCACATCTGTCAACACCTGCTTTCTTTGGGATTGGAATTATTATATTCTTCTTGAAGTCTGGGGGTATTTCGCCTGTCTCATACATCTTGCTCACCAGATGGTAGAGTTTTGTCAGGGCTGGCTCTCCCAAGGCTATCAGTAGTTCTAATGAAATGTTTTCTACTCCCGGGGCCTTGTTTCGACTCAGGTCTTTCAGTGCTCTGTCAAACTCTTAACGCACTATCATATCCCCCATTTCATCTTCATCTACATCCTCTTCCATTTCCAGAATATTGTCCTCAAGTACATCGCCCTTGTATAGACCCTCTGTATACTCCTTCCACCTTTCTGCTTTCCCTTCTTTGCTTAGAACTGGGTTTCCATCTGAGCTCTTGATATTCATGCAAGTGATTCTCTTTCCTCAAAAGGTCTCTTAAAGTTTACTGTAGGCAGTATCTATCTTACCCCTCTTACATTTGTCTTCTAGCCATCCCTTCTTAGCCATTTTGCACTTCCTGTCAATCTCATTTTTGAGACGTCTGTATTCCCTTTTGCCCGCTTTATTTACAGCATTTTTGCATTTTCTCCTGTCATCAATTAAATGCAGTATCTCTTCTGTTACTCAAGGATTTCTATTAGCCCTCGTCTTCTTACGTACTTGATCCTCTGCTGCGTTCACTATTTCATCTCTCAAAGCTACTCATTCTTCTTCTACTGTATTTCTTCCCCCATTCTTGTCAATCGTTCCGTAATGCTCTACCTGAAACTCTCTACCACCTCCGGTTCTGTCAGTTTATCCAGGTCCTATGTCCTTAAATTCCCACCTTTTTCCAGTTTATTTAGTTTTAATCTACAGTTCATAACCAATAGATTGGGGTCAGAGTCCACACACACACACACACACACACACACACACACACACACACACACACACTATATATATATATATATATATATATATATATATATATATATATATATATATATATATATATATATATTAGTCACTATTCTGGTGAAAATGGTAAAATACGGCTTATTGTTGTGTAGGTTAAAATTATACGTATATCTCAGGTAGAGTTAACTGTGAAAGGATTATCTCTAGTGATGTAAAAATGCTTTTTGGTTCTAATGTCCAGAGCGCTCGCAAAAACTTGTTCTTGTAACCAGATTATTATACACTTAAATAAAAGAAGAGTCAGTTCAAGACAGCACGTAGTATGCGCAATGTCTTTGACTGAAGGAAATATTTATAATGTCTAGGAAGCCACAATACTCTAAACACGTTTCAACACACTATCAGTACAGAGCATTAAAAAAATTAGATTTTTGCATTGCAGCTTTCAGTCGTGTCTAATTGTCATACCCAAATAAAAAAGTAATAAAAAGGGAATTTCCAAAAATTTTTGCGTGTAACATGAGCGCAGAATTAAAAAAAAAAAAAGAAAAGAAATACACTCCTGGAAATGGAAAAAAGAACACATTGACACCGGTGTGTCAGACCCACCATACTTGCTCCGGACACTGCGAGAGGGCTGTACAAGCAATGATCACACGCACGGCACAGCGGACACACCAGGAACCGCGATGTTGGCCGTCGAATGGCGCTAGCTGCGCAGCATTTGTGCGCCGCCGCCGTCAGTGTCAGCCAGTTTGCCGTGGCATACGGAGCTCCATTGCAGTCTTTAACACTGGTAGCATGCCGCGACAGCGTGGACGTGGACCGTATGTGCAGTTGACGGACTTTGAGCGAGGGCGTATAGTGGGCATGCGGGAGGCCGGGTGGACGTACCGCCGAATTGCTCAACACGTGGGACGTGAGGTCTCCACAGTACATCGATGTTGTCGCCAGTGGTCGGCGGAAGGTGCACGTGCCCGTCGACCTGGGACCAGACGGCAGCGACGCACGGATGCACGCCAAGACCGTAGGATCCTACGCAGTGCCGTAGGGGACCGCACCGCCACTTCCCAGCAAATTAGGGACACTGTTGCTCCTGGGGTATCGGCGAGGACCATTCGCAACCGTCTCCATGAAGCTGGGCTACGGTCCCGCACACCGTTAGGCCGTCTTCCGCTCACGCCCCAACATCGTGCAGCCCGCCTCCAGTGGTGTCGCGACAGGCGTGAATGGAGGGACGAATGGAGACGTGTCGTCTTCAGCGATGAGAGTCGCTTCTGCCTTGGTGCCAATGATGGTCGTATGCGTGTTTGGCGCCGTGCAGGTGAGCGCCACAATCAGGACTGCATACGACCGAGGCACACAGGGCCAACACCCGGCATCATGGTGTGGGGAGCGATCTCCTACACTGGCCGTACACCACTGGTGATCGTCGAGGGGACACTGAATAGTGCACGGTACATCCAAACCGTCGTCGAACCCATCGTTCTACCATTCCTAGACCGGCAAGGGAACTTGCTGTTCCAACTGGACAATGCACGTCCGCTTGTATCCCGTGCCACCCAACGTGCTCTAGAAGGTGTAAGTCAACTACCCTGGCCAGCAAGATCTCCGGATCTGTCCCCCATTGAGCATGTTTGGGACTGGATGAAGAGTCGTCTCACGCGGTCTGCACGTCCAGCACGAACGCTGGTCCAACTGAGGCGCCAGGTGGAAATGGCATGGCAAGCCGTTCCACAGGACTACATCCAGCATCTCTACGATCGTCTCCATGGGAGAATAGCAGCCTGCATTGCTGCGAAAGGTGGATATACACTGTACTAGTGCCGACATTGTGCATGCTCTGTTGCCTGTGTCTATGTGCCTGTGGTTCTGTCAGTGTGATCATGTGATGTATCTGACCCCAGGAATGTGTCAATAAAGTTTCCCCTTCCTGGGACAATGAATTCACGGTGTTCTTATTTCAATTTCCAGGAGTGTATCATACCAATGCACAGCACACTAGTGACCCTCATGGATAACATGCATTGTTGTCAAGTCAAGACGTTGCTGTGGCATAGTTCATACAGCAGAACCATGAAGTAAAAATGACATCAAATAGTAGCTAAACTAATAAATAAAATTACTCAAAATAATGCGTACAAGCGTAAGGTATATGTAGCGTGTGTAGTAGAAAACATCTTTTCTTTTCCATTTTGTTTTGTCTTTTATATATGTACATAAAGTGTCATTAACGTAAATACTAAAGTACTTCAAGAAAAAAAACATTATCAAAGCGCGGACGCCTACTGCGGCTTGACTGAAACGCAAAATGCAGACAATTCTTTTTTAGAACGTAACTTCGTTTTATCGATACGAAACTACCCAAAACGACGAAGCGCAGAAATTCGGATGAAGGATCAACGCTTTGACGATATAACTGACATTTAATCAAATGTGACTAGCGAACTGGACATCTCAAAGGACTTTTCTAATTGTTTCAAATGGTTGTGACGACGACGACGTCGACAGTGTAGAACGTCTGAAACACTAAAATCACCATCTTAACTTTAATCTATTGTTTATTAATCCAGTCTCGAAATATTTTGGACTGACGATGAAGAAATATGCGTCCCAACAAAATTATTTTATCCATTCAGTAACATATCTGGCTCCTTCCTGAATCCTGTGTAGATTTTCAGTTCCTCTAGTGTGTCCCAACAGCAGTAAACAAGGTTTCGCATTTTGTCGATGTCTGTAATTTCTGTGTGTAAGTCCCGATCTCGTGCTGTTTTATTAACCATACATATGTGCTCTTTGTAACACGCCAGGAAATTTGTGCACATCTGAAGCATGTAATGTTTCTTGTCGTTGCTAAACGTAATATTAGAAATTCTGGAACTGATAAATTTATAGTGATTTTGGTACCATTTCAGAGACAAAATTTTAACTTTGAATTTTTGAATGCAGTATTTATACCTTTTTCTGAATATATTCTCAAATTTATCGGATATTATTCCATTACATTTCATCTTGTCACTAGTGTTACTGTGTGTTATACCTTTGCTTTTGTACTTAACTTTGTTATTGATTACACTATTATTTTTATTCGTACTATTTTTGTTATTCGTCATACTCTTTTTGTTATTCATCATATTATGTTTACATCAAAGCCATTCTCGTCTGCTTCTTCTTTTATAATTTGGCGATTATTCCCAAGGTCATCTTCAGCTGCGAACGCAGTACGTTGTTTTCAATAGCGTAGAAGTACGCATATTTATAGCACTCTGGATAGTTCGTTTTTGGTGTTTAATGGTAACAGCTGTACAAGTGGATTACCAGCACATACTGAAAATTTGTTCATTTTCAGTTCTCGAGGTCGTTATGTCCAAGAAATTTATCTATTTTGCTGCTTAGAAATCTGCATGACTTGTACTTTCTCACTTACAGTGTTGACTTACGTCATCTTTGTTCCCTTGATAAAAGGTAAGCGACTCATCGACGTTGCTCTATTCTTGCTCTATACGTTGCTCTATTCTTTAGCTGTGGGTAATCTTCAAAATGTCACTTATATAGGCCTATATTCTCCTACAATTGCATGAAAAAGACCATTAATTACATAATCAGTATACTTTGCATGTATGTTACTGTTTCCAAAAACGCAAATAACCTCCACTGTTGTCAGTTTTGTTGGGCTTTTGGAATACAAGTTTTGATGAATATTTACAATGTGTTACAGAACATGCCCACTGTACGCTCGTGTGGGTGTCAGAACTTGGGAAAGATAATGGAGAAATTTTCCAGTCACGACGTATAAGAAATTTTTCGTCGAATAAAAACTGCTTTCTGGAAAAATATTTCTATAATATCGTGAACATGGCTTCCAAACTTGCATTTATCTAAATGGCGGAATATTAATTACTTCGCAGTGTGGTCTATGTGTGAAACTTAATCACACACCTTACAACAACATTCCACAAGCTTAACTTCACCATCACAAAACATTATATGTCCACTTGGAACGTTCTAGTCTAACACCTTATTATCCAATTATCTCTGCCAGTACAGACGGAGGTCATAGTCACTGTGCTAGTGCCTTTCGCTGTGGTATACCCACGTCGCTTTTGTCCTAATATCCACTATGTATTTTCGTATTCCTTCTTAATCCGCGTTTGAGATTCATATCTAAGGCCTTGTGTTCGAGTGAATATGAACACCCAATGCTTCTTATATACTGAGGTGACAAACGTCATGGGAAAGTGATACGCATATATACAGAGGGCGGTAGTATCGCGTACACAATGTATAAAAGAATTGTACATTGGTGGAGCTGTCATTTGTACTCAGATGATTCGTGTGAAAACGTTTCCGATGTAATTATGGCCGCACGACGGGAACTAACGGACTTCGAACGCGGAATGGCATTTGGAAATAGACGTGTGGAACATTCCGTTTCGGAAATCATTAAGAAATTCAATATTCCGAGATCCGCAGTGTCAAGAGAGTGCCGAGAATGCCAAATATCTGTCATAACCTCTTACCGCAGACAACGCAGTGTCCGATGGTCTTCACTTAACGACCGATAGCAGCGGCGTAGAGTTGTCAGTGCTGAGAGACAAGCAACTCTGTGTGAAATAACAGCAGAAATCAATGTGGGACGTGTGGCGAACGTATCCGTTGGGATAGTGCGGCGAAATTTGGCGTTAATGGGTATGGCAGCAGACGACTGATGCGAGTGCCTTGAAACGGTACAGTAGTTTCCGCTCTATAAGCAGCAGGTTTCGCTGCTCGCTCGCACCGGGAAATAGAAACAGAGGCGGCTCCGCAGCCAATTTTATTACACGACGCGGCCGGCCGCGGGTGCAACAGAACTCATGTGGACGGGTGGAAAGAATGTGTCAGGCTTCATAATACGTATTTATATGTGTCGTGTATTATGCATTTCTTGTACGTGGATGTGAATCTGCACATGAACTTTCCTAATCCTCCTCACACCCTTCCGTAAAGTGTGGCCAAATCTTTGTTGGTAAGTAGCTCTGTAGTATAGTAGTGCCAACCTTACTCCTGGCTATGGCATCAGAGAGACAGCACAGGCAGGTAAAAGTCAAAGACTTTCCAGTGTCACAAGATTTGGGGTGGAGAGGTTGGTCACGGCCAAGTGGTTCGACCACCCCCTCCACCGGGGCACAGGAAGATCTCCGGGTGCCCGCCATATTCTAGGGGGTGTTACAGAAAATGGGTAAGTGAGCAGACGTGTTCTCAGTGCGTCTGTCTCAATGTTCAAGCATGGAAGAGAGGTATTTGAATATTTGTACTAATTCTTTTATTTCGAGCTTCGGATTGTGTAAGGAAATTTATGTGCTCGTTTAATTCCGGAAATTTGACCCCCTGTGTTAAAGTATCTGGTCCCCATTTTGCCCGTTATCCTTCTCACATAGCGAATTTCCAATGTAAAATATTGGCAGACTTTGGTGGTATACATTTGGCCAACGCAATTCCGTCTTACCCGTAGAAATCTGCGTGCAGATTAGTATATAATATACCCGAGCTATAAGTTGTAAAATTGTAATATCTGTAAACTGAAACAATTGCTGCTATCGGTGTAAAGTCGAGTGATAATGTTTAAAATAAATAGGTAATCAACTGTCATCAATCTTTAACATACCTTAAAAATCACAAAGAAGTCAAGTTAAAGGAATTTATTTAAAATAAAAGTTATAGAATGCAGGGACCCACACATCAGCTTGTGAGCCCTCCAGCCCCTTGCCTAGTACCATATAGAAAGGACACGCTCTCTAGGTAGCGCTCTCAAGCTCCTCTCCCCAGTTATCCGTTGCGCAATTTTGATTCAGGGCTTGACGACATCAACTTTCATCTGGCGTCCCTAGGCAAGGAGGTAAGACGGTAAACTTTCAGTCTGCCCACAGCACGACACAGCCTGCAGCGCCTCTCCTGGGCCCGTGACCCTATGGGCTGGTTCCTAGACGACTGGAAAACCCTGGCCTGGTCAGATGAATCCTATTTCAGTTTGTAAGAGCTGATGGCAGGGTTTGAGTGTGACGCAGGCCCCACGAAGCCGTCCAAGTTTCTACAAGGGACTGTGCAAGCTCCATAATGGTGTGGGCTGTGTTTACGTGTAAAAGGCAGGATCCTCTGGTCCACCCGACCCAAATGAAACGATTTACAATCATTCATGGACTTCATGTTCCCAAAAAAACAATGACAATGCGCCCTGTCACTGGGTCACAGTCGTTCGCGATTGGTTCGAAGAACGTTCTGGACAATGCGAGCGAATGATGTGGCCGCTCAGATCTCCCGACGTGAATCCCATAGAACATTTATGCGACACAATCGAGAGACCAGTTCGTGCACAAAATCTTCGATCGGAAGCTCTTTATGGCTCTGAGCACTATGGGACTTAACATCTATGGTCATCAGTCCCCTAGAACTTAGAACTACTTAAACCTAACTAACCTAAGGACATCACACAACACCCAGTCATCACGAGGCAGAGAAAATCCCTGACCCCGCCGGGAATCGAACCCGGGAACCCGGGCGCGGGAAGCGAGAACGCGGAAGCTCTTTCTCAAAAATGGGCGGCTACAGCCGACTCAGTGTAGCATGGCTCAGTAATTCTTCAGTGTACTCCCAACGACTTGTTGAGTCTATGCCACGTCGAGCTGCTACACTACACCCGAAAAAAGGAGGTCCGACACGATATTAGGAGCTGCGCCATACCATTTGTCATCTAAGTGTATTTGTTAGAGCACATTGACTGGCGAGTGAAGGTGTCAGCCTACGCGATATAGATGGAGGCCCTCTATTAAAATCAGAAGAAAGGGCAGACAGATAGCAACTGAACGTTCAAGGCCTCTCTGGCTAGGAGAAACTGTCCCAAAGTGTGGGAAAAACAGATTATTCATTAGAGCTGTCAGGATTTGACAGAATTCTGAATGATCTGAGCTGAAAGAAGACAGCAAGTGTAAATGGTCTTATCTTCATACATACCGAAATCTGAGAAGTGATAGATCCTAGTTGGTTTAAAACTATGTTAAAAGTCTTTACCTTCTTTTTTTAATTTTATTAAAGAGGAAGCTTGTAAACTCTTGGCCAAGATTATATTCAGAGCAACAGAAATAAATGTTGAAGACATACTAAATGGAAATCGGTTTTGTTTCGGGAAGGGAAAAGGTACCAGTGGAGCTGTTCTGAAAGGGCGTTTAGTTGTGGAAGGCAGGTGGAAGAAACATCAGGACGGTTCCCGGCTTTTGTGGATCTACAAAAAGCCTTCTACACTGTAAGGAGAAATAGAGTGTTCGAAATTTTTATTGAGGCCGAAGTACAAAGACAGACGATAATTCAGATATACAAATCTCATATGAGCGTTAGCACCGACTGGATGGTATTAAGAAGTATGTGAGGCACGGCTGCACTCTCTCAGCACTGTTGGTCATCTTGTACGTCGGTTAGCAGCAAAGGGGAGCAGATGGCTGTGCTACGGTTGTCAGAGGACATGGTGCATCTGGCGCATGTGAGGAAGATATAGAGCTGTTCAAATAAACCAACAGCGCACTTCTGTGGCTCACAGCAAAGATGCAGTTGATGAGGAGTAGCAACAGGCACAATAATGACTTGTGTGACATTAGAATTGGGAACGAAACAGTAGTGGAAGAAGTGAGAGCATTCTCCTGTCTAGCGAGTACGATTACATTGCACGACGGAAGCGAGAAAGGTATCGGAAGCGGACCTGCAAGAGGAATGAAAAAATTCTGCAATAAACGGTCTGCTGGTGTCAGATTTGATATCCGACCGAGGAAGAAGGTCCTGGCATGTATGATAAAGATTGCAGAACTGTGCGGAAGTGAAACGTGGACTATCGGAGCTCCAGAGAAGAAGAGAAAGGAAGCATTTAAAATGTGGCGCTATCGGAAACATTTAAAAACTTCGTGGGCAGATAGTATACGAAATGAATTGTTACCGAAATTCGAGGAAACCAGTTGATGGAAGGCCCTTAGCAATGGAAGGAGACCTTTCTCGTGGGAAAATTTTTGTAGCATCCGAGAACAGTTAACGCAGCACTGGAAGGAGCAACAGAGGAGGAAATAGTAGGCGCAGACAAACGCTAAAATGTGCCAACCAGGTTACAGAGATACTGAATGCAACCGTTACATGGGAACAAACATGGTAGAAGACAAGAAAAAGATACAGAGTAACATGAAAGTAGTGGAGAAACTTTCAAAAAATGCAACCAGAAGCGAATTATTTAACGAGAATATCTCGTGTTTTTCAAGCCAATATAAAAGGAATAGCAGAAACACTTCCCTGTCATTGTTGTGGTCTGCAGTTCTCCCTGCTAGTATATGGTGCGGTAACCTCTTCATCTCTACCTAACTACCGAAACCTACGTCGATTTAAACTTGCTTACTGTATTCAATCCTTGGTCTCCCTCTGCAATTTTTAACCCCCTTTCCTTCCCCCCCCCCCCCCCCACAAACACACATACAAACACTTTCTTCAGTTACCAGACTGACAATTCCTTGATGCCTCAGGATGCGTCTTTTCAATCCATCCCTCCTTTTAGTCGAAGTATGCCATAAATTTTTTTCCAGTTCGATTCAATACCTCCTCATTTGTTATTCTACCTATCCATATTCAGCGTCCTTCTACAGCTGTGCATTTAAAATCTTCTATACCCTTCTTGCCTGAATTGCTTATTGTCCACGTTGCACTTCCATACAAAACTACAGTGCAGACAAAGATATTCAAAAAGACTTCCTGACACTTATATTCGAGATTACCAAATAACCTCTTTTATAGAAATGCTTCTCTTGCTATTGTCAGTCTACATTTTAGATACTCCTTCCTTCGGCTATCATCAGTAATTTTACTATCCAAACAGCAAAATTCATCCACCAGTTTTAGTGCCTCATATCCTGATCTAATTCCCTCAGCATCACCTGATTTAATTCAACTACATTCTATTATCCATCTTTTCCTTTTGTTGATGTTCATTTAACAATACCTTTTCAAGGCGCTATCCATCAAGTTCAACTGCTTTTGCAAGTCTTTTGCGTCTCTGACAGAATTACAGTGTCATCGAAAACCTTACATGCTTTATCTCTTCTCCATCAACATTAATTTACTTTGCAAATTTTTCGTTGATTGACGTCGTGGATAGGGTACAAAAACGTCCCACTTTCTTCTTAACTACGCTTCCCCTTCGCGCCTTTGGATCAAACTACTGCAGTCTGGCTTCTGTACAAATTGTATAGAACGTTCCGCTCCCTGTATTTTATCCCTGCTGCATTCAAAATTTCAGAGTGTAATCCAGTCCACACTCTGAAAAGCTCTCTCTGAATCTAAAAATGCTATAAACGTAGGTCGGCCTATCTTCAAACCATCTTCTAAGAGTCAATATTGCCTTGCGCCTTCCTACAATTATTCGGAACCCAAACTACTCCTCCCCTGTGTCCACCTCTACCAGGTTTCCATTCTTCTTTAAATAATTCTTATCCGTATTTTGCATCCATGGCTAATTAAACTTATTGTTCGGCAGCATTCACAGCTGTGCGCACCTGCCCTCTTTGCAACTGAAATCGTTACAGTCTTCTTGAAGTGTAATATGTAGTATGATAACAGTCGCGCCAGAGATATTCTTTCTTGTCCTTGTTGTTGGAAGAAGAGAGACCGTTTTTGACAAAAAGTAATCATTCTCCGCATGTGGGCAGTATTTACAAAGAACAATATTGCTATTACATACGAGATAACTGTGACTCCTATACGAAATAAAATAATGTGGGAATAGCTTTAAGCCGGCCGTTGTGGCCGAGCGGTTCTAGGCAAGTAAGTCCGGAACCGCGCGACCGCTACGGGCGCAGGCTCGAATCCTGCCTCGGGCATGGATGTGTGTGATGTCCTTAGGTTAGTTAGGTTTAAGTAGTTCTAAGTTCTAGGGGACTTAGGGACCTCAGGTGTTAAGTCCCATAGCGCTCAGAGCCATTTGAACCATTTTTTGAATAACTTTAAACGACGACTTTTCCTTGTGACGGAATACATCTTCGAACGTAGGTGATAGCTCGGAAGAATTGCTGACTGATTATTGCGTAACTAGAACCTGCGGCACGGCCTTTAAATGCAGTCTATGGCTAAACGTTAGGAGGGTGGGAGGGAGGGGGTGGGGGTGCCTTGTTGTCGGCGGATAACAGTTCCTGGCCTACGAGTAGCTTCATCTTAGCTATAGTTAGCAGACTTTTTATGTTTGAACTCCGTCATTAGAAGTATCCGCAGTTTATTTCAGCAGGACCGTTAACTGGATGAATAACAAGGCAGCAAGAAATTACATTACTAGTGATTATGAAATTTGCAACACCGACAACAAAGGTAATCTGTGTCAAATCTTGATAGAAAATATTTAAGCTGTATGAGGGTATTTCATCTACATCTTATGTCTTGGACATGAGGTGGAATAGTTTTGTCAAGGCTAGCTCACCGAACAACTGCTATTATTCTGAGGGAATTTCGTCTACTCCAGGCGCTTTGTTTCGACTTAGCTCTTTCAGTGCTCTATCAAAATCTTCTCCCAGTGTCATATCTCCCATCTTATCATTTCTTCTTCTCTTTCCATAATACTGTCCTCAACTTTGTTCCCCTTATATAGATCCCATACATATTCGTTTCATCTTTAAGTATCCCTTCTTTGCTAGCTCTGGTTTTCCATCTGAAATATTGGTATTCATACAGCGAGGTGACAAAAGTCATGGGACACCTCCTGCACAGTGCAGCAACTCGACTTGGTATGGACACAACAAGTCATGGGAAGTCCCCTGCAGAAATGCAGCACATAGACGAAAGTGAAACAACAGAGGGTTTGGACGTCTTTACTTGAGCCACAGACGCGGCCTGCGAAGGCTTAGTTGCCCTGTGACGTAGAATTTGGAGCAATCTGTAGTTCATCAGTGGAGATAATTGTTGGGTTTTGCGTTCCTTATATTTACTACGGACTAAACGAGTAGAGTACATTCTAAACTTAAAGACGTTCTTTGGTTAACCATCAGTCCAGACTGTGGATGACGTACGTGGAAGGCCCTCAACTTGTATGATGAATGCCTCATCAGTTCACTAACTATACGGCGGAAAGAGTGCACTCTGATCCCTACTAAATCTGTGCTTTGCACCCTATGTTTATATGCGAGAGCAGCGAAGCGACGCCCTTTTCACTATCTACATTTTCCTCTTGTGCAATGTGAAAGCCTGATCCACTAAAACATGTCTTCATGTCCATCAGTGCGAACGTGACGTCACAAAGAAAATACTGAGAAGTGATGTATCGCTACGTTCGCTGACTTGTGAGGAAACACGCATTGCCAAACGAACAGCAGCACCGGAGAACGCGACCCTTCCGCTTATGAGGAAATAAGGAAGCAATCAGGCACTCTGTCCTGGATGTACAAACTGTAGTGAACCTTGGCGTAACTGCTAACCAATAAAAATTACATTTGAGAAAGCATAATTCCAGAACTATTGTTTGACCAAAGATATGTAATCAAAAACACAGAAGAAAAGCAAAAGAGTCTTAAACGATGAATCTATTAGAGTAAATATAGGGTGTTACAAAAAGGTACGGCCAAACTTTCAGGAAACATTCCTCACACACAAAGAAAGAAAGTATGTTATATGGACATGTGTCCGGAAACGCTTACTTTCCATGTTAGAGATCATTTTATTACTTCTCTTCAAATCACATTAATCATGAAATGGAAACACACAGCAACAGAACGTACCAGCATGACTTCAAACACTTTGTTACAGGAAATGTTCAAAATGTCCTCCGTTAGCGAGGATACATGCATCCACCCGCCGTCGCATGGAATCCCTGATGCACTGATGCAGCCCTGGAGAATGGCGTATTGTATGACAGCCGTCCACAATACGAGCACGAAGAGTTTCTACATTTGGTACCGGGGTTGCGTAGACAAGAGCTTTCAAATGCCCCCATAAATGAAAGTCAAGAGGGTTGAGGTCCGGAGAGCGTGGAGGCCATGGAATTGGTCCGCCTCTACCAATCCATCGGTCACCGAATCTGTTGTTGTGAAGCGTACGAACACTTCGACTGAAATGTGCAGGAGCTTCATCGTGCATGAACCACATGTTGTGTCGTACTTGTAAAGGTACATGTTCTAGCAGCACAGGTAGAGTATCCCGTACGAAATCATGATAACGTGCTCCATTGAGCGTAGGTGGACGAAACTAAAATGAGCTCTAACATGGAAATTAAGCGTTTCCGGACACATGTCCACATAACATATTTTCTGTGTGTGTGAGGAATGTTTCCTGAAAGTTTAGCCATACCTTTTGGTAACACCCTGTGTAAGGTAGGTGTATCCCATGTGGCCTGCTTAACCTTGAGTTTTCTTTTCGTTATTTTTAGAAAACGTGGAAAATTATTTTAATCAGTTACAGGAGTCCATTTTGTCCAAACAGTGGAATGGTTTCATAAAACGATTGCTGCAAATTCATGACCTTCGCTTCACTTAAATGGTTTATTTTGCTTGGAACTGCCTCAATTTTGGGACAGCTCACAAAATACTTACACTATTATGAAAACTAATTTAACAAAGAATTATTACATTAAGCAATATGCAGTTGTCACTGAAGCTTGGACATATTGAACTTTATTTTTTTTGTTAACGTCACACTTACTTTATGCCAGCCGCTGTGGACGAGCGGTTCTAGGCGTTTCAGTTAGGAATCGCGCGACTGCTATGGTCGTAGGTTGGAATCCTGCATCGGGCATAGATGTGTGTGATGTCCTTAGGTTAGTTAAGCTTAAGTAGTTCTAAGTTCTAGGGGACTGATGACCTCAGATGTTAAGTCCCATAGTGCTCAGAGCCATTTGAACCATTTGAACACTCTTTATGGATACAATTACCACAGATGATGCACAGACGGATATCTTACACTACATGTTCTTTATACAAATTACAAAAGCAGGATTCTTTTTTGTTTTTCTTCATTAATATTGGTAGTTTCTCTGGTGACTTTGACAGAGGTGACTGAACTTTGGATATTGTCGTTCCATCTTATTTACAAAATGACTTTTTCTTCTGGACAGTTACTATCCTATTGATACTTTATTTTCTTCTTTGTCGTCACGGATTCCATTTCGGTCATACAGAAAACTCAGCCGGTTGATCAGTCATCAACATATTCAGGTGTCATACACTTCCTTTTGTTGATACATCTGATACTTTGTGGAAATTTTATCTGCATACTTTTTCATCCATGTTAAATTATCTTTCTGATTTTCCAGAAATGTCGCATTCATCAATAACAGACTTAATTTTTCGAAAGTTGTTTTCAACAACGATTTTTTTTAACTTCTGTGCCCTAACTGAATTTATATTTCAGAATTTCGTCATTGTAATGGCACGGTTAACTTTCAGAAATTTACTTGTCAGTCTGTAGCTTGCTATCTTTCTTACTTCAAAAAATTAGTGGGTAATTTTATTTTCATTGCAAAATTTAAAATAAAAACACATTTTCATAGGATTTTTATTGTTAAAGAAACCTCACTGCGGTTGTACCACAATTCGAGAACATAGCCGTTCTTTTTGTTGTTTAATCAATTTACTTGCCGATTTCGTTTCTGCAATCAAATGCAGTATATCTGAGGAAGGTTCCTCGTGGTGCATTAAGTTCCTTTTCTGTTTTATAATCAGACATTTCATTCTTCGTGACAGCTTTTAAAGCTTTCTGTAGATCATCGTAGCCTCACTGCTCTCGTTATATATATTCATTCAACAAGGCCTCTCACGCCTTAATGGTTTCCCGTTACATGAAATGAATTTTTCATCAAATGTTAGACAAATTTATTTTTATTGGGAAACCATATTATATAGTTCAGAACTGTACAGCATGAAGACACTACTAAACATGAGTCTTTAAATTCTCATGGGATACTACTTGATCCATAAAATTTCGGGGATCCAGCACTGAACAACTTTTTTTCTCCGAAGATGGCTGAACGGTTTAAATCCGAAATATTAACAGCATACAAATTTTGTTTACGGCTGAATTCTCGCAGTTGTATGGACTAAGTCTTAAATAAAACTCGAAACATGAAAACTTTTCTAGGGTATTGTTGCGCGGTACGTGATACGCGTCAGACAAGATTTACGGTGGACATAGATAAAGTTCAAAGAAGGGTAGCTCGTTTTGTACTATCGCGAAATAGAGGAAAGAGTGCCATGGATATGACACTCGAATTAGGGTGGCAATCAATAACACAAAGTCGTTTTTCATTGCGGCAGAATATTCTCATAACATTTCAGTAACCAACTTTCTCCTCAGTGGGTGAACATATTTCACTGGCGCCGACTTACATAGCTTGATTATAATGTTAAAATAAGCGAAATCAGGACTTGCACGGAAAGATTTAAATATTCGTTTTCCGGCGCGCTGTTAGGGAGTGGGTCGGTGGAGAAATACAGTACTCCAGGGTGCTTCGGTGAATCCTCTGCCAGGCACGTAAGTGTGAATTACAAAGTAATAACGTAGATGTAAATATACAAGTGTTCCAGCAACTGAAGATTCTTTCATACAGAGAATTACAATGCAAGAACAAAACACAACATGTCAGTATTCAACGGATCTTTACAAACAGATTAAAAGGTGTCTACTTATCCTTTTTCGAACTGTTAAGACTGTGGAATGCCTCGCCACGTCCTGATGCCACTGACTGAAAAGTGTCGTGCGAAATCGTTAAAATAATGTAGCCCATTAAATTATATCAGGAGCGCAACGGAAAATTGTATCTTTATTTCAACACGACAGTCCAAGGGATGGATTACATCATATCTTAAGTAACCATTTCTCGAGCAGGGTAAGCTAGTATCAGTGATCTCACAGGGGACGTGGGAAGACGGCGGAGTGCAAATGGGGGCAAAAGGAAAATCGAACTATATTTAATGAAATAAACTTTATTACCTCTCTTAACTTGCTTATCATTTACCAAAAACAGAACAATCTTAATGATATGGTTCCTTATAGTGCGATGATTTCACTAATAAATATCGTCATCAACAAGAGATATTTACACAGGAGATAATTCGTGGATTCACTTTGGAATGCAGTAAGACCTAGCAATCGTAACATTCAAGCATTTGCACCGACTAATAAGGAGCTCAGGAAGGTAAAGAGGATCCGTACAGCAATAAAGCGAAGAGGACCAGAAGTTAAATTTAGCACGCTGATTAAATTCCCATAATTCTGACAAATCCCAGATAGACAAAATCTTGCCTGGCTTGTAAGTAAATGGTGGAAATCAGCGCACACAAAGCTGAATATCAATCCAGGTACACATTCTACTCAATTATAAACTCTCTGATTAATTGTTAGGACGAGGATAGGATCGATGAGACCAACATTCATACCTCGAAAACAAAGAAGCAACAGATTTTCGTAAAATTATTGCTTCACACGTTACCAAAGAGCATTTATTCTCCTAGAGGCTGAATTTAAATAATACAGTGATCATGTTCGTAGAACAATGAATTAATTAACGGGTCCTAACTGAAACAAAACTTATACTAGATGAGCTCGTAAGAGCCCGTCTTACTCATCATGCCAACACGGAATGCTGTCTTCCAGCATTTCAGAAATCTACGTTAGCCGCCGCGTGACCAGCACATCTCGTGGAAGTGTTAGGCAGCCAATCGGCAAAACAGTCAGGAGGTGCCATCCGCTTACTCAATCGGGTGTGACCTAGCATCGAAAAGGCCGCTGCCTTGTTCCTACTGAAGTTCGAACAGAGAAAGAAGTAGAAATTTCCACAGCTTTCTGTGTAGATTTTTACTAGACCGATCACAAACCATACTTATAAAAAGAGCGTGGCACACATTATACCTGGCCTTCTCAGGCCACAAGCCAGGTTTGAAAACAAAAAGCAACGGAAAGCTACCCAGCCTCTTCAAAGAAAGAATAAGACAAAACTATGCTAATTCTCCAGTGAGAAGTACAAATCAAATTACTCACTTCACAAATTATAGAGCTTATTCATGATGGGCATTACGGAGAGATGTCAAACACAGAAAAATAAAATAAATGAACGATGATGGTTCCTAGGCAATCTTTCTCCCAGCTACGATTTACATAAAACAGAAGAAGTTAAATCTGCTGGACTAACTGAATGTGAATTGACTATTCCAGATAATATTTACAAAAGAGCTGGGACAGGACCCTTCCATTGCCACAGAAATTATATAATTCCTACCGCGTAGACGTTTCTGTGGCTGCTTTGTGAGACGTAGGCTGTATGGAGTACAACTACCGCAGTGTAAATAACTAGTAAGTACGGAAACGTGCTTTTGCAAATAACAGAGTATGTTTATCTCTAGGTTTCTGTTTGCCTCAGAAAGCAATCACCAGAGACAGAGTGTTGCAGGCAACACAGACGGGGGATGATTTCGTTTAATTCAAGATTTTTCCGTATTTCAGTGCAGTGATTGCTATTAGATCATTTTAAATGCTTAAGGCTCCAGGGCGTACGGGCCCACTATATGTTTCTTTGAATATCATAACGGGAATCTTTACGAAGGACTGACCGTGAGAATTTTTTCTTTCAGCTGGTCTGTATCTTCGGCTCTCCCTGGAGGCACCACCTTATCGTAGCACTGTCCGTACGCGTGGGAGAGTTTGCGTGTTCCTGTGATGCTGAGAGCTATACCGGTGGTAGCGTAGCTACTGGCAGGTTCAACCTAGCCGGTCAGGTCTCAGCAGAGGAGCCAGACGAAGCGTGCCTCACAACGACCTGCCGTCCTTTCCTCCCTTTCCCTTCCAGTCCCTTCCCTTTCCTTCTTCCCTTCTGTCAGTCTCTTCATCGGTGTAGCAGGCGGGTAATATCGATAGGTAAACACGGCTTCTGTACCGACGAAGCAAGGCACCTGTGATGTGCATTAAGGGTGTATGTCAGGATACTACCAGTGGCATATGGCCATTCACTGCATCCCCTGCCTCTTGCCAGTCGTATCGGCCCTACGATCCACTGCCAACTAGAGGCAGAGGACGAGAGAGTGGATCTGCATCTGCGCAACTGCTTGTCCACGACTCCGGCAAAGTTTCAATGGACTATGAGCTTTGAAAGTCCTGCGGCGATGGAGTACTGATGGTGAGGCAAGGGTTTGGTGTACCTGAACCTTAGTTGGTGCTCTGCACGTTAGGCGGTCAGACGGTGATGGTCGTTCTGGTACTCGTGAGAGACGGGAGGACTGGTTCGGCAGCTCGTCAGACGACAAAGCAGCCCTATTTAGGATCCCTCTGCTTTCCCTAATCCAGGGAGGGGCCTAGAAAAGGTGGCCTAAACATAGCCCGTCTCAACCCAGCACAAGTGGCAAACTGCGGTCACTTGTTCACTAACATATGCGGTCAAAAAAATAATAAAATAAACAGTTACCTTAAATATCTAATGCTTGGAGTCTGGAACGTCCGTATTTTACAGGATAACGACCATAATCAGTGCCCAGAGAGAAAGACAGGACTTATCGCAAGGGAATTGGCTAGATATAACATCGACATTACCGCCATAAGTGAAACACATCTTAGTGACTCTGGACAGTTCTGTGAACCGCTCGGAGGTTATACCTACTACTGGAGTGGAAATCCATCCACTGAAAGGGCGGAAAGTGGGGTAGGCTTTGCCATACGCAATAAATTGGCATGTTCACTAACAGAACTCCCTAAAGGTATCAGTGACAGAATAATAACAGACTTCACCTGGCATCCAAGAAATATCTTCACTTGATCAATGTATACGCACCTACAGTGCCATCTCCGGATGAAGAGAAGAACAAGTTCTACCAAGATCTCCGACATGTCCTTAGGGATATTCCTTCTGCAGATAAACTTCTGTTACTTGGTGATTTTAATGCTCGTGTTGGGAATGATTTCAGTGCTTGGAATGGAATCCTCGGTCGCCATGGGCTTGGAAAATGCAACTCGAATGGTTTGGATCTTCTAACTATGTGCCGAGTTTGAACTCGGTCTGACAAATACATATTTTCGTCTGCCTGAAAAATATAAAACGACATGGATGCATCCGCGATCTAAACACTGGCACCTTCTGGATTATGTGATAGTACGGAAAAAGGATCTTGGAGACGTACTGGTTACACATGCAATGAGAGGCGCTCAGGGATGGACAGACCATCGACTCGTGAGGTCCAAATTAAAGATAACTTTGAAGGCACCACGCCGAGCTTCACACAAAATACCAACAAAATTGTCCTGCAAAATCTTGGCCAATGATCAGACTATGAGAGCAAAACTGGATGAAAAATTTGGTGTCGATGGCCTTTTGATATCTGAATCTGCCACTGTAGATGAACAGTGGAGTGCATACGCTAGCAGACTGCGTGGCTGTGCTTCAAAAGTCTTGGGAAAGCCTCAGAAGAAGCACCAGGACTGGTTTGCCGACTCAGATCCAGAGATCAGAAAGCTAATTAATGATTTCAGAACCTCTCTTCGCACCCCTGATGATAACAAGCGTAGAGCAGCGCATTACAATCTGAAAGTGAAGGTACGTGCTCTCAAAGACAGTTGGTGGGCAAATAAAGCAAATGAAATACAGTTATATGCCAACACACACCAAACGGGCAGATTCTTTGAGTCCCTGAAAACTACACTCCTGGAAATTGAAATAAGAACACCATGAATTCATTGTCCCAGGAAGGGGAAACTTTATTGACACATTCCTGGGGTCAGATACATCACATGATCACACTGACAGAACCACACGCACATAGACACAGGCAACAGAGCATGCACAATGTCGGCACTAGTACAGTGTATATCCACCTTTCGCAGCAATGCAGGCTGCTATTCTCCCATGGAGACGATCGTAGAGATGCTGGATGTAGTCCTGTGGAACGGCTTGCCATGCCATTTCCACCTGGCGCCTCAGTTGGACCAGCGTTCGTGCCGGACGTGCAGACCGCGTGAGACGACGCTTCATCCAGTCCCAAACATGCTCAATGGGGGACAGATCCGCAGATCTTGCTAGCCAGGGTAGTTGACTTACACCTTCTAGAGCACGTTGGGTGGCACGGGATACATGCAGACGTGCATTGTCCCGTTGGAACAGCAAGTTCCCTTGCCGCTCTAGGAATGGTAGAACGATGGGTTCGATGACGGTTTGGATGTACCGTGCACTATTCAGTGTCCCCTCGACGATCACCAGTGGTGTACGGCCAGTGTAGGAGATCGCTCCCCACACCATGATGCCGGGTGTTGGCCCTGTGTGCCTCGGTCGTATGCAGTCCTGATTGTGGCGCTCACCTGCACGGCGCCAAACACGCATACGACCATCATTGGCACCAAGGCAGAAGCGACTCTCATCGCTGAAGACGACACGTCTCCATTCGCCCCTCCATTCACGCCTGTCGCGACACCACTGGAGGCGGGCTGCACGATGTTGGGGCGTGAGCGGAAGACGGCCTAACGGTGTGCGGTACCGTAGCCCAGCTTCATGGATACGGTTGCGAATGGTCCTCGCTGATACCCCAGGAGCAACAGTGTCTCTAATTTGCTGGGATGTGGCGGTGCGGTCCCCTACGGCACTGCGTAGGATCCTATGGTCTTGGCGTGCATCCGTGCGTCGCTGCGGTCCGGTCCCAGGTCGACGGGCACGTGCACCTTCCGCCGACCACTGGCGACAACATCGATGTACTGTGGAGACCTCACGTCCCACGTGTTGAGCAATTCGGCGGTACGTCCACCCGGCCTCCCGCACGCCCACTATACGCCCTCGCTCAAAGTCTGTCAACTGCACATACGGTTCACGTCCACGCTGTCGCGGCATGCTACCAGTGTTAAAGACTGCGATGGAGCTCCGTATGCCACGGCAAACTGGCTGACACTGACGGCGGCGGTGCACAAATGCTGCGCAGCTAGCGCCATTCGACGGCCAACACCGCGGTTACTGGTGTGTCCGCTGGGCCGTGCGTGTGATCATTGCTTGTACAGCCCTCTCGCAGTGTCCGGAGCAAGTATGGTGGGTCTGACACACCGGTGTCAATGTGTTCTTTTTTCCATTTCCAGGAGTGTATCTTTGGTCCAAGAGTTGGGAAGATAGCACCAGTCTACAACAAAGATAAAAGTTGTCGGCTGACGCAACAGAGTGACATCCTGTCTCGGTGGGCGGAACATTTTAATGACGTTCTTAATCCCGACCATCAGACAACCGATGTTCCATACATAGAAGCACTTGAAGACCTGCCAGTTCAGGAACAACTTGCGGATGCCCCTTCCTACGATGAGTTCATTTCAGCACTGGCTAAGCTGAAAAATGACAAAACAGCAGGATTAGATAACTTGCCATCAGAGCTATATAAATATGGGGGGCCAAACATCAAGAAACCATTGTTTGCTCTGATCTTAAGGATTTGGGAGTATGAAATGATTCCACAAGACTGGAAAGATGCTTGTATTTCCAAGATCTATAAAGGCAAGGGTGACATATCAGACTGCAGCTCCCACAGGGGCATTTCTCTTCTCTCAGCAGCGGGAAAAGTCCTTGCCCACATAATTAACACCCGGTTAACACACTTTGCAGAAAAACTGCTACCAGAGACCCAGTGTGGCTTTCGCCCAAACAGAGGCACAGTGGATGCCATATTTGTTGTCAAACAAATGAAATGCAAGAGAAAAGCTTAGAGCAACATCGGCCTTTGTTCATGTGCTTTGTAGACCTGGAAAAAGCTTTTGATCGTGTCCCACGGGAAGCTCTCTGGATCATACTAAAGAAAAATGGGTGCCCTGACAAAATTGTCAGTTTGATTCGGCAGTTTCATGAAAACATGATGGCAAAAATCCGCCATGAGGACAAGCTCTCAGAACAGTTTCCCGTGACATGTGGTGTAAAACAAGGCTGTGTTCTGGCTCCCACACTCTTCTCACTCTACTTCGCAGTTGTTATGAGAGACGCGACCAAAGCCTGTAGTAATCAAATTAGTCTCGACACAAGGACAGACAAAAGTGTCTTCAACATCTCTCGCCTCAGAACAAAAAGTCGCGTAACCAAACTATCCATCTTAGAGATTCTCTACGCGGATGATGTATGCATGATGGCTAATTCTTGCGAAACTCTTCAGACTTACATAAATCTGCTAAATGCCTCCTGCAGAAGATTTGGCTTAGCCATTAGCATCACTAAGACGCAAGTTCTCAAACAGCTACTTAGAGGTCTTAATGCAGATGACTCCAGTATTGAGATAAATAACAAACCCTTGCAAAATGTGTCAAATTTCAAATACCTGGGAAGCCAAATTAGAAGTGACAACAGCCTGACAACGGAAATCGCAGCGCGTATAGCCAGCGCAGCCTCAGCCTTCGGTAAGCTTAATGACCGAGTATGGAAATCACATGATCTCAAACTACAAACAAAAATTGCAGTCTACAAAGCAGTAGTATTATCCACCTTACTCTATGCCTCGGAAACCTGGTGCTGTTACAAAGCTGACATTAAGAAGCTAGATAAATTTCATCTTCGATGTCTGAGATCAATTCTGCGCATCAAATGGGAAGACCGTGTCCCAAACACGGAGATTTTGCGCCGCGAGAAACTGGCTGGTATTGAAGCTTTAATAATGAAACATCAACTGAGATGGAGTGGTCACATAGTACGCATGGATGACAGTAGGCTACCTAAAGCGGTGTTCTACTCGCAGCTCTCGTGCGGGAAGAGGAGGAAAGGTGGTCAACACCTGCGATATAAAGACACCATTAAACACCACCTTGCAGCCTGTGGCATTCCAAGCAACCGTTGGGAGGAGCTAGCATTGCGCCGATCGGAGTGGCGATCAACTGTACATAAGAGCATCGAACAATTGGAGCAAAAGCGTCTAATGAACCTGGATGCTAAAAGAGAGCTCCGAAAATCTCAGCTCAAGCCTGTCTACACGTATACTTACAACTCTGCTGGTCAACTTCACTGTGCTTCATGCAACAGGATATTCAAAGCGAAATTCGGATTCGCGAGCCATATCCGAGCCTACCACAACAAGGACAGGGAAGACTGACGGAGGCGCTGTCGCCGGACACGGCGAGGAGGCCATCATCATCTTCGCTAAAAATACATACTCCGTAGTAATAGTTATTGGAGGAATTATGACTCCTTGAGGGTCGGTGACCAGACAACTGTTTCTGGTAGATGTTCTAAAGCCCACCTTATTGTGAAAAGTGTCACTTAAGAATCAGCCGGCCATGGTGGCCGAACGGTTCTAGGCGCTTCAGTCCGGAACCGCGCTGCTGCTACGGTCGCAGGTTCGAATCCTGCCTCGGGCATGGATGTGTGTGATGTCCTTAGGTTAGTTAGGTTTAAGTAGTTCTAAGTTCTAGGGGACTGATGACCTCAGATGTTAAGTCCCATAGTGCTCAGAGCCATTTGAACCATTGAACTTAAGAATCCACAGACTCCGATGGCGCAGACTCCGATGGTTTCGTAGACGAGCACTCTACCTTGTTAGAGCCGACGATAACATAGCAGATGATGTATTTGAAATCACCGAGAAAACGGTATGCGCAATATTGTGGCATACAAATGTTGGTTGGTTGGATCCTCATAATCATAAAATTACCAGATGCTTACTGCATAACACAGCCCAAAGTACTGGATGTGGCTGTTCTCTACTGCCCAAAAATATCTACGTGTGTTACTGGACGCCTAAAATGGACACCCGTTTGTAGTTGCTGGTTGCGTGCCTAACGGCTTCGAGGGGCAACAAAAATTTGATATTTGATTTTTAGTATTTAATATAACTATTGACCTTATTTAAAAATTTAAAATGCTGTCATAATCTATTTATTAAGAGCTACGCTCTTACATGAAACGATTAACACATTAAGTTGAGAATTGAAGTCAGAAACTGTCTGCATATCTTGACGCAGTGCAACTCGTGGCGCGCAAAGTATTCAGATTATACTCATGCAGTGTTTGAGAATGAGAGCCCGTAGTGACTCCAGAACCTTTGATTTCAAACATTTTCGATACTTTTTCTCACTAATAACCCCCTTATCCCCTACATACACAAAATAACGAAAGCAAAAAACATTATCGCTAACTATATTTTCACTTCGTCTTCAGCGACATACTTTTTACATACTTAACGTAAAATATTTGACACACTATGCCATTTGTAGAATAACGAGACGTTTCAGTCTGTTTTATACATGGGAGTTAGATTCGATAAATAATCGGATGCGTGAGCGTGGCTTTACAGGTATTTATCTACTACACTAGCTATGCGCATTCTTCTGCAGAGGAGAGTTTTGCACGCTGCAGGGGAGTCACTACTCGCTCAAGTAATCTCTACCACACTACTTCTCTCCTTCATCCCCCCTCTCTCCCTCCCTCTCCCGCCCTCCCTCCTCTCCTCCTCCTTCCTTCCCATCTCACTATCCCTCTCCGTCTCTCCCCAATCCTCCCTCCATCCCTACTTTTCTCTGTTTCACATTTTCATCACACATGATGAATTTTGTAACCAACGAAGGAGGGCAGTTGTTAATATATAGTTTTACGGGTTTATGTGGTATGACGACATAGTTTCACGCGAATGTTTGAGAAATCAGCCCATCAAAGTCATTGCTGTACTTATTCCCTATCATTGTCAAAATCGGCGAGTGGTTCGCTAATGGCCTCATTGTAGACGGAGCGACTTATCAAAGTTTTCCACTTTCTTTTTTAATGTTCTTCTGTAACTTGTAAATGCAATTATTTTCGATCATATGTCTAACATGGATGATATCGAAATTTGGAATTCGGGTTATTGTATCCGACATTACTTAGCTCTAGATCTTTCCCAGATTCCATGTCTTTTATATGTCTCTCCTTTCGCTTCTTCCTCTAGCTATACTCAACAGTCGACATGGTGATGTGTGGTGGACAGTATTTGACAAACAAAATTTTCTCTCCTTCCTCATCCGTTTGAGATTGGTATGGAGGAAGAACGACTAACGGCAAGTCTCCAAATAGGTTCGAGTTTCCCTGATTATACCATTACAGTAATTTTGCGAGACGTATGTGAGAGGAAGTAACATCTTATACGTAACCAGTGTCACTTTCTTGGGGGCAATTTTAGGAGCTAGTCTCCTAACAGCGACGTGCATGCAAGACGCCACGTTTATCCCGAGCAACTGCGAAATCCATGAGTGTAGACTGAAGCGACCGGTTACAGCCCTAGAGAATTCCTCTCATACGAACCTCTATGCGGGCTTGATACGGACTGCAAACAGTGGAGAAATACTCAACAACAGGTTCCGTAAGCGCAACACTTTCCTAGAATTCTTATAAAAAGTTGAAGTCTTTCGTTTGTCCTATCTAGAGCTGCTTCTGTGTTTTACTTCCAGTTTACACAGACAAGATAGCTAACTGGTGCGACAGGCACCAAAGGCTTCTACTACAGCTTTAATTGAGAACTCATGGCTTTTTACTAATTTTTGCTCTATACATCCCATTTACCCATGTTTTTATTAAAATGTAAGCAACTATAAAAATCAGATGTGGAAATGATATTTACAAATTTACGAATGGACTTCGAAAAATAACTCGTACATTACTCCGGTCGATAAGTAAGTTGAATACAGCACTAAATTTCAAAGTGGCACGGATCTACTCATGCACTAAAACGTTATGACCACTGCCCACCACGATGTTGTATGCCGCCTGGTGATGTTGCGGGCATGTGACGCGGTTGCAAAAGTATGTAAGTGGAACAGACATGGATGGTCGATCACCCTAGCGAAGATATGGGCTGCAAATGGCGTAATCCATTATGATAAGCGACTCTGATAAAGGGCAAATTATTATTACGCAGGGCCTGTGAACGAGTATCTCGAAAACGACGAAGCTGGTCAAATGTTCACGTGCTACTGTCGTGAGCATGTATGGAAAGGCGTAGAAGGACAGTGAAACTACCACTCTAAATGGTCGGACGTCCACGACTCTTCACAGAAAATGGGGTTTCGAGGCTTGTCTGCTCTGTAATGTAGGATAGACGGCGCTCTGTCGCATCTCTGCCGAAAGAGCACATTGCTGGTGCACGCACAAGTGTCTCTGAGCACACCGTTCACCGTACATTGTTGAACATCGATCTCGGCAGCAAATCACCTCTACCTTTTCAAATATTGACTCAAAGACATCGTCAGTTACGACTGCAGTGGGCACTGGACCATCGACATTCGACCGTCGATCGATGGAAACTTGTTGGCTTTTCGGATGAATCACATCAGTGTTACTCTAGGTCACTAGTCGTCTCCACAAACGCGTCATCGAGGTGAACAGCGGCTCGAAACGCGCAGTGCGCCACAGAGACAGACTGATGGGAGAAGTATAATGCTATGGGAGACATTCTCCTGGGCTTGCATGGGACCTGTAGTAGTAATCGAAGACACGTTGGCAGCTGCGCACCACTTGGATCTCTTCATGTTTGACGTCTTCGCGATGTCATCTTTCAGCAGTACATACCGTTTCTCAGAGCCAGAACCGTTTTACAGTGCTTTGAGGAGCATTATAGTGGACTCACGTTGATGTCTCGGCGACCAGATTCACCTGATGTAAATCCCATGGAACCATCTGGGTCGCTATCGGACGTCATCACCGCGTACGCAGATTAGCAGCCCGTTATTTACGCGAATTACACGATCTGTTCGTAGACATCTAATGCTACCTGCCTCCACAGACCCACCAACAAACTGTCGGATCCCTGATACGCAGAACCACTGTCCTATTTCGTTCCACAGTCGGACAAACAAGCAGGTGGTCATAATGTTTTGGTTCATCAGTGTAAATGGCACTGTTTTTCAAAACATCCACCAAGTGTCTCTAAGCAACGGTCGGAAAAACGAAAAAATCGTTCATTTTCTTGACAACAGAAGTTCGCTTATTGATCACTAAACCATTCGAGAAACGTTGTGTGAACGTCCTCTTCGTTAGTAAATCTCTTTCCCCTCAGATGTTGCCGAAAAGATGGAAATCGCATGGTACAAGGTCAGGACTTTCCGATCAGCATCAGCACCCATCAGCCACCCCACGCCTTTGCAACCTTTGTCAAATTGTTGGCGCCATTTCATCATGTCTGGGTGCGACATTAAAACAAACCAAACCAAGTTCCATTTTAGGGGAGAGGGAGATAACAATACACTCACAGTGTTTATGTCAACTTTCACAATGCTCACTCATGTTTAAAATGTCCATAAAATACGTAAAGTGTGTAACATACAGTATTTCTGAAATTGTATGGAGCTAGAACCAAGGAGTGGTACGGCGCTGAGAATACACCTTTAAACATTTTTTTCCTACAGATGCCAAATTTTAAATTACAAAGACAAGCAATACTTATTCGCCACAACGACCGCAATAAATGCCCGAAACCAGTTAGAAAATTTTTAAATAATAGCTTCCATGACAGAACAGAATTCCTTTTTCTATCTCAAACACAATAATGCCTTTATAAACATTAGAAAATCGCACAAGAGACATTTACTGAATTAAACAACAGTTGTACAAAATGAACATCAAATGACTCAAAATAACAGAATATGTGACTTCCAAAATTATGAAGGGGAGAAATGAAAAATCATCAGGCGTTATCAATTACTTATAGGATCAACAAAAGGTAAGGCAAGAAAGGGGGCGAAGCAAATGAATTAAGCAAAACGTGTTAACTGGCTCGACCTCGGCTGACGCCCTGGTAGTTGCTGTATTCAGTGCAGATTCTAAATATAGATATAGAAAAAATGTAATAAATTTATATTACATTAATGGGAATAACACATGAGTCACATATCCGACAGAGAAAATGAGGGCAGACAATTGAGTCCATTTGATCCACGAATATTTGTGGTGGACAGAGCAGAAATTACTACACAGACGTGAATCTTTTTACCATAACTGGAAATGGGACATATTAAGAACTTAAATCAGGAAAGTACACGCATCAGTAGTGCAGGTAAAGATCAATATACCACTAATCGTGTCGCCTCACTGATTATGGAGATGAACATGAAATAGAAGATTGTGTGAATTAAGCTTCAAAAAGGTATCGTATGTCAGTATGTCTACACAAAATCTCTTGTATATACATATATGTGTACACATATCTACTTCACAGACATTTTATTTTCATTATTTAGATCGCAAAATTCGGATAAGACACATTTACAGCTCATACTTTCTGCAGGGTCTACGCAGGTACGACACAAACTGCGAAAGAAGAAAGAAGCAGTAAAGCTACGTTGGGGGACAAGGGTCACGGACAGCTGAAGAACACTATGACAAAAAACTGACAGAATATTTCGAAAAACATATACATATAGAAAAAGTGTTATAAAGCTATACTTTTCGATAGTGTCAACTAAGTTATTATTTACAGAATATGAAAGATGCAATATATGCATCAATATATCATCGGTCTTCTGCTAAAAGAAATCCTCACCACTCTCACTGCCCGAAAGGAGATTCACCGTAGTGTATTTATCAGTCAGCATTGGCAAAAGAAATTGAGTCTGGATCTCATGCTTCTAATATGAAAACACGAATAAATCAACTCTGTTTCGATAAAACACTGCCTCCTTATATTCGCTTGACTGACGGATCACTACTAACACGATGTTCTCGACGTCTGACACAAAATGCTAATGAGAGTTTACACAGCATCGTATGGAGTAGGTATCGCAAAGAGACGTGTGTTTCTGTAATGAGACCAAAATTAAGGGCTTGTATCTGTATTTGAGAACATAATTTTGGTTCTACCATAATTACTTTAGAAATAATGACAACATTAGGACTCAAACAAGCTTATCGAACTGCTGAAGCATCAGCAAAAAAGGAAAAAGTAGCAAAGCAAGCTGAAGTGAAAAATTCGTAAACAACAAAGAAGTTCGTCGAAAAATTGATTTTGCCAGACATCGAAGAGAAGAAGATATATTCGAACACGACTGTATAGCCTAAGATGCAGGGTTATTTCTCGTAAATGCGTATTACTCACGCATGTACGGTGAAATGTGATGTAATATGTAAATTGAAAATAATGAATACCATTATCAAACGTATCAAATCGTCTTTTATTTAATTTTCCTTCATACTGGGCCAAACATTGTATAATGTCGTAGTAATTCTATTTTACGCTCAATTCTTGTCCCGTATTATAAAAGTACTTATCACATATACATAGTGTTAGAAAGGTCACAATACTTCAGTTTCTTTGAAAAAAAAAATAAAAATAGCTGAATACTGGAAAATGCTGTTCCTCCGCCAATTTTAAACATTTTTGGCTAAACTTTTTTTGTGAATACATATCGTGATAACCAACAACTCTATGTATGGACTTGAAAAAAACAATGTTTTTTTCAGAACACAAAAGTACAAAAGTGAGAAAAAAATTGTGTTTCGAAAACAGGATTTACTCACTTAATTCAGTATGCGAAGGTAAGTTAAGAAACAAATTTTCAGTTCTCTGTGATTTTTCTTACGATCAGGTTGACATTTCACCAGTACCTCCCCGTAAGTCCTGCTCGAGGCATTGAAAGTGCCAACTAACGAGACGTCATGGAAACTACAGCTGAACAACGGTCACAAAGAGGTTCCACAAGATATGAGGGCATGCACAGCTCAATTTCTATGTCCAAAATTTATGTCAAAAAATAAATCAGCAACACCAGCATTGTCTCGTTCTGAGGCTATGTCATTTGTGGTACATAGAACAAACTATCATCATTTCCTAGAAATTTTCCATCACTGCTTCACCTTACCATGCCTCATTTTAGGGGAGAAGAAGATAATGCATCGTGTCCTACACCAGAGAAATGTAACAGATGATACTGCGTTTTATTACATTTGAGCTAGGCCAGTAGGAGGTTATACAGGGTGTCACTAACTATTATCACCTAGAGTAACTCCGAAAAATTTGTGGGACAAATGTTGCATGGGACAACGGGGGCCATAATATGACGTTGATTTTTTGTTGCTAGGTGGGGTCGCGTCAGATATATGGTCAACTTTTTTTTTTTTAATGGGATGCTATAGTTTGGTACTTATTCTCTGACAGCGGCTATCGAGACATATCCAATGATGTGTAACAGTAACGTCTTTGGAGGTCAACGAAGGTCACAAAGGTGGCATGAATGTCCAAAACAGAAGCTGTTCGAAGTGATGACCACTGGTATCAGTGCAGTGTTGCAATCTTCTTATCATGGATTGAGTGGTATTCCCTATCACTTCGGCACTTATCGAAGCACATGGTCTGACAATTCTCTCTCTTGTATCGTGCAAATAGCGAATAATCGCCGCATACGGCGTATACATCTAACGTGCCACTGACATGTAAACACCATTCGACGGTTTTTGCAATACAACACTAATAGTAACAGTAAGACTAGTATCGTCGAATCAAGCGAATGTGAACGACGTATTCCTTCCAAGAACAAGTCGATATGCTTCTCATCTATGGAGAATGCCAATGAAATTCAGTAAGAAATGTGAACGATGTATTCCCTCCAAGAACAAGTCGATATGCTTCTCATCTATGGAGAATGCCAATGAAATTCAGTAAGAGCTACAGACTTATACGCTGAAAGATATCCTCAACGTACTCACCCTACACGTCATACAGTTAAATGTGTGTGTGATAAATTTGTGGAGATTTCAGTGTCGAATTTTTAAATGACGTGGACGGGAAAAATGAACTGGGGTCATTATTTGGGTGCTTCAGTCTGTTTTCAGTGGCTTATTTTCCAACTCGTATGCAGCAAGATAGTAGGATCCTAGCTGAGAAACCGAGCGAGGTGGCGCAGTGGTTTGTACACTGGACTCGCATTCGGGAGGACGACGGTTCAATCCCGCGTCCGGCCATCCTGATTTAGGTTTTCCGTGATTTCCCTAAATCACTACAGGCAAATGCCGGGATGGTTCCTTTGAAAAGGCACGGCCGACTTCCTTCGCCATCCTTCCCTAAACCGAGCTTGTGCTCCGTCTCTAATGACCTCGTTGTCGACGGGACGTTAAACACCAATATCCTCCTCCTCCTAGCTGAGAAACTTTTTACAGACAGTGCTCAGGTTGAAATAATTTATATGTACCCGGTACTTAATGGACTACCTGATCTTGACGCATAAGTAATATAAATAAGCAGTATGCCTGCGATTGCAGGCTTTCTCGTCGTATTCCAGTGGTGTCGCCACCATTTTGCTGATCATCCGAGAAGAGTTCGCCACAAACAATACACCTTACACCTCTTGAGGCTAATTCATACAAAGCTGTGAGGCTTATTAATGAGAACAGTATGCAATGTGGAATGAGGTGGAATGAGATGCTGTATATGTAGAAAGGGATACTAATGTTAAATTCATTTTATTCCAGTAAATTTGTGTGAATATTTGAAGGCAGGTTTTCCTTAAAGTTATCCAGAAAACCCATTAAAAGAACAAGTGAGCGAAGGCTAACAAAGGGAATTCAAGATCTGAGATTACTGGCATATTACAAAATATGGATCCCAATTACGATCCAAGGAGTGGAGGGAGATGTTGAATAGGAATCAACTAGAACAGATCGTCATCTGTAGGTACAGACTGGCCTCGAACCGAGCCGGACGAATGATGAAGGAGTTAAGTTTGGGTCGCACCTATTGTCATAATACTTGGAAGGAATACCTTGAAGAATTCGAGCGTATTCGGAACCACCGACCGCATGATTCAACAGGATTTGCACCATGGGAAACCTTACTTAATTAGGAACCTGACAGTGTTTTTCGTGAGATGGAATATCTGCAAGGAGCTAACCTAACTTGGGAGAGGAAACTTGAACTAGTAGAAATGAACATGAGGGAGAAGCCGAAAAGGAGACAGGAAATTGGTGAAACCTATAAGCTACAGGGTAGGAGATCTAGTGTTGGTGGAAGTGCAGGCTACGTCGAAGAAGACAGATTCTGAAATACATAACTTTAACCATATATACAAAGGACCGTATAGAATTTTCAAGATCGAATACCCCAATACCGATGAGCTGGAATATGCTCAAACCAATGGAGTGCATGGATAGGAACACGTTGAAAATATATAAAGAGATACTACCGATATGAAGACTGGGGAAACCAAGAGCAGAGAAATAATTACGACGATGAAGTAGGGCCCAACAATGCATAAACATAAATGTGTACGTGTGTGTTTTTGTTGTTGTTATGTGTATTTGTAGAATAAATATGATGAGAACTGGTGTTCAAATGTCAGCTGTTGTCTTTTAGTTATTATATTTGTATCTACTTAGGATTATGGGTTTTCATGATGAGAAAAGACTTAAATGTGTTTAAGGGATGAATTGCATGTAAGAATTGAGATATAGTTTTCGTTTATAGTGTGAGAAGTATTAGTATTAAGAGTACTGTAGTGTGTATTAATATGACATAGATATGGACCATTCTGTGAACTGTGTTAGTAATAGACGCTCAAAAACAGGAAACACAATTTGTAACCAATGAGAAAGACATTTCTATAGATTGGTCGTGACCACACTGATCGTAGTTTCATATATGCATCATTGAGTAGAGAGTAAATTATTGTCATTTATGTGCATTTGTATTAAGTACTGTTTGTTGTGTACTATGTTTTTGGTCACTGACGTATTAGGTTAAGTAGGTATTAGTCTAATTAGAGATAGTTATTTCCTGTGATGTGTGGTGCTAATATAAAAGGATTTTGGTTGTGTTCTGGACGGCATACCTCGCTGAGATGAACGAAATGAAAATAGTTTTGTTACAGTATGATTCTATAGATATCCAGCATTGTATAGTTCATCGATTGTGGTAGATAGGAGCTTTGTTATAATCTATATGTGATAGTATTGTTTCAACAAATTACAATTTTTGAGTTAGGCCATTAGGATAGTTTGTAATTTAGATGTATCTGTTTTGTAAAGGCAGTTTATGACTGGACTCAGAGAATTTACCATTCAATTTGTATATTTCATTGTACTTTAATTTATATGTTTATTCTCTTTCTGTCACTGTGCACTCTGTCTATATTCTTTTCCACCTCCAGTTTGAAAGAAGTCCTTTTGGGGGAGGATGTAAGGTGTCAATCACCCCTTACGTATTGAGAACAATATATTTTTGCCTCCCGCGGTTCGCAGTAGGTACTATCGACAGTCGAGGGCCTCCGAGTAAGTAAGTTGCTGACTGCTAAGTGAGCGGGGCGGATTTCGGCTTTGTGTGTCACCCAACACCGAGGGCACGACCTTGTGAGGTAACGGCCGAGTCGTGGCGCCATGAAAACATTCCCAGTTCAGAGTTGGCGGCCGCCGCTCGGGCCGCTCGGCAAGCGCGTGGTGCCGCACAACGGCCGGACCGCGTGGTCCATCGAGCACGTGGCTGGGAATTCCTTGGTGACGCGGTGCGCCGGGAGTGTCAAAGATGGCGGGCTTTGTGAAACCTTAATGGCAGACGTTTCACAGTTCGTATAGAAATTAACAGTAGCCAGATGAATCATGATATCTCAAAAAGAAACATGTACATTACTATTATTTGCACGACGATTCTGAAGGTGTAATCAGATTTTCAATACCTTTATTATTTTAAAGTTTAGTATCTGACCGTAAACTATACAAGTAACACCCAGCAACGAATTTCCAAAATATAAACGCTTCATCCGATTTTGTCGATCGCCATGTCTGTAGAAAGCTATTAGTGTAAACCTAAATTGGTATGAATCACAGGCATGTAACTTGAATAGTACATGAGTTATTGGAGGTCAAAGTGCCCGATTACTATCAATCGCGTCAGGCCATAAGTACTTCACAGGTACACGGAAAAACGGTAGCAGCATGCTTATAAATGTATTTATTCATCTATGTCTTTGTTTATATCCGATATATACTTTTGATGAAGAACTTGGATAAATTTTTACTGTGTTTCAGAAGGCACAAAGACATTAGGCTACTGGCCTACCTTTGGCTACTTTTCCTTTAATATATGTTTATTTAATTGTTTATGTATTTAATAATGTGTGTTAAAGCGTGTTTATGGTCCAGCCGTAGGAACATTTATTTAATTTCAAGTATTTAAATGTAGATCCAGTATTTCGAATATGTTTAATTACGTTTGTGAGTGCACGTTGGCATGGATACATGGAAGGAGCGCTCTAGCCAATCACAGCGCTCGTTACTAAGAGAGACGTATGGAGGTTGGGGAGGAGCATCGAGAGAGTTCTGGGCAGGACGACACAGGACACGGACGGTACGGCACGCAACACGGGAGGAGCTGGACGCGACGGTGCGACGGACGCGGAGTCGGCGGAAAGACTTGGACAGTGGAGCAGTTTGCGCATGGTCGCGGAGGATAGAAATATTTCGGACTGCCGACCTGTGCTCTCGTGTGATTTCCGTGGCTTCTGTAGTGAACTAGTAGTATGAGTTCAGAAGTGAATATCTCGCGAGCTATGTTGTTGTTGATAACTAATTACGTCAAGTAGGAATCTATTGTTTCCTTGTTATTGAAGTTATATTTTATTTGACTGCTGGACCATCAACACCAATAAGTGTTTTGCAGGAATACAAAGCATTCTCAAAAGTACTTCTACTATCGTACTCATCATTTAAAGTCGTTAACATAGTAACTTCAGATTTTATTCAATTGCAATCTTTCACTTATAAATTTATATGTTACATTCATAATTCGCAATTGCCGAGTGATAGAAAATTTAGACTATTCGATTCATGTATCCATTCTTATCGTATACTGTAGACTCAGCCGTATTTGGCCTGTAATGGGGTAACTACGTATCCCAGCCCCTAGGCAACGAAACCAGCTATAAATTTTTATATTGTAACTCTGAGTCGGAGGACGCGTAGTCATTTCTGAATGCCCGAAACCTCCAGTGAATACGCAAATGGCATTAACTGAGTGATTTGTGGATGTGTTTTAGTGTTCGTTCGTGCACCGTGATTACTGCGCCGGGCACCCACAATCTGGATTACAGTGAGGATTGTGTATTCAGTGCCACATTAACAATATAGGCGTGTGACGACATTAATAAGCGACCTGTGATGAGTTAGCCATTATTACTTTGTCAGTCGAAGGGAGTAACTGCCTCATTCCTGTTGTCTAGACAATAGATATTGAACATTAACAACAAAGTATGTACTGATTATTGCCACCTGACATACCGATTAGCTTTGTTGGATTTGATACAAAACAGCTCCCATGTTTACATTAACTGATCAGCCTTTATCAGTTGCACATGGTCAAACTATTGTGAACTGTCAGGCTATAATCCACTAGTCAATAACGATGGGTTTAATAAGGTAGTGTTTCAAGGAAAGCCATTTATCTTTCCTGCATTCCACATTCATGCAGTGTAAATTAATCAAAAAGTTTAAGAATAGATAAGCCTATCACTGACTGTTCTAGCAGTATTAATAAGGACAGTTCTTGGCAGAATAACAGCTTTGATTTATTTATTTGTAGTGAAGACTCATTACCAAGCTATAAATTACCCAGGCGATGGCTGAAATACAACACATCTAATAGAAAAGTCTTGTTCAAATACGGCTCGAACGTGAATTTACCACTTCCATGGTAGAGATCGCCACTTTGATACTGCAGAACAACTTATATCTCCTGCTTGTTGTGAAATCTTCCTGTGTACTCTCATCTTAGTTTTTTTAACATAGTGTTCATATTTGTCATTATATCTTATGGATATTCGATCTTTTCTTCATGTTAGCAGCTGACTGTATAATGTCAAACAGCATTCTAAGCAGCTTAAGTTACTGAAATTCGTTTTACCAAAAATGTCATGCAATGTTGACAGTATCCTGCTGCGAAAAACCTTGTCACAGGGTGCAATATTGGTCTCTGGTCGCTCACTTCCGAGTAATAAAGTAATTATGAATTATCTGATTTTTTAGTTCAGTTACCGCTCTTTCTCTGAGAACACTTTCACAGCTGTGGGATAACTCTTGTTGAGATCATCATCGTATGTGCTGATGCATATCTTCACGTCAGTCTATCCTGTGCAAAAAGATCTTTATCTCTGCATAGCTACTGTAAGCTACAGCCACTAGTTACTGTAGTTACATCTTAATTTCCCTCTACAATTTTTATTTCCCACAGTTCTGTCCATTACCAAAATAAGTGTTCCTTTATGCCTCCGGATTTATCCTCCCGACGTCTCCATTGATTTAGTCATCTTGTAAAATAAAGCTATTTTCTCCCCAATTAGACCCATTACCTCTTCATTAGTTACTTCTACGCATTAAATTGTTGGCATTCTTTTGTAACACCATTTGACCGCTTAACTGAATGATAACATGCTTGCCTACAATGCTGCAGGCACAGGTTCCATTTCCAGCTAGTTTGGAGATTTTCTCCGCCCGTGGACTGGGTGTTGTATTGTTCTCATCATCGTCTCATCATCACTGCCGCGCAAGTCGCCCAATGTGGCAACACCTGAAATAAGATTTGCACCCAGCAGCCAAATTTCCCCGGATGGGGCCTCCTGGCCATTAATGCCAAGCGATTATTTCATTTTTTTCTGTAACGCCACATTTCTAAAGCTTCTCCCTGAATCTTTCTACACTGTTTATCATCCACGTTCACTTGCTTATAAATCTGCATTTCAGACAATTATTTTCGGAAAAAACTTTCTAACATGTACATTTATATTCAGTGTTCATAAATTTCTTGATATCCTTGTTTTTACTTCTGTTGGCAACCTGAATTTCATCCTCTTTGCTTTAACCATCTTTAGTTTTCCTATCTACGTACCAAAAGGTCATCTACTACTTTAGTATCTCAATTCAGAATCTAATTCTCTTAGTATCATCTGCTTTAGTTCTACTTTACTATCAGTTCCTGTTTTTAAGTTCATCTCAAATCCCTTTTCAAGACACTATCCTTTTGGTTCAATTGATCTTGTAAGTCATTTGCCCCATGTAACAAAATTGTGTCTTTGGCCAATTTCATTTCGAAACTCCATCTTAGTTTTCTTTAGTGATTTCCCTTTGCACAGACTGAAAAACGTGGAAGACACTCTACAATCCTGCATCGTTTCCTTCTCTATTAATACCTCCCTTTTGTGTCCTTCGACTCTCATTATTGCAGTCTGGTTTCTGTGGCTAGTCTTACACTCCTCATGTTTTATCCCTGATAATTTCTTAACTTCAAAGAGTGTATTCCTATCAATAACGCCAAAACGTTTTTCTATGCTAAAAAATGATCTAAATTTAGGGTAACATTTCTTCAGCCTCTCTTATAATTCAGAACATCAGCACTGCTTTTTTTGATGCTGCATTTCTTCAGAACCCAGAACCAGATTCCTAATATTGATTTCTAGAAGAAATATGTATGTAATATTCATGACAAGATGAAATAATGCTGATGGCTATCTTGTTTTCTTCCTAGTCAATGTGCTATAACTATGATATGCTTACTGCCACTTCCCTTGTTTAAGAGCTGAGTGTATAGCTTGTAATGGACCAACAAAAGGTGCACTGTATAAATTAATTGATATGAAAATGGACATATATTTAATGAATGTTTCTTGTTGTTTGATCCTGCAAACTACACTCCTGGAAATTGAAATAAGAACACCGTGAATTCATTGTCCCAGGAAGGGGAAACTTTATTGACACATTCCTGGGGTCAGATACATCACATGATCACACTGACAGAACCACAGGCACATAGACACGGGCAACAGAGCATGCACAATGTCGGCACTAGTACAGTGTATATCCACCTTTCGCAGCAATGCAGGCTGCTATTCTCCCATGGAGACGATCGTAGAGATGCTGGATGTAGTCCTGTGGAACGGCTTGCCATGCCATTTCCACCTGGCGCCTCAGTTGGACCAGCGTTCGTGCTGGACGTGCAGACCGCGTGAGACGACTCTTCATCCAGTCCCAAACATGCTCAATGGGGGACAGATCCGGAGATCTTGCTGACCAGGGTAGTTGACTTACACCTTCTAGAGCACGTTGGGTGGCACGGGATACATGCGGACGTGCATTGTCCTGTTGGAAAAGCAAGTTCACTTGCCGGTCTAGGAATGGTAGAACGATGGGTTCGATGACGGTTTGGATGTACCGTGCACTATTCAGTGTCCCCTCGACGATCACCAGTGGTGTACGGCCAGTGTAGGAGATCGCTCCCCACACCATGATGCCGGGTGTTGGCCCTGTGTGCCTCGGTCGTATGCAGTCCTGATTGTGGCGCTCACCTGCACGGCGCCAAACACGCATACGACCATCATTGGCACCAAGGCAGAAGCGACTCTCATCGCTGAAGACGACACGTCTCCATTCGTCCCTCCATTCACGCCTGTCGCGACACCACTGGAGGCGGGCTGCACGATGTTGGGGCGTGAGCGGAAGACGGCCTAACGGTGTGCGGGACCGTAGCCCAGCTTCATGGAGACGGTTGCGAATGGTCCTCGCCGATACCCCAGGAGCAACAGTGTCCCTAATTTGCTGGGAAGTGGCGGTGCGGTCCCCTACGGCACTGCGTACGATCCTACGGTCTTGGCGTGCATCCGTGCGTCGCTGCGGTCCGGTCCCAGGTCGACGGGCACGTGCACCTTCCGCCGACCACTGGCGACAACATCGATGTACTGTGGAGACCTCACGTCCCACGTGTTGAGCAATTCGGCGGTACGTCCACCCGGCCTCCCGCATGCCCACTATACGCCCTCGCTCAAAGTCCGTCAACTGCACATACGGTTCACGTCCACGCTGTCGCGGCATGCTACCAGTGTTAAAGACTGCGATGGAGCTCCGTATGCCACGGCAAACTGGCTGACACTGACGGCGGCGGTGCACAAATGCTGCGCAGCTAGCGCCATTCGACGGCCAAACACCGCGGTTCCTGGTGTGTCCGCTGTGCCGTGCGTGTGATCATTGCTTGTACAGCCCTCTCGCAGTGTCCGGAGCAAGTATGGTGGGTCTGACACACCGGTGTCAATGTGTTCTTTTTTCCATTTCCAGGAGTGTATATAGAAAGTTCCGTATTATTAATTATTATCCATTGCCATTGCTTGAACTCATTCTTCACCATACTGTATAATTTGGTTCTGACATAACGAAACACATGCTTTCGATTACAATGCATAATTGCTTGAAACTGTCTGTATCATGTCATAGCAGTTTTATTACATATGTTTATCAGCTTTCATAGTGTGATTCAGGTTTCAGATTTTGGTTTCCTTTTTATAAATTATTCCTGAGATTGCTAAAATTGTTGAAAATCGAAACCATCTCTCATAATAGGTTTAGTGGAGGATAGTTTATATGAAAAAATCGCTCCTCAATTCAGACATCAGTTTCGCGCATCTCGATTCAGATATGAAGATTCGCCTAAAAGACGTTGGTTGAACTGATATTAATTGATTGAAACATCAATAAAATGCGTTGATAACTTTCGAGATACTTTGCCTTGACATTCAAGTTTGTGTCCCCCAAATCAGACGCAGTCATTGCATACACATAAAGCAACGTTCTGTTTAACTTTTATTTTGACCTTTTAAGTGATTTTGTTTATTTATTTTAGCCACTCTACTCTTACGTGAAGCTGAAACAGTAAACATATTATACACCTGATTTTCGTGCAAACGGAGTCAACAGTCTGTGAGGGACTCCGACTTTTAATGCTCTAAATTTCCGTATAGTTAACCATCAGAGAAATTTGAAATTGTATAAAATATAATTTAAATTGTAACAGATGTAGTGACTTGCAGCTTAGCTGAAGCTGTAACAGTGGCGTCACAAGCCTCGATTACGGAACAAGCTATGTCAGCATAAGGTAGGCGGAGTATTGAGAGAAACACATAGGAACGAGTCAAATACATGTATCTGTTTGAGATTAAAACTGCGAACAAACAATGATTCCGAAAACTTTTTGCCAATTATTCAAACCTCAGATCTATATCTCAGGCGTTAACGGTAGTCGTGGACCTGTGATACAGTACAGAACGACATCAACTAAGAAAGCGTATCCATATACCCATGGAAGTTGTGGAGCTCGTTATAATGGCCAAAAATAAACATAAATTTGAACTCAATATTTATGGCCATTACTGGATTCAAGTTAATACTTTTCACTTAATATTTTTGTAATACTAGAGACTAATATTTCAAAATGTCATGTAATAATAATTGTGAATTATATCAAAAGAATACTACATTATTCAATGCTGCTCCTTGGCGCAGGGGTTTTGTTGTTAGTAGATCACCATCATTACAAAGACTGCTTACCTAAGGTATATCTTTTATATCAGTAAACTACAGTAGTATAACAAAAGCCATTTAATTAGTCATCAAGATAATAATTTAATTTTATCCATACTTTGCAGCTTCAAACGTGACTGTACTCAATTATTCGAGGTATGAATTAAGAAACGCCTTCAGTCACAATTTTTCGTGTTTTATTCAGTATACGATGCATTTCGGACCCTGTGAGTCCATCTACAGGTGTAATTTGTGTTAGTACATGCTTTATTTTTTCTCTTGAATGAGATTAAATGCATTTTCCTGTCACGAAAAAGTTTGATGTTAGGTTACGAATTTCGTAAGTCAAACGCGGAAAATATGTGCGAAATAGTGGAAAAGATGAACGGTACAAACTCACCAAATAATCCAAGAGAAGTTTTTTCTCTCCATTGTTTTCAAACGTATCACATCATTCAATAGGCACATTCGCAAACACATATTTGTAAACACTTCACAGATATTTTTGTACAGACAAATACACAAAAGCCAGACAACTAATGGCAACACTATGAAAGAAGAAAAAATATTCACCTGTATCCCATACCTGTCCCCATATCACAAAAAATAGATAACCTTTTCAAAAAAAAGTAACAGTTTCATTCTCAACTAATAATAAGTTAGGTAACTTACTCATCCATAACATAAAATCAAATACGCAAACATACAACAACAGTGGAGTGTACAAAGTATCATGCCCCAGTTATCCAGTCTACTATGTAGGGAAAACAGGCAGAAACCTCAAAACCTATTTTCAAGAACATGTAAATGCTTTCAGGGTCAACTACTTTGAAAAATCAGTCACTGCACAGCATATGTTGGAAACGGACCATGTCACCAACAATCTAGAAAACAATTTGGTAGTATTACATAATGAAGCCAATGGTAAGACCCTAAATGTGTTAGCACAACTGGAGATATACCTCCACAAAATAAAAAAAAAACAGAATCCATTTTAAATGAACGAACAGATTTCGCAAGCCACAGCTATTTCAGTAATTTTAATGACATATTCTAAATTTATTTCCTACATTATGTCAATTGTTTCCTGCATGAGTCAGTTGTTTAATAATTATATCTTTAGCACTTTGAAAAATTAATCTTCAACCACACCATGTACAAAAACGTTTGTGAAGTGTTTACAAACATGTGTTTGCGAATGTGCCTCTTGAATGAAGTGATATGTTTGAAAACAATGGAGAAAAAAGTATGCTGTTGGTAAAACTTTAAAAACACTTTTCCACTATTTCGCACATATTTTCCGCGTTTGGCTTACGAAATTCATAACCTAACATCAAACGTTTTCGTGACAGCAATATGCATTTTATATAATTAAAGAGAAAAAAAGCATGTATTACGACAAATTATACCTGAAGAAGGACCCACAGGGCCCGAATTGCATCGTGTACTGAATAAAACACGAAAAATTGTGACTGAAGGCGTTTCTTAATTCATACCTCGAAGATAATAATTGTTGCTCCACACATATAGTTCTATTACCTGAAACAAATATAGAAGAGGTAAGGGATGAAAGCATAAAAACAAATTAGATCAAAAGATCGCAAGTTGTGCCATTAAGTGACTGTAACTGAGGGGGCAGGCAAATAAATAATTAATGTTTGTTATACAGAGCGAGCGACACACAGACTGGGCTGGTGCTACACGTGACAGCTAAGGTCTTGTCATCTGACAGGACTTGATGAGGCAGCAGTCAAGCTCTGCTGCACATATAATATATTATTTTGTTCCGAAATCGTGAATAATTATCCGAAGAAATTAAATTTCTTTTGATTGTGAGTGTAAGAGCGCGAATCGCGATGACTGCTAGGGTACAACAGGGCTACGATCAACACTGCATTTACGAACTGACTGTACCACGGTGGTAGCCGAGTCGAGGTAGTAACTAGGATATGGAAAAGGCGCGTTAGCTCTTTTCAAGCTGCTAGTACTCGAACAAAATATCTAGTCATTACCAGCGTCGCTCTTGCCTAGACACTGTTGCGATTCTGCTATTTTACTGAATGACTGGTTTCCAACCGTCAGTTCCGAACGAATCGTAAAAGTGTAAAAGTTTCTCCTTGCTGGGGAAAACCTTCAGTAATAGGGGCCTAACGTCCAGCCTAACATATAGTGCAAAGTCATATGAGGCCCTAAAATATGTGATTTGACTGCGATAGAAAGGCCCAGCTTCCTACGACAATTAAGTTCCGTCGCTCCGGGCGTGAAACAGCTCCAAGGAGCAGTCCGCCACAATGAACGAATAAATGGCTCTGTCACCTTCACGTAGCTCTTACTAATAAGAAGCAAGCTTCAAACCTCTAATTAATTGAAAACATGTATGATATAATCACGCATATAGTGAAGTACGAGGTCTATTCGGAAAGTGAGATCCGAATGGGCGCGAAATGGACACCACAGTGAAGGTCTGATGATGTTTTGCATAGATGTGTTGGACAGTATCTTTGGTATTCCAGTCGATCGCGTCACGTAGCTCTTTTCAATTCTGAGAGCACAGTGAGCACGTAAAGATGCCTAGAAAATAGTGTCTCCCACCAGGTATGAGGACCTGGTGAGAAATTTCGCCTTATGTCATGCAGCCCACAAAACGCAACTGTCATGCGTTTTTTTCTTCGTGACAATTCTGAGCAGCACACTGGAGGGGCAAGGAAGACGTTCCTGCGACGTTTACCATGGGAAGTCTTTGATCACCCACCATAGAGCTCAGACGTGGCTCCCTCTGATGTTCATTTCTGCTCTCAATGAAGACAACATTTTGGCACAGACAGCACAGACAGCGAGCTGCAGACTAGCGCACAGAAGTAGCTACAAGCGCAGGCGGTTGTCTTCTACGACGAGGGAACTGGAAAGTTGGTACAAAACTGCGACAAATGTCGAAGTTGGAGCGGCGACTGTGTTGAGAGGTAGCTGGAAATTGTAGCTATCTGTTGAAAATAAAGCATTTTCGATTTTCACAGTGGTTTCCACTTCGCGACCGATGGGATCTTATTTTCCGAATAGCCCTCGTATGTAAAAGAAAAGCTATGTACTGCTGAGCACAAGTTTTGTACGTTTATTCTGCTAAAAGGTATTTGACGTCACTGCGCCTTTTAATATCGCTAATTGTCGTCTGAACGTAATAATTCAATATTAGTAGCAATAATTCTGGTCTCGCGTAACTAAAATGATGCGCCAGTCTAGCATTAAAGTAGTACAAAGACAAGCGTGCACACGAATTGAATAAAATCTTTTGGCTCGGAAACAACATATGTAGGCCACGTAATTGTTCGTCTCCACCGCTTACGCATTCTTCGTCCAGGGACTACTATCTTCTCTGGAGTATCCATCAGGGTGACGACTCCGACGTCTCAACGTGTAACTAATTTCCCAGAAATAATAAGAAAACGGATTTTCCCCCATCTGTAACTCTTATCTCGTTACTCATCAAATGTTTCTACTCTCTCGTTATATAACTTTAGCGGGAAATAAAAACGCGATTACAATCGGACCATTACAGGACTCCCACTTTGGACGGAAAGATTTGGCAGTGCCATTCCTTGTCTTGGCTTCTCGTCAATAATTTGTGACCGTTGAGCATCCACGTGCCCGAGAGGCGTGGTAACAGGACGGCTGACAGCAAACTTCGTTAAAATAACCAACACATGAACATAAATTAGTATCATGAAACCAGTTATACAGAACAATAACCCATTAAATCAAGAACAATTTACTGTAGCTTTCTTCCTTCTGTTAAAGAATGAAGGCAGCAAAACTACATCTTAAAAACTAAACAATTGTTAATAACTGACATATTTTTAGAAACTTATAGTATGAGAGTAAATATTGGTGTGATTTAGCGGTTAAGTCGCTGGCTATGGAAGCGTATATAATCGGAGCGATTCCCGCCTCCTGCTATTAGATTATTAACCAACATTTATTAGCTGTGAAAGGATCTGTGACTTATTTATTTACGAAGCCCTGGAATTTACTAGAACACCCTGAGTGTCTATAAACAGGAACAGACTTTGGTGAGACAGGCGGTTCAGCGTCGTCTGTACTTTGGCGTGCGCTCAGTGAACGTGCTTTCAGAGTAAAGTGTCGGTTCTTATTGGCTGCCCTCCTATCTTAACTGGTACTATTAAGGGGTGTACATGACGATGTTCTGGTTTTACAATCACAAAAAACTTGCAACTAGTAATTTGTCAGTCCGTGGGATTATCAGATATGTAGTGTTACAATATGTTATTTTCCAGGGATTTAAATTTTCACAGGCGTTTGTATAGTTTCACAAACTGAAACCAAAGCCTAAAAACCAACTCGCATAATTTCATGAGAACTATTGTCTCACATAGAAATTTGCGGCTATGTGTTGTATTTTCTCTTTTAACAATTGCTTCGTACATGTGTGATTCCAGCACAAGAAGTGTACCACTATGGGGGTAGTTTCTCGGTATTTGTTTCCTTATTTGGAGCCATTTACTTTTCGCTTCTCGAATATTTTCATCACAGAGGATGTAACGCCGTGTTTTGATTGGTGCGCTTATTTATTATTTTTAAATTAATGATTTCGTTGAATACGATAGTCAAGAAGTACCGTTATACCCCACGTTCCGCATAATTGTGTGTCTATGCTCATTTTCTGTTTACTATTAGACTTTAATAATCTATCATGTCTATTACAACACAGTTTTGAGTTAGATATTTCTGGTCTTAGTAAGAACGTGATACGTCTATGACACCCTCAGAAATGGCTATCTACGCTGCGTTCAGTGAGGCCTTTAAAATCGTCATGGAGGCACGATTGTTTGCATAGGTAAGACCGACGTTCCTCTTAGTCGACAGTACACGACTACCGAGTTTTAGTGCCCTTCAATATTCACACAACGATAGCCGTGTACTTGGCATGCGCTATGGTTGGAAGCGCTGAGTTCAAAGATGCTTTAGGCAAATGCGCCACATCTTCAGGTACAGGCAGAGCGCATGAAGACTGCAGTACTAGACTCAAGATATATATTTCTATAGGGACACAAGATGTCGAAGGTACTGTTTTGCAAACATGTCTCGCCTGCTCTACCGCGAACTGAAGACATTACGTATTGTGGGCAACTAAGCCGCACTATCACGCGGCTGCTTCACGAGCTGCAGGGACATGTAGCAAATCGAGACGTTCTATTGACTGCGAAGTAGAGAAGGAGCACATGTCTTGTTGTACGAGATTGAGGAAGGAAATCGGCCGTGATCTATTCGACGGAGCCACTCAGACGTTTTCGTTAGGCAATATATGAAAGACAAGCAAAGTTTAAAACTGATTCTCCTAATGGCGCTTTTAACCCCACTCCTTCAGAATAAGCGTCCTGTTCGTTAAATAGTGCACCATCCCGTTTGTGATGACGCTGATGTTACCGAGCAAGTTGATATTTATTCACGTCTAACTGGAAAAAAAAGTGGTTGATAGTTTCACCCTGTTACATGTATTGCAATCTTATTATTTACATTCGTTGTTAACTGTAAGAACATATTGAATATGTTTTATTTTAACGTCAATATTTCTACATTTATACTGCTACAAACGAAGTGAAGAACTTTCAACTGAAACAAAAAGAGTACAGAAAGAATAAACTCTTCTGTCTGTGCGATAATGTGGTTCTCTTTCAACATCACAATCCTTCGTTTCATTATGACACATAAATTTGCGTATGGCTAATGCCTCCCATCGGGTAGACCAACCTCCTGGTGCAAGTAATTTTACTTGACGCCATTTCGGCGACTAGCGTGCCGACGAGAATCAAATGATGATGAAGACAACACAACACCCAGTCCCCGAGGGGACAAATGGTGTTTTCAGGATATCACTAGCTCCAAGGACTCCGTAATACATAATGCTATAATGTATAGGGCGTAAACGGTAACTGGTTACAATGAATAATGGAGTAAATGTGGTCTATCAAGCCGAGAAATAACGTCAAATTGGGCAAGTAACATACTTCGCACAGGTACCGCGCGAGATGTGACTAAAATCATTCTTGAATATTAAAAACCTTTTTTTCTTACAAGTACAAAATGCAAAATTGACGTTCGTGTACATTTTACCTCAAAATATTGCGAGTTGTAACAGCATAAAATTCACAATAAAATCACTTTGACTATCTCACCTTCTTACTTCGAAACTGCTATGCTTATAAGGACTCAGTTCAGACAGAATTGTAAACTTTATTAGTTTTTGCATAACCTTTACAAAAGTCTTCCTTCTTTCATTACCATCATGTCTATGGAGCAGAGGGCGAACGCCCATCGAGAACTACAGGGAAATGCAGCCCACATTTGGGGAAAATTGTCTCACTTTGGGAACTGTGAGGTGGTGGTGTTGTGAGTTCGATAAAGGTCGTGAAGTCTTGCACGACAATGAGCGGTCGGGGAAGCCGCGTTCGACTTCGACTGACGACAACATTTTCCGCGTGGATGCAATGGTGAAAGCAGATCGGCGGGTGCACATCACGGCCACTTCCCGGGAGCTTGGCATATCGTATGAGCATGGCATATTGTTTGGGAGTGCTTACGACATTGATCACAGATCCTTAAGGTACCGGAAGGTTTCATGGTGGTGGACGCCTAAGCAGCTGGATGACGTGATGCAAGGCAAGAGAACGATGTCTTCTCTGAATCATCTGGAACGGTACTCCAAGAAGGATGAAGGTTTCCTGGACCGCACTGATACTGGTGATGAAACATGACTTACTGCAGTTCACGCAGGAATCCAAGCAACAGAGCATTGTGTGGCAACGTCTGGGTTAGTCCGTGACAAAAAAATTCGGTTTGCGCCTTCTTTTTGGAAAGTGTTGTTAACGGCCTTCTAAGGGATAGCCGTGGACTGATCCTGCTATATTTTATGCCACATGGCGCGACCGTCAAAGCCGACAGTTACTGCTCTACTCTGTCACGTCTGAGGGCCGCCATTAGGTGATGGCGCCGTGGGATTCTCGATGTGGGCAACGCGATTCTGCTCCACAACAACGCTGGACCACATGTGGCAATCAGAGCTACAGAAAAGCTCCAGGCATTTTACAGGGAGATTCTGGATCACCCACCATACAGTCCAGACGTCGCCCCTAGTGATCTCCACGTTTTCGGACCGCTGAAGATGTTCCTGGCAGGACAGCGATTCACGTGGAACGATGGAGCCAAGACAGGAGTCCGACGGTGTTTCCACAGTCAACCCGACGAATTCTACTGCAGGGGCATATCAAAAATAGTGCTGCGATGGGAAAACAGTGTAAGGTACGTAGAATAGGATGTGAGTTCTTTACTTTGGCTAAAAAAATGTACGGGCAGAGACTTTCTGATATGCCCTCATATGATAAATACTGCATGTTTAATACATATTACATGGTGCTGAAACGTGAACATTAAGGAAGAAAGACAGAACAGGGTTGGAGGCTTTTGAAATGTAGACGTGATGGAGAGTGGAAAAAATGATGCAGGTGCTGAGGTAGAGTGGGAGAAGAGAGGCGATTACTGAATGTATAAAAGAAGGAGAAGAAACTGGATACGACATATATTAGGAAGAAAACGAATGTGTTATAAGGAGAGAGTTGGAAATTTTTGTTTTAAATTGATTAAATGCTTCTAATATTGCCACATTTGGGTTTGTTTTATTCTTCTTCAGGTCGACGTTCTAGTAACTAACAATCTTTATTGCATCTTCGCTCAGGAGAAGTATTTTTTAACATTTCGATGAATGGTGGAAACCACAGAATTTGTTTTTGCGTTAAGTGCCTTACTGTAATATTGCGAAACAACCAGGAGCTGCACCCAGACATAGTGAGACTTCTCTGATAGCCAGAGAGGTGCGTCTTAATAGAATCGTTTGCTACACTGTGAAAGAGTTGTTCCCCGTTTAAAAGTCTGGCGGGCCACAAAGCGCCAATGCTAAGCCCCAAACTTATAGGGACACTGGAACAAGGCTTTCCCTTTACGAACCAGCGAGTTTATTGTTGCGTTGCAGTCTTCTTGACACCTCAAGAACGCGGACAAACACGTACAATAATTCTTAACGGTGTTCACGAGAAGATCCGAGAAGAAAGCCGCTAGGTAACCCGCAGACCATGGCGTGAATTTCATCAGCATGAAGCAGCGTGAGAACAATGCGACGCCTCCGAGCGACTTCACGACTTGCTAGAGTGGAAATTTCGTCACCCTGTGGGATGGATTTCGATCGTTCATTGGGTGAGATGCAAACTGAGACCCCACCAGTGACAAAGACGATACGAGAAGTTCAGCGTCCTGAAGGGAAACGTGGGCAAAAAATGGAATAAGAAAAATCAAAAACTGCCAAGCAAGTGCAGCCGCAGGTCAGTCACTGAGTGAAGATAATGATAGTGGATTAGTGAGATGAGCACCCAGTGGTGCCTGGGAAAAAGTGATTTTCCTACCTGCTGCTTAGCACAAAGTGTTCTTTTTCAGGTACGAGAGCTTATTGTCGAATGTTAACTCAGTTTTCAGGGCATTCACACTGATGTCTACCATCACTTTGCGCATACTCGTTTTCTATTCCACATCAGATGGATGCATTTGACTGTGAATCCCTTATCTGACCTCAGGCTCTGAATACAAAAGTGACACCGCCTCTGAAAGCTAATCACAAGTCGTGCACGTGAGCAATAACAACTGCGTTGGTCACCGGGAATTAGTCCGGCTGTCAACAAGCAGAAGAAGGAAGGAGTTCAGCTGACCAGGAAATGAAGGCTTCTGGCTGTCAAAGAAAGCCACATGACATGAGAGGTTATTTCATCAGCAGCTCGCGGCTGGAAACAATCGATTAAAGGCCACCCCCTCGCCCCATTATTTGCCCACTTTATTTTCCCAATTGCCGAATCGTGTCATGTCCAGCGTTATCTACGTCTACATCTAGAAGGTTGCACTGCAGTAGGCAATTAAGTGCCTGGCAGTGGACTCATCGAACCAGCTTCAAGCTACTTCTCTACCGTTACAACCTCGAACGGTGCGAGGGACACGCGACCATTTAAATGTTTCTGTTCGAGATCTGATTTCTCTTACTTTATTATGATGACGATTTCACCCTATGTAGGTTGGCTCCAATAAATGTTTTTCGTAGTCGGAGAAAGTCGATGATAAAAATTTCACGAAATACTGCCACAACGAAAATCGCGTTTGTTTTAATAACTGCCAACGTAATTCACGTATTATGTCCATATCATTCCCTCCCCTCTTTCGCGATAATACAAAACGAGGTGCCCTTCTTTGGCCTCTTCCGAAATCCTCCGCCAGTCCCATCTGACGCGGATCCCACACCGCACAACAATACTCCAGAAGAGGGCGGACAAACGTACTGTAAGCAGTCTCGTTAATAGACCTGTTGCACTTTCTTTCTGCCAGTAAATCGCAGTCTTTGGTTGCTTTCCCCCCAACATTATCTATGTGATCGTTCCAATTATTATTCTTTATTGTAATCCCCAAGTATTTAGTTGAATTTACAGCCATTAGATTTGCGTGATTTATCGTGTAACCGAAATCCAGCGGATTTCTTTTAGTACTTGTGTAAATGCCTACACACTTTCACTGTTAAAAGTAGACTGTCACTTTTCGCGCCAAGCTGGTATTCTGTCTAAATCATTTCGCAATTGGTTTGGTCAACCATATCATGACTTTATAAGACGATAAATGACATCTGCAAACAGTGTAAGTTGGTTGCTCAGATTGGCCGTTAACACTTCCTCGGGAACGTCAGATATTACTTCTGTTTTACTCGAAGAGCACTCTCTGAGATATATTTTTACTGTTGATCTTTGAATTGTTGTTGTGGTCTTCAGTCCCGAGACTGGTTTGATGCAGCTCTCCATGCTACTCTATCCTGTGCAAGCTGCTTCATCTCCCAGTACCTACTGCATTCTCCATCCTTCTGAATCTGTTTAGTGTATTTATCTCTTCGTCTCCCTCTAAGATTTTTACCCTCCACGCTTCCCCCCAGTACTAAATTGGTGATCCCTTGATGTCTCAGAACATGCCCTACCAACCGGTCCCTTCTTCTAGTCAAGTTATGCCACAAATTTTTCTTCTCTCCAATTCTATTCAATACCTCCTCATTAGTTATGTGATCTACACATCTAATTTTCAGCATTCTTCTGTAGCACCACATTTCGAAAGCTTCTATTCTCTTCTTGTCTAAACTATTTATCGTCCACGTTTCACTTCCATACATGGCTACAATCCATACAAATACTTTCAGAAACCACTTTCTGGCACGTAAATCTATACCCGAGGTTAACAAATTTCTCTTCTTCAGAAACGCTTTCCTTGCCATTGCCAGTCTACATTTTACATCCTCTCTACTTTGACCATGATCAGTTATTTTGCTCCCAAAATAGCAAAACTCATTTACTACTTTAAGCGTCTCATTTACTAATCTAATACCCGCAGAATCACCCGACATAATTCGACTACATTCCATTATCCTCGTTTTGCTTTTGATGATGTTCATCTTATATCCTCCATTCAAGAAACTGTCCATTCATTCAGCTGCTCTTCCAGGTCCTTTGCTGTCTCTGACAGAATTACAGTCATCGGCGAACCTAAAAGATTTTATTTCTTCTCCATAGCCGGCCGTTGTGCCCAAACGGTTCAAGGCGCTTCAGTCTGGAACCGCGCGACCACTACTGTCGCAGGTCCGAATCCTGCCTCGGGCACGGATGTGTGTGATGTCCTTAGGTTAGTTAGGTTTAAGTAGTTCTAAGTTCTAGCGGACTGATGACCTCAGATCTTAAGTCCCATAGTGCTCACAGCCATTTGAACCATCTTGTCCATGGATTTTAATTCCTACGAATTTTTCTTTTGTTTCCTTTATTGCTTGCTCAATATACAGATTGAATAACATCGGGGATAGGCTACAACCTTTTCTCACTCCCTTCCCAACCACTGCTTCCCTTTCATGCCCTTCAACTCTTATAACTGCCATCTGGTTTCTGTACAAATTCTAAATAGCCTTTCGTTCCCTGTATTTTACCCCTGTCACATTCAGAATCTGAAAGAGAGTATTCCAGTCAATGTTGTCAAAAGATTTCTCTAAGTCTACAAATGCTAGAAACGTAGGTTTGTCTTTTTTTAATCTATTTTCTAATTCGTAGGGTCAGTTTTGCGTCACGTGTTCCAACATTTCTACGGAACCCAAACAGATCTTCCCGAGGTCGGCTTCTACCAGTTTTTCCATTCTTCTGTAAAGAATTCGTGTTAGTATTTTGCAGCCGTGGCTTAATAAACCGATAGTTCGGTAATTTTCACATCTGTCAACACCTGCTTTCTTTGGGATTGTAATTATTATATTCTTCTTGAAGTGTGAGGGTATTTCGCCTGTCTCATACATCTTTCTCACTAGATGGTAGAGTATTGTGAGGCCTGGCTCTCCCAAGGCTGTCAGTAGTTCTAATGGAATGTTGTCTACTCCCGGGGCCTTGTTTCGACTCAAATCTTTTAGTGCTCTGTCAAACTCTTGACGCAGTATCATATCACCTATTTCATATTCATCTACATTCTCTTCCATTTCTATAATAGTGTTCTCCTGTACATCGTCCTTGTATAGACCCTGTATATACTCCTTCCACCTTTCTGCTTTCCCTTATTTGCATAGAACTGGATTTCCATCTCAGCTTTTGATATTCATGCAAGTGATTCTCTTTTCTGTGAATAATAATAATAATAAACGTAAAGATTTCCATGTGTTTATCATTTCTGAACTGATTTACGTATTTTGGAGTCCAATGTGGGGTCATTTACATATCACCCCCTCAACAAATATGAATTCATTAAATTTTTGGCGCTCAGCGTCGGACGGCCACATTATCTTTTCTGTTTGTAAATTCAGTATGCTACTTTATGTTCAGTGTTTACTCTTTCTACGCTCAGTGAATAAACTTAATGTTTATGTCCGTTTCTTGCCATGTCTTAAGCCAAGGGAGACAACATTACGCAAAAGCGAACTTAGTTGGGGATATTGCAACTGATATTTCCCTTGGAAAAAGTACTAATTTCAAAGGATTGTAGGTTACCCATTGCGTCTTTTAGATCGTTTAGTTGATGCCGAAATATCTGTTACTGCAGGACGTTAGAGGTATTCGACAACTGTCTTAATGCGATTATTCAAAAGCAGTGTAAACGATTGAATTGAATGATTAGTTCAATGGTTTTCTGTGGTGTAATGGTGGGGCATCAGAGGCCAATGCGGCACGGTGGTTTAAAATTGGTTTTCATTTATTTGCAGGACAAGAATGTCTACGGTATGCCGAAAGAAAGAGTGCGAAAACGAACCACTTCGCGTGGACGCTGCATTGCAAGTTGTCGTTACTCTTCTTTCTAGAAGATAGCGTTGAAGCTGTAAAGTAAGAGAGACAGCTGTTGTTACGCGCAGGATAACTGCAACTTGTATGTTGCCTAACAGTACTCTGTCGGGCACTTAAATGCTTGTGAAGGACGGTAGCCATACACATCTGTTTTCTACCTTATGTCATTGCCATACAAGGAAAATCTATTAATGCGAGACGAATTTTTTGTATTTATTGTGTTTACGTTTGGCATGTTTGTACCGAAAAGCAGAGGTGTTGTAGTAAAGGCTGCACTCATGTACTATTTATGTCGTGGCTCCATCCATATTAGATTTGTGGGCATTCTTATGTATTTCTGAATAAAGGATTCATAAAACTAGATTCTTAATTAATAATTTGAACTTTATTGAAGCAATGAATACATAAATTTCCCTTTACTAAAGTATCACAAAGAACTACGTTAGCGTTTGAGTAATACGAAAAGTACTTTTATTTTGGGTGGGTCAGTTAAATTCGGAAGCTACTTTTATCAGGTGGCAGGACCGTGCCAATGGAAACCATCATCCCAGAACGACACATGTAATCTCTCAGCTTCGCCCATTCACACACCATGTTCCGTAAACCACATCATAAAGTACAGGCTTCAGGGACGTGGAATGAGTCACATTACACATTAACAGGCAAAAGTAGCTAAGGCAGGCTACTTCTGTAAATCATACTAACAACGTATTATGACTAGTGATAATTTATCGTACTGACAACTATGGCAATTACTACTAAGTTACTCTAGATCTGTATGTGTGTGTATAGACTACTGAACCAGAATATAAACTCCATTCTGAACCTCAGATGTTGATGTTTGTCTACAAGGAAATTATTTTTACTTCTAGTATTGTAGCTGAGAATTGCACAGTTCATCCTCCTCACTCTTTTCGTCCAGTCAAAATTGAGAGCAGTGATATTCGTGACAAACTGACTCTACGAGCTGGATGAAATTACATTGTAAGAGCTATGAACGTGGCACTGGCTCATTAGTAAAATGAAAAAGCCACTTCAAACAGTGGTGCAAATATTGGTTTTACAAACAACGTGACACGGTCTCATTTTGATTTGCTTGGAATTGCACGATATGAGTCTCTGTTTGCTGTGAACAAGCTGTAAGCCTCTTATTGTTCCCTTGGTTGTGTTTAGTAAGGATGCGTTTGGGTCATTTATCAGCATATTACTGTCATCAGTAAATATTACAGTTTTTGAAGAGGTAAAAGATTTATGTAGGTCAAAAACAGCGGCAGACGAAACATTGAACGTTGAGGAACAGCATATTTAATGTCTCTCCACTCCATATTTAGTGTTAATATTGTCATTTTTTAATGTGATCCTCTCTTTTCTTTTCGTAAGATACGAAGTCATTCAAGCAAGTAGATAGCCTTTAATGCAATACGATTTTAGTTCCTCTAGTAGAAATGTATGATCTACAGAATCGAAGACCTTGAAAAATCAAAGAAAATGCCAACAAAGTAATATTTTTTGTTTAGACCACAGTGCCTGTTGGTAATCACAACCACAGAATACTGGCTCTCAAGTAAGTATTAAAATAAAAATTCTTCATCCAGACGTTTCTTCCACATAGTCGAGGTAATTAACCTACGCTGTCAGTTTTGTTCCTACCCTTTACCCCTTCCTGCTACTATCGCCACCCTTCTCAAGGCTTCAAACGAATGTTGAAGGCGTCAAAACATGTAGGGCACTGCGTCGCTGGTTTGTAATGGAAGATTCCTTAAAGGTGTAGGAAAATGTAATACATAAACACATTAATTTACATCACGACTGAGCCTGGTCGGCAAAATGTGTGGCCCAGCCAAACAGAACCATATGTTTTACCAACAGAAATCGTGTACGAGGTCATCCTTTGTATTCGCAGCAAACTGATGCTGATGATCACACCCAATATTTGGCTCTCGGCTATCTAATACAAATATGTACCCGAGGAAAATTCCTCCGGTCATGAAAAGGGCTTCATCTGTAAGCAGAGAATCTGTTAAGAAGGCGGTAACAGTAAACCAATGTTGCAAAAATCACTGTGCAAATTTTAAGCAATAGTGTAAGACCGTGTTGTCATACAGAATATGGACGTTGACTTGTACGTGAATACGCGTAGCTGTCAACAGGCCATGTCAATATTTGTTGCCAAAACCAAACGAAACTGGAAGATAGTATCCTGGAGACTGATGACATTTAAATTTGCCATAGGACGGCAGCGCACCCGTAATTGTATGTCGATGTACAGTAACTGTACTTTTACTGTTTAACTCTAGCGGTAAAGTAATCTTCACATAGTTCATAATAAAAGAACTCTGTGCTACAGTATTGAGGCAGCTCAGTACACCTCGCAACAGATGCTTTACAATAACACGTGAAACATAAAAGTTTTGTGAAATAAAATAACTTAACATACTAGTACTGAAAGCAGACAGTCTGCTTCTCTCGCTCCAGCGGTGTTCGCAGTTGACAGGGAACAAGCACCAGGCACACCGATAGACTGAGTCGGTCATGCAGGCGTAGTCGGCTGGCCTGAAAGTTTAGGGACTGTTCGCTCTAAGCAAGAGAATGGTGTTCGAGCCGTGATCTGGCACAAGTGTTTCACAATAGTGATACGTGAACCCCTGAAGTCCCACGTAGACAACCAAGCACTTCCAACGGCTGATTATAATCCTCATATGGTGAAGGAAAATGCGCTATAATTTTGTTTCGTAAATAATATTTAATTCATATGTTTTTATAGAATATATGTTGTGAACTGTTGTGGTATTTCATTGGTGACGTACACCGTTCTTTTACTGTAGAGTTGCCATTTTTTATAGTAGTACAACTGCAAATGATAAATATACCCTAAGACAAAGAAAACGAAGCACCTTGAAGGAGCGGCTGGTCCTGGCGGAGGTTCGAGTCCGCTCTCGGGCATGGGTGTGTGTGTTTGTCCTTAGGATAATTTAGGTTAAGTAGTGTGTATGCTTATGGACTGATGACCTTAGCAGTTAAGTCCCATAAGATTCCACACACATTTGATTTTTGAACCACGAAGGAATTATCCGAATGGGTCGGAAATCAGTAGATGTGATGTGTAGGGTTGGTTGGTTTGTGGGATTAAAGAGACCAGACTGCGATAGTAATGTGATGTATATGTACATACAAAGAAATCATTAAAGTTTCACAAAAAAATTATGATTTATTCAAGAAGAAGATCTTCACAAATTGAGCAAGTCAATAACGCGATGGTCCCCCCATGAACCATGGGCCTTGCCGTTGGTGGGGAGGCTTGCGTGCCTCAGCGATACAGATGGGCGTACCGTAGGTGCAACCACAACGGAGGGGTATCTGTTGAGAGGCCAGACAAACGTCTGGTTCCCGAAGAGGGGCAGCAGCCTTTTCAGTAGTTGCAAGGGCAACAGTCTGGATGATTGACTGATCTGGCCTTGTAACAATAACCAAAACGGCCTTGCTGTGCTGGTACTGCGAACGGCTGAAAGCAAGGGGAAACTACGGCCGTAATTTTTCCCGCGGGCATGCAGCTTTACTGTATGATTAAATGATGATGGCGTCCTCTTGGGTAAAATCTTCCGGAGGTAAAATAGTCCCCCATTCGGATCTCCGGGCGGGGACTACTCAAGAGGATGTCGTCATCGGGCGAAAGAAAACTGGCGTTCTACGGATCGGAGCGTGGAATGTCAGATCCCTTAATCGGGCAGGTAGGTTAGAAAATTTAAAAAGGGAAATGGATAGGTTGAAGTTAGATATAGTGGGAATTAGTGAAGTTCGGTGGCAGGAGGAACAAGACTTCTGGTCAGGTGACTACAGGGTTATAAACACAAAATCAAATAGGGGTAATGCAGGAGTAGGTTTAATAATGAATAGGAAAATAGGAATGCGGGTAAGCTACTACAAACAGCATAGTGAACACATTATTGTGGCCAAGATAGATACGAAGCCCACGCCTACTACAGTAGTACAAGTTTATATGCCAACTAGCTCTGCAGATGACGAAGAAATTGAAGAAATGTATGATGAAATAGAAGAAATTATTCAGATAGTGAAGGGTGACGAAAATTTAATAGTCATGGATGACTGGAATTCGAGAGTAGGAAAAGGGAGAGAAGGAAACGTAGTGGGTGAATATGGATTTCTTGTTATGTTTTTGTTTTGGTTTTAGGGCGCAAAACTGCTATGGTCATTAGCTCCCGGTCCGTGACTTAGGAAACAGTAAAAAACCGAAAATGGAAACCAGCGGCAATGGGAACGAAAGTCATAAAATTGGAGAAACGAAAAGCATAAGGAAGGCTTAAAAATCCACTACAGAAAGGGGTTGGTTGTCACCAAAAAAGCTTCAAATGAGTGACGTCATTTCACTGGCACTAATAAACTTGAGAACGCGGTCGGCTGAGCGCGTGTCATCTGCTAAAATCGACGATATATCAGGCGATAGCTGTAGACGGGAGCGTAACGGATTAAAATAGGGGCACTCAATTAAAAGGTGTCTTACCGTCCGCAGCTGAGAGCAGTGGGGACAGAGTGGGGGAGGATCGCCGCTTAAAAGATGTCGATGGCTAAAAAGACAGTGCCCTATCAGGAGTCTAGTTAAAATTACCTCCTCCCGACGACGCGTTCGGGAGGAAGAGGTCCAAGCACAAGGAAGAGCTTTCACGTCCCGCAATGTATTATGGGGAAGTGTCGACCAATGCGCGTGCCATAAATGAACAACACGACGACATAAAACGCTCCGTAGATTGGCGAAGGGAAGCGATTGAATAGCTGGCCGAAGAAGAGAGACTGCAGCCTTGGCTGCAATATCGGCCGCCTCATTTCCATAGTTACCAACGTGTCCCGGGAGCCAGAGGAACGCCACCGAGACGCCCCCCAGGTGGAGCAAGCGCAAACAGTCCTGAATCCGGTGGACCAGAGGGTGCACAGGATAAAGAGCTTGGAGACTGAGGAGAGAGCTGAGAGAATCTGAGCAGATAACGTACTGTATCCGCTGATGGCGGCGGATGTAGTGGACAGCCTGGAGAACAGCGTAAAGCTCCGCAGTATAAACCGAACACTGGTCGGGAAGCTGAAATTGATTTGAGGTGTCGCCAACAATATAGGCACTCCCTACACCTAACGATATTTTCGAGCCGTCGGTGTAAATAAATGTGGCGTCCGTCATTTGTGCACATAGAGCAGCAAATGCCCGACGATAAACAAGTGAAGGGGTACCATCCTTGGGAAATCGACAAAGGTCACGGAGCAGGCAGATTCGGGGACGGAGCCAAGGCGGTGCTGTACCCCACGTTGTCAAGAAGATTTTAGGAAAGCGGAAGGAAAGAGAATGGAGCAGTTGATGGAAGCGGACTCCCGGTGTTAGTAGGGAGGAGGGGCGGCCTGCATACCCTACATCAAAGGAGGCGTCGAAAAAAAGGTCATGGGCTGGATTAGCAGGCATGGAAGACAGATGGCTAGCATAACGACTCAGAAGGACTGCCCGCCGATTGGACAGCGGAGGCTCAGCAGTCTCAGCATAAAGCTTTCAACAGGTCTGGTGTAAAAAGCTCCAGACACTAAACGTAATCCACGGTGGTGGATAGAGTCGAGACGCCGAAAAATAGATAGCCGAGCAGAGGAGTAAGCTGTGCTTCCATAGTCCAATTTCGAGCGCACTAAGGCGCGATAGAGGCGGAGAAGGACCACTCGGTCCGCTCCCCAGGAGGTACCATTCAGGACACGGAGGGTGTTAAGGGATCGCAGACAGCGAGCCGAAATATAGGAAACGTGGGAGGACCAGCACAGTATTCTGTCAAACATAAGACCCAAGAATTTAGCGACGTCTGAAAACGGAAGGTTGACAGGACCTAGATGTAAGGAGGGCGGAAGAAACTCCGTACGTCGAAAAAAATTAACACAAACGGTCTTACTGGGAGAAAAACGGAAGCCGGTTTCGATGCTCCAAGAGTGGAGGCGATCGAGACATACTTGAAGACGTCGTTCAAGAAGGCTGGTCCGTTGAGAGCTGTAGTAGATCGTAAAATCGTCCACAAAGAGGGAGCCCGAGACATCAGGAAGGAGACAATCCATAATTGGATTGATGGCAATGGCAAACAGTACAACACTCAGCACGGAGCCCTGGGGTACCCCGTTTTCTTGGGAGAAAGTACGGGAGAGAGTAGTGTTCACCCGCACCCTAAATGTGCGCTCTGCCATAAATTCGCGAAGAAAAAGGGGCAGCCGACCCCGAAAGCCCCAAGAGAGCAGTGAGCGGAGGATGCCTGTCCTCCAACAGGTACCGTTGCTCTCTCCAGATCAAAAAATATTGCTACTGTTTGGCGCTTCCGGAGAAAATTGTTCATGATATAAGTGGAGAGAGCAACAAGATGGTCAACTGCAGAACGATGCTTTCGGAATCCGCATTGGGCATGTGTTAAAAGACCGCGGGATTCCAGCCACCACGCTAAACGGTAATTCACCATACGCTCCAAAACCTTACAGACACTACTCGTGAGAGAAATCGGGCGATAGCTAGAGGGGAGATGTTTGTCCTTTCCAGGTTTCGGAACAGGAACGACGATAGCTTCCCGCCATCGTCTGGGAAAAGTACTGTCGGTCCAAATTCGATTATAAAGGCGAAGGAGGTAACGCAGACCATGGGTTGATAAATGCAGCAACATTTCGACGTGGATACCATCCGGTCCTGGGGCGGAGGAGCGAGAAGAAGAGGGTGCATGTTGGAGTTACCGCATGGAGAAAACAGTATTGTAGCTTTCGCGATTTTGAGAGGAGAAAGCAAGAGGTCGCACTTCCGCTGCACGTTTCTTCGGGAGAAACGCTGGCGGGTAATTTGAAGAGCTCGAAATCTCAGCAAAGTGCTGACCCAACGAGTTAGAAATTGCGACGGGATCCACTAATGTATCATGCGCGACAGTGAGCCCAGAGACCGGGGAGAAACGACAGTGAGCCCAGAGACCGGGGAGAAACTAGGCGCGCCTGAGAACCGTCGAAGCCGACTCCAAACTTCCGAGGAGGGAGTGAAGGTGTTAAATGAGCTAATAAGGAATTTCCAGCTTGCCTTCTTGCTATCGCGGATGACACGACGGCATCGCGCACGGAACTGCTTATAGCGGATACAGTTGGCCAAAGTAGGATGGTGGCGGAAAACGCAGAGAGCACGTCGCCGCTCACGTATTGCATCACGGCATTCCTCGTTCCACCAATGAACTGGGGGGCTCCGGGGCAATTCGGAGGTGCGTGGTATTGAATGTTCCGCAGCTGTAAGAATAACGTCTGTAATATATGTGACCTCATCGTCGACGCTGGGAAAGTGACGGTCATCGAATGTCGCTAGAGACGAAAAAAGTGTCCAATCAGCTTGGGCAAACTTCCAGTGTCGCGGGCGCAAGTATGGCAGTTGAGGCTGCAGTCTAAGGACACATGGAAAGTGGTCACTCGAGTGTGTATCATCAAGGGCGAACCATTCGAAGCGCCGAGCTAGCGGAACAGTACCGACCGCAAGGTCCAAATGAGATAAATTTGTCGTGGAGGCAGACAAAAATGTAGGGACCCCAGCGTTGAGACAAACTAGATCCGCTTGGTGGAAGACGTCTTGCAAGAGTGAGCCACGTGGACAAGGATGTGGAGATCCCCAAAGTGGGTGGTGGGCATTGAAGTCCCCAACCAGCAAATAGGGGGGTGGAAGCTGACCAAGAAGATGAAGGAGATCAGCTCGTGCCATTGGTGTGGACGATGGAATGTATACAGTACAAAGAGAGAACGTGTATCCGGAAAGGGAAAGACGGACGGCGACAGCTTGGAAGGAAGTGTTTAAGTGGATGGGGTGAGAATGGAGAGTTTCATGGAGAAGAATCATGAGTCCTCCATGTGCTGGAGTGCCTTCAGCAGAGGGGAGATGATATCAGATGGACTGAAAATGAGGGAGAACAAAGCGGTCATGGGAACACAGCTTTGTTTCCTGAAGACAGAAGATGACTGGCGAGTAGGATCGTAAGAGGATGGACAATTCATCCCGATTGGCTCGAATACCGCGGATATTCCAGTCGATAATGGACATAGGGTGAACAGAAAATGGAGGAATGTGACTAAGGTTGCTGTCAACTCAACGATGCTCGGAGCTTGCGACCGACAGCATGGAATGGCATTCAGCCGAAGGCAGAAGATCCTGATCCATAGGTTGTTCAGGATCAGCTCCTGCCACCAGCGATCGGCCAGTTGATCGGCCGCCAGCAGTGCGCCTCGGCGACACAGAAGACGGCCGAGGGCGATTTCCGCCAGGTGATGCTGTAGATGGGACACGCCTTGGCGGAGAAGGAGAGGAACTGGGTTTCTTTGTAGCCTTCTTTGAAGTATGATGTTTAGATGAAGGAGGAAGCGATGGTTGGGAAGTTGCGGTACGTAAAAACTCTTCACGAGTATACTCTTTTTTCGAAGTCTTGGTATCTGACTTGTGGGCTCGAGATTTAGCAGAACCCGACGAAGGGTGAGCCAGAGAGTGGGCAGGCGAAAGTGGTGAGGTTGAATGGGCGATCTTTGCGCTGGCCGATCTGACGAGCGTGGCACTAAAGGTGAGGTCGCAAGTCTGCGTGGCTGCCTCCTTTGTTGGCTGAGGAGAAGCAAGGACAGTGCTGTATTTTCTTGTCTGAGGCACGGTGGGCTGTCGACTGGCGAATAATTTTCGAGCAGCAAAGGCCGATACCTTTTCCTTCACTCTGATTTCCTGGATGAGCTTTTCGTCCTTAAAAACGGGGCAATCTCGAGAGGAAGCAGCGTGGTCATCCATACAGTTGATGCAGCGAGGGGATGGAGGTGGCCAAGCACCCTCATGGGCATCCTTGCCACACGTAACACATTTGGCCGGATTGGAACAGGAGTGGCTGGTGTGATTGAACAGCTGACACCGATAGCAACGCGTAGGGTTTGGGACGTAAGGGCGAACGGAAATTATCTCATAGCCTGCTTTGATTTTCGATGGGAGTTGAACTTTGTCAAATGTCAAGAAGACAGTGCGGGTTGGAATGATGTTCGTGTCAACCCTTTTCATAACTATGTACAGCCGTTATGCCCTGGTCAGACAGGTAGTGCTGAATTTCTTCGTCAGACAATCCATCGGGGGAGCGTGTATAAACGACTCCACGCGAGGAATTTGAAGTACGGTGCGGTTCCACCCGGACAGAGAAGGTGTGTAGTAGTGAAGTACGAAGCAATTTTTGTGCCTGGAGGGCACTGACTGTTTCTAACAATAGGGTGCCATTCCGTAATCTGGAACAAGACTTTACAGGACCTGCAATTGCGTCGACACCTTTCTGAATAATGAAAGGGTTGACCGTGGAGAAGTCGTGACCTTCGTCAGACCGAGAAACAACAAGGAACTGTGGCAACGATGGAAGAACTGTCTGTGGCTGAGACTCATTGAACTTACGCTTGTGAGCAGACATAGTGGAAGGTGAGGAAACCATTGTGGAAGAATCTCACATGATTACCGGCGTCTCCGATGGCGCGCTCCTCCCTTGTGGGGGCCCTCTCTGAGGGCACTCCCGCCTTAGGTGATAGTTCACACCTCAGGTCACACCTCCCAACAAACGGACGGAGGGACCAATCGGCACTTTCGGAAGGTATCAGCTCGGGTAATTACCCTTTCCTGGGCCTGGCCGTTACCAGGGGGTACGTACGTGTCCTACCTGTCTACCCGGGGCGGGGAATTACGCGTTACCCCGTCACCGGCTACGCATGGAAGTGCGTGGGTCGGCCTTCAGACACGCACAGGGAGGAAAAAAGAGAAAGGGAAAGGAAAGAACAGGGGTCTCAAACGCCGCAGCGGAGAAAAGGGCAAGGAAAAGAGGTAAGGAAAAGAGGAGGACAGAGGAAGGACGAAGACTTGCAAGTGTAGAAAGCAAGGAATTTGTAACAGTTTCGAGCGTCCGTCTCCGGACGTAGGCACAAACCATACTCCCAGAGGGGGAGAAAGGGAAGGAAAGAGCCAGAGGTGCGGGGGGGGGGGGGGGCGAAGATGGGGGACGGGGAAGGATGCGGAAAGGGAAGGTATGCAGCCAGAAAGGAAGGAGGGCCACATTAGCTCGGGGTCCCGTGCTCGCTACGCGTGTATCCACAAAAGAGTTGTGGACCCCCTGGAGGGGTTAATATGGATTGGGGGAGAGAAATGGAAGAGGAAGCCGTCTGGTAGAATTTTGCACAGAGCATAACTTAATCACAGCTAACACTTGGTTTAAGAATCATGAAAGAAGGTTGTATACATGAAAGAACCCTGGAGATACTAAAAGGTATCAGATAGATTATATAACGGTAAGACAGAGATTTAGGAACCAGGTTTTAAATTGTAAAACATTTCCAGGGGCAGATGTGGACTCTGACCACAATCTATTGGTTATGACCTGTAGATTAAAACTGAAGAAACTGCAAAAAGGTGGGAATTTAAGGAGATGGGACCTGGATAAACTGAAAGAACCAGAGGTTGTACAGAGTTTCAGGGAGAGCATAAGGGAACAATTGACAGGAATGGGGGAAAGAAATACAGTAGAAGAAGAATGGGTAGCTTTGAGGGATGAAGTAGTGAAGGCAGCAGAGGATCAAGTAGGTAAAAAGACGAGGACTAGTAGAAATCCTTGGGTAACAGAAGAAATATTGAATTTAATTGATGAAAGGAGAAAATACAAAAATGCAGTAGGTGAAGAAGGCGAAAACGAATACAAACGTCTCAAAAATGAGATCGACAGGAAGTGCAAAATGGCTAAGCAGGGATGGCTAGAGGACAAATGTAAGGATGTATAGGCTTGTCTCACTAGGCGTAAGATAGATACTGCCTACAGGAAAATTAAAGAGACCTTTGGAGATAAGAGAACCACTTGTATGAACATCAAGAGCTCAGATGGAAACCCAGTTCTAAGCAAAGAAGGGAAAGCAGAAAGGTGGAAGGAGTATATAGAGGGTCTATACAAGGGCGATGTACTTGAGGACAATATTATGGAAATGGAAGAGGATGTAGATGAAGACGAAATGGGAGATACGATACTGCGTGAAGAGTTTGACAGAGCACTGAAAGATCTGAGTCGAAACAAGGCCCCGGGAGTAGACAACATTCCATTGGAACTACTGACAGCCTTGGGAGAGCCAGTCCTGACAAAACCTTACCATCTGCTGAGCAAGATGTATGAGACAGGCGAAATACCCTCAGACTTCAAGAAGAATATAATAATTCCAATCCCAAAGAAAGCAAGTGTTGACAGATGTGAAAATTACCGAACAGTCACTTTAATAAGCCACAGCTGCAAAATACTAACACAAATTCTTTACAGACGAATGGAAAAACTAGTAGAAGCCGACCTCGGGGAAGATCAGTTTGGATTCCGTAGAACTGTTGGAACACGTGAGGCAATACTGACTAAGACTTATCTTAGAAGAAAGATTAAGGAAAGGCAAACCTACGTTTCTAGCATTTGTAGACTTAGAGAAAGCCTTTGACAATGTTGACTGGAATACTGTCTTTCAGATTGTGAAGGTGGCATGGGTAAAATACAGGGAGCGTAAGACTATTTACATTTTGTGCAGAAACCAGATGGCAGTTATAAGAGTCGAGGGACATGAAAGGGAAGCAGTTGTTGGGAAGGGAGTAAGACAGGGTTGTAGCCTCTCCCCGATGTTATTCAATCTGTATATTGAGCAAGCAGTAAAGGAAACAAAAGAAAAATTCGGAGTATGTATTAAAATCCATGGAGAAGAAATGAAAACTTTGAGGTTCGCCGATGACATTGTAATTCTGTCAGAGACAGCAAAGGACTTGGAGGAGCAGTTGAACGGAATGGATACCGTCTTGGAAGGAGGATATAAGATGAACATCAACAAAAACAAAACGAGGATAATGGAATGTAGTCGAATTAAGTCGGGTGATGCTGAGGGAATTAGATTAGGAAATGAGAAAGTAGTAAAGGAGTTTTGCTATTTGGGGAGCAAAATAACTGATGATGGTCGAAGTAGAGAGGATATAAAATGTAGACTGGCAATGGCAAGGAAAGCGTTTCTGAAGAAGAGAAATTTGTTAACATCGAGTATAGATTTAAGTGTCAGGAAGTCATTTCTGAAAGTATTTGTATGGAGTGTAGCCATGTATGGAAGTGAAACATGGACGATAAATAGTTTGGACAAGAAGAGAATAGAAGCTTTCGAAATGTGGTGCTACAGAAGAATGCTGAAGATTAGATGGGTAGATCACATAACTAATGAGGAAGTATTGAATAGGATTGGGGAGAAGAGAAGTTTGAGGCACAACTTGACCAGAAGAAGGGATCGGTTGGTAGGACATGTTCTGAGGCATCAAGGGATCACCAATTTAGTATTGTAGGGCAGCGTGGAGGGGTAAAAATCGTAGAGGGAGACCAAGAGATGAATACACTAAGCAGATTCAGGAGGAGGTAGGTTGCAGTAGGTACTGGGAGATGAAGAAGCTTGCACAGGATAGAGTAGCATGGAGAGCTGCATCAAACCAGTCTCAGGACTGAAGATCACAACAACAAACATTGGTTGATACAGTTGTTGCATATCTTCCTGAGTAATATCGTTCTAAATGACGTCCAACTGGCATGTTAGATCTTCAAAATCCCGCGATGGTTGGAGGACCCCACCCCTACTTCTCTAAACATTCTCAGTTGTGGAGAGATGTGGCGCTCTTGCTGACCAAGGTACAGTTTCACAAGCACGAAGACAAACGGTAGAGAATCTCGCCATGTGCGGGCGGGCGTTCTCTTGCTGAAATGTAAGCTCAGGACGGCTTGCCATGAAGGGCAAAAAAAAAGGGGTGTCGGATATCGTCAACGTACTGTTGTGCTGTAAGGATGCCGCGGATGACAATCGAAGTAGTCCTGCTGTGAAAAGAAGTGGCACCGCACTCATGGTTGTCGGCGAGTCGTGTGATGGACGACAGTCACGCTGGTATCCCACCGCCGTCCGAAGCGTCTCGAGACACGGGTTTGCTGGTCACCGGGTCCCTTCTGATTGCACACACTTTTTCCAGTGCTTCTGCAATTGATCGTAACATTTATCGAACTCATATTCTGTAATATCCCCCCAGACCCTCGTCACAGCTTTTTGGACATCTTGTGTTGTTTGAAAATGGTGTCCCTTGACCGCCGTTTTGACTCTTCGAAATAGAAAAAAGTCGCACGGAGCGTTATCTGGTGAGTAAGGTGGCTGTGGTAGTACTGAAATTTGTTTTGAGGTTAAAAACTGCTGTACTGACAGAGCATTATGGGAGGGCGCATCATTGTGATGCAGAATTCAATTATCAGCAATGTTGGCACAGACACTAAGAACTCTTTTACGAAGTCTGTCTAAAATTTCTTTGCAGTAATATTGCTTAACTGATTGTCCAGGAGGCACCCACTCTTTATGAACAATTCCCTTGGAATCAAAGAAGCACACAAGCATGCATTTCACTTCTGACTTTGACATGCGAGCTTTTTTTGGTCTGGGTGATCCCTTTGAGCACCATTGCGAACTTTGGCGTTTTGTCTCTGGATCGCACTGAAAACACCAACTATCATCACCAGTGATAACACGGCTCAAAAATTCTGGATTGATTTCCGTTTGCTCTAACAGAACGGCTGCCACATTTTTCCGTTTTTCTCGCTGTTGTGGTGTGAGATTTTTGGGGGCCATTTTTGTACAAATCTTTCTCATACGAGGATCTTCAGTTATTATTAGACGAACTGTTTCTCGATTGATGTTCAGTTCTTCTGCAACCATTTTCACGGATAATCTTCGATCAGATCGTACAAGTTCATGCACCCTGGCCAAGTTGACATCCGTCCGTGAGGTTGATGGTCGTCCACTGTGGTCTTCATCTTCAACCTTCGTGCTGTCTTCACTAAACATTTTATGCCAACAAGAAACTTGTGCTCTTGACATAACCTCCTCTCCAAAAGCCTTCTGAAGCTTACCGTAAGTTGCCGTCGCGTTTTGACCCAATTTAACGCAAAAAGAAATGGGATACCGTTGCGCAATATTATGCAGCTCCATTTCCATGACGAGAGACACAAACACGTGCTAACTTATTACAGCACGACTCACGACTGAGCAGTTGCATCGATGTGCCGCTTAGACTAGAAGCAGCTTATAGACCAAGGTCAAAGATATTGTGCCTACACAAGCCTGCAGGGTTGCCACATCTAGCAAAGAAAATCAGTCTCATTACTTTATTGCCGCACCTCGTATATAAGAGTCTCCGTAAAGCTCTCACAGTTACTTAAAGTTCCTGTGACGATAAGCGCAGCTCTTCATTAGATATAATGGATATCCTCCTTTAATCCAAATTGGTATGGGTTCCAGGCTCTTGAGCAATGCTCGAGAATCGATTTTACTCATGTTTGTAAGCCAATTCTTTGTTGATTAGTTGCACTACCTAAAGCTACTTCCAATGACCTTGTTCAGCCATCTCCTTTTCCTACAATTTTACTTGGTCATTCACTTTAATCACTCAGGTATGTTATGGCTGATAGTGTTTCCAACGATATACCAGAAATAACGTATTTTAACAATAATGTACATCTCTGCCTATTAATGCATTATATGTTCGATTTATTTGTGTTCAGGATTAGATGCCAGTCCTTGTATCAATCATCAATCCTCCAGAAGTCTTCCTGAATTTCGCTATAGGCTTCAGACAACAGCATCGTCTGCGAACACCCTCTTTGATCTTGTGTGCAAAACTTAAGGAAGAAAGTAACTTTCACATGATCCGTTACTGTCTAGTAACGTAGCTCGAAGAACCTTGCACCAGACACAGGAAGATCTTGTATGGTATAGGTCAGAAGGTAACGCAAGGAGACGAACAGAAATGGAAATTTTATTCAGAGTCAATAATTGCACTGAAATCATCGCTATTCCTCAAGGAAATTGAAAATTGAAATTTGTGGTAAGGTCTTATGGGACCAAACTGCTGAGGTTATCGGTCCCTAACTTAAACGAACTTACGCTAAGGACACACACCACGACAAGGCGTCCCAGACAGCTCCGCTACCCCGTGCGGCTGATTCCTGATGGTCCCCTGCAGGTTACTAACTGAGGGACGCAGCTTTTAATAGGGTGCGTGATGACCACGGACTGCAGTGCATGCTGTGCAACGTGCTTCCGTGGTGACCACAAGGTTGGTAAGGAGTTCTTGTGGCAGGGTCTTCCATTTCTCCAACAGCACGGTTGACAACTGCTGGACGGCCGTTGGTGCGAATGGACGTGTTGCAATACGTCTCCCCAACACATCCCACACGTGCTCGATGGGATTCAAGTTGGGCGAACGCGCAGGCCAGTGCACACTTCGGACATCCTCTCGTTCCAAGAGCTCCTCCACCCGCTCTGTTCGATGCGGTCGCCCACTGTTCGTCCATAAAAATGAAATCAGGGCCGAATGAATCCCTGAAAAGACGCTCATGGAGAATCAGTACACGGTCACAATAACGATCATAGGGGAGAGTAGCGTGTTCAAAGACTTGTATGTCAGTATGCCCAAGCGACATTATGCTTCTCACACCCGAGCATGTGGACAACCAATTGCTGATGTATACAAATGATCTACGTGATAATATGAGCGGCCCCCTTACATTGTTTGCAGATGGCGCTGTAACTTACCGTCTAGTAAAATCATCAGACGATGAATTCTGATTAAAAAATGATCTAGAGAGATATCTGTATGGTGCGGAAAGTGACAATTAGCACTAAACAAAGAAAAGTGCGAGGTCATTCACATGGATACTAAAAGAAATCCGATAAATTTTGCGTATACGATAAATCGCACATATCTAAGGGCTGTCAATTCGACTAAATACCTACGAATTTCAATTACGAGCAACTTATATTGGAAAGACCACATAGATAATATTGTGGGGAAGGCGAAACAAAGACTGCGCTTTGTTGGCAGAACACTTAGAAGATGCGACAAACCCACTAAAGAGACAGCCTACATTACACTTGTCTGTCCTCTGCTGGAATATTGCTGCGCGGCATGGGATCCTTACCAGATAGGATTGACGGAGGACATCGAAAAAGTGCACAGAAGGGCAGTTCGTTTCGTGTTATCGCGCAATAGGGGTGAGAGTCACTGATATGATAAGCGAGTTGGGGCGGCAGTCACCGAAACAAAGGCGGTTTTCTTTGCGGCCAGATCTATTTACGAAATTTCTATCACCAACTTTCTCTTCCGGATGCGTAAATATTTTGTTGACACCCATCTCCGTAGGGAGAAATGATCATCATAATAAAATAAGAGAAATCAGAGCTCGACCGGAAAGATTTAGGTGTTCCTTTTTCCCGCACGCCATTTGAGGGTGGAATGATAGAGAGGTAGTATGAAAATGGTTCGATGAACCCTCTGCCAGGCGCTTAAGTATGAATTGCAGAGTGACCATGTAGATGTAGATCATGTTCGACAATGTTCCTGGGCACATAACGTGTTCCCAGCTCTCACCATAAGCGGATACGTCCAGAATCACTACAAGGACTGAATTTTCTTTCATTTGCGAAGAGCAGGCGACCCATACTCTTGATGATCCAGTCGCTTTGCGCTTGGCACTATCGCAGACGGTGCAGTCCTGTTAAATGCAGTTGCACCCGCTGTTTGACCTGGGTTCGTTCCTTCGCACTGGTGCACATTATGTCTGGTGCTGTAGTGTACAGTGACACGGCGACTATGTGGAAGTAATTTCTTTGCCCGACGACCAGTATCTTGTGTTCCGTAAAGTCCAGCTTTCTACATACGACTGCGAGATCTCTAGCAACATGCTGCCGCACTTTAATTCAGTTCTGACGAGTAAATAATATTAGCTATGTCGTCCTTAAGGTTTACCGAGCAGTGTATGGACTGTAAAAAGTAATGGCTCTGCAACACCTCCTTATGGTACTTCAGAAATTACTTTTATATCTCTCGATTTTGTCCCACTTATAACAGCATGTTGCGATCTGCTTGCTAGGAAATTCTGAATGGAGTCACAAACCCAGCCCGGTACTTGATAAACTTATATTTTGATCATTAAAGATACGGAACGCGGCAATAACCTGATTGCCTTCGTCTACAGCTCTTTGGATTTCATGAACCAACAGAGGGAGATGAGTTTGTCAAGATCTCTATTAACGGAACCCATGTTGATTTTACTCAAGAGATTTTCGTTCCCCAAAAGCATCATAATGCGGAACCGTAAACATGTTCCATAATTCTCCAACAGACTGGCGTCAGTGAGATAATGCTATAATTATATACAGAGTGAGTCAGGTGAGAGGTAGGACCCCTTTTACTTTGTGAACCGTTAAACAAATCGAAACGCGGTTCTCGGCAAATGCTAGAGCGTCGAGGAGCACGTATGTTTTTATTTGGTTAAGGTTTTTAGCGCTGGTATCAACTGAGATATTGAAGTAAATGAAAATGTTTTTTAAATGAAAGAGTATACTTTTTATAACTGCATTATGTAGCTCTTGTTAATGTTGACGTTGAAACCGATCGTAAAAAATTCGAGAAACGTTTTAGAATGTGAGAGGACAGTGGCCGGACACGCCATTCGTGTTGCAAACACTGCCAGGCAGGCGCCTCGGACGTGGCTGCGTAGTTGTATTGTACACCGTATCGTAGGCCTGCCCTACGAGAATAAAGCTTTATTTCCCCCTGAACCAACTTGCGACCCAGATGAAGATTCACCTACGAATACTGTATACGGAAATACGAGATAGGCTAGAATCTAGTGAATCACAAAGCGCTTAGGAAAACCATTTCACGTTTGTGTTTCCTCCCATATTTACGTGAGCTGAAATAGAGAAATCAAATATTCATTCTTCAAAAATAAACAAGTCTTATTAGCTGAAGAAAATCAGTTACTGTATAAAATATATAAATCTTAGAAGTAAGATTTAACTTTTCTTTTCCTGTACGTGACCGTGTACGTCTTAGAGGTAAAATGCATGCTGTCGGACAACTCTCTCTACCTACACTGCTCTAAATTATATCATATTTGAACTAAGCATTCTTTTAAAATATTTTGGTGACCACCTGTACACCGCGAAATCAATATTCTTCTTAACGAAACCTCGTTTCATGCTGAAACTAAGTACTCAACGACAAGGTTACCAGCTACGTGCAATACACGCTGTCGACTTATTTGACATTGCGATGCAATTTCGTACACACGTTAATGATATAAACAATTTACTAACAATGTTTTGGTAACCATCTAAATCACGACACAAATTTCGTTTTCTAAAAAAGTAGCTGTTCTCCTTTATTTAAGCATGTGCTCAAACTGTTGACCATGGACTCAAAGGCACATTTACAATCGCCATTCGAAAGAACGATGAAATTACAATGGATGAAATGGTAGAGCATGCACTGGCGATTCGACGACACATATCGTCTGTCGTAGTTGGGTCTTCCACATAGACTGCGTCTTTGAGTGCTCCCCAAAGAAGGAAATCGAGAGAAGTCAAATCGTGGGGCCCTTGCAGGCCATTTGAAAACAGAATTTCGTCCTATTCAGCGTCCAGAAAAGTTCTCATTCAGTATTGTCGTTGCAACAGGGGACGAGTCAGCTGGACAACCGGACAACCGTCGTGTTGCAGCCACACGCACTGTCGAATATCCAGTGGTACCTCTCTTAGAAGAACCAATTGGATGTTCGTCAAAAAGTGTACGAACGTCTGTTTAGAATGCCTGAGATGAAGTAAGGTCCCACAATGTAATTTCCTATGATGCTGCACCATACATTTACTCTCCACGTCCGTTGATGTGGCACCTGACGAAACCAGTGTCAATTTTCGGCTGCCCAGCAGCGCATGTTATGCAAATTTACATTAGCGTGGTTAGTAAACGTTGCTTCGTCGGTAAAGAGCACGCTTTGGAAAAACATGGGGTCGTCTCTCAGTTGCAGACGGGCAAATGACAGAATTCCGTACGACGTTCGAAATCACGGTCGTCGAGTGCGTGACGTAGCGACGAATGGCAGGGACGGAAATTCTGTCGCCGGCCACTGTGGCCGAACAGTTCTAGGTGCTTCAGTCCGGAACCACGCTGCTGCTACGGTCGCAGGTTCGAAACCTGCCTCGGGCATGGATGTGTGTGATGTCCTTAGGTTAGTTAGGTTTAAGTAGTTCTAACTCAGGGGGACTGATGACCTCAGATGAGTGCTTAAGGCCATTTGAACCATTTGAAATTCTGTCAATGCAGGATGCGAATGACAAGTCTGGCTGATTCGACATTCCTTGGGAATATGTAGCGCTCCACAGCATGGATCCATTTGTGTTCTCTGCCAGTTGCAGTCTTTTTTCTTGTCTAATTTTTGACGTTCAAGCAGCCTGTCCGCACTAGGGCCTTGATAATTCGTGCAATTGCCTAGCGCGTCGAACATTGGCGATCCGGGGCCTATAACGCTGCAAAGTTTTTACGGCATTTCTTTTACGTTCACCATATAAAAGTCGTATACCCAATTTCTCCTCATTGGTGTACATGTCTGCAAGCAACGAATGTTTAAGCAGAAATGAACAGCCTGCAGTGCAGCCAATTAAACTGGCAAATGTGTTGACATTCTGACACAGTGTAGCACGAGGGCTCTGCTTGGCGATGTCTGTACCACTAATGCCGATTCCGGCAGCCGTGCTCTCAAATTCTAAGATATTTCTCGAATTTTTTAAAAACAGGCTTCAACGTCAACATTAATGAACGCTATATCACTTAATGGTCTTCTCAAGAGCTATCGAATTGTCATTGTTCTTCGGAGATGCTGCCCAGGACTCGCCGAAATGGCGGAAAATGTTTGACCAATCTGACTTGAGTGTTTGGCAAATGAGTACTTTTACTTGGACGACAAACCCAGCAATGATTCTAAAACAGCGAAGAGAAGCTCAATAGCTGGGTTAAATTCCAGGCTGAACAGAAGAAAACGTTTGTCGAGGACCAGCAGCAAGCCCGCTTAGCGGAAGAATTGATGAAGAACAGCGCGCACCGTCAAGGGGAAATAACGCAGTCCTACCTACAGAATGTTTTGGCATTACACACTGTGAATGTAAGTATGACAGGAGCTGACATTTGAAGAATGGAGTTCCAGTACACATGTACAAACCTCTCCTGGTAAATGCGAACTAACATCCCAAAGATTTTCGGGCTCGCATGCGGTTCCCCTTCGTCGAAATGTCTTGGCTCAAACTCGTCTAGGGGTTGAACTGCACGTGTCACATTACACGCGCATCGCGAATTACAAATCAAATATTCCGTTCGTTAACTACGAGAAAACTTAAAAGTTCACACCAGGCGCGCGGCTGCTCACCGCTCAGAGACAAAGTCCCGCGATACCACACCGAGGAATTTTCTAAGTTGTTTCACTTCCTAGCTGCCTAAAGACCGACCGTCCGCTTTCGCGTCTCCACCAGCACTGTACCCTTCGGTGTCTAGACCAAACTGTCCCTCTGCCTGTCACCCGCCGCGTTTCCCGGGCGCCGAACATCCTCGCTCCACTGAACGGTGCTCCCGAAGCCGTCCATCTCATTGGCTACGGCTTATTCTACATTATTTTACATTTTAATATATTTAAATAATCAAAGCTTGATCACTTTCATGTTCTAAATAAAGTAACAATAATATCCATTACATAATAAACGTTAAATTCCTTTACACAAAACCAATACAGTTTCCGTCTTAACTTTGAATTTCACGGCCAGTAGCCTTGCACCAATGTGCTTTCTGATAAATAAATAAATAAATAAATAAAGAACAAAAGTAACTATTATGCACTAAACTTTAGAACAAGTATTCTATTACCTTATGATTCAATAAGGTGTCATGCTGTCATCGTTCAGTGTGTCTTGTGTGGAGGAAATGATATCTGATGCTTAACTGAAAATACAGATAATTTAAATTTACTGTATCTTTTAAACCAATAAAGTTAGAGAGTTGATATTTACAACATTTGTCAAAGCGTTCAGATTTTAACATTCAGATCTTTGTTAGAAAACTTGTTAATTTCACTTTAACCTTAAATCCTAAACTATTATAGATATGATCAATATTAAAGTTTTATTTGGATCACCACGGAAATTTATGAAGGATGGTACATTAAAATTACTGTGGCTCCATTCCCCGAATTACTACAGAATTGAATAGTTTTCATAAATGTTTCCCTTTATGGTCGACCTTAGGTCCACCATATTTAACACTGCTACGTCTCCCTGGCCACAAACGGCTTGTACGGGATTTTCCTATGATGTAGGTTCTCGTCTGTCTCACTCGCACACTACAGCGCTTAGGCCTTATTCAGCAAATTGACGTCTATGAATTTCCCCATCTCGTGGCGAATCTGCAATCTTTGTGCCACGCGCTTCTGGATGACAGGGTTCGTTTCACAATTCCTGAAGGCTCAATTTTTCGGCCATGTATTTAAATGAGAGCGAAATGCTCGTTAACTCACATAAAGCATGTCAGGACAATCGCTGAATTCATCAAGTGGTGCCAGCACATCGAGGAAATGCAACAGAAAAATAGTAGGGCTAAGGAGGTATGACTGACTCCAGAGGGAAGTTGTAGAAGACCACCTCAAACTCCCCCGTCATACACCAGGTAGTGAGAAGAGATACAGCATTTTATGACAACCAGAATTGTTGGACCGACTAAGCAGGAGATAACAGCTATGAATGTCTACCCTGCGTGTCATGAGGTAGTAGAGAATGTTGAATACGCTGTGTCAGTCTGTAGTGCGAATCTCCGCCACCAGTCGAACACATAAGGAGGAATTGACTTGGCCAACTTTGACGTAGACGCAGTCTTCAAACAACAATGCAGCATCCGACCAACGTAGGTACAACCATATCCTCTGCCAAGAATAACGTCCCACAGAAGACCAGACCGAAGGCAAAACGCTGGCGATTTTCCACTGCGGACGCCCTGGACCCGTTGTGCGATACTGCAGAGAGAGAAGACGAGTTTTGGACGGCTACTACGCCAGCAGATCTTAACCTTCGTAACTGTTCTATTCATGTCAGCTAACTGCAGACGACTATAGTCGACCTATGGGACGAAACTCATGGCCTTCCCCTGCACGCAGTCATTCCCACATATCACACGCAGCTGTTCCCCGTCGTGAAACAGAGGTACCAGCTGCTCGCCTTGCCGCCGATTTCAGGAAAACTAAGCGAGGCGACCGTCTACAGAGGTGAGGCCACCACAGATACAATTCCTGGATGGACGACGGCCATTAGCATGTCAGAAAACATCACTGAAATTATCATCGAAGGTCAACCTGTCCAGGTGTTAGCTCAGGGGACCCCTTTTCTGCAACGTCAGATGCTAATTGTTGTGAGCTAAAGAAGACTGTGCTGAAAGTCTCTAATGGGAAATTCGTCCAACCCACAGGATCGTGTATTGCAAGAACAATCCTTCGAATTTGTCGTCTTAACAGAGAATGTAGCCATGATGTTATCCTCGTCTGAACAGAGAATGTAATCATGGCGTTATTTTCTGACAGCATTTCTTGCACCATCATAAGCAGTCATAGAACGTGGAAGATCAGAGCTCCAGGCTGACAAAGCTGGTCCAACAATCATAAATAAAAAAGATTGCTCTGGGTCATTGTTTTCCATTGAAGACATTGATAACCCGCCATCATCAACGAACCGAGTTCCAGTCATAACTGGGAAGCTTTTGTCAATTGCAGAAACCTACTCAAGCTCACAAAAGAAATATACGTGCCAGAGAATATCATAAGCATTGTAGTTCGCCAAGAGAACTTTGGATCGATAACTGTCACGAACACCCACGACTAATTCGCTTAGGGGCAGCTGAACCAGTCTATGAAGGGCAGCTTAGCGTCATCGATGAAGAATTCTGCTCAGCTGTCACTAAAGACCATGCAGGCGAGGAGGCTACTATTGACCTGCCAATAGTATCTGGCCTGACCGAATGAGATAACCATTCTGCGTCAATTTTCGGACGCTTCCAAATAGGAACTGCAAAAAAGCCTGATCAAGTGGCCCGTGGTATAAAGCGTATTTACACTGGGGATCATCCACCAATTAGCGCTCATATAAAGTGTCGCTGACTGAACGACAGAATATCTGGGAGCAAGGGGAGGATCATTATTGTTCTTTTACCGGATGCCATTAAAAATGACAAGAACATGGAAAAGGCGAAGAAGCTTAACGATCATTTACTGATAACAAAAGTTACATGAGTTACGTGGATGATTTATTACTGTACATGTCATGATCCCTCCGCTATTTCATAAATATCTGTTACAGTTGGTAATGGTGCTGTTCATTTAGGTAACAACATATTTAGTCGGGAATACGAGAGTTGTGCCGAGTGGTTCTAGGCGCTTCAGTCCGGAACCGCGCTGCTGCTACGGCCGCAGGTTCGAATCCTGCACCGGGCGTGGATATGTGTGATGTCTTTAGGTTGGTTAGGTTTAAGTAGTTCTAAGCCTAGAGGACTGATGACCTCAGATGTTAAGTCCCATAAGGCTCAGAGTCATTTGAACCATTTTTGAATACGAGAGCAGGGCTATAACTTAATCAAATGGTTCAAATGGCTCTGAGCACTATGCGACTTAACTTCTGAGGTCATCAGTCCTCTAGGCTTAGAAGTACTTAAACCTAACCAACCTAAAGACATCACATACATCTATGCCCGAGGCAGCATTCGAACCTGCGACCGTAGCGGTCGCTCGGCTCCAGACTGTAGCGCCCAGAACCGCACGGCCACTCTGGCCGGCTAACTTAATCATGTGCAGTCTGATTTATCAGGCTATAGGGAACTAGACGGCCCTCATACCAGATTGACACACGTGACATATACAAGGGATTCATGTGGCAATTAATCTGCTAGGATTTGATAAAGCTGGGACGTAAGACCAAGTGCAAGTTGCGGAGGAAGACAGAGGTATGAGTTTGTGCCCACACGAATTCATTACTGTCATATAAAAGGCCAGATACCTTCCATAAACGTGGGTAATCATTCCTCTTCTTTATTAACACCTCGGTTAGTTTTATGGTAGTGTGTACATTTACAATAGGGCGCGGAGGGGGGGGGGGGACAATAGATGTTAGCAGAATTCTTATAACTCCGTCAAAAGTTGGGCGCATCTAGATTCATTGAACTCAGAAAGAAAAAGTCGGTGCAATTAATATTGTTAAAATGAAGCAGCATGAACGTCAAGCACAGACGGTGATGGACTGCCAGAATATATCAGTCATACAACGGAAATACCAACTAAATATAGGTCAAACAAATAAATAAAATGCAATTCGCGGATACAAGGAATATTGAATCTCTCGTAAATTACGTCAGTTAATCTCACACTACAGATTTTAACATAGACCTTGGACCTAACGGCCACTTATCACAACAAAGCATGTTACACAAGGTACCTTCAATCACAAGATTTTACGCCAAAAATGCTGAATAATCACTATTCGCCTATATTATGGACTGTTGTGATGAACAACCGATCTGAACTAACAAAAATGTCAAGTCGAGATAACTTTATAGAATACTTTGCTCGCGACCTAAGAACAGAGCAGGTAAACACATCCATAACTTCCAACTCCGGCCGGACAGTGACCCAAAAGCATTGGCTCTACTGTGCCTCTATCCTAGAGGGCTGGCGGGGGAAGGCAGAGGCTCCTGTTGCCAATATCCGCATTTTGTACCGGGCGGAGCTTTCATTTCCTGCCACAGAGCAGTGTCTCTGGTCCTACGTCAAGCAGTTGAAAAGATAAATTGGTACTAGAGCCCAGTGACACTATGGTACCCTCAGCTACCAAGGAGTGTGTCTCACAACATTCGTTTTCTCTCAGTTACACAGCCGCACATACAAACACATTGGTGGGAAAGGAATTAGGGATGAGGGGGATCAAGAAAAAAAATAAATAAACGTACATCCATGTATTCCTCCTTATCAGAGACTCAGCAAGTTAAGTTACCATGAAGAAAGCAAAAAGAAATAATGGAAGTAACAAGTTGCTGACAATACATTGTGGGACAAGGTTCCAACAGCTTTAATCAAAGTGTGATCTATTGGCCCCTTTCAACATGAATGGATTCTCAGGGAGTCCTTAAGTCCTTACGGTGGCACTCGTGAAGAAGAAGGATGGTACATGGCGACTGCTTCGACTGCTGACGACTGAATAAAATCACGAAGATTGCTTGAAAGGAGCAAAGTATTGCTGAACTATGGAGATGCAGACAGGCTAGTGGCAGATGGAGGTTTATGACACTGACCGGAGAGAAACTGCCTTCATAACGTCTAACGGCCTCTATGAGTTTAAAGTTATACCTTTTGGACTTTGTGCTGCTCCAACCATTTTCGTATGTATGATAGACACCCGGCTTCAGCACTGTAAATGGACAAATTGTTTTGGAAATTCGTGGTAAGTTCCTATGGGACCAAACTGCTGCGGTCATCGGTCCCTAAGCTTACACACTACTTAATATAACTTTAATTAACTTACGCTAAGGACAACACTCACACCCATGCCTGAGGGAGACTCGAACCTCCGACGGGGGAAGCAGCGCGAACCATGACAAGGAGCCCAAGACCGCACGGCTACCCCGCGCAGCTGGGACACCTTGTCTTCCCGCTGCCGCGAGCTCCCGCTCAGTAGCGTGACGTCGCACGTTTTGAATACGCGAGTGCAATTGGCCGTTGTCGACTGCCGTTGTCCACTATTACCATCATTCTGTGGTGGAAGCGTGTACACATCTTCAGCACCGGAATCCAAATTTCATTAAATTTCACGCCCTCCTCCTTCCTACTGAAATTCCTGGGGTGTTTCACATTTTCTATGCTTCTCTGTATAGCCTTTCGTGGTATCCGCTTGTGGCTGCGAGTACTTGAGTCCCATCAAAATGAATGTGGTGGTCTCCTGACTGTAAAGCATGTTCCGCAACAGCTGATCTGTCAGTCTCCCCTCTTTTGCAATTGCCCTTGTGATCTTGGAGTAGTTTTCTGACAGTTCTGTTTGTAGTACCCACATGCACTCCCCCACAACTTCACGGAATCCTATAAATTCCAGGGACATGAAAGGGAAGGAGTGGTTGGGAAGGGAGTTAGACAGGATTGTAGCCTCTCCCTGATGTTATTCAATCTGTATATTGAGCAAGCAGTAAAGGAAACAAAAGAAAAATTCGGAGTAGGTATTAAAATCCATGGAGAAGAAATGAAAACTTTGAGGTTCGCCGATGACATTGTAATTCTATCAGAGACAGCAAAGGACTTGGAAGAGCAGTTGAACGGAATGGATACCGTCTTGGAAGGAGGATATAAGGTGAACATCAACAAAAGCAAAACGAGGATAATGGAATGTAGTCGAATTAAGTCGGGTGATGCTGAAAGAATTAGATTAGGAAATTAGACACTTAAAGTAGTAAAGGAGTTTTGCTATTTGGGGAGCAAAATAACTGATGATGGTCGAAGTAGAGAGGATATAAAATGTAGACTGGCAATGGCAAGGAAAGTGTTTCTGAAGAAGAGAAATTTGTTAACATCGAGTGTAGGTTTAAGTGTCAGGAAGTCATTTCTGAAAGTATTTGTATGGAGTGTAGCCATGTATGGAAGTGAAACATGGACGATAACCAGTTTGGACAAGAAGAGAATAGAAGCTTTCGAAATGTGGTGCTACAGAAGAATGCTGAAGATTAGATTGGTAGATCATATAACTAATGAGGAGATATTGAATAGGATTGGGGAGAAGAGAAGTTTGAGGCACAACTTGACTAGAAGAAGGGATCGGTTGGTTGGACATGTTCTGAGGCATCAAGGGATCACCAATTTGGTATTGGAGGGCAGCGTGGAGGGTATAAATCGTAGAGGGAGACCAAGAGATGAATACACTAAACAGATACAGAAGGATGTAGGTTGCAGTAGGTACTGGGAGATGAAGATGCTTGCACAGGATAGATTAGCATGGAGAGCTGCATGAAACTAGTCTCAGGACTGAAGACCACAACAACAACACTTTTGAAAGTATTTGTTCCTTGTGGGTATGCCTCCGACAGCAAGCTTACCAATACGTTCTAAAATACCCTGCATGAGAACGTGATTTTGCGGTGCTCAAAGCTCGGGTTCTATTCGTGACAAAACGGTAAGCTCAAGTGTTTTGGTAGTCCTTGGGCTAGGGATCATTCGTATACCCAACAGAGGGATCGTCTTTGTGTCACTGTCCTACAACGCAGAGTCAAAGTATGAATATTACACACTTCCTTCTGCTTAGACAAATCGAGGAAATCGGTTGGTTCTTTTTGCATTTCATGTGGTCGACGGTGGGATGGATGCTCATGGAGGCCTTGTCTTCGAAATATAGTTCCTTGGGAAGCCCTAAAAAGAGCTGTTCTGTATTTTCGCAGTCACTAGCGGTTCAAAACCCAGTTGAGGATTCCAAGATGGCTATGTAGAGGAAATGGCTGAAGTTTTTACGACATATTCCTAAGATCTCAATCTCGAACAACATCGAAAATTTTCTTGATATCTTTATCCCTCTCGCAGATACAGAGGTTCAAAGTTACCCTACTCGTTCACGTAAAATATGCACTTGGAAGTGAAGTAGCTTGATTGGTGATGGGCATACCCGCGATAAATCCGTGATTTAATTAAACTGACGGATATACCTGTGAATTAACAAATCAATGAATGAATGAATGATTCATTTGAGTAAATTCATGGGCCGTTCCTGAGAAAACCCAAAAAAAGTGTTTATCATTTTTCCGCCGTCAGCGGCGGACAAAACAAAAGACACGTATTCCAAGACGACTATGCACAGAAAATGCCTGTAATTTTTACGATACATACCTAAGATCCCGATCTCGAACTGCCTTCAAAATTTTCTTGGTATCTTTATCCGTTCCTAAGATAGAAAGATTCAAAATTAAACTACTTGTATAAGTAAAATATTCACATAAAACTTATTAAATAAAGTGATCGATGATGGCAGGTACATTCGTGACATCCCCTGATTTAAATTCACTGATATACCAGTGATGAATGAATGAATGAATGATGCACTGGCGAAAATTTTGGGGGTATAATTCGTCAAATCTTTATTACCTGTGGGCCTAAAACTTTGAAAATATGTTTTTTTTTCGGCACCAAACCCCAGTCGCGGATTCCAAGACGGTTGTGCACAACAAACAGCTGAACGTTTTACGATATATTCCTATGATCCCGATCTCGAGGACTTTAAAATTTTTGTGATATCTCTATCCATTTTCGAGATAGAGAGGTTGAAAGTTGCTCTACTTGTGCATATAAAATACGCTCGTAAAATACGATGTGAGGCGAAAAGGTAGTTTATAAAGTGGCTTAGCAAGGAGAAATATGATTTACAGTGTCTCAGTTATCATCAGAAGGGTTTTGGGAACTCCGCGTTATAGTACTGAAGCTAATGGAAAATTTTGGTGCTTGTAACATCCGGTTTGAGGTGTAAAATAGGTTTTCTTAGTTTCACGTAAGTAAATTGTCAAAATTTTACAGACTCAAAGTTCTATTTATATGAGTGACATGCCCTGCTGTGGCAGGAAAAAAAAAAGGAACCTGCTGAAAAATGTTCCTATCGGAGAACAAAACGGACGAGTATGTTCCTTTTTACTAATAGACGCTGAGTGAAAAGTGGGGTACAATCCGCCTCATTCTACCTTCCTCAGAACCGTCAAAATTTTTCGCAAAAATATTGGCATGTGAACTTCTTAGCGCTTTTTATACTGTGGGAGAAGGAACCAGTGGCAGTGGGAAAGAGATGGAGAAGTAACAAATACTGGAGGATGACAGACAGTGGTTGTGATGTAAAAAGAGCGAAGGAGACGAAGGCAGTGTGAGAGAAAGTGAGGGACACAGTGGGAGTGAAATATAGTAGACAGTGAGAGAACAGTGCTAGGAAAATTGTGAAGTGTATAGTGGTAGTGAGAGAAGAATGAACAGGAGGAAGCAGAAGTGGGTGAGAACCAGTGATAATGAGAGAGAGTCTATGACAGTGACACGAGGAAGAGAGAGATAGTGACGGTGAGAAGAGACTGTAACATTGGGAAGGAGTGAATGAGATAGTAAAAGTAAGAGAGAGCAAGAGGGAGATAGTGATAGTGACATTAAACAGTTATAGTAGGACGGAACGAAGGCGACTGTGGTTGTGAGACAGGAGACAGTGACAGATGGAGAGCCACAAAGGTAATGAGTGAGTGAGAGTGGCAACTGGGAGTGGGTGGGTAAGAGACTTGCTGCGATGGACTAGTGGGTGTGAGTGAGTTACAGTTAGAGCAACTTGTAGGAGTTGGAGGTAGGCTGCATGTCAACAAGAGTGCGAATATGTTCACATGCCAATATTTTTGCGAAACTTTTTAGTGATGTTGGGGGAGGTAGAATGAGGCAGCTGGTATCCAACTTTGCAGTCATCTAATAAAAAGCATATTCTCCATTTTTTTGCTCCGATAGGAGCATTTTTCAGATAGTCAAACCATTACTTGAGTCGTTCTCAAACTAATGAAATATTTTCATACATAACATTTATAAATTTAGAACTGTTCTCAGTTGTTCAAAATGAAACATTCTCTTGTTGCTACCAAATAACACGTACTGTGTTATCTGTTAGCGAAATTTTTCTCTCTCCCTTCAATAATGTGGCTTGAGCAGCAGCGCCCATAACGTTCATACACAGGCTTGTGCTGTTGCTACATTTCACAGTAAAATAAGAGGAAACCCTACACTGGTTAAAAGGCTGAATTCATCTGAGCCGGATCAAGTGAATTCAAAGGCTCTGGTGGGAAACTGATGACCTGATTGGCAGCTACTTAGCAAGTAATCAAAGACGTAAAGAGTCTAGTGAAGTACTGTTTAAGTGTGCACTTTACATTATCGAGTGTTTCTAAATCTTACATCTATATCTGTATTCTGCGAGTCACTGTGTCTGATGGAGGTTACCTTTGGTACCACTATCATTTTCCCCTTTCCCTGTTTCACAAATGTTGCGTGGGCAGAAACAGTGTCGTAAGTCTCCGTAGGAGCAGCAATTTCTGATTTTCTCGTCGTGGTCATTTCGTGAGGCGCATGTTGGTGGAAGTAGCACGAACTGCGGTTATAAAATATATAAAATAACGAGAGTATTGCTGTAAAACGTTTTATGTGAAAAACATATATATTTAGTTATTGTCACCTTCAATACACTCCACTCCTCCATCCCCACAACGCTCCATGTGAATTTTCCACTGACAGAAACAGTGCGGGATGTCTTCTTCGTTGAGCTCCTTGATGACGCGTGCCGCTTTTTCTTTAATTACTTCAATGGACTGAAATCATTTTCCTTTCAATGTAGATTTGACCTTGTGGGAAAGATAAAAGTCAAATGGTGCTAGGCCAGCCGACTGACGTGGGTGATCTAACACTGGGGTTCTGTACTTCGTTAGAGACCTCTAATAGACAATGAGGCATGAGCCGATGTGTTGTCTTGGTGCAGACTCCCTGATGTGTTGTTCCACAATTCGGGTCTTTTTTTCTTATTTTCTCATGCATTTGAGCAAGAACCTCACGATAGCAATGTTTATTAATACTCTGACCTTCAAGAGCCCAGTGAAGATGCACAACTCCATGAATAGCGGAAAAAGCGATCATCATCGCTTTGAATCTTGATTTGCTCATTGATGCTTTTTTCGCTCTCAGTAAAGTTGGGCCATTCCATTTCATCGATTGGCTCTTATTTCTGAATCATAAGTGAAAAAGCAAGATTTGTCGCATGTTGCTGCTCTTTCCAAGAAATTACGGTCATTTTTAATGGTATTCAATGTGCCAGTACAAACACTTTTACAAGCTTCTTTCTGTCCGATAGTGTGAATTTTCGGCACCAGTTTTGCACTCACTTTTCTCAAGTTAAACTGGTTTTGTTAAGTTTTCCTTACGCATTTTTGTCAATTCCTAAAGTTTCAACAATCGATCGAATACTCAACCGACGATCAGTTCGTACCAAATTATTTACTTTCTGATATTATCCATTTATTATGTTAAAGGGCGTCCCAGGTGTGAGTAATCTTCAACGTCTCCTCGGCTACTCTGGAAACGCTTCAACCACTCAAAAAATCGCGCTAAGGGAGGATAGTCCTGTTAACAGGAAAAGCTGGTCAATGGAGTTACGCTTTTTACAAGATTTGACCGTATGTTGTGTCTAACGGATAAGTAAATCAGAGTATTCAGTGTTTTTCCTAATATTTTACCCAATGGTTAAATAGAAACGCAGTACGAATAATACTATACTGAAGCTAGGACAACGCAATTCCAAGTTTATTTAGTGGTTTAAAACATGTACCAATTGTCGCCAGACTATCCAGGTAGTGAAACAGGGAAGAATTGGAAAAGCAGAAGTATGAATTTCCTACTGTTTAATTTGGTTCTTCAAATAAATACTACTCCACGTAAACAATGTTGGTGCAAACATTGGAATTTCTTTTGACTGCTACACCCCTATACATTACGTTTTTAAAAGAGAAAATTACCAGTAGATAACTTCAGGGATGCTAAGAAAATTGACCAGGGTGGACAAATAGAAAATAATTTTCTATAATAAACAAACTTCAATACTAAGATACTTATATACTGAATCACACACTTTTTATACTTCAAGAAAACGTCTTTCTTAGTGGAATTTACTTTCAAAAGCTGTTATTCTTTGAACTAACTCTGTATAGTCATTTAACACATTGAAGTATTCATTTTTATTTTATTTATTTATTTATTGTTCCGTGGGACAAATTTAAGGAGAAGTCTCCATGGTCATGGAACGAGGCAATACATGAAATTATAACACGATAGTAGAAACAGATAAAATGAAATATAAGAAACATATTCAGGCAACAAGTCGTAAGTTCAAATAAATAAAATCAACAATGTAACACTGGAATTTGCTTAATTTTTCAGCTCTTCCAGGAGCTCCTCGACAGAACAAAAGGAGTGAGCCATGAGGAAACTCTTCAGTTTAGACTTAAAAGTGTTTGGGATACTGCTAAGATTTTTGAGTTCTTGTGGTAGCTTATTGAAAATGAACGCAGCAGAATGCTGCACTCCTTTCTGCACAAGAGTCAAGGAAGTACATTCCACATGCAGATTTGATTTCTGCCTAGTATTAACTGAGTAAAAGCTGCTAACTCTTGGGAATAAGCTAATATTGCTAACAACAAACGACATTAAAGAAAATATATACTGTGAGGGCAATGTCAGAATTCCCAGACTATTGAATAGGGGTCGACAAGGAAAGTCCTCGAACTTAACACCACATATAGCTCGAACAGCCCGTTTTTGAACCAAAAATACCCTTTTTGAATCAGAAGAAATAACCCAAAAAATAATACCATACGACATAAGCGTATGAAAGTATGCGAAGTAGACTACTTTTCGTGTTGAACTATCACTTATTTCAGATACTGTTCTAATGGTACATAAATCAGCATTTAGTTTCTGAACAAGATCCTGAACATGGGCTTTCCACAACAGCTTACTATCTATCTGAACGCCTAGGAAGTTGAACTGTTCCGTCTCGCTTATAATATGGCCATTCTGTCTGATCAAAATATCGGTTCTTGTTGAATTGTGAGTTAGAAACTATAAAAACTGAGTCTTACTGTGATTTAGCATCAAATTATTTTCCACAAGCCACGAACTTATATCATGAACTACATTATTTGATACTGTTTCAATATTACACACAAGATCCTTCACTACGAAGGTGGTGTCATCAGCAGACAGAAATATTTTTGAATCACCTGTGCCGGCCGGTGTGGCCGTGCGGTTCTAGGCGCTTCAGTCTGGAACCGCGTGACCGCGACGGTCGCAGTTTCGAATCCAGCCTCGGGCATGGATGTGTGTGATGTTCTTACGTTAGTTAGGTTAAAGTAGTTCTAAGTTCTAGGGGACTGATGACCTCAGATGTTAAGTCCCATAGTGCTCAGATCCATTTCAATCACATGTAATACTAGAAGGCATATCATTTATATAAATAAGAAACAGCAGTGGCCCCAGCACTGACCCTTGGGGAATACCCCCCACTTAACAGTGCCCCATTGGGGCTGAACATCACTACCACTCTCAATATTGCTGAGAATTACCTTCTTTCTGTTCTTAAAGTAAGAGGCGTACCAATTGTAAGCTACTCCCCTTACTCCATAATGGTCCAACTTCTGCAGTAATATTTTGTGGTCAACACAGTCAAAACCCTTCGTTAAATCTAAGGAAACACCGAGCGTTCGCAACCTTTTATTTAATCCGTCCAAAACCTCACAGAGAAAAGAGAATATAGCATTTTCAGTTGTTAAACCATTTCTAAAACCAAACTGTACATTAGACAGCAAATTATGTGAATTTAAAGCCTCCAGTAACCTTGTATATACAACCTTCTCGATAACTTTAGCAAACACCGATGGCATAGAAATAGGTTTAAAATTGTCAACATTATCCCTGTCTCCCTTTTTATAAAGTGGCTTCACTACCAAGTACTTTAAGTCAGGAAACCGACCACTCCTAAAGGAAAAGTTACAGATATGGCTAACTACTGGGCTAACATACATAGAACAATACTTCAGTATTCTGCTAGATATCCATGAGATTTCTTGGTCTTTAGTGATTTAATTATTAACTTAATCTCCCTCTTGTCAGTTTCATGGAGGAGCATTTCAGGTAACAGTCTCGGAACACTTTTTTCTAAGAGCGCTATGTGATTCCCTGTTGGGACTAGGTTTCTATTTAGTTCACCTGCTATATTCAGAAACTGATTATGAAATACTGTACATATATGCGAATTATCAGTAACACGGACATTCTCACTATGCACTGATTCTATATCCTCGACTTGTCTCTGCAGACCAGCCACTTCCTATACGACTGACCATATAGTTTCAATTTTATCCTGAGACTTAGCTATTCTATCTGCATACCACATACTTTTTGCCTTCCTAATAACATTTTAAGCACCTTACAGCACTGTTTGTAATGAGCTGCTGCATTTATATTTTGACTGTTTCTAACGTTTTGATATAATTCCCAGTTTGTTCTACAAGATATTCTTATCCCTTTAGTCAACCATCCAGTCTGCCTGTTTGTGCTAGTACCCTGTTTTGAACGTTCTAACGGAAAGCAGCTTTCAAAGAGCACGAGAAAAGTCTTGAGGAAAGCATTATATTTATCGTCTACTGTATCAGCACTATAAACATCTTGCCACTCTTGTACCTTGATAAGGTTTACAAAGGTCTCTACAGCAACTGGATCAGCTTTCCTAAAAAGTTGGTAACATTTAACATGTGTTGCAGCACAAAAATCTTTTAGAGTTAAAATTTGTGCATCATGATCTGAAAGCCCATTCACCTTTTTGCTAACAGAGTGCCCTTCTAGTAATGAGGAATGAACAAAAATGTTGTCTATGGTTGTTCTACTGTTCCCTTGCACTCTTGTTGGAAAGAATACGGTTTGCATAAGATTATATGAATTAAGGAGGTCTACCAGCATCCTTTTCCTTGCACAGTCACTTAAACAATTAATATTGAAGTCACCACATATAACTAATTTTTATATTTCCTATAAAGTGAATCAAAAACCTCCTCTAGCTTTAGCAAAAATATGGATTGGCGACTCCATGGAGTGTCCTGTGCACCACGACCAGATAATGGATATACTTATAAGAAGAGATAGCATTGGTCGTATTTTTTTTTTGTTTTATTAACCGCAAAATCGATTTTCGGTCACTTAGTGACCATTCTCAGTGCTGTAATATACAACGTAAATTGGTAGGCACTGGTGTCAACAAGCTTAGAGCGAGTTTATGTGATCGCTATAAGCTTGTTGACACCAGTGCCTACCAATTTACATTGTATATTACAGCACTGAGGATGGTCACTAAGTGACCGAAAATCGATTTTGCGGTTAATAAAAAAAAAATAAAAAAAAAAATAAAAAAAAAATACGACCAATGCTGTCTCTCCTAAGTTTAGCAAAAATGTTGTGAAATCGGAGTCTGGGGATCTACAAATAACAACAGTTAGAAGTTTAGCTCCACTAAATTTAACCGCACCTGCACAACATTCAAGCACCTTTTCAGTGCAATACTTTGAAACATCAATTGACTCAAATGGGATGCCGTTTTTCACATACATGGCTACTTTCCCAAATCGCAAAGAGCTCCTAGAAAAGCTGCCAGCCAAACTGTATCCTGATAAAGGAAGCCTCTGAATTATCTCCTTATTTAAGAAGTGTTCAGATATACCAATAATTTCAGAGTCAACATCTATAAGCAGTTCACTAACTTTATCTCTAATACCTTACATATTTAATGAAACATACTAATTCCCTCATTACTCAGATACCTAAGCTTTGTCGAAAGTGGTTCCGTTGTTAAAGAGACTTCCCTTAAGCAGGAATACCTATCAGCTTACTTCAATCTAAAAAAGGTGCAGCTCTAACACCCACTACCATAGGAATTTTCCCATGAGTGATCCCACCAACCCCATCTATGCTGTCACCTATAAGCTTTGCCAACCTCCCCTTCCCATACCTGTTGAGGTGTAGGCCGTGTCTAGTGGAACCCGTCCTGCTGATAGACACCACCGACACCACTGAAATGTGACCCATGCCTTTTGTCATCATCGCACCCCCAAGTCTCATGTTATTACGCCTGACGGTTGTATTAAGATGAGGCCGATCGTGACGCTGAAGCAGTCCCACGAAATGCACATTCGTGTTGCCAGTCCGAGTGGCTATCTTTTCCAGGTCACCATCTATGTCATACTCCCCATCCCTATCAATACTATTACCAGCCCCACCCACAATCACAACCTGATCCTTTTTAGTAAAATCCCTACATAACCCACCTATGTTAACAGTCACCTGAGCCAATCTTGCATTAGGCTTCACAATGCTGGTGACGTGGTACTCACTCCCCAACACTTCCTGCAACTGCTGGCCTACACCTCTGCCATGAGAACTACCTAACAGCAGAACCTTCTTTCTCTTCGACATTGCAACTGTCCTAGCCCCCGGACTGCTGAGGTCTGCTGCATACTTCCTACATCTACGGCTACTAGAGATTCCTCTCCACTAGACTCTGACAGTTGGTCATATCTATTGCAAACACTAATAGCAAAACTATCTGAAAATCACTTTCTCCTAGGAGATCTCTTGTCAACAGCCAGCTCCCATTCCCCAACCCCCTTCTCCCTCCTCATCCTATCTAGCTCCTCCTGTGCGTTTTTCAACTGCACCTGAAGGGCACAGATCTCACGCTCCTGCTCCTCTTTCAACTTACTCTTGCTACATAACCTGCAGTTCCAGGAGAGGATCTCACCAGAATGCCCACTGGCTTCCCCACTGCATTCCCCCCAGTGAAAATACTTCGAACAAGTCTCACACCGCGATCCACTACCCACGAACCTACGGCAAAGCCCACACTTCTCACTCATGGTAAAATTTTACAGTTATTGAAACAAGAAAACTACTTTATCTAAGTTCCGCTACTACAATAAGAAGATGTTAAAAAACTGACTACAATAATCACAAACTTACTCTACAAGGGAAGTAACTACTATTATTAACAGTATTAAACAACAAATGAGAATATAACAGAAGACTAACACAGAAAGAAAATCAAACGTCTAATGACACAGTAACGAAACTGAAAACAGTTCCCAAAAAGTTCTTCTGAAATTATTTCACCAGAAAACACCAAGAACAGCGGTTGAAGACTACTAAAGTTCCTAAATAAACCACTATACACAAACAATTAATTAGTACTTAGCTTTCGATGCGCCGCTACAGCTGCAACTGGTCAGCGCGCAATGTAAACACAGGTAAGAGGTTAAGTTGCTCGATACGAAGCACTCACAAATATCAGGTCACAACACAAGAAAGGTAGAGGTGAATGAAAAAACAACTAACAAGTACTTATATAGTAGATATTATCACAAAAACCGTTAAAATACGTGTTTGAAACCTAAAAATATATAAAAACTTAGAGAGCGATCTCACACGCCGTCACGCGCTTATGACGTCACACCAAAGATCAAGTAACGTGGCTACATACTGATTGAAACTTACTTAAGCATACTTTTATTTCAACACTTTGTAATTGTTAAGAAAACACAGAAACAATTTAAATAATATCTCTGTATATTAACGTGGCACTTCAGAAGTCTGTAAAACAGAATAGCTACTCGGATTCATCAAACACCAGGAAGGAACCCTATATAGGTGCATGATTAGGATGAAATAACAGAGTGAACCACTTTCTTTAAAGCTCAAGAATGATTATTAAAATACAGTTTAAATTAATGGTTCACGCTCTACAAAAGTAAATTTACTATAGAAGTCTTATCTGGTAGCTGTAGGCTTGCGTGTGGCGAACAGTTATAGCGGCTACATTATACACAGCACGGCCTGCAAGTCTCTTGCTGTATGGGCTTAATTTCTCTTCTTGGCGTCGTTCAGTTCTACATACAGTAGCCCAACAACTCGCAGCTATGCTGTAAGCCGTTCGCAGTCTCCATCCGGGGCATTTTGTGCGAATTTGCAGGCAAAGCTTCTCCTGTTCCAGCCTCAATCACTGCCGCCCACAGACAAGGTGACTTACTTCCCGCGCCTTCTGCAGGTGGCGCGCCAGTTCGCCCTTGCCACCATTTCAGCTCCCCAGAGCCACTTACGTTTCAAACAAAAACACACTGGCCTTTATATAACACCTATTTCTTGTTTTATTGCTAAGCGTGACCATTTCTTAAATTGTCAAATTTACTTTAACATGAACAATTTTACACACAAATATTTTTAAATACGAAAGGTCATCAGAAAGTTATTTAATGTAATAAACAATTTACATAGTATTTTACATACATTACTCACATACAACGCGAAGAACTTCAGTCTTCAGTGTAGTACACTTTACTTTACATATACAGAAAATATAGTACCAATACGCGAAAATTTTAAAGCAAAAAATTATAAAAAATTTAAACTAACCATAAACAAATATTGTTAAACTCTGTTATTACACTTATTTCTCCTGAAAAACAAAATAACAGCTCTTACACAAACGAAGGCCACGGCCACACTGAATTGTCTGCAGACGCCAGAGACAACTTTTGGTCGTCAATCTGTGGTGCCTCCTCCGTACTTTCTGACAGCGTAAGTCACGTTATTCTGTAGCCACACTTCGTGTGTTGCCGGTTTGTTCTCGGAACCAACGCTCTTGGAATTTCGGCGGTAGGCCTCTCCATGATCCACGACACCTTTGTTGTAGCGACACCCACTGGGCTTTGTAGATCATCTCCATAATACTGTCGCGCGTACTGAATGTTCTCCTCTCCTCTTCATAGCATCTTCTCAGTCTCTTGTATTTATCAGATTTCTTAAATTACCCTTGCACTGCGGATTTCGTTGCATTAAGAGGAATATTTTGAGTTCTGTCTACGAAGACGTCCAGAATACAATCACAAGGCTGCTCCGATACGTACTAGGTTCGTATTTTTATCACTAAACGACAACGCGGAACTATCGAATGCCTTCAGAAAGTTAAGGGTCAACCTGTCACCTCTGTTTACGATGCTGTCGATCTGAAGGAGGAACAAAGCGAGCTACGTTATTGTTTGCAGCATCCGTGTTGATTCTTACAGATGATACAATCGTTCTCTGAGAGGAACGTAACGAGTGATCGTAAAACGTGTCCCATAATTCCACAACAGATCGACGTCGGCGATGTAGGCGTGTAATTATCTGCATCTGTTCGACGAGCCGCCGCTAATGAGCTGCGCTTTTTGTCAAATCGTTTAGTGTCCTTCGTAGCTTTAATGACCTCCGATAAGCTGTTACGAGGAGAAGGGCAAGTTCTTTCGAGTAATCTGCGTAGAATCTCAAAAATACAACATCCGGTCCACAGGTCTTTCCACTGTTGAACGATGTTTACACGACTCTCACTTCCGCTATCACTTATCTCAATATTGTTATCTTTACGTCCGAGCGATGATTGAAAGGAGAAACCATGTTCTGGTCTACGTATGCTTTGCATCTCCATTCCCAGAGCTGAATATCTTGTTTTCACTAGTTATATACTATGCAATTCCTGTCGAACTTACTAAGCAAAATTATTTTAGGACTTTTCTTAATATTCCATGTAACAGGTGTAGTAACTGATGATTGCATCATAATCACCGCTTCCCACTTCTACATTATGTAAATGTTCGGGAAAGTTAGTAGGAAATCTACGAAATTGCCCTGATGAGTCAGTTTTATAACTGCTCCAAACAATTTCGAGAAAACTTGTTCACAACACTAGTCACACAAGTCCTTCTCTGGAACCGATTTTGATCTTATGATTCTCCCAGTCTATAGATGGCAAACTGAAATTTTCCCCCACTGCAATCGAATTATCAGGAAATTTATTTTTTCCATATTCTCCAAGTTTTATTTCAGCTGGTCCGCCACACGGCCCATGACGCATGAGGACGACTATAAAAGCTTCCGTATATCACGTATGACCTATATCTGATGTTTACCTTCACTGAGATTATTTCTCATTTGGAATCTTTAATGAACTCACTAGATACTATCAAATTCTTTACGGCACTAAATACACCACCGCAGCGTCTAGCGATATACAAAGTTAAAATGGCTCTAAGCACTAAGGGACTTAACATCTGAGGTCATCAGTCCCCTAGACTTAGAACTACTTAAACCTAACTAACCTAAAGACATCACACACATCTATGCCCAAGGCAGGATTCGAACCCGCGACCGTAGCAGCAGCGCGATTCCGGACTGAAGGGCCTAGAACCGCTCGGCCACAACAGCCGGCTAAACAGAGTTAATCCGAACTTATGAAAAGTTCCGTGGTTTCTACGAGTTGTTACAAAGTAATGCATTTTGTTTTACTTCATCGCCTCATACATCTGTACTGCACTGAAAGTAGCTTACGACGACGCAAAAACCGACGATATACCTTCGTGTGCCCATTTAGAAACTAACTTGTTCCATTCCATAACGGTGCTTGCTGTTGACAACAACCACTTTTCTCTTCGTCCTCAATCTTGTATTCAGTACTGCACAGTTCTGCCTCGCGTTTGTTTTTCTGGCAGTGTTAGACATACGTTGACAGTGACACAAAATGGTATAGATAGGTTTACTGATGAGTTACAAAGTCTGTGAAACTACTCTTACTGTCATCGCCACGGCAACAGCTCAGCAATTTCTCTTCCATCGTATTCAGTGAACTCATTCTCAGCGTGAACGTCGGGCAACTCTTCACCAGTGTTCCTATCTACATGTACACCTACATGTCTATTCTACAATTCACACTTAAGTTTTTGGCAGAAGGTTCATCAAACCACCTTTAGAATTTTTTCTGTATCGTTCCCCTCTAGAACAGCTAACGAGAAAGACAAACACTCAAATCTTTCTGTATTAGCCATGATTTACCTTCTTTTATCACGATGATCACTTCTTTTTATGCAGGTGGACGTCAACAGATATTACCGCATTCGGAGGAGAAAGTTGGTTATCTAAATTTCATGAAAAAGTCCAGCAGCAACAAAGAAGTATTTTTATCATACCCTTGGACTCTCTGCCCTATTCCCCGATAATAAAAGACGGACTGCTCTTCTCTGAACTTTTTCAGTGTCTTCCGTTCATCCTATGCGGTAGGGTTCCCATACCGCGCAGCAGTACTCCAGAAGGCAACCGAAAACTGTAGTGTACGCAGTCTCTTTAGTAGAGCTGTTGCATCTTGTAAGTGTTCCCCCGATCAAACGCCGTCTACGGTTCGCTTTCTCTATTACATTTTCTTCGTGATTGGTCTAATTTAGTGTGTTCGTAATATTAATCCCTAAATACCGGGTGGTTATAATTAAAGTTCAGCTACTCTCAGAGGTTGCAGTGTCGGCTGTAATTATCGTATGGCAGTGAAACTTGGTAGGTATTCTAAGGAGTTAATGTCGAACCGATTTACGCCGGAAAAAAAAAGTTCCAAATTTGGTCACTGGGTGCAAAACTGGCGCTTTGAACGCAAGAAACATGTATACAAATGTTTCCATATGTAATGGAACATGTGGAGTCAAGTAAAAAAGGTATGATGTTGACTTTATTATTATCGCCGCTTACACAATTCGTTCAGTATGAGCAATGGAGACGTCGACGAGGTGCTGCATTCGTAAAGCGAAGTGATCAACTGTTGCTCGCAGCAGTTCCGGTGTAATCCGAGGAACGTGTTGTAGAGGCGGAACGAGTCCCTGATAGACGGATTCTTTTAGAAGACATCCCCTGGGCCAAAAGTCATATGGAGTCAAATAAAATGATTTACAGACCATTCATATAGAAATCTTCTGAAGATAACAATTCGTGGAGAATTACATTAAGCAGATATTCCACTGGATGAGTGACATGAGGTGTTGCCCCATCTTACCTGAAAACAGTGCTTCCCACACAGATGCGCTCTTCCAAAGCAGGAATCACATGCTGGCCAAGAAGGCAAAGGAGAATGCAGGTGCTTGTGAACCCACACCACAGAGTCACATACAGCGAGTGCAATGGCTCTTCGCGCACCCAAATTCGACAGTTCTGAGTACTCACCCTGTAGTGTAAATTGTGCCTCTTCACTCCATAGAATACTGCGCGACCCCATGTCATCAACTTCGATCCGTGCCAGAAACCGAACAGCAAATTCAGAGCCTTGTTACGGATTATGAAGTGTAATACCTGCACCGTTTGCTCTTGTACGGGTACCATTGTGAAATAGACCTCGGAACTCCCCGTACTGTTGACCATGGGATGGACAACTCTCGTGACTAGCACCGCCTGGTGGACGTGCTGTGTGGTGTTACAGCAACAGCAACCTCATCAATAACCTCCACTGGGGTAGGACGCCCTCATCTTCCATGTGCCACTCCAAGCTTACCCGTATTTTCGATTTTCATCATCATCGTCTTTAAACATTTAATGACATCGGGCCTCTCCTCACACTTTCCAAAAAAATGGTTCAAATGGCTCTGAGCACTATGGGACTTAATTTCTGAGGTCATGAGTCCCCTAGAACTTAGAACTACTTAAACATAACTAACCTAAGGACATCACAGACATCCATGCCCGGTCGCGCGGTTCCAGACTGTAGCGCCTAGAACCGCTCGGCCATCCCGGCCGGCTCACACTTTCCAGTCGGCAATACTCTCTCAGTGCAGCACTGTAATTGATGCGTAGTGTTGACTCACGTTATGGCTTGTCAAATGACAGCGTAGATGTCATACATCATATAGTGTACAGCGCCAGATTTGCACCTGGTGACCAAAATTGGAACTATTTCTTTTACAACGTGAAACGTTCCCTCATTAACGCACAGCATATCTACCAGATTTCGCTGCCACACGATTATTACAACCCACAGTGGACCTCCGTGAGTAATTGCATTTTAATTATAATCATCCGGTATTTAGTTGAACCGACAACCTTTATATTTGTGTGATTAATCGTGGAAAGGAAATTTAACGGATTGGTTTTAGTTCTTATGTTGCTGACTTCACTCTTTTTATTGTTTAGAGTCAACTGTCACTTTTCAGATCATACAGTATCTTGTCTGAATTCCTTGGCAACTGGTATTAATTTTTTGATGGCTTTATTAGACGGTAAACGACAGCACTATCTACAAACAGTGTAAGAAGGCTGCTCTGATTGTCTCTTATGTTGTTTATATAAATTAAGAACAGTAGAAAGTCTATATCACTTCCTCGGGGAACGCCAGATATTACTTCTGTTTTACTCGACGACTTTCCGTCACTTACTACGAGCTGTGACCTTTCTGGCAGAAAATCACGATTCCAGTCGCCGAACTGTGTCATGATCCATAGGCATGGTGTTTGATTAGACGCCGCTTACGTGACTCAAACCTGTAGAATAAAGTAGCATATCGATTCCGTGTTAGAGTCGTGTGTCAGTGGCATCTTTGTGTCACGTCCACCACGTTCTGGAAACAATTCAACCTTACAGTCAGTGCGAGCCGAAGTTTCAAAAGTGGGCAGTTTATTATAACCACATAATTAGTTACATCACAGAAGCAAACTGTATGGGATTCCCTGAAACAATCATTATGGATAAGATTAAGAATTTGATTTAACCGAATACGTTTTGTTTAACTGGGTTGTTCGTTCTAACTTTAGTCAGGTAGCTAATGCTTCTTCTCAACTGGAGTTGTCTCCAAGAAATAAACGCCTTTCTTCCTGCATACTGACGACTGAGAAGAGGGGCGTTAACTTCAACCTAGGTTACAGCTGCCGAACCAATCGCTCTTAGTACCGTAACACAACTCGGCTTAACTGCTAGGAGCCACTTTGTGAGATAACAGCAGCTTTCTAGCTCGCCCACAAACGCGGCACTTAAAGGCTCTTTTATACAGATCCTCTCCAGCTCAGAGGGTCTTTCAACCTGTTTCTCATATAGGATATATATTTTTGTGTGGGGTGGGAAAATTTATATCTAAGTCTGTCACTTTAAGCAGAGGCAGGGGAGCCGCTATTTTATAAGGCAGTGTTCCTTTTTAAGGAATAGAACTTGTCCTTAAGGATTCAATATGCTAATAAATATGTCTATGTTACCTGGCTAGTAACAGGTCGAGTGATTAGGTGATCAACAGAACTGCAGCTTCCAACACTTCCATTTGTAACTAGCGACAGCCGGGGGCCGGACTCATAACATTCTTTGGACGATTGCTACATATGAAGCCGACTTAAAGTTGACATGAAGTTGAAGAAGACATCATCTTCAATTTCGGCCATGACATGTGTACACTGAATGGCTACATTGCCAATGAGAGTGCTGCACCTGAAAAAAGTTAACCTACCAGCCTGGTATAACTTTCTCTAACTATTGGTCCTTGTTAAATGCCGGCCGAGGTGGCCGAGCGGTTCTAGGCGCTACAGTCTGGAACCGCGCGACCGCTACGGTCGCAGGTTCGAATCCTGCCTCGGGCATGGATGTTTGTGATGTCCTTAGGTTAGTTAGGTTTAAGTAGTTCTAAGTTCTAGGGGACTGATGACCTCAGCTGTTAAGTCCCATAGTGCTCAGAGCCATTGGAACCATTTTTAAACCTTGCTAAAGCACAAATAAGTATACATATTTGTCACTCCTATGTCCGATCACTTGAACGGTCGAAGTACATTGTAGACTGAATCCCTTTGTTAACAGTGAGGAACGACAACAGCAGTGCTCGCATGCCGAGCGTTCCTGCTTTACAAAACATTCTGCAATGCTGAGCACAGTAATGTATAGTATTTGGAAAACGATCTCAGAGGTTTCCATTCATTGACCTCACTATCAATAACTCTTGAAATGATAATAATTCAAAGAAAAACTATTGTGTGGGTACTGCCCGAAAATTTAATACCATTTATAACGTGTTGCACAAAATGAAATCATTTCTATAGATCTGCACCATTGATAGTAATCACACACTTGAATACGAAGAAAACAACGTGCAAAGACTGTGGACGGAGACCAGCTGCAAGAAGGCTCTGACGGTCTACCTGGAAAAACACAACAAGAGGAAAACGCCGCGTAAGTACCGCTACATGCGGCATCCTGGCGTAATGCGAAATGGATTGTTTACGCTGAATCGATACGCAACGCCTGTGGACGACACTATACGTGATGCTGATATACTTTCTCGGAACTTTCTGTCCGTTGAACTGTTCCGCAAACACGCGATTCAATTCGCATTCAAAATTAATAGAACGAAGTTAATTAATCATACACAAACACTTGTCCTTAAGAGAGCATCATCACTTATTTAAAAATAATATTTGTTATCCATTAGATTGACAAGAATTTTTTCCTGCAATTACCAATTTCCACTTACTTAATAAACCGTCTTCAGATTTATGTAAAAAAATAATAAAAAATGAAGTAGCATAACGTCAACGTCGAAACAAATTGTGATGTTTGTGAAAACAATTTTACCAGGAGAACAGGAGAAGACGGCATCATCGCGGAAACCTGGAAGTTACAAGACCCAAAACTCACCAAAGACATCCACAGGATCTTGGAACAATCTGGAAGACCATGAAAATTCCTGACGACTGGAAAACTGTCCTGATACACCCTAATACACCCACTACACAAAAAAGGTGACAAGACTGACCCGAACAACTACAGAGGAATATTCCTACTACCAGTCACATACAAGATCCTCCCTAAAGCTTTACTAAACAGACTAGAATGCCAGACCGACCACTTGATTGGGGAATACCAAGCAGGCTTCCGTAAAGGGCGGTCTTGTGCGGAACAAATTTGGAACCTGAAAATGATTTTACAACACAAATAGAACCTGATCATTACCTTTGTCGACTTCAAAAAGGCGTACGACACTATCGACCGGAAAACTCTCTTCAAAATTCTAGCAGAATACAAAGTAGACAACAAAACACGGGCTATCATAGAGCAAACTTTAACCAACACGACCTCCAAAGTAAAGTTCTGTGGGGAACTATCAGAGCCCTTTGAAATTCGCACAGGTGTCCGACAAGGCGATGGCCTCTCACCTCTCCTTTTCAATCTGGTGTTAGATAAGGTAATAAAAGAATGGGAAACATCGCAACAGGGGATAACCTTAGGAAGCCTACAGATTAAATGCCTGGCTTTTGCAGACGATTTGGCGATTGTCACGAAAGGTATAAAAGAAACAAAAGACGCTGTTGAAAAACTACACGAAATCGCTTCCAAAACTGGACTACAGATCTCTTACGAAAAGACACAGTTTATGCGCACAAAGAAACTCTCATCTCTGAATACAAAGTATGGCACGATTTACAAAACCGCAAACTTCAAATACCTCGGTGAAACACTACAAAATGAGTGGACATAACAGAGACTCAAACGAAGAAAGAAAAACTAAACTGGACAAGGCATACAAAGTAGTGTGGAATCATTACAACAAGAAGTCTATCTCACAAAAAGCCAAATTACGCCACTACGACGCGGCGGTGCTTCAAATGGTTCAAATGGCTCTGAGGACTATGGGACTTAACTTCTAAGGTCATCAGTCCCCTAGAACTTACAGCTACTTAAACCTAACTAACCTAAGGACATCACACTCATCCATGCCCGAGGCAGGATTCTAACCTGCGACCGTAGCGGTCGCGTGGTTCCAGACTGTAGCGCCTAGAACCGCTCGGCCACTCCGGCCGGCACGGTGGTGCTTCCCGGGGCACTATATGCAGCAGAGACCACACTAATCCTAGGGCATACACGTATCAGACAACTAGAAAAAGTAGAACGGAAAATACTTAGGAAAATATGTGGCGCAACTAACAACAATGGAATATGGATCAAGAAACCTATAGAGGAACTATATAAACATACGGAGACAATCACAGAAAATATTAGAAAACGCAGACTACAATTCTATTGACACCTATACAGAATGCCATCACACAGACTGACCAAACATATCTTTGACTGGGTAACCACTAGAAACAACAAATGGGTGGCAGAGGTAAAAAACGGCCTGAACCAACTCAACATAACAACTGACACAATAAACGACAGAATAAAATTCAGAAACATCATTAAGAAAAGTAAACTACATGAGAAACAATGTGACAAACGAACAGGCGTAAAATGGACCGAAGAACGCAAGCAAGATCACAACCGGAAGATGAAAGAAATATGGGCAACCAAAAAGGCAATCAAGATGAAGCCAAAGACACAAAGCCGACAAGAAGCATGGACAGAGGACCGGAAACAGAAACCCAGCGAGCGAATGAGGGAAGTTTGGGCAGCAAGGAAGGCAGCAAAAGGAACTGGCCATGTAGTTTAGTCCAAATGCGCTCTTTAAGGCCAAAACACCAATAATATATATATATATATATATATATATATATATATATATAATATAGTGTTTAAGTAAAATTATCTTATTTTCCACTAGAAGCGTTATTAGTGGACCTGGAGCTTCTTTGTCTCAGACAAGACAAATTTACTGTTAAATACAGAAAAGTTTTTGATTAACAATGCAAAGGAAGCGCGTTGCTAAGTACAAATACGAATTCCAGGAAAAGAATCGGTTTTAACTTTTTCGTACACATTTTCTTTTCTGTTTGAGTGATCAGTACGATATAACAGTGCCTGTGCTCATGTCCTAGCATTTACATATATAATATTTAACAGTCTGCATGTAATGACGGAGGTCGTGCTCTAAGCTCTGATGCCGATAATTCAATTTAATTTTCTGGTGCTGTGACGACGGTATATATGTCTGTGTGCAGTCTTTAGCATAAATTACTATAAAATCATTATGGTCTGGAGTTAATAACACAACACAAAGACTGCAAAAGTATTAAAGTTTATACTTTTCAGTCTGACTGTAACGGACCGAATCAGTAAGCTAGAGTTCCCTACTTAATTTGATGAAACCATGTTTCCTGGAGTTGCGAGTCCATCATCAGTGGCCTTGAAGCATTTGATCTGCTGTGTATGTGTCAATTACAAGGGCATAATTGTAACGGTACATACAGTCCTTTTATGGCACTGAGAACACCAAATGAGGCTGACATTTATTCAGAGGTTTGTACCGCAATGGCTAGGTTGTGAAACATAAAGATGCTGTTACATTACTACACTCGAAAACATATTTTACTCAAGTTACAATGTGACACGTGTTAATACAGATCAATTTCTAATAAAAGAAAGGCTCAAGAAATTACCAAACGTTTACGTTGTTAAAGAAAGAGGAATCATTACGTGGAGAAGTTTTTGAAACGTCACTTAGCTGGTTTCCAGCTTGTCGTGCTGCGCCTCGTTTCCATATCTTGTGCTATTTATGCATTTTTGAAGTTATTCATATAATTCTATTTCATTTCCATTGTCCATTTTACCTAATGTGTGAACAAAATTTTATGTCTAGGAATGGAGTAATCGTGCAATTTGTATGGATCTTTTCTCCCATGTATGACACAAGAAACAAAGCTTTACACGTATATACAGAGCTTAAAAGTACATGCCTTATTGTGTTTATTTATCTAAGTATTATGTTATACATGAGAGCCTGTTGTAGCTTATCATGTATTATGTAATACACTGACGCGTCAAAGAAACTGGTATAGGTTTCCGTATTCAAATGCAGAGATATGTAAACAGGCAGAATACAGCGCCGCGATCGGAAACGCCTATATAAGACAACAAGCGTCTGGTGCAGTTGTCAGATCGGTTACTGCTGCTACAATGGTAGGTTATCAAGATTTAAGTGAGTTTGAACGTGTTGTTATAGTCGGCGCACGAGAGATGAGACACAGCATCTCCGACGTAGCGATGAAGTGGGGACTTCCCTGTACGACCCTTTCACGAGTGTACCAGAATATCACCAATCTGGCAAAACATCAAATCTCCGACATCGCTGCGGCCGTAAAAAAATCCTGCAGAAACTGGACCACAGACGACTGAAGAGAATTGTTCAACGTGACAGAAGTGCAACATTTCCGCAAATTACTGCAGATTCCAGTGCTGGGCCATCAACAAGTGTCAGTGTGCGAACCATTCAACTAAACATCATCAAATGGTTCAAATGGCTCTGAGCACTATGGGACTTAACAGCTGTGGTCATCAGTCCCCTAGAACTTAGAACTTCTTAAACCTAACTAACCTAAGGACATCACACACATCCATGCCCGAGGCAGGATTCGAACCCGCGACCGTAGCAATCGCGCGGTTCCGGACTGAGCGCCTAGAACCGCTAGACCACCGCGGCCGGCTAAACATCATCGATATGGGCTTTCGGAGCCGTATGCTCACTAGTGTACACTTGATGACTGCACGACACAAAGCTTTACTCCTAGCCTGGGCCCGTCAACACCGACATTAGACTGTTGATGACTGGAAATATAATATGTTATCTGGTCGGACGAATCTCGTTTCACACTGTATCGAGCGAATGGACGTGTACGGTTATGGAGACAACCTCATGAATCCATGGACCCTGCATGTCAGCAGGGGACTGTTCGAGCTGGAGGAGTGCACTTATAGTGATATGGGACCCCAGACACATTCGTAAGCATCTTGTCTGATCACCTGCATCCATTCATGCCCATTGTGCATTCCGACGGACTTGGGCAATTCCAGGAAAATGCGACACTCCACACACCCAGAATTGCTACCGAGTGGCTCCAGGAACACTCTTCTGAGTTTAAACACTTCCGCTGGCCACTACAGTCCTCAGACGTGAACTTTATTGAGCATGTCTGGGATGCGTTGCAACGTGCTGTTCAGAATAGATCTTCACCCCCTTGTATTCTTACGGATTTATGGATAGCCCTGCAGGATTCATGGAGTCAGTTCACTCTAGCACTACTTCAGACATTAGTCGAGTTCATGCCACGTCGTGTTGCGGCACTTCTGCGTGCTTGAGGGGGCCCTGCACGATATTAGGCACGTGTACCATTTCTTTGGTTCTTCAGTGTATAATTTGTGCAAGAATTTTCTAGTGAAATTTATGTAGGCAGCGTGTTTATTCTTTATTGATTTTGCTTTGTTGAGTATGAGACTGATTAAATATGTACTATTATCACACCAACTGGCATATACACACATAAAAAAAGTTTTGCATTACCCTGGTTCCCAAAACTCCTGAAGACAGACGTTGACTGTGGATATTATACCACAGACACAGTCTCTTAGTGTTCAGAGATGTCGCTAAACACATCCAGAGATGTAAACAAACATGCATGCGCAGCGCCAGTTACGCGGAGGGGGTCCGACAGCCGATCAGTTCCAGTCATTCACCAGCAAGGAGGTAAACGGCTTGTGTTGTCTGTAGTTACACCATGCCTAAACGGTCAATACCGCGGTTCAATCGAGTCCGCTTTGTTACTTTGTGCAGGGAAGGGCTCTCAACAAGGGCAATGTCCAGTAGGTAGCGGTCATGCACTGCTGAGTAGCCCTTGAGCGGTCTGAGCGAGGCATGTCATGGACAGTTCGTGCCTCTCTGTCTCCTCCATGTCCGAACAGCATCGCTTTGGTTCACTCCGAGACGCCTGGGCACTCCCCTTGTTGAGAGCCCTTCCTGGCAAAAAGTAACAAAGCGGACGCGATTGAATCGCGGTATTGACCGTTTAGGCATGGTTGAACTGCAGGCAATACGAGGCGTATACCTCTACGTTTACCACTACGTTTACCACTACGAGCGTATAATATCATTTTATAAAACAAAGTTATTTATCAAATAGGTCAAGATGAAGAATTAATTATACACACATCAAAAAAAGATTTCCATCACTCCGGTTCCTAAGACTCATGAAGACAGACGTTGACTGTGGATGTTGTATCACAGACACAGTCCCTTTGATTGTTCAGAGATGTCACTAAACCCGCACAAAGATATGAACAACCATGCATGAGCAGCGTCTATTACACGGAAGGGGTCCGGCAGCCAACAAGTTCCAGTTATTCCACCAGGAAGGAGGTATCACAGACACAGTCCCTTTGATTGTTCAGAGATGTCACTAAACCCGCACAAAGATATGAACAACCATGCATGAGCAGCGTCTATTACACGGAAGGGGTCCGGCAGCCAACAAGTTCCAGTTATTCCACCAGGAAGGAGGTAAACGGCTCGTGCAGTCTGTAGTTCAACCATGCCTAGACGGTCAGTAACGCGGTTCGATCGCGTCCGCATTGTTACTTTGTGCCAGGAAGGTCTATCAGCAAGGGAAGTGTCCAGGCGTCTCGGAGTGAACCAAAGCGATGTTGTTCAGACATGGAGGAGATACAGAGAGACACGAACTGTCCATGACATGCCTCGCTCAGACCGCCCATGGACTACAGCGGATGACCGCTATCTACGAATTATGGCTTGGAGAAAACCTGACAGCAACGCCACCATGCCGAATAATGCTTTTCGTGCAGCCACTGGACGTCGAGATACGACGCAAACTGTGCGCAATAGGCTGCATGAAGCGCAACTTCATTCCCGACCTCCATGGCTAGGTCCATCTTTTCAACCACGCACCATGCAGCGCGGTACAGATGGGCCCAGCAGCATGCAAAATGGACCGCTCAGTATTGGCATCGCGTCTCTTCACCGATGAGTGTCGCATATGCATTCAGCCAGACAATCGTCGGACACGAGTTTCGAGGCAACTCTGCCAGGCTGAACGCCTTAGACACACTGTCCAGCGAGTGCAGCAAGGTGGAGGTTCCCTGCTGTTTTGGCGTGGCTTTATGTGAGGCCGACGTACGCCGCTGGTGGTCATGGAAGGCGCTGTAACGGCTGTACGATAGTTGAATGCCATCCTCCGACCGATAGTGCAACAATATGAGCAGCATATTGACGTGCCATCGTCTTCATGGACGACAGTTCCCGCACCCATTGTGCACATTCTGGGAATGACTTCCTTCAGGATAACGACATCGGTCGACTAGAGTGACCAGCATGTTCTCCAGACATGAACCCTTTCGAACATGCCTGGGATGGATTTAAAAGGGCTGTTTATGGACGCCCCAACCACTGTGAAGGATCTACACCGAATCGCCATTGAGGAGTCGGACAATCTGAACCAACAGTACCTTGATGAACTTGTGGATAGTATGCCACGACGAATACAGGCATGCATCAATGCAAAAGGACGTGCTACTGGTTATTAGAGGTACCGGTGTGTACAGTAATCTAGACCACCAACTCCGAAGGTCTCGCTACATGGTGGTACAACATGCAATGTGTGGTTTTCATGAGCAATAAAAAGGGCGGAAATGATGTTTATGTTTATCTCTATTCCAGTTTTCTGTATAGGTTCCGGAACTCTCGGAACTGAGGTGACGCAATACTTTTTTTGATGTGTGTACTTTTTTTCTGATTGTGTTGAGTTCCTGTTATCGTTCGATTTTATTAAGTGGTCTACTGTTGGCTCCATTAGTCGGTGACCTATAGGCAGCATACTTGCATGTTGCTGGGCATGAAGGTGAATTGTGTATGGTGGTGTTTTGTGGGTACAAGATGTCCACACTGTTAAGTCTGATCCCGTAGTACACTGTTAGCAGCGTACATAAGCTGTCAGATATCGAGACAATTGTGATCCGGACAGAGGACGCATGTCACGTGGCAACATTGTTTTCGTGGTGTTACTGTCGCGAGGGATGTTGTTTTCACGTAGTTGTCTGCGTATTCGCCATTTAGGTGATGCTAAAAGGACTGTAATGTGAATATCAACACAGCGAGGCAGACAGTGGAATCTTTTATACCAAAGATCACCAGTGGCATCTACGAAAACATGTTTCTGTAACCATGAACCGATGCGGGCTGCATAAATTGAACGCTCGGTGCCTGGTGGCAACATGAAATCCCCACCCCAGCACCAAGGTCGCTTGAAACAGTTCATAGGGTGATGATGCAGTGCTGTACAAACCAATGAGGACTGACAAGAATGAAGGTATAAAATAACTATTCTTTACGTTCCTTGCAACAAGTTGCATTTATCTATGGCGGACACGCAAATACCTGTACAGCTACCTCGTACTGGTAATCAGCGATGTGGGCACGGTGTGACGTGCACTGTACATTCGTGTTGACTTATTCCTGCTCCCCAGTATTAGGGCTTTTGAAGCGTATTTATGGATACTGTAGAACATACGTTCTTTCCTGACAAGAATGTTGTCCTCATGTCCTCACTGTTATTCCTGTTTAATACGTTGGTGAAGTTCAACGCCGGTCCCAAGTCACCTTAAATGCATCTATATTGCAACGAATATCATCGTATGATGATCTAGCGACACAATTGGGGAGTTCCTACCGTTTCGATTACCATGCACACAACCCGTATCGATAGTTTATTCGTCACTGTAATGACAGGAAGTTCTGACTTATAATACATCACTTTACACTAACAAGCAATGGAGAAATTTAAAAGAAAAATTTAATCTTTGTTAATTTTAATAATCTGTGCACTTAACCTGCTGTGTGCGACCTGGAACTGTCTTTCTCATAATCTTAAAAAATAAACATGAGAAACCCTTTGGTTTTTGTACTGATACCCACTGCAGTACAGGAGGCTGATGATGATCCACAATAAGGTAGGAATCGAACCGGAGGTAACTGGATCTAATACTGGTAGTGAAAGAAATATTCAGTGCAATAGATGAAAGATGAGATGGTGACAGAATTCCAAGCTGTCAGAGAACTTGCCCATGGTTGTGGCGTTTCTCATACTGGAGGGTGTGTAGGAATATTTAAAACTGTCTGTCTGTTTATTCATTCCCAGTTATGTGTGCTCGCGAAATTATTAAACTCTTTGGCACAAGTGAAACTACCCGCGTCAGGCACCTAATACTTGTGCAATGGATTATTAAACTCAAATGTTCAGTTACAACATAATAATGCACTTCTTCCCTATGCAAAGCTGAAGTTCAACTGTCTTTCAGAGACTATAGCTCTTTTGAGGAATACTGAATGTGTTTCACTATTTCACAAAAGTCTTTTCAAATGAAATTAAATGTTGCATTGATTATGAATCATAAAACTAATGACCACTTTTCATTACTAACTCACAACCAACCTAATTCTACCATTAAGAACCAATAAACTGCTGTAACACACTTTATTTTTCGTGATAACGTTACATGCATGGATCTTCGTATTTATCTGTCTACCCTTTAAGTGTTTCCATTATATTAAAGAGTCAGTGCAATAACAAGTTTGGTCTGATGAAGTATTAAACATTACATCAATCCTCTAATAGTAGAACACAACTACTGCCTTTTTGCAGTTTATTTAACATTTTTAAAGCAGCAGTGGCGACCTGGCGCTCCAAGGCGGCCCGAATATTGTCGCCCAGCTGTGGCTGCAGTCGCAGTCATGTTCCCTAGCGTTCCTGTGTACAGTGTGGCGTCGTTGCAGTTGTTGTTCTAAAACATTTTCCAAAACCAATTACCACATGGTTAATACCCTACCTGTGACATTGTCTGGTCGCTCAGCAATGTTTTTCAATACATTCTCGTATCTCTGTTATTTATTGCAGGAGTAAACCTGACACACTAACAGTCGACACACACGAACTGCTACACATGTCCCCTCTAAGATGAAGCAATACTGTCTAAACTGCTGAGTCAGTCAAACAAGTCACATGCTGGCAAGCTGATTCAATTGTAAATTGTCTTCAGAAAGATAAGATCTTATTAGCAGTAAACGTATTTTTGTTTTCAGTTTTACAACCCTAGATTCAGACTCTTGTTAGTCATTATCTGAAGCATGAAGTTATCGTACATTGTCAGTATTATTAATTACATTTATTCCAACAAATTCTCGTTAAACATGTAAGTGGATGTAGTCATTCTTTAACCAATGAGTACCTAACCTGATGAACTTTTTACTGTCCTAATTACCATCATAAATAAATTATAATTACCATCTTAAATACACGTAACTACTTCTGTACACAAACTCTCTTATGTTCATTGCACTTCCTTTCTAATCTACTCTAAATACAATAAATACGTACCTAATCCCTCATGAAGGTCCAACTTCTATCCAACAGCTCCATGTGATATTCTTTAGCAGCTGCACCTGCTGACAGCAATATTCCTCTCGACAGCTCTATCAGCGTGGCTCCAATATTTATTTTGAGCAGATCTACCCAGTCACTGCAATATTCGTTTAACGGATCCAGAAACGTGACAGTGATGAGGTTTTATATAAATCTGCAGCCTTGTCCTTAACCTCACTTCACAAACAGCTTAAATTTATGTATATGTTACACACACCTCAAAAAAAGTTTTGCATCACCTCGGTTCCGTGAGTTCCGGAACCTATACAGAAAATTGGAATAGAGATTAACATAAACATCATTTGCGCCATTTTTATTGCTCATGAAAACCACACATTGTATACCACCATACAGCGACACCTTCAGAGATGATGGTACATGTTGCTGTATACACCGGTACCTCTAATACCCAGTAGCATGTCCTTTGAAATTGATGCATGCCTGTATTCGTCGTGGCATTCAATCCACAAGTTCATGAAGGCACTGTTGGTCCAGATTATCCCAATCCTCAACGGCAATTCGGCAAAGATCCCTCACAGAGGTTGATGAGTCACATCGTACATTAGCAGCCGTCTGCAATTTATCACAGGCATAGGGTTCATGTCTGGAGAACATGCTGGCCACTCTAATTGAGCAATATCATTTTCCTGAAGGAAGTCATTCACAAGATGCGCATGACGGAGTCGCGAATTGTCGTCCACGAAGACGAATGCCTCGCCAATATGCTGCCGATATGGTTGCACTATCGGTCGGGGGATGGCATCCGCGTATCGTACGGCCTTCCATGATCACCAGCGGCGTACGTCGGCCCCACATAATGCCACCCCAAAGCAGCAGAGAACGTCCACCTTGCTGCACTCGCTGGACAGTGTGTCTGACCGGGTTCCCTCCAAACTCGTGTCCGACGATTGTGTGGTTGAAGGCATATGCGACACTCATCGGTGAAGAGAACGTGACGCCAATCCTAAGTGGTCCATTCGGCTTGTTGATGAGCCCATCTGCACCGAGCTGCATGGTCATGTTTGCAAAGACGGACTTCGCCACGGACGTCGGGAATGAAGTTTCATAACATGCAGCCTATTGCGCACAGTTTGCGTCGTAACACGACGTCCTGTGGCTGCACGAAAAGCATTATTCAACATGCTGGCGTTGCTGTCAGGGTTCCTCCGAGCCATAATCCGTGGGTAACGGTCATCCACTGCAGTAGTAGCCCTTGAGCGGTCTGAGCGGGGCATGTCATCGACAGTTCGTGTCTCTCTGTATCTCCTCCATGTCCGAACAACATCGCTTTGGTTCACTCCGAGAAGCCTGGACACTTTCCTTGTTAAGAGCCCTTCCTGGCACAAAGTAATAATGCGGACGCGATCGAACCGCGGTTCTGACCGTCTAGGCATGGTTGAACTACAGACAACACGAGCCGTTTACCTCCTTCCTGGTGGAATGACTGGAACTGATTGGCTGCCGGACCCCTTCCGTCTAATAGACACTGCTCATGCGCGGTTGTTCATATCTTTGGGCGAGTTTAGTGACATTTATGAATAGTCAAGGGGACTGTGTCTGTGATACAATAGCCACAGTCAACGTCTGTCTTCAGGAGTTCTGGGAACCGGAGTGATGCAAAACTTTTTTTGATGTGTGTATAATAACTTCAATTAATTCTTCATCTTGACCTACTTGATAAATAACTTTGTGTTATACAATGATATTATACGCTCGTAGTGGGAGTATATCCTCCATTCTGAACATATTGTATAGTTCCCTACACGAGTGACTTTACTCATGTGTAACGTCATTTATTGCTTTCCAGTAATCTAATTCGTTTCAGACAACGGTAGCGAAGTATCTTCCACACTACGTATTTAAAAATGTTACTATATCTTAATTCAGATTTCCTTCAGACATAGTCCACACATCACTTCTAGGAACACAGATCCGTTGTAAACACGAAGATTCTTTTTCATCCAGTTCAGCCTTCCTTTTATTTAATATTACTATTCAATTATTTGTCTTAGCCGACATTTCACGGATCTCCTTCAACATTCATTTAGTAAAGAGCTCTACAAAAAGGTCGCGATACTCGCCTCATTTTCCCTACGCGAAATCTAATGTTTTTACAATAAACACTTTCACTAAAGCGACCACCAGATTTGTCACACAGCTACACAATGGCGCCTGTGAGAATTTCGTTTACTTGAAGCTTATGCTCATTTGCACGAAACCAACGATACTATTATAATAAGTAGGCTTCTGCTACAGCAACTGGAAAGAGTCGAACACCAATAACATCTCTTACATATACAAACACTCAATATATAAACACCTGAACTCTTGTAAATGGATTCTTTCTTCTGATGAATAAAGAATAAGAAGGCTACGTCGCCTCAGGTAAGAAGGTTAAGTAAATATAATTGTATAACCATTACTAATGCAGATATCTTAGAAATGAATAAAAGTCTATTTCCAGTCCTGACACTGGTTAATGTGAGGTACATCGCATTCACAATAATTTATGATGCCGTCAAAATGCAGTAACATCGCCTCTGATCAGATCTGGACAATAAATGCAACTTAAGCCTTTGCTTTCTGCTTTTCCATTAGCTATTATACTTCTTACCAAAAATACTCTGCATCAGTGTAGCATGCCTCGCACAACACAAAGTCTATTATTAATAAACTTTGCTCTTTCAACCGATAGTAATTGACATAACAAACTGCATAATATGTATGAATAGCTTAATACTCCAAGTTCATATACTTATTATAATAATATACTTATTATTACTTATTATAATAATATACTTATTATAATAGTGTTTCAAACCACTACACACGTTATCTCCCCTGGTAGTGAAACTTCGCTGTTACACATTGCATTCAAAGCTTAACCCTTCATTTCTGTACACATTACAGTTCAAATATTTTTCAAAGGTAGATTGACGACAATAATATGCTCAGGATACTCAGTAGGATACGCCACTATACCCAAAAGATCTGCTGTGGTTGAAAATGGATAATCCTCTCTTATGACTTAAATTATCTACTTGCACAGCTACCACTGTTCGATCTACGGATATTGTGCCTTATTTTTAAAGTTTTCTTGGCATGTCGTTATCTTCTCTTGTATAACATCCAGAATACACTTTTTCAGTTGGCTAGTTTCAGCTTACAACATTTTTGTTTCTCTCGTTAGTTTGATATGGTATTTCAGAATTTAATTCTTTGTAATTTGGTCTAACTTATCTTCTAATTTACTAAGATTAGCTCTCATTTCTGCCCTGAACTGATTGATATTAGATTTCAACTCTGACCTTAATTCTCTTAAACCACGTTCAAACTTACTATTTAATTATCTAAACCTACTTTTCGTAGAACAGAATAAACTCTGTGCTTCCTCATCCCAGAATAACTACCCTTTCTACAAGCTCCCCCCCCCCCCCCCGTTTCGTCCCACAGACGCTTCATCACTTATACATTTATCACTGTCACTTTGCATAGTATCTGATGGTACTGCGTTACTATCTGTTTTGCGATACATAACACCCAAGTCCTGCTTATAATCATTCTACCTTCGACATTTCCTTCGACTAATTATTATAATACTACCTTTAATAAGTTATCTTAAATATACCCAGCAACCCCCCCATGAGTCGCGAACCTTGTTGTTGCCGGGGGAGGCTTGCGTGTCTCAGAGATACAGATAACCGTACCGTATGTGCAAGCAAAACGGAGGGGTATCTGTTGAGAGACCAGACAAACGTGTGGTTCCTGAAGAGCAGCCGCAGCCTTTTCAGTAGTTGCAGAGGCAACAGTCTAGATAACTGACTGAACTTGTGGTGTCACCGCCAGACACCACACTTGCTAGGTGGTAGCCTTTAAATCGGCCGCGGTCCGGTAGTATACGTCGGACCCGCGTGTCGCCACTACCAGTGATTGCAGACCGAGCGCCGCCACACGGCAGGTCTAGAGAGACGTCCTAGAACTCGCCCCAGTTGTACAGCCGACTTTGCTAGCGATGGTTCACTGACAAATTACGCTCTCATTTGCCGAGACGATAGTTAGCATAGCCTTCAGCTACGTCATTTGCTACGACCTAGCAAGGCGCCATTATCATTTGCTATTTATCTTTTGATGCATGTACCGTCAGACCGATGTTCACCAATTATGGATTAAAGTTAAGTATTCCAGCAGCTACGTACTTTATTTGCTAGTCTCCATTACTTGACCTGTTCCAGACCTCACGCCAGCCTGCGTGAGCTTAACGCATGCCTTTCGGCTTCCTCCTAGTGGCTTGGCTGTCTTGCCAAGTCACAACAGAACTGGCCTTGTAACATCAACCAAACCGACCTTGCTGTGCTGGTACTGCGAACGGCTGAAACCAAGGAGAAACTACAGCCGTAATTTTTCTCTAGGGCATGCAGCATTACATGATTAAATGATGATGGCGTCGTCTTGGATAAAATTTTCCGGAGGTAAAATAGTCTCCCATTCGGATCTCCGAGCGGGGACTACTCAGGAGGACGTCGTTATCAGGAGAAAGAAAAATGAAGTGTGAGATCCCTTATCGGGCAGGTAGGTTAGAGAATTTAAAAAGGGAAATGGACAGGTTCATGTTAGATATAGTGGGAATTAGTGAAGTTAGGTGGCAAGAGAAACAGGACTTCTGGTCAAGTGAATACAGGGTTAAAAATACAAAATCATAAAGGGATAATGCAGGAGAAGGTTTAATAATGAATCAAAAACGGGGGAAACTACTACGAAAACCATAGTGAACGCATTACTGTAGCCAATATAGACACGAAGCCACGCCTACCACAGTAGTACAAGTTTATATGACAACTAGCTCCTCAGATAAAGACATTGAAGAATTGTATGATGAGATAAAAGAAATCATTCAGATAGTTAAGAGAGAACAAATTTATTAGTCAGGGGGAACTGGAATTCGATAATAGGTAAAGGAAGAGAAGGAAAAGTAGTATCTGAATATAGACTGGGGATAAAGAACGAAGGAGGAAGTGACCTCGTAGAATTTTGCACACAGCAGAACTTAATTAACAGTTGGTGTAAGAATCATGAAAGAAGGTAAATGGAAAGAACGAGAGGTTATAGAAAGTTTCAGATGGAGCATTAGGGAATGATTGACAGCAAAGGACTTGGAAGAGCAGTTGAACGGAATGGACAGTGTCTTGAAAGGAGGATATAAGACGAACTTCAACAAAAGCAAATCGAGGATAACGGAATGTAGTCAAATTAAATCAGATGATGCTAAGGGAATTGGATTAGGAAATGAGACCCTTAAAGTAGTAAATGGGTTTTGCTATTTGTGCTGCAAAATAACTGACGGTCGAAGTAGAGAGGATATAAAATGTAGACTGGCAATGGCAAGGAAAGAGTTTCTGAAGAAGAGAAATTTGTTAAACTCGAGTATAGATTTAAGTGGCAGGAAATATAGTGTAGCCATGTATGGAAGTGAAACATGGACGATAAACAGTTTAGACATGAAGAGAATAGAAACTTTTGAACTGTGAAGCTATAGAAGAATGCTGAAGATTAGATGAGTAGATCACGTAACTAATGAGGAGGTACTGAGTAGAACTGCGAGAACAGAAATTTGTGGCACAGTTTGACTACAAGAAGGGATCGGTTGGTAGGACACATTCTGAGGCATCAAGGGCTCACCAGTTTAATATTGGAGGGAAGCGTGGAGGGTAGAAATCGTAGAGGGAGCTCAAGAGATGAATATACTAAGCAGATTCGGAAGGATGTAGGTTGTAGTAGTTACTCGGAGGTGAAGAGGCTTGCGAAGGATAGAGTAGCATGGAGAGCTGCATCAGACCATTCTTTGGACTGGAGACAAGAACAACAAGGTATCCAGCAATACATTGTAATGCAGTTACTGCATAAATGAGCTGCCGATGGACATCTGTGAGTGTAGATTGTAGTCGTGGCCAAATCAGTTGTGCACAGCAACCCAACACATTGCTCAGTGTAAGTTGAGAGCCAAGCCGCCACGCCCTGCTGCCGCCTGCTACGCACGCCATCAACCTGCCCGACGACATTTGAGGGCAGTACAGAGTCCCCTCCTGGTAGGTTCTGCATCCACCAGACACAGCATGCCACACTGCCAGTACTATCCTGGCAGGAAAGTCGACAGCGAGGTGTGTCTCCTAACGCAATGTACATAGAAATATTTAAAAGTCTCTGTTCGTTCACGTATCCCTAATCGTTAGTTTTCATGGAATTATTGAACTGTTTAGCTTATGTGAAACTACTTGCGACATGAGCCTAGCATTTAAATTCTCAGAATATGTTTAACGGATTATTAAACTGAAATGTTCAGGTATGGTGGTTAGGTTGTGGTTAGGTCTTACGGAACCAAACTGCTGAGGTTATCAGTCCCTAAGCTTACCCACTACTTAATCTAACTTAAACTAACTTATACTAAAGACAACACACACACACACACACACACACACACACACACACACACACACACACACACACACACACACACACACACACATGCCCGAGGGAGGATTCGAACCGCCGAGGGGGGGAGCCGCGCGAACCGTGGTGACAAGACGCCCGAGACCTCGCGACTACCCCGCGCGGCGTTCAGTTGTGTGTCCTGTACCATCTGTGTTTTGAAAGCACTTGTTTCCTACGTAAATCTAAAATTTAACTTTCTATTAAAATTTATAACTTTTTCAAGGAATAAGACTTTCCCATTATTTCACGAAATTACTCTGGTGCGCAACGCTTAAGTATAGTGGTAAGTTTCGCAACGATGTGTCATTGCCAAGTAACACAGCTAGATGAAACTTGGACCATACTAAAAAAGAACTGCTACAGTATAGTACTGAAGATAACTATAAAGAAGCACACAATGCGCCAAACAGAAACGATACTTTTTTTCAAAGACAAAAAATTACTCTGATGTCATCACGATTTATGATGGTTCCCTGGACATTATAAATAGCTGGAGATGGTTCTTAATATGATGTGCGGTCACCATGTACAGCAATGCATGCTCTGCAACATGTTCCCATGCTGGCCACATGATAGGAAAGGAGCCTTTGTGGTAGGTGTTCCATTCCTCCAATAGTGAGGTCACAACTACTCATTTCGACTTGAATGAACTGTTTCATATGGGGACTGATAGTTCAGACTTTGGTCTCAGAGTCCAGATCTTTCAGGAAAAGGAAGAAGAGGGGAAGGTATCAATAGCCCGATTACTTTCACAAGTAAGACCTTGAGTAAAAACAAATGAAATTAAATCACTGAAAAAGATACGTTTATAATAGGTTGGCGATTTACAAAGTTTCGAAATTATTAATGGGGGTACAAAATTTTAATGAATACAGGTCATAGAGCCTTAACTTTCCTTAAATGCTTTTGTTTGTAACGTAATCGACTGAGATGCTGCGCAGTATTTTTTGCAGATATCTGATATGGAAATGAAATATGGGAAATGTAAGGACAACTGCATTTCTGATTTTTTGTGTAGGCTGCCTGAAGAGCAGAAAAACTAGAAATGAGAGAGGAAAACGAAGGAACATTCCAAATTAATTATTTTGAGGATGAAAAAGATAGGAGATATTTGTAAAATTTTTAGTTGTTGTCAAAGTGATGACAATCGCCTGAAGTTATAAAAGACTAAATTAGGCGGTAAGAAGTCGGAAAAGTTAAAGAACTTCTACAAAATTTTATAACGGCATGTTTGTATTTGTGAAAGGGGAATATTCCGAAATTTGGAGAGTATGATCGTCTTTGAAACAAATTAATGAACTAATAGACTTTTCATTTGGCATATGGACACTGCAGAGCTATGATAATATATTTGAAAGAGTTACTTTTATTAACTTACCAAGGAAGCTAGCAGTATAGATAAAATTGTATGATTTATGTCAAAAAGCAAGAGGTAGTGCTACAAGTAAGGGACCTATGCAAATTTTTATGCCTACTGAAGTGATGAAACTAATATGGTATGAATGTGGTAAAATGTGGTATGGGCCTGTACCGAAAAATTCAGGAAATGGTACGTGCAGCGGTAATCTTTTAAAGATTTATCAGGTCATACCATTCTTGAAAGATAATAGCTAAAATTAGCCATATATTATTTTATTAATGTGGGAAATACAAAAAAATAGATTTCGAAGAATAAGAAGGTATGGATAAAAACAAAGCGCAAGCCATTCATATACTGGCATATCAGTCTGCTAGTAACACGTCAGACTGGTAAATGCAAGACAGATGTAGACAGTGTTGATCATACTGCTGTAACAACCATAGTATGTTAAATTGTGAAAGATGGACATGCATGACGGAACAGCATTACACTTATTTTTTCGTAGTATATTAACAGTAACTTAGATACTTTATTAATGATTATTTCAATGTATATGATAATGGGAAAGAGATATGCGACGATTGTATATTTTGTAATTAGGAATCACCTTATTACGTTGTTACGCGCATTTGTAGACGTCGACAGTCATAGTTGTGAACGTCTGTTCCCTTCCTGACGACGCAATAATTTGCTATAACGAGAAGGATGGTATTCAACGACCGAAATAGGGAATTCATTGCGCCTTTTAACTACAGATCTTTTTTCCTTGATGTTTCCGTTTGCGGAACGCCTTTTCTTGTGGAGAATTCTCAGTAGACAGCGATTCTGTAGGGTAAGCAGATTGGTTTGTCTTTTCCGTTTTTTTTCTTTTTTTTTTGGTATGCCCTTTCTTTGACAGAAATGTGCGACAGAGAAACTACAGTGGAGAGAGTAACCATTGGCAGTGGCTGAGTAAGGTTCACGTTAAAGGGTCCTCTGCAAGATTTTGATATTTTCTGGTAAATATGGTGCAATTTATGGAAGAAGGTGGTGATGAGCACGCTGCAGTGATTAAGTCGCCTCATGTAAATTGCAGCCGTATTTCCAGGCAAAATATGGTGCTGTAAGAATTACACCATTCATACATAAGCAATGGCTCCAGAAGGTAGACAATGTGGTTTGTTTGGTCTATTTAAATAATATGAGATGTGAAGCATATGTAAACCATACTGTTAACTGCAGTGCGACTCAAAGGCAAGCTACTGACAATTCATTTCGTGATTAGTATTGTAACAGGCAAACAGGCATATCTAAAATTTTCTGTCCCTCTCTCTCTCCCCATCTCTCTCTCTCTCTCTCTCCCTATCTCTCTCTCTCTCTCTCTGTATCACTCACTCACATATATATGCAGGCACAACACACACACACACACACACACACACACACACACACACACACACAGGGTTCTGGCTAAGGTGGCGTGCTGCAATAGGAGCATACGATACGGTCTGAAATGCTTTGGTTGTGTACACATTTGTGCCCACCTTCCCGTGTCAAACCATACAGCAACACCTGCGACACCGTGGCTGTTTCCTTGTCGACCTAGGATATCAGCTCTGGCGGCGGTGTCCACTGTGCTGATGAGGCTGGTATCAGCAGTTGCTCAAGAACGTGCGACGGAATCTCTGATGGTGGTGTCAGAAACAACAGTGGAACTGCTGACTCGGCTACTGACATGTCCTCGCCCTCTCAGGAGTAGAGAGCCAGCAGCAGCAGGTGATGTGACGGCCGACGTGGAGGGGCTCGGAGTAGTGTGACACCGTGTGGGCGTCCAACCATGCATTCAAAGTCTAAGCTGATCATGGTGCCTCGAGCGGAGCCTCTCCTACATGCAGATGTCGCAGAGACGCCGGCCTGAGCACTTGGTGATGACAGCTGAACTCTCTGTAGGGCAACGTCCAAATCGAATGCCCAGACAGCCACACCCAACCGGAAGAGGGGCTGCGGTTGCACGTCTTAATGTCCAGGTGGAGGACGAAGGAGGAGTAGCAGTGTCCTCGGCTGGTGCGCGTGGAGTAGCTCCGCCGTGTTCTTCTCGCCGAACGGTGTGAAACGGTACGAGGAGAGAAACCGATCTAAGGCAACGTCGGACAAAGAGGAGGCAACATACATTTTCATATGAGTTTTGAACGTTTGCACTAGGTAGTCCGACCCAATGTTACATTGTGGATGGAACATTATGGGAACTAACGTCGTGGGCAAGCCTTCGAGGGGAAAAATTTTGCACAAGGCTGTGACAGTGCCAGCTGTGGATCTGGAAACACAACGAACGACATACCCGACATACCGAAAACGAGACTATGTGTCAGCGACCAACAGCCAATAAGCATTGAGAAAGGGGCCAGCGAAATTTACATGTATAGGGTCCCATACTTGTATCGAGGGCTGGCCAAGGAGACAACGACGCTCCGGGAGCTGCTTGGTGCCTTGGTGCTTCGTACACTGTGAACATGAGGCAACAAGGCGTGTAACGTCACCGTCGAAACCGGAGCAAAACACGTGTCAACAGAGCAACTCTAATGTGTGTGATACACCCCGATAATCTACATGTAACAAATGGAGAACCTCCGAGAAAAACACTGAGAGGATTACCACCTGAGGGACAGCGTCATACTTGTCTATAAGCAGAACACCATCCACAAACAGAGAACTGATATGGAGAGATGTACACTCTTGGAAATGGAAAAAAGAACACATTGACACCGGTGTGTCAGACCCACCATACTTGCTCCGGACACTGCGAGAGGGCTGTACAAGCAATGATCACACGCACGGCACAGCGGACACACCAGGAACCGCGGTGTTGGCCGTCGAATGGCGCTAGCTGCGCAGCATTTGTGCACCGCCGCCGTCAGTGTCAGCCAGTTTGCCGTGCCATACGGAGCTCCATCGCAGTCTTTAACACTGGTAGCATGCCGCGACAGCGTGGACGTGAACCGTATGTGCAGTTGACGGACTTTGAGCGAGGGCGTATAGTGGGCATGCGGGAGGCCGGGTGGACGTACCGCCGAATTGCTCAACACGTGGGGCGTGAGGTCTCCACAGTACATCGATGTTGTCGCCAGTGGTCGGCGGAAGGTGCACGTGCCCGTCGACCTGGGACCGGACCGCAGCGACGCACGGATGCACGCCAAGACGGTAGGATCCTACGCAGTGCCGTAGGGGACCGCACCGCCACTTCCCAGCAAATTAGGGACACTGTTGCTCCTGGGGTATCGGCGAGGACCATTCGCAACCGTCTCCATGAAGCTGGGCTACGGTCCCGCACACCGTTAGGCCGTCTTCCGCTCACGCCCCAACATCGTGCAGCCCGCCTCCAGTGGTGTCGCGACAGGTGTGAATGGAGGGACGAATGGAGACGTGTCGTCTTCAGCGATGAGAGTCGCTTCTGCCTTGGTGCCAATGATGGTCGTATGCGTGTTTGGCGCCGTGCAGGTGAGCGCCACAATCAGGACTGCATACGACCGAGGCACACAGGGCCAACACCCGGCATCATGGTGTGGGGAGCGATCTCCTACACTGGCCGTACACCACTGGTGATCGTCGAGGGGACACTGAATAGTGCACGGTACATCCAAACCGTCATCGAACCCATCGTTCTACCATTCCTAGACCGGCAAGGGAACTTGCTGTTCCAACAGGACAATGCACGTCCGCATGTATCCCGTGCCACCCACGTGCTCTAGAAGGTGTAAGTCAACTACCCTGGCCAGCAAGATCTCCGGATCTGTCCCCCATTGAGCATATTTGGGACTGGATGAAGCGTCGTCTCACGCGGTCTGCACGTCCAGCACGAACGCTGGTCCAACTGAGGCGCCAGGTGGAAATGGCATGGCAAGCCGTTCCACAGGACTACATCCAGCATCTCTACGATCGTCTCCATGGGAGAATAGCAGCCTGCATTGCTGCGAAAGGTGGATATACACTGTAGTAGTGCCGACATTGTGCATGCTCTGTTGCCTGTGTCTATGTGCCTGTGGTTCTGTCAGTGTGATCATGTGATGTATCTGACCCGAGGAATGTGTCAATAAAGTTTCCCCTTCCTGGGACAATGAATTCACGGTGTTCTTATTTCAATTTCCAGGAGTGTAATAATTACGGATAGGGTTGGACAGACGAGGTGGTGAATCTCGCCAACCATGTTGTACGAATGTTATGACCTTCCGTAAAATGGCACCCGAAGCTACAGCCTTCACTATCTGTTTGCTAGTTACAGGAAAACCATCAACAGTCTGCTGTGCAGCGACATCAATGTGGAAACAAAGCAATTCCTCCTGATCAAATCCTGGGTCCAGGCCGGCCGGCAGGCGGGGCGAAGCATCGGCATTTGCAGGTTGACTCGTAGAGCAGAAATGAATCTTGCAGCTGTAACGCGAAAGGAAAAGACCCCAATACTGAATGGGATGTGGCGCTTTATCTGTTAACGACTCTGGAGAACTGAATAAGGGAACCAACGGTTTGTAATCAGGGACCAGGTGGAATTTGGTATCACAGAGAAAAACATGAAATTTCTTCCTAGCATATACAATGGCCAAAGCTTCCTTTTCCGTCTATGAGTCCCTAGTTTGAACAGGAGTCAACGTTTCTGGGGCATAGGCAATAGTCCGCTCGGAGCCATCGGGATATCTTTCAGCCAGTGCGGCCCCCCCACTCGTTCTATGAAGCGCCCGCCACAAGGACCAAGTGGAGCCCTGGTCGGTTAATCAGTAAGCAGGTTGTAGACTGCAACATTGTCTCGAGAGTGGAAAACGCGGTTTCACAAGCCTGCGACCAGCTAAACTGAGTGCCTTTGTGCACCAACGCATGTAACAGCTGCGCGACTGTCGCTGTCCCACGTAAAAATTTATGGTAGTAGGCGACTTTGCCTCGAAAAACCTGAAGTTCTTTGACTGACATAGGATGTGCAATGTGCAAGCGACACCATAGCAGAAACATGTTGATACAGGGGTCTGAGAACCTCGAGAGAAACTTCAACGATGGAAGGTTGAAAGAAATTGACATTTTTATAAATTATACTTCAATCCGGCTGCTTGAAGGACAGAAAGGAGTACGGAGATTTTGTAAATGTTCCTCAGTCAAGGTAGCAGAGGCTACAATGTCAGCCAAATAGTTTGCACAACCCCTCACGGACGCTGTAAATTCTTCCAAAAGAAATATTGGCAACTAACATACATTGTGATTCTGTATGTAAAGGAATTTGCAAATGAACATCCGACAAGTTAGTTTTTGAAAAATATTTACCACCTGATAACTTTGCAGAGCATTCGTCCGGGCGCGGTTTGGATATGTATCCACTATAAATTGTGTGTTCACAGAATCTTTAAAATCGCCCCAGAGGAATAGCCGTTCCGACGGTTTCTTTACTATAGTTAAGGGTGTACACCATTCAGTTGATGCAATAGGCTGAAGAACGCCGGATTCCGTGAGGCGATCTAATTCGTCTTTGACTTGTTCCCTGAGTACCACTGGAACCGGAGGCGCTTGGGAAAAATAAGAGGCCGAACAAAATATTTCACGGTAATGCGCGCTTGAAAATTGTTGGCACATCCCAGTCCAGGAGAGAACAAAGAGGAAAACTCAGAAGATAACGCAGGTAACAAGATGCGATATGGTCGCGAATTGAACAGTGATCCAAAAATAGAATAAATTTCCTTTACTTCACTTCTATGACCACAAATTTTTATGTCATCAGTCTACCGGTTTCGGTCTATAATGACCATCTGCAGGACGGTTTTATAAAAAAATGTCATAATATGGCTCTAGTATGTTAGGACATGTTTTTATAAAACTCATCTGAAGATGGTCATTACAGACCGAAACCGGTAGACTGATGATATAAAAATTTGTGACCATAGACGTGAAATACAGGAAATTTATTGCATCTAAGTTCACTTCATCTGAAATGCTAAAACCAAACAGCTTAAAAGTATCTAGTCCAAAAATAATCGGTGTTTGTGGCTTATCTACAACAAGAAATGTAAGTGACCAGATTACTGACTTGTAGGTCACTGGGGCGGTGAATTGGGTGAGAATAGGCATGCTCTGTTTATTGTAATTTACTAACTTTTGTGACACAAGAAGAAGCGGAGAGCAGCTCAATTCCAAATAAGTTTGTGAGTATAACAAGACCACCGCAGCTCATGTATTCAGTTGCATGTACAGAACTTGACGAAAAACCATAACATCAATCAAAAGTTTCTTTGGTGGCCGGCCGAAGTGGCCGTGTGGTTCTAGGTGCTACAGTCTGGAACCTTCTTTGGTGCAACAGAAGTAGCTGATACAGGGGGGAGCTGACAGAGAACTTGATACATTATTGGCGATATCCATGAAAGGAACAAAGCAAGACAAAAAAATAGCGTCAGTAATCCCAAAAGCTTGAGAGTATTGTTGCAGATGTTTCTTCTATGCGTCCCATACAGCAAAGGACTCATAGTATTTAGAAGATGGAGGCAGGTAAACCATGGGGGCCGAGGAGGGAAAAACATCAGGTGACACAGACTGAAGAGCAAGCCGACTACACAAAACAGAAGACAGTAATTGAAGAACCTGAGTTTGATTGTCCAGGACCCGTGATTGTTGGTGCAAAACCATGGCTAATGATTCTTTCTGCTGGACCAACCGTTGTAAAATGTGCTCCGTGACACCATTAACCATCGTGAGAATAAACGAGGGCCAACCAGAGTAGAAATCTGCGTGGAGAACAGGACCACACTCGTCGCCAATCGCACAGTAATTAGGCACAAGTAGAACACTACCAGTAGACTAAACACAACTTTATTCCACGGAAGTATTAACAACTTGAACACAGTATTTAAGTAACGTTCAGTAGGAACCAATTACAGACACAGAGAGCTATAGCTATAAGCACAGGGAACGGAGGCCGAGCGTAGCTCTGCTACCCTTAAATTGACTGAGGCCCCAGGCCGGCTCTGACGGTGATCTTCGATTATTTCCCGACTGAGTTTCCCGACTTTTTGAAACTTCCTGTTAGCCATCTCCACGTTAGCTGACAGGACAGACCTTCTCCACTCTCCAATGTCACTGAGCGTCTAGACTGCTCGCTGGACGCGACACAGACTTTTTCTGGCGCCAGGTATGGGGTTAGGTAATGGAATTAGCGTGAACTTGTCAGGCCACAAATTAGAAGAGTATGTCGCCCCTCTGAAATACCAAACCTGCTCAGACCAAGAGCACGTAAAACGTCAGAACGGCTTTGGGGACCCCTTCTCCATTATTGAGTAACCCGTATGCAGGCCAGCGGCAGAGCCAGGGCAGAAAAGAAAGAGGGTTCCTCTCTCGCTTTTGAGAAGAAGAAGTAGGCGCCAGAAGAAAGAAGAAGAGGCCGGGAATGGCCTAGCAACAGACGGCGCCTGGAGACAAGGAGGACATCCCGGAAGTGGACCAGGGAAAGCGGCCAGGGGCGGCCGATGGGAGCCTGAGGACGCGGACGACAGAGCGAGGGCAGCCGCCAGCCACGGCGAGCGGCGCGGAGTTGTAAGCGCTACAGAGGCACTGCACCTGCACTGGCAACGATAAACAGCGTGAGGGCAGCCAGCAGCACTTGCCGTTGGGGACAGCTCGGCTCGAAACGAGACCAACCAATAGAATTTCAAGGTAGCTAGAGCCAATAGGATTGCTTCGCTTTGGATGAACCTGGCGTGGACAACTTTATCTTTGGTGTTTACATGTCATCTTCAATATCATGGACTGCATACGCGCCAGTCTTTTGAGATAGTTATTGGTTTTCTCATTTATAACTGAAATTTGGCATTAATTTTAACAATAAATAGTCTTTTCATGTTGCCTTTTCACATGTAGATGTACAGTTAACGTAGTTACTGCGAAATTCCTTATGTTAGTACGATAGTTACCGTTTTTACATGCGGCCAAGTGAAACGTTTTGACAACTCTTTTTACGAGCAACAAAATTACGCATCATCAGTAAATACCTGTTTTCCTTGCACTGACAGTCTTTTAGTGGTACGATTACTTAGGAGAAGAAGACAAAATGCCTGTTTGGCAACAGCTTTTTGACGATTTCTCAACTATACTAGTGAAATGTTTCGTTACTTTTTTATAAGAAGTGCAATGGTGTATTTTGTCACTGCTGTTATTTTTGTGAAAAAAGGGAGGTAAACATAACGTGGTTCATATTGTCAGTGTTGTTGTGGTCTTCAGTCCTGAGACTGGTTTGATGCAGCTCTCCACGCTAATCTATCCTGTGCAAGCTCCTTCATCTCCCAGTACCTACTGCAACCTACATCCTTCTGAATCTGCTTAGTGTATTCATCTCTTGGTCTCCCTCAACGATTTTTACCCTCCAATGCTAAATTTGTGATCCCTTGATGCCTCAGGACATGTCCCACTAACCGATCCCTTCTTATAGTCAAGTTGTGCCTTGAACTTCTCTTCTCCCCAATCCTATTCAATACCTCCTCATTCGTTACGTGATCCACCCACCTAATCTTCAACATTCTTCTGTCAATATGCGTGTGCTTATTGTGCTGGAACATTCACGTATTGTTTAGATCCACTGATATTTCTGTAACTTGTAGCACTTAGTTTAATGAATATCTGTCTTGACGAACTTTGTTGCTTGCTACAATTATGTGTTTATTTTGTCGTTAAATGATCATTTATCTTATAAGAAGGGATCGGTTGGTAGGATATGTTCTGAGGCACCAAGGGATCACCAATTTAGTATTGGAGGGCAGCGTGGAGGGTAAAAATCGTAGAGGGAGACCAAGAGATGAATACACTAAGCAGATTCAGAAGGATGTAGGTTGCAGTAGGTACTGGGAGATGAAAAAGCTTGCACAGGATAGAGTAGCATGGAGAGCTGCATCAAACCAGTCTCAGGACTGAAGACCACAACAACAACAACAACAACATATCTTATAACAAAAAAATGGCAGTGTATATGCCGCGAAAAAATCACATAAAGCTGGTAGAAAAATAATTTGTAACATTGCAATGTAAAATTCCTTTGAACGTTTCAGTTTAGTTTCATGTGGATATATTCAAAGCCATCCACTTCTGCAACTTTTTCGATATCCCTGTAGATTGGTAATTAAGTTATTTCTGTGACAAATTTAACTCATTATGTTGTATGCAGTGTCAGTACGTATCACAAGAAACAATTTTGTACACAACAGAGAATGGACTTTGAGATTAAGGTGTTCGACTCTGGTTTGTTCCGTAATTTTCGCACTTTAAACATGTTTTAATTCTCATTATATTTGGGCCTAGTGAAAGTGGTTAAGATTTTACACGTAAAGGGTGTAAAGCAAAGTTGTCCCGTTCCCTAACTGTAGCTTCACGCACATGTACTGCATGTAATATTTAGTGGCTTTTGTTCTGTAAGTGTTACATTTAGTGCAGCAAACTGACTGGGATATGGCATGTTCCATGGTAGCTTAACATAAGTAGGGTCGAGGCACCACTGATGGCCCCATTAAGGACAATCGCTATACAAATTAGTTTACAGATTACTTCAGTAATTCTATAGTTTCAAATTCTGTGGGGAGCAAGTGTTCTAAATTATATAACAAAAGCAAACGAAAATATTGAAAATGAAATGGCACATTTCCCCAATTTTTGCCATGTTAAACCTCACTATGGCCAGACATTTCCTTGCTTTTGGCTGCTACCTATTATAATGAAACTGAGGCTTTACATAATTTCAGAATCTATTTGCAGAAAAGTAATTTATTCTTTGTACTAACATCAGGGTGGCCACCTAATTTGGATTTTCAAATTCAATGTTGTCATGTATTATATTTATTGTATGGGTTTAGGCATACATACTACACTGGAAAGAACAATTTGCTTGTTTTAAAAATATATGATGTCCGATATGAACCATGTCAAGATGTACACCACATACAGCATGACTGACTAAGTGGAGTGATCATCTGAAGGATAGTGCACATCAAAATGTCACATGGTTGCATTTATGCAACACTGTGTGTTTGTTTAAGCCAGACATATTAGGGTCAACTGAAGGGTTAAATGGCCAGTACATGAAAATAGTGACACAGAGCAGAGAGATTAAAATCCACAGTCACATCTCATGGATTAATGATGGTAGAATGTTACAGTTAATCTTGAAAGAAAACTTGAAGTTTCTCGTTGAATTTTGTTAAGGTATTCATAATCTTACATTGATTTGTTTACAAAAAAATTCCTTTTGCAGCGAATTGTCATTACACCTTTACTATACAATATGAAGTTACAGAACTGTGTATTAGCTATATTTGAATAAACTGTGGCGACTCATCAATGATTACTTGGTGATGTGATAGTTTGAATGTTTGTCAGGAAAGCTGATTTTTCATCCCATCAAGTCTGTTGAGACACGTGATCAAGTGTGTGTAACAGGTACAACATACACCCTGCATATCCCTGCCCATCTGCATTAGCTACCCTGCATGTTTGACTTTGACCGACCATTCTGTAGCACACTTACCAATGTATACTTTCTCAAACATCAATTTCTGACATAATTTTAGGTGCTTCAGCTGACTCTTTTGTTTTCAGGGATTGTAACACATTAATTTCAGATTTCGTTCCTTTTCTGGATAATTTTTGTTCTTGTTGTTTTTCAGTTTCACTTAGTTGCTTCTTTTGTCATCTATGTACAAGCAACTTGCATTACACATAGACAGAATTAAACTTCTGTTGATTTTAAAATTGTCAACACTGTGCAAGCATTATGAGCAAGAATACTTTTCACTCTAACTCTCAACAATACACTCAGAAACTTCCTGACAGATTAAAACTGTGTACCAGACCAAGACTTGAACCCGGGCAAGTGCTCTCTTATCTGAACTACCCGTGTATGACTCAAACCCCAACCTCATTTCTGCAAGAACGTCACCGCCTACTCAAGTTTGAGTCTAGCTCTGGCACACATTCTCAATCTGACAGGAAGTTTCATATCAGCACACACGCTGCTACAGAGTGAGCATCAATTCTGGAAATACATTGTTTATTGAAAAACCTCTTTCTACAACAGCATTTCCAGGCGAAAGTACTGACATTATTTTAAGAAATTCTACAAAATTACAACATTCTTTTGTGGCAATGTAATGAGGTTCATCCAACCAAGTTTCACTTATTTTGAAAAATGCCAATTTTTTCTTTTTGAATTTGAGCATCGTTACAAATATTGACAAATTGTTGTTTGACACAAACACAAATTTTCACCAGAAAGAGAATTTGAAGTCATAATGTCAATCTTTATACGGCTGTTTCTTGATTTAATGCTGCTGATGGGTACAAACAGAGAAATGGCATGAGTAGGTTTATATTTCAGTGGTTCGCCTTCAAGTAGCTTTTGTATTATACCAATAATACAGGAATACATTTCTTCTTTTAGCCTCAAGATGTCAGTCAGTCGCCGGCCGGGGTGGCCGAGCGGTTCTAGGCGCTACAGTCTGGAAACGCGCGACCGCTATGGTCGCAGGTTCGAATCATGCCTCGGGCATGGATGTGTGTGATGTCCTTAGGTTAGTTGGGTTTAAGTAGTTCTAAGTTCTAGGGGACTAATGACCTCAGCAGTTAAGTCCCATATTGCTCAGAGCCATTTGAATTTGTCAGTTGGTCAAGTCCTTAACTTTCTTTTGGTACCTTTGCAGTGAAATCCAAAATACACGAAGCGTTGTGCAGTGATGAGATTCTTAATATTCTTCATGTCAGCCTACACGAGGGATTTTCCGATTATGGAAAATGTCTGAACTGACAACTTGCTACATTAATGAGGTGGTACAAGTGAACAACTCATTACACATAAAATAAGCCATAGGTACATCAGTTAGAAAATCACATAAAAATTTTTGAAAGGATGTGCTGTCAGTGAAAAAAAGCCAATATTTGACCTAAGAATTTGTCTCCAACTGTTAAGATAGAGTTTTCAAACACTCTGAATCAGGTAAGAGTTTAATTTTAAGCCAATTGAGAAATATAAGTTCTTAGATGTGGGAGAATTTTAAAGCTAGTTGGGCCACATTTTCAATCCATTTTATGCCACAGAATTGCAAAGGAAAACCTGAAGACACTATATATTCTGTATATTGACACCTTCACGTAGGCAAATCGTGAAACACACAGTACAAGGCTCTGAAAATTGTGGTCTTTCCTAATTTGTTTGTGACACTCCAGTTTTAAAAGTTCAATGAACAATATGCGGGTTACAACCACCTAAGTACAAGAGTTTCATGTTACCAGAAATTTATTTTACTTCATTATTCAAAAACTTCCAAGCTGCAAAATTTTTGGAATATTCTGCAAATTAAAAGGTCCTTTCAAAGCATAGGCTCTTTGGCATTGAATAAAGACAGAATCAGAGTATCAGGTCGAGATCTGCGACTTATTTCAAATCCCAAAACTAACATGGATGTCCATTCATTCGTTGTTTTATTTTTGTATGACGTCGGTGCTGTATACAGTCTGACATAGGTAATGTGTGGCCGTTGGCAACATAATTTTATGAAGCTGCTCACATTTGTTGAGTGAAACTACTCAAAATAAAGAAAAATTACATGTAACTTGTGGCTGGTCTACAATTTCACTGCCAATGCAGTGAATTGTCTCTCATTATTACCTGTTACTTGGCACACTTAAACATTGCAACATGTAAGATACGCCAGGGTCATCAGGACACATATACATTTTGAGTATGTTATGGGAAAAAATTAAACAGTTGATTGGAATTTAAATATTAAATTTTTAATTAGGATTTATTAGTACAATTTTAAGACAATATTCATAATTTGTCATCATATCTTATAGACTTTATGAAGTAATACAGTGACGTACAAAACATACAGAATGTGAAAAACAGTTTTCAAATATTCTACACATCAGCTACAAATATTAAGATACACAATTGAAACTTCATATTTAAACAGAAAATAGATTGTACATCAAAATTATAAACCAAAAGAAAAGATTAAATTCAGTACAAAAGTTTCTGCAGGCATAACTTACAAGAAAATTTTACTGTAACTTTTAGCTGAATGTACAGCAATTATAAAAATATTTCACAGTATCATGAATTGCTATAAAATCTTAGTTTTTGATAATTAAGTTTCTTTCCAGTCAGTTTCAGAAACTTGATTCATCCAAACTTCCAAAACTGTTTGCTCACAGAACAATGGAACTTCCAAACACAATGGTGCTCGACATCTGGCACATGATATAGTTTATCTGTGAGTTTCCTGGCATCACAGGTTGCTGAAACATCAAATCGAGGGCAAAATAATAGACATTTCAAGGGTATAGTTGCTCCAAAATTCAGTCTACCAGTGCTGTTTATAGCATACATCCAATCCAGTTCTTCACACACTTATCTGAAAGCCCCCCAAAAATAACAAAAACCAACAATTATCTTGATTTACGTATTGTCAGTTACTTTTGAGACAGAATTTTGCTTTACTTATCTGGCAATGATGTAGTCTTCTTTTCAATGGTTCTGAGCACTATCTCTGAAATAATTTCATTGTTGAAAAGCAGTTCCCAAAATGAAAGCGTCCTTTTGTTTAGCTGTATGCAATGTCAAAAGGCTACATAGTAGGCAACATAGTCTTAAGTACTTGAACAAGGTGAAACAGATCAATATAGAGAATCTGCCCTCTTAGCATATTGTAGTACAAAAATAATATCTAGAAATAACGGTGTGCAAATATTTTATCTGTTGCTAATTTGACATGTCCTGACCTCTTCTATAAAGCTTTTAAGTATACCAACATTTCCATTCAGACAATGGATCCAAATCACACCATATCTCTTCTGCCAGGTCGAGGTAAAATAAAGATTAGCATAGTGTAGAACACATTGTTTGTGTAGTTCTATTTCTTTCTCAATGAAAACAAACAAATTGTGCTTAATTTTGAATGATACATCCTTAATTAATATGCTTGAACATGTTGCTGAATATAATTGATTTATTTAGTATGTGCTTAAACATTATTACTATTAACTATTTACTTCTATGGGACACAGCAGGTGACAATTTTTGTAAAGTCATACAATGTAGACTTTCATGGCTAGCATTTTCTTGAGTCAAAATTTCCAGGTTAAAAGGCCATGGTTGATGTATAAAATTACTTCTTCCTGATGTTTCATCTCTAACTGCGGGAGACATGAATGGAAGTTACCATTGTACCTCTGAAGATGTCTCCCACACTTGGAGTAGTAGTTTTATACACTGACCACAGCCTTTCAACCCATAAATTATAGCTCAAGAATTCTTGTAAGGTTAGTATTATCTGATAGAAACTATAAATAAGTTATGTTACCATGAACAGTGCAGTGAGCTTATTCAGTTTCAAAAAGTTACCTGTCTAAGAGAAATCAGCATACGACATCAACAAGGCATGGCAAATGAGACTCATTGCACCTCAAATGTACAGAAAACCAGAATTTAAATACTGATCATCCTGATCTGGAAATGTAATACTGTCAAGTATAACCTTTGGATGTTTGTTAACTTTGCAGGTGAGACTAACACAGGGGATGGGATGATGTTTTACACTATATGTTGCGAAGGAAAAAGACACCATTTTATCCAACTGTCAACATCCCACAGCAACCAGTCGAGCAATGGAAGTTTGTCAGTTCCAGATGGGTTAATCTCAGTTTTTACTTTGGTGATTTATTTGTTTTTAAAGATCACATTTATTGACATATTTTTGGCAGTAAATAAAATACTTAAAAGTCACTGCACAGTTTGGTCCTCTCCTGACATGCACTGGGCACAGACACACAATGGTAGCACTAGTACATTATGTGTATCGAAAGTGTAATCAAGTATATTTCACAAGCCAGTGATGAAAACTGCAAACAGTTTGGAACTAGTAAGGAATGTTGGCCTAAGACTTTATTAATTTTAGACACAATTAACGATTAGTAAAGATTATTGTGGCACAATGTGCAACGTCACATGACATTTACAAGCCAAATGTAACTAATCCTATTACAAAACAGTAGTTATGCTTCAATATGGAACAGTAAGTGGGCAGTGGATAATATGTGTTCAAAACAATGAACAATTTGTGAGTTCCCTCTCAAGTACTGGAAATACCATAAGAAATTGTGTGAAAAGATAATCCTAGACTACAGGATTCAAGAACAACCACATTAATGGAACTTTGGATTAGAAATTCAGGTAATACAGTTGCTCTGAAAATCACAGTAGAGATGAGATGCACAGCAGCCTCAATGTAAACAATACTAAGAACAAAAAGTTAGGCCCAAATACAATCAAGTGTGTGCACAATCAAATAATTATTTGTAGGACATACTGAGAATCTGTCAACTTGACACATTCATCCTCACGAATACTACAGTGTCTACTGGTGGCCACTGTCGTACCAGGAAGCTTGGTGTAATCTTATGACACTTTAATTCTCCGACTCGTCACAGGACAAGTAACTTATTAACTTATTGCTGCGCATTAGCTGGTGCACTCATTCTCCTTGTGGCATGACAATGAGGAAACAAGAAGATATCACATTTATATGGGTTAAACTTTACTTACGGCTTAGGCGCCCTCGTGCGGTGATGTTAGCAACGACCGTGCAGTGCTGGAAATTATTCTCTGATATTTCATTTCTTGTAAGCACTTTTTCTAAATGTTCGCTTTACTAGGATAATTAATTTACTGAGCAGACGCGGGTACATGCAAGAACACGTCAACCATAGAGTAGGAACAGGATTAATTATTTATTTCATGGTTGGTCGCTGTTGACATCAGCACAGCACGCCACCTGAACCGCAAGTAAAATTTTACCGTTATATGTAACTGACAGGGTGAAACGGCTAACAACGAAACAGGCATCCAAAGTTAGGAGGAAAAATCCCTAAATTCTCAAAAGAAGCATTCTGGCTATTAGTCTGGAGGGAGTTTCAAAAATAGTGAAAAAACGAACCTGTGTTGTTAGATTAGGAATTGACTGTCACACCAACAAATGGAAGTCTAGTATGTTAAGAACTGCACATCCACACTCTCATTGGAAAACTTTTAGTCTCATCACATACAGTACGAGCCTGTTACACTCCTGAACACAGAACAAAGAGATAATCAATGCATAAACTACCATACTATCTGTTGCGAACCTGCATGTGAAGATTATATATATATATATATCCTGAACACAGAACAAAGAGATAATCAATGCATAAAGTAACTACCATATCCCCCAACAATCAATCCTCATGTAAGGTCTACTAATAGCATTTAAAGAGTTCACTGCATACCATTGCAGCTAGCAGAATTAAACTTTGATAATTTTGGCTAAAAATATTTTGGCTAACTGTGTTGAAATAAAATTTTTTAAAACCTTTCCAAACACCAAAAATGTTGCAAGCACATATCAGGTGCTGAAAAGTGGTGTGAAGGGGAAATAAATTTCAAAAACTAAAGTTTATAATTTGTGAGGGCAGTAGGAAGCCATTAAACTAGCATTATGTCATTTAGCTACTCACAAGTTTCAAATATTAGCAATTAACACATTCGCTGTTGGCTTATGCATGTGCTATTAACTTGTAATAAGTGTCAATTGCAGAATATGTTAAGCATTGAATCAATAGTAAACAGAATATTGTGTTACTGGTCACTGCTTCAACTTACAGAGACAGTCTTCACAAAGAATACATTTTTAGACATCTGAGCGGCATGGGAGGGAATTATGGAGAAAAACCCTCATACAAAGTGAGTTCACAATCTTGCCTATATACCGTATGGCACATTCTGAGAAAATAATCAAATAAAAGGAACAATGTTGCTCTAAGTTGAAAATAATTCAAAGATCCTAGCACATAGCCTAACTAAAAAAAAGTTAGTCTGCACTTGACCAGAGTTGACCAACATGTCTAGTGCAGTCACACTGACTGACAGCAAATTACCACACTACTGAAGCACGATCTGTCCAATATGAAGTGCATCACCTTTGACCTTCACTCTGAGAATCTTTCCCTGGAGCTACAGGTGCCCTTGATGTTGGGATTGTAAACACTATGAAGTACATCTCCACACAGCTGAACACTGTACCTAGCAGTTTGGCTAGGTGTCATGGTCAATGATACATGCTTCATCCTGTACCATCTCCATATTCTGCTTGTGCTTCTCAGAGGCATAGTCGATGGTGTAGTTCCATCTATCACATCCATGCTGTCTCACAACCAACCTGTGTTTTAAAAATCTATTTATAGCGAGTCATAACTTGAATAAAAATTATAAAAATGTCGGGTATTTTCTATGTTGACAACTTCATTTACTTCAAGCTAAAAAGATTGTTCATCTAATCAAACCTTTGAAATTATACACTAAAGGCTGAAGATGTCAATATCTAGTGGTGGTTATATCATACTGAGTGCTGACTACCACACTGCATTGTCTTATTTAGCCTTTTCATTTGGTGTTTACTGCATCTGACACTTTCTCCTCAGTGAGCAACGTAAGATTCTCTGAATTCAAGTTTAGTGGGGAGTAAAATAAAGTGTGTATGACATTATTATAAGGAAGACTATGGAGTGAAATTTAGCCTCATTTAAAAACTATTGCTAAATATAATTCTTGGTGTAACTTGCATGTAATGTTCATTAAGGATGTAAACTGTAGTGTTTCTTATGGATTAGGGTGAAAGAGTTTATGTCCTATCTGCAGTGATTCAAAAGTTACAGCATTTTTTAATTTTCCTAGTGAAGTGTACTTCATGTGCGAGGTGTACTGGGACACGTGAACAAATCGCCAGTGCAGACAACATGATTCACAACAAGGATGTATGTGATGCTGATACAGTTTAATTTGTAACCAAGACAATTGCCCATGCCTGTAATGTGAAATATTGGCCATAATATCATCAATACAGAAAGAATGTATCACACTATTACATAACTATATTTGTACTAATATATTTTGTGAAGAAAAACCAGTCTGACAAGTGGTAAAAAAATTTCAATTAAACAAAAAGACACTCGTCTTTGGTATAAATCAGAAATGAAATGTCATAAGGAAGGTTGTAGTTGGCAAGCAAAATTTCAGATCAGAAAGGATCCACAAATACTGCCTGAATTTATAATACCATTCCATAGCCGTGTTGCAGCACATGCACTATAGTAATGGAAGGCACTGATACCATCTTATCCTGCCCTGTCACTGGTTTAAATGTGGGAGAACAGCACCTGCAATCAGCATTTAAAACCAAATTGCTATAAATAACTTACAAGGGACTATGGCATAAAGCTGAAATAACATTTTATAATAAAGAGATGCACTAATGCCTGAATTCATAGAAAATCGCCATTTGTTGAGCTGTGTAGCAACACACGCACTGTACCGATGGATGGATGTGGTACCACCACAGCCTGTTTTGGTATTGGTTGAATTGTGGAAGTTGAGCCTGCAGGCAGAAATGCAAACTAAGTTACCGTAAGTAATTTATAAGGAGCTGTGACAAAAATAAACAATGGCATAACACAGAGGTGCACAAATATCTTGATTCATAGTACTCACTATTCCTCGGGCTGTGTTTCAGCACATACGATGTAGCGAGAGACGGACCAGATACCACCTCAGCCTGTTTTGCTATTGGCTGAATCATGGGAGTTGAGCCTGCAAGCAGAATTGCAAACCTGATTGCTGTAACTTACAAGGAACTATGGCATAAAACTTGAATGATATTTTATAACAAAAAGGTACATTAACACCTGGATTTATAATACTCACGATTCGTCGGGCTGTGCTGTAGGGCACATGCTGTAATGGGGAATGGACCTGCTACACCCTCTGTATTTTTTTTATTGTTGGTTGCTTTTGACAAGCTGAACCTGCAAACAGTATATTATATTAGACTGCTGACATTAACAGATAATAGAGCACTGGTTAAATTTTACTTATAGCTCAGGCGACGTGGTGCTGTGATACTGGCAATGACCGTTTATTTATTCTGTATATTTTGTTTCTTGTAAATACTTGTTCTAAATGTTTGCTTTACAAGGATAATTAAATTACTGAGCAAACAAGGGTACATACGAGAACCTGTCAACTAGAGAACAGGAACAGCATTAATTATTTACTTCATGATTGATCATTGCCATCAGCAGCACACTATGCCACTTGAGTCATACGTAGAATTTTACCAGACTGCTTCATCACAAGCATTTTTTGCTGCAGGCATGTACGTTGTTGGGAGGGGAAGGGGCGGGGCACTAGTAACATACCTTTTTCCGCAAGTGCATCTTCTTTGTCTGCCAGTAGAGATAATTTGATCAAACTGGATTGTTCTCAATTTGGTAGCACCAGGGATGCATTATTACTCCTTTTGTTTTTCTTTGTAGAGTACAGTCTACGTTGAGGTAAAATCTTTTGTGCTTGTTTCCTTTCTATTTGCAGCGGTGCCTGTTTTTGCTGCAACATTCCGACAGCTACAGTTGCCTTTAGTGATGATAACATTTTTTTAGCAGTTTCCAAGTCATTTGAGGTCAGTTCAGATACAATACCAGAAAACTCTGCGATAAGTTCCCTTCTTTGGACTGACAAAGGTACAGAATAATTAACACTTTTTTTCGTTACCTCCGCTAGTATTTCTGTTTTCTCGTCTTCAACAGAAATATCTTCACTCTCAATAAGTGTAACTTCACTATTTCCTAGGTGTTCAGAAGGTTCTGCTTTAAATGAATCTGGCAAACACTATGTATGTGCTTGCACATATTCCATTTGATGGTATAGTCAATACATGTACAAGAATACCTATGAATGCAAGCCCTATATTTAATGCACATCAATCTGCAGTTGCACTGAAAGTCATTATCATATACAAAATAATCTGTTGACCTTCTTGAAGAAGAACGCACTTTCCAACCAGAAAACTCCATAGTAATGAAGTCCTCCTTAATAGTATTCCCTGATTTATGCCGAAGGCGAATGTCCTTAAGTTTACTCGTCAGTTTACCTTTATTTAGCACACTAAGCCTGTCAAACAGCTTGTGCTTCACAAATGACATCAATGCAAAAATAGCTTTGTCTAAACGCTTGACACATTTACTACCTAGATATATATATTTAATAGTGCGATGCATTCTGTCTATGTTGGTATTGATTCCAGCATTCAATCTATGGCAATATGCCCAACAATTTGCATTCCCAACATAGTTGTCTCGGAAGTATGTGGCAAATTGAACTGTATCAGGATCACATTCCAATCTCTCTAGCACAATATTTAACATCTCATCAAATGAATCTACATCCTGCTCATGCATCAAAGTTCTGATTTGCTTGTATACTTCACCTTGTTTTTCTACACCTTGAATCTTACATTTGATATTCTTCCTCCAACATCTATCAACATGCCATGTACAATAAAGTCGCATAGATGGAGCTGCCATGACATCATTCCGTGCAATAAAGAAAGACTCGGCCAAATCCGACATAAAAACATTTGGCGAAATTGATCCAACCTGCCTCTTTATGTGCTGGAAAAATATGCACAGCATCTGGGAGTCATTCCTGTTAGATATTAAAAACGCGCATGGAAACCCTTGTCTCAGATCATCTAGCACTAGTGGAGTTATAAGTTCAAAATTATATCCATTAAGATCATGTGTCCCATCAACACAAACGCAGTCGTTCCCATATTTCTTTAATATCTCGCCTTGAGCATTGTTCATAATTATCAATACAAAATCAGAGCGCTTTAATTGTGGGTATGAATCAAGGACTACATCCTGTGGTTTATACAAAAGCACACAAGGACTGTCTCCACCATTTACTTCATTTACCCATACTTCTACACTTATTGCATCATTATGGTGTCTTATTGACTTGAAGGACAAATTATAAGACTGATCTATATTATGTAGATCCTGTCTCGTAATCAAATGTATCCTTTCCAAGTTCGAATCTACAACCGTATCTCGAATCTTGTCTAATATGACAGAGAATGGTATGCCACTTGTTATATCTGCAGCAATACTTTCCCTTTCTCTTTTTGTTAGTTGCAGATGACATAACTAGGATTTGTGGCCAACATGGGTTGAAACATATTTCACACAGCAGGTTCCATTCTTTTTCATATCTACTCTCATCTTAGCAGGGCACAGTGTATCAGTCTTACTACTACCTTGCAATTTAAGACATCGCACGTTTTTTCCTCTAGACACAAACTTACCAGACCGGTGACAAATATAAGAAACAACTTCTGAATCAACCTTAGCATGGGAACCACGACGTTTGACGAACTTTGAGAGCGTTGTCTGCTCAGTTTCCTCCTTCCACTTCTGAAATTCATCAGCGGTGCTAAAATGTAATATTTCACATTTCACATCTACTTCATGTGCCGACTGTAAATGTTCAAACAGGCATTTTTCAGAAGTACTTCTTTCATTACACAGGGCGCACACAAACAATTTTTTCTGCTCTATTTGCAGTCCATGAACCTCTAACAGGTGTCTATTCAATTTTCCTTTTTTAGGATAGATCTTATCGCACACATGACACTGAAAAATCATATTGGACACAAAAATTTCACTGCTTACACGGACAACTCCAAAGCACAAAGTAACAGTAAGGGCAAAATACACTTATTCCATACGTATCTGCTGACAAAACCGCACGTGTGTGTAACTTTCGAAAGATAAAAATGTCTGCGCCACGGCTCTTTCGAAACGAGCAATCCTATTGGATATCGCTACCCTGAAATGCTATTGGTTATTTTCGTTTCGAGCTGAGCTCTCCCTAAAGGTTTCTGCCAGCAGCGGCCGCAGAGCAGACCGACGCACCAGGTGCCACGCGGCGGCGTCAGACAGCGGAAGGCAGACACCAGCGGCGGCAACGCTTCGCAGCCGATGGTGCACAAAAGCAGCGGCAGCGGTGAGGATTTCAAAGATGAGTTAAGAGGATAGCAAGCATGTACCTCGTGACGGAGATAATGTTTCCGGAGTCACAAAGTAGGCAATTCGTTAGTTCGTCAGATGTGGTAAAACTAACACCGCAATCATTTGATGGCGCTAATAACACTCTTCATGAGTTCCTTGTCAATTGTGCTATTTTGAATTTTTTTAAAACTAAAATAGTGGTCTCAGCACGTAGCAAGTTATTAGACAGAGACCAAAGCGCCACTGGGTGAAATGTGCGTTGTTACATCTATCAGGCAAGCCAGGTCTGACAGCAAAATGTTAAAAACAAACCGATGAAAATATGAGTAACCTGGACAGCAGCAAAGGTGTACAGGCGTAGCCATAGCGCCGGAAGCTGGCCGGCCGCGTGCCAGGCAAATGGGCAGCTGCGACTGATAACGAGCTATAAGATACCAACACAAAAAAGGGAGCCTTATGTACTCTGACAATGGGGCCGTTGGCACGGACCGCAGTTTAAAATAAAATGAAGACAGTAGTCTACTTCTGGTTAAAGAGAAGACATGGGCGAGATGGAGGAAGAGAAGCAGGCCGGGGTGGCCGAGCGGTTCTAGGCGCTACAGTCTGGAACCGCGCGACCGCTACGGTCGCGGTTTCGAATCCTGCCTCGGGCATGGATGTGTGTGATGTCCTTAGGTTATATAGGTTTAAGTAGTTCTAAGTTCTAGGGGACTAATGACCTTAGAAGTTAAGTCCCATAGAGCTCAGAGCCATTTGAACCATTTGATAAAGAGAATAGCCTTCTGGTGGGGAGTGCACTATATCATCTAAAACCAATGAAGAGCTTACGACGCAATGAGTGACCATATTGAGAGAAGCATCTCTATCCCTCCAGTCGGCCTCTGAAGAACTGCTGAACAACAGCGCAAAAATACAGCCAATAAGGTGTGTGGCCCCCGCACGATGTCGTGTCAGGCGCAATAGGGGTCATAGGGGAAAATATAACAAGACTCGGCAGCAGGGCGCTCTGAGGGGGAAGTGTGAGAGGAAAGAATCTATAGTAGGCAGGATCTGCAGGCAGACAGCAGATGGAGCTAGTCAGAGTTCGTTGCAGAGGAGCTGAAGGGCATATAGGCAGTAACTGTGGGATTGCGTTTAGTCGCGTGGGTTGCATTTGTTGGAACAGACGGAATGGTGTTTGTCAGTCACTTGGCTGCTTAGTGGAGTCATGTCAGTCAGAGCAGTTAGGATTTACTTTCTTTATTTCTGAATAAATCCCAGGTTGTTAAACGTTTCTGGAGAGTTACTTCAGTTACCTCTCATCCTTTTACCTTTTGCACCAGAGATTGTAACATCTTAGCCAGGTCAAAGTCTCACTCTCATTACGGCCAACCAGCTAAACCTCTTGCTACGAACCGTGTCGCTCAAACCCAGGCATAACCCACGTTTGGGATGCAACAGCGTGCCATATTAATAGAAAACTATGCTAGCAAAAGGACACTTGATTTCTACATATTTCAGATGTTTGTAAGTTGGCAAGAATGTGGAGAAAGCGTAGTTCAGTGAGGCTCGAGCACGCAGCACCATTTCAGAGAAGCAATCAGAGGTACCATGCGAGAAATTTAGCTAGAAGGCAACCTTACTCTCACTTGGAAATTAAGCAGAACAATGTTTTTTTTCCCAAGGAATTCACGATGACAACAGTGTAAGAGCGCGGTGAGAAGTTCACGTTAGCAGAGGTTGTAGAGACAACTCTGATAGAGGAGAGTGTTACAGCCTTGAGCCAAGAAAAGATGATCGCCTGAGGTGGTGCCGTGGTGCCGTGGACTGAGAAGAAAACCACCAAGTGCTTCATGCGTGGGAAGCCAACCAATAAGGCATGACCGTGTCGCGCAGATAGAAGAATAAGAAACGTGAGGCTAGCTGTATCGAGAAAAGACAGAGAAACGGAACAGTCACGGGCAGTGAGATGCTCAAAATGTAATTCACCAAGTCATAGAGGCCTTTGCGTGAATCTGAACTGCGTAACTTGTTTTAAGTGTAAACGAAGTGGTCATTATACGAGAGACTGCCCAGAAAGCGTTTGCCTTGCACAGAATGCACACAGTAGAAGTCAGGAAACCGACTTCGCAAAAGTATAAATACAAACGAATTTCCATCGGTCTGAAAACAGCTCCTAGTACGTTTTAGAAGCTAATGAACATCATTTTGTCAGGGCTACAAGGCGAAAAATTGTTCATCTATTTGGATGGCATGGTAATATACGGCTCCCCCTTAGAGGAACATAATGTGTGGCTGATGGAGGGATTCGAAAGGCTTTTTTGTGTTGTCTCATTGTCACTGTAGGCTTGTGCCATGGGAAGCAAGGAGAGGATGTTGTTTGGTGGCCGGTATCCTCTTTCTGTAATACAACTGCATGCATTAACTGGGTACTTTATTCATAAGCGTAAGAAAGCTACTTAAGTTAAGCTAGCTGTTTGGTAGAAACTCTGCGGTAATAGTCCACGTTAGCCTCACTGCTAGTGAAGTACAATTCCGCTAAGTACACTGCTCTAGTCGCTAGGTACTGACTGACTGACCGCGACTGTCTGTGGGCTGCGATTGATGACTCGATTCGTTGACTCACTGGATGGCTCACCGGCTGGGCCCTCTGGTCCACTGCGGCGATCTAAATACTGGCGGTCGAGAGGGCGTTGGCAGCAAGTTTCTTGCGAGTCTGCCGTTGGCCTCTCTCCTGACAGGCTCGTTAAATGCGCCTACTATCGATCTTCTCGCAACCTCTTTGACTCCAGGTGTGCTGGCGACAACTTACGCCAGCACATGCTCAAACTCCACAATTTAAAACTATAAATGGACAAGTGCAAGTTTTTTGTGAAAAGGAGTGTGCTATTTGGGTCATATTGTATCGGCCCAGGGCTTGAGGCAAAATCTACAGAAGGTCAAGGTGATAATGGCGTATCCATAACCCAAAACAATGAAGCAATTAAGAACGTATTTAGGCCTTGTGGGGTATTAGAAGAGATTTAAAAGCAGCTTCAGCAAATCATGAAGCCACAACACAAATTGTTAAAGAAAGAAGTGCCCTACACCTGGCATTTATATTAAGAAAACGCTTTCAAGCATCTGAAAGAGAAGCCGACCAGTCTGCCTACAATAACAGTTCTCAAATTTTGGAAAGAACTTCATAATTACCACAGATGCTAGCAGTGGACTGGTTTTAAGGTGGGAAAAATCGGAAGAGACTTACCTGTCGCTTACACATCGAGAACGCCGAACAAGGCAGAAAGAGGTTACAGTACGATTCAGAAGGAGATATTGGCAGTTTGTTGAGCAGTGAAATATTTTCCACTTTATGTATTTGGAAAAAAGGTCCTTTTATATACTGACCATAAACACATAACATGGGAAGTAGCATATTAGATCTGTCATTCAGATTGACGAAATTCAAAGCTGGACGAATATGGCTATAGATCCTGTACAAGAGTGGCAAACGAAACCAAATCCCTGACGTGCTCTCGCGGACAAGAGAGGTCAGGGCAGCTGGTGCGCGACCGGAAGGTGACGGCAGCCTAGATCTAGACACAGTGGAAACGGAAGCCGTGTTGCGAGTCAGGGACTCGGAGGCACGCGACGACGGCGGGGCTGTTGGCGCAGGCAATAAGGTGGCCGACAAGGACACAGGGCACGAAACAGCTGACACGGAAACAGGAAAAGATATTATTCAGGAGTGCAGAAATTGCATCATGGATGTAGGAAAGTATAGCCGAAAACAAAAGACAGCTGAGTCGGAAAGACGGAAGAAATAATCAAGGCTGGAACAGCCGCAATATTAAAACAGTTTCACGATTCTCCCACTGGAGGACACCAAGACGTAGAAAGAACCTACGAACGAATAAAGAAGTACCAAGTACGGAATAGTATGAAGAATTATATAGAAGAATATGTCTGTAAATGCGAAAGTTGTCAAAAGAATAGCTCACTAGTAAAGACATACAGATGCCTCTAGAGATCACGAAGACGCCTGAGCACGTTTTCGGAAAGTGTGACATTGGCATTGTATATCCATTAAACTAGAGAGACTGGGGGAACAGGTATATTATTACGTTTCAGGAGGCGCTGATGAAGTTTATGGCAGATGAACCCATTGAAAGGCAAGATGCCGATACAGTAGCGAGAGCGCTAGTTGAGGACGCTATACTGAGCTATGGAATACCGTCAGTATTGTTAAGTGACATGGGAAGTAATTTCATGAGTACATGAAAAGATCATGTACACTACTGCGTATCGAAACGATACAGACAACAGGTTAAGACCTTCAAACGAACGGAGCATTAGAGAGGTCGCACCGAACATTGAAGGTGATATTGTGACGCTATGTGAACAGACCACAGACGAACTGGGAGAGCTGGGTTCCATTGGCAGTTTTTGTGTCATATGCCATATGAATTTTTCTTTGGAAGAACATGTAACATTCCAGGGATACTACACAAAGAACTGGCTGGAGTAAGGTATAATTTTTATGATTGTCTGGCAGATCTAAAGGAGCATATGCAAGAAATGCACCAATGTGCAAGAACACAGGATGTGCATTGTAAGATAAAAATTACGGAATACTACGCCAGGACCCAGAATCCAAAGGAATTGTGGGACTAAGGTTCTCTTGTTTGATGAGAGCGTGCGATGAGGCAGGTGGCTAATGTTGTAATCTGTCTGAAACGAAATCAGTATCTCACAGTTCAAGTCAACAGGGGCTGAAGGAGTTTTTCTGGTTGAAGTCATGTAGTACGAGTGCAGCAGATTGTAGAAGTGCAAGACCTACGTTAAAATGGCACTTATGAAAAACTGAAAAAGCCTAAGGTCTAAATGGAAAATTAGCACAACATGAATTATGCATAAGAAAACGAGGGATCTTAACCTTTGCCGGCGACGTCAGTAAGATTTTGTTCGGAACACTAGACAAAGATGACGCTACGTACTTTAAGGCAAAGATAGAGGTTCCTAAGGAACAGAAACAGCTACTTTGACATTCGAAGGAGCCAGTTACAATAGTTAAAATAACCCTGACTAGTTTTAATCAAATGTAATGCTCCACAGTGAAAAATGAAGAAATTATGATGCATGTAATGAAGCAATTAAGCCGGCACACAGCAGAATTGGGATAACAGTACTGACGAACGGGTTCTAGGCGCTCAGTCCGGAGCCGCGCGACTGCTACGGTCGCAGGTTCGAATCCTGCCTCGGGCATGGATGTGTGTGATGTCCTTAGGTTAGTTACGTTTAATTAGTTCTAAGTTCTAGGCGACTGATGACCTCAGAAGTTAAGTCGCATAGTGCTCAGATCCATTTGAACCAACCATATGTCTCTCAAAATTTTCCGCTTCTCCTTCTCCAACTGTATACAAGCTCTCTTGTCGAGTGTGATCGTTTCTGATGCATACAGAGCTGCATTTCTTACAGTTGCTGTGTAATTTCACAATCTGGCATTCAGTGACAGATTTTTCTTGCCATATGTTGTTTCACCGTATACTGAAGCTTCTGCAAAAGCTGTGTCCTGTCTACTGCGCTACTGTTGCTCTGTAGGCTACCACTTATCTTCCCTCCCAAATAACGAAAACTGTTGACTTTCTCAACCACTTGGCCATCTGTCTTCCAGTCAGACTCAGTATTCAATGTGCAATCTTCAGTGCGACCTTTTCTACTGTTTCGCCTAGATTTTTTAGTGTTGTCTTTGTCTCTTCTTCTGTCTCATTTAAGAGTGCCATGCCATCTGCGAATGCCAGATAGTCCACTGTTGCATTATGTCTGACCTTGTACCCTATTTTCACAGCTTTGATCTTCATGTTACTATTTAGTTGTCTCCACTGTCTCACTACTCACATTGCTGGAAATATCTTAAGTTAGGTGTTAAATGTCCCACTGGTAGAGAATGACGTATATACCTCTACAAAATATGAGGGTCGTCCACTAAGTAAGTTCCGTTTCTATTTCTATCCGCGGTAGCGCTACGATCACAGTTCCGAGTATGCGCAGCAGTTACTCTGACTCAAGGAGAAGACATATTCGGCATTTTCAGATCGCTGCTGCCGACGTGTGCTTTGTAGTGCTTCTTTATATTGTCAACCGTAATTGAAAATGCCACCGCATGTGAAATCAGATCTGTGATTCGTTTTCTAAATGCAAAGAAAGTTAAACCAAAGGAAATTCATCAGCAAATTTGCGAGGTTTACGGACAAAATGCTATGAGTGATTCAATGATTAGAAGGACGTGATCAAGTGTACGATCAAGAACAAAGTGGACGCCCGCCTGTGATTACTAATGAAGTGATTCATACAATTGAAGAGCAGGTTAAGCACAACCGTAAGTTTACACTTAGTGCCCTTGCTATGGAAGTTCATCTCTTCTTACACCTAAAAATCTGTCCTTGGTGGTCAACAATTCAACGATGATGACGAGCTGAAAAAACATGTTACCACATGGTTGAATACACAGGCGGCAACCTTCTATGAAGAAGGCGTACAAAAACTTGTGCCACGCTATGACAAGTGCCTAAAAATTTCGGATCTATGTAGAATATTACTTTAAAAGTTGTAAATTTTTGTACAATCAATATTTTTTCTGTATCTGTACACTTTTTTTTTATATATAACCAAACGGAACTTTCTTTGTTGACATACCTCGTACTACCGTTACCGTCAGAAGCGCACGAAACGAGACATTTATTTACTCGTATTGACCCACAGGAAGAGCTACTGCTAGCTGATGCCACAAAACGTCAGTGTGCGAGGTTCATAACCAGCAGTTACAGTGTAAGACGGTAGACAAGAGGCTCAGAATACGCAAGCCGGTATTTATACTTTTGTTCGAGTGTGATCATGAGAAGCGTGAGGCTAAGACACTGCAAGCAATGCGTCAAGTTCCGAAGGATTGCGTGCAGAAGCTAATAATGTTAAGTGAGAGTCTGTGGACGCAATTAAGTAATAATGAATGGCTGTTGCTCCGGTAGACGAAGGCATTACCGTCATCTGTCATGACGGAAGTCCCACAAATATTATACTCCGAGGCACAGGAAAGACAAAATTTTTAGGTAAAACACGTTAGAAGTGAAATTAGAAGTGGTGTTTATCAGAGTGTTAAGACAAAAACGGAAAAACGCTCAAGAATGATAACACTGGTAAAAAGTGTGAAAAAACTACTGAGATGTATTTTCTCTTTCAAGTACTAAAAGTGTAATTATGTTACGAAGTGTACGTCAATGTATCAAGTACAATTCATTGTAAAGCTGACTGTAAAGTAGCAAATATACCCATCATACTAGAAAAGAGAATTGGTAGTATAATACTAAACGTCTCATATTGTGAAACAAAGTGTGTGTTTATTCCAGGTATTAGAATATGTACCAATGACATTAAGAGTGGAATATAAAAATGTGAAACGTCATACATAGGAAGCGCGTTAGTTTGGGCTTTGGCAGGAAATGCCACGTAGACTCACGAGGTATCACGTGAGCTCAAGTTAAGAGCCGCGAGGAGAGGCATTGCATATGGTCACATGACACCCCGCATGGTGGAAGCCAAAAGTGCCATTGTCGAATGGGCGGCTTGGCGTACCGCACAGTATAAAGCCGGAGGCGGAGTCGTCGAGAAGGGGTTCAGTACAGGCAGCGATCCAGGAGGGACGTGTGTGTAGATCAGGCCCGGGGCCTGGACTTGCAGTACTCGCTCTGGCTCTGCTTGCGCTCATAATTAGCTGCGTACCTCCCTCCATAGGATTTTCTAATCCGGAGTAGTGTACGTTCATTCAGGTCATTATCTAATTCTTGCTCAGACGAGCAATTAAAGATTGTAGTCATTCATGTCTTGTCTTTGTTCGATTATTTGTCGACCGAGTTCCAAAACTCTTTCAAATTTCCAGTTAGCCACCTTCACGTTAGCTGGCTGGACGTACCTTCTCCAGTCTCCAATGTCACTGAGCGTCTGTGAACCGGATGTAGTTACTCTAAAGCAGCTTAATACGCTGTTGAGCGGTAGGGCTGGGCCAAAAGGCAAGGAAGCATCGTTCACAGTTAAAGATATGCACAATCTTTTATTTAAATAAAAGTCAACAAGCCTTTGACGTCAGTAAAATAGCTTTTAAAAACAAGAAATCAAACAACTTGTCGAATATTAACGAGGAAATGCGATTAGCACTTGACTTCAGCAAAAGTTGTTCAAAATGGATCTGAGCACTATGGAACTTAACTGCTGAGGTCATCAGTCCCCTAGAACTTAGAACTACTTAAACCTATCTAACCTAAGGACATCACACACATCCATGCCCGAGGCAGGATTCGAACCTGCGACCGTAGCGGTCGCGCGGTTCCATACTGTAGCGCCTAGAACCGTCGGCCACTCCGGCCGGCGCAAAAGTTGTCTTACACAATTAAGAAACTAAGCAATTTGTCAAATATTAACAGGTATCTGTAGACAGCCAAACTGCCCATTAATAATCAAAACCTTCACATTTACAAAATTTTTCAATTGGCTTTTAAGTGCGTCACGTCCGTTAGTGACAGAAGTTCAGAACCGGGAGAAGTTATACAGATACAATTCAGCCTCGTGACAGACGGGATAACCCGACGGACAGGATGGGTGATGTGCAGTCGCCACACAAGGGTGTGCTGGTGGATGGGGCAGGTCCCGTACAACGTGAACCACAATGCACTAAGAACTAACGTTAGAAAACTAGTAACAGTGCACTGCTTTACAAAGGGCGGCACATATTTCATATATTAGCATTTAATGAGGAATGAGAAAACCAAAAATGATTACGTGCCGTCAAAATTAATTGGCAAATAGGTACTTGTACTAACGATGCAGCAGGAACAGTCATTAAACGCTATTTTTAAATGGAAGAAAATTCAAACTCGCTGACTTCTAACATGTTTTGCAGTAAGACGTTCACTAGTTAAGTAACCGAATCTCAGATGTCAAACTGGTTTACCAGACTGCCCGTAACGACTACACGTTCTTACTTCAGGAGAATTTGCCATAGAAAATCTCAAGGCGGGTTAACTAACAACCGCAGCAAATTTTTTTACAAATACGTAATTAAAACGATGACAGTGAAAAGCCACTCTGTTTAAATTAGCTTAACCCCACTAAAATGTCTTGGAAATGCTTAACTAAAATGATTACATGAAAAAGCACTCTGATTAAGTTAGGCTTCACTGTATTTAAAAGGAAGAACAACACACAGTTCAGCTCTCAACATGGTCCACGGCAAGCCACTCGAAATATGACCAATTTAAAAAGACAGTTCTGATTAATGCAACTCCACTAGCTCTGTAACACATACCACGCAACTTCCACATATTTCACAAACAGTCGCTACTAACCTCTGTAATGAAACAGAGTTGCTTCCATTAAGGTAAACTTCAGTTGTTCCGGAGTGAACCCCCATAAACGGCAAACACAGCAGACGTTCCGGGAAGGAAAAACTAGTCGCAGCACTAGGACTTTAACAAGTCGCAGAAGCCACAGAATGACTCCCACCAAAATATTTGATGAATTGATAGCGAAGTGGCACTCAAAATCTCCACGCGCTCGGCACAGGCAAATTTCCAGAGTCCCATCGCCACCACAGCCAACCCAAAACATCGTCTTCGAAGAATGAGGCCTCTGCGCTACAAAAGCCGTTTACGGTCGGCTCCACACAGGGGAGGTAAATCGGCCTCGCGCCCCACAAGTGCTCCTTCCGCTTCGGCCCGCAAATTCTAACTGTCCCCCTTCGTCCGGTCAAACCTCCTCGCGCGGAGAACCATCAAAGATGGTGACCCGATACTGCGAAATAGCGATCGATTGATTGATGCCAGCCAAAACTGCCGGTCTGGACTACTCACAGTTCCTTGAAGGTTGTTCGATAGAGGGCGGAAAAGGTGAAGTTTGAGGACGCAGGATCAGGTGAATAACGTGGGTACTGAATGACCTCCCAACCTAACTCCTGTATAATGTTTTCTGTCAGTCTAACAGAATGCGGGTGGGTGTTATAGTGGAGTAACATGCCTTCACCCAGTCTTCTTTGTCGTTGTTCTTGGATTGTGTCTGCATTACGTCTCAGTTGTTGACGATAAATGTCAGCAGTGCTCGCTACACCTCGGGAAAGCGATTCATAGTACACCGCAGCTTCCCTGTTCCACTAGCTAGATGCAAAATACTACCTTTTGTGGACGTCCACAGGTCTTTGCAAGAGGAGTTGCGGCTTTGGTTGAGTTCAGCCACTCCTTTCTTTTCGTTATGTTACCATAAAGACACTATTTCTCGTCACCAGTAATGATACAGGATGGGAATGGGGTGTTGTTCACGCGCCAGCTGATGACGAGCAAGCAGAGATAAACATATGATTTTTGCTTAGAGCATGCGTACCCATACACGTGAATTTTGAATATTCCCCACTGCATGCAAATGTCGCACGGTATCGGAATGACCACAGTTCAACACATTTGCCAGTTCTCGAGTACACTGGTGTGGATCAATGTGGGTAAATGCGTTTAAACGATCTTCATCATACCGCGAAGGTCTTCCCAAACGTGGAGAGTTGCCAATGTTAAAATGATCCTCCTTGAAAAGTGAAAACCGTCTTCTTACCATGCTCTGTCCATACACAGTGTAAATGTTTCTGGCTGCCTCCGCTGCTGTCACACCGCTATTGATCTCAAACAAATCGACCGATCAGGGACTGAACTTTACTATGCATTTCCTAGTAACTTTCTCCTAAGGGCCATATGATGCTATGATCACAAGAGGTGGTAAGGCGTGTTGGTATGCACATAAGGGAAAAGTTTAACGAACTAAATTGATGCTGAAGGACATTTCATCCCAAAATGGAGCGTGTTCCTGAACTTTATTAAACATGAAACATGTACAAAATACTAACACTAAGCTAATGTAAGCGTAAACTGCAGTAAACATCGTTATTCAGTGAGTGGATAGGGTGGATACCGATGTGCGGCTGTTTGCTGATGATGCTGTCGTGTACGGGAAGGTGTCGTCGTTGAGTGACTGTAGGAGGATACAAGATGACTTGGACATGATTTGTGATTGGTGTAAGGAATGGCAGCTAACTCTAAATATAGATAAATGTAAATTAATGCAGATGAATAGGAAAAAGAATCCCGTAATGTTGGAATACTCAATTAGTAGTGTAGCGCTTGACACAGTCACGTCGATTAAATATTTGGGCGTAACATTGCAAAGCGATATGAAGTGGGACAAGCATGTAATGGCAGTTGTGGGGAAGGCGGATAGTCGTCTTCGGTTCATTGATAGAATTTTGGGACGATGCGGTTCATCTGTAAAGGAGACCGCTTATAAAACACTAATACGACCTATTCTTGAGTACTGCCCGAGCGTTTGGAATCCCTATCACGTCGGATTGAGGGAGGACATAGAAGCAATTCAGAGGCGGGCTGCTAGATTTGTTACTGGAAGGTTTGATCATCACGCGAGTGTTACAGAAATGCTTCAGGAACTCGGGTGGGAGTCTCTGGAGAAAAGGAGGTGTTCTTTTCGTGAATCTCTACTGAGCAAATTTAGAGAACCAGCATTTGAGGCTGACTGCAGTACAATTTTACTGCCACCAACTTATATTTCCCGGAAAGACCACAAAGATAAGATAAGAGAGATTATGGCTCGTACAGAGGCATTTAGGCAGTCATTTTTCCCTCGTTCTGTTTGGGAGTGGAACAGGGAGAGAAGATGCTAGTTGTGGTACGAGGTACCCTCCGCCACGCACCGTATAGTGGATTGTGGAGTATGTGTGTAGATGTAGATGTAGTAGCAGGTTGGCTCAGGGACGTAAGATGGACGCTCATGTGCTAATACTCGAAGAGTCAAACTTTTAGAAAATAATAAAGGATAACATACATTTTATAGCAAAAGTAAAACCTGGCTTGTGACTCGCAGCGGAAAGAAACCCGGAACTCATTGGCGATCAGGACGCATGAAGTCAGATGTGACTGGATGACGAACAAGTTAGGCCACATCTGAATCTAAGGAAACGCCAGCAAAATTATCACTCCCGAGAACCCCATAATTCTTCTAAGAGAGTGCTGTATAATTACTCGAGAGACCTGAAGTAAGTCCTATCCAAAATCTTCGTCGAAGTCCGCACAGAAACGGCACATAATGCTCACCACAGACCAGCTCAGCGACTCTTCTGTGACGAACCAACTATGTACAAAGTTCAGCCTTCCTCGCCTCCGTGCCCGGAGACCGAAAAAACTTGGAGGAGGCTAACTGACGAATCGAGGCGAATTTTTCAGTGGTACCAGGCGGCTCCTCCAATCAGAAATCAGGAGAGACAACGCCTATTGTGCCTTGCTCAAAAGTTTCCATCGGTTCAACGTCTAAAATTTGAACAAACCCATCCGATGTGCGTGGCTCTGGAGGACCCAGTCGATAGACCACTCGTTAAGAAAGACCGTGCAGATAATGCGGCGCAAAGTGGTGCCTCAGGCCACCCTCGAAAATTCAACTCAGCTGCCTTTCTCAGGCCTCTGCTGCAGCTGAACCAAGATAGTACACCTGAATTGATCACGTTGCATGTGTTTGCAATTATACCCACAATCATTCAATCCAGCAACCATCCAGGTGTAGGACAGGCGGTTGCAGGTACATGGAGTGCTGAATATAAACTGTAATAAAGTTGAAAATAAAACACTCTCAGTTTTGGTTTCCAGCTTGGTGATCTTTTCTAGCATGGAGAAAATATGAGAAAACATAGACAGTGAAAAGAAACTCTCCAGAACTTTCTAAAATCACTACATTTGTGAGTTGATTGCCGTCTTTCAATTTGTTATTGGTTGTTCTTCAGGATGTGTCCCATCAACCTATTCCTTTTTCCAGTGAAGTTGTACGATAATTTTCTTTCTTCTGCGTTTTGATTCAGTACGTCTTTATTAAATATCCGATTTACAGAACTGATTTTGAGCAGTCTTCTGTGGGGGCACATTTCAAAAGCTTCTATTCTCTTCTTGTCACTCTCGTTTCATTTCCGTGCAAGGCTACGCTGCTGACAAATACTTTCAGAGAACGCTTCTGAACGCGAAAAGTTATATTTGAGGTTAACAGTTTCTGTTTTTCAGAAACAGTTTCTTGGTACTGCCAGTCTGCATTTTATATCATTTGTAAATCATTCATCGCAACTTATTTTGGTCCTTAAATACCAGAAGTCATCTACTACCGTAGTGTCTTAATTCCGAATTTAATTCCCTCGGGGTCTCGATTAATTACCTTAATTTCAGTTTTGTTGTCACTGCAGCTTTCGAAGACGCTATACATTCTGTTAGACACTTAGAACAAGCTTTACAGAACTTTTTCTCTCTGGCGAGTCCACAAAATGATGAAAGGAAAACCATTCGTCGCCTACTACATTCTTTGCTGTTCATACAGTGTCATGTGGAACATGACGTTTTATTACTTCTTTACTCCTAACTATTTGTAACACGTTTTGCAGACAGTATTCACATATAGCACAGACCGTACTAGAAAAATTACATCATTGTACGACGCTTAGTTCAGGAGGTACGTCGTCATAAACATGGAATGCGGGGAAAACTATCGCATCAGGCAAGACGTTTAAATTTGTTACTTTGTTCCTATTAAGTCTATTCGTGACACTTTTCGCAGACAGTATCTACATATGCCGCATATGCCGCTGAATGTATCTACAAAACTATATCATTGTGCGGCACATAGTTCGGGAGATAACACGTCATGAACATTAAGCAACATGCAAATGGAACTGCAAGGCGATATTCACAATACATACAGCTAACATAATTTTGTTAAATACGTGTGAGATATACACTGAAGAGTCAAAGAAACTGGTACACCCATCTACTATCGTGTAGGGTCCCCGCGAGGACGCAGACGTGCCGCAACAAGACGTGGCGTGAACTCTACTAACGTCTGAAGTAGTGCTGGAGGGAACTGACACCATGAATTGTGCAGGGCTCTCCATAAATCTGTAAGAGTACGAGGGGGTGGAGATCCCTTCTGAACAGCACGTTGCGATGCATCCCAGATATGCTGAATAATGTTCATGTTTATGGAGTTTGGTGGCATCGGAAGAGTTTAAACTCAGAAGAGTGTTCCTGGAGCCACTCGGTAGCAATTCTGGACGTGTGGGGTGCCGCATTGTCCTGCTGGAATTTCCCAAGTCCATCGGACTGCACAATAGTCATGAATGGATGAAGGTGATCAGAAAAGATGGTTACGAACGTGTCACCAGTCAGAGTCGTCACCTGTCGTCACTCCAACTGTACACGCCCCACAACATTTCAGAGCCTCCATCTGCCGGCCGGTGTGGCCGAGCGGTTCTAGGCGCTTCAGTCTGGAACCGCGCGACAGCTGCGGTCGCAGGTTAGCTAGGTTTAAGTAGTTCTAAGTTCTAGGGGACTGATTAGCTCAGGTGTTAAGTGCCGTAGTGCTCAGAGCCATTTGAACCATTTTAGAGCCTCCACCTGCCTGAACAGTCAGCTGTTGACATGCAGGGTACATGGATTCATGATGTCTCCATACCCGTACACGTCCATCCATTGGATAGAGTTTGAAACGAGACTCGACCAACCAGGCAACATGTTTTCAATCATCAACAGTACAAAGTCGGTGTTAACGGGCCCCGCTGAGATGTAAAGCTTTGTGTCGTACAGTCATCAAGGGTACAAGTGTTGACCTTCGGTTCCGAAAGTCCATATGGATGACGTTTCCTTGACTGGTTCGCACGCTGACACTTGTTGATGGCACAGTATTGAAATATGCAGCAGTTTGCGGAAAGGTTGCACTTGTGTCATGTTGGACGATTCTCATCAGTCGTTGTAGGCCCCGTTCTTGCAGGATCCCTTTCCGGCTGCAGCAATGTCCGAGATCTGATGTTTCACCGGATTTCTTATATTGACGGTACACTCGTGAAATGGTCGTACGGTAAAATCCCCGCTTCATCGCTACCTCGGAGACGCTGTGTCCCACCGCTCGTGTGCTGAGTACAGCACCCCGTTCAGAGTCACATAAATTTTTATAACCTGCCATTTTAGCAGCAGTAACCAATCTAACAATTGTGCGAGACACTCGTTGTCTTATATAGGCGTTGCCGTCCGCAGCGGTGTTCAAATGTGTGTGAAATCTTATGGGACCTAACTGCTGAAGTCATCAGTCCCTAAGCTTACACATTACGTAACCTAAATTATCCTAAGGACAAACACACACACCCATGCCCGAGGGAAGACTCGAACCTCCGCCGGGGCCAGCCGCAGCGCTGTATTCTGCCTGTTTACATATCTCTGTATTTCAATAAGCATGGCTATACCAGTTTCTTTGGCGCTTTAGTGTATTTGACAAGTGCGCATGCGAGCAAAGGTAAGGGTAAAAAGCTCATCCTAAATCCATGGAACGATTTCATTCAAATGTGGTTACATTTTAATTACAATTTGCAAATTAAGACTGTAAAGATAAGAACCACCAGCCCCCTATTGGGGACAGTGTAATAATGCGGAGAGAGAAGGGAGACGAGGAGAAGGACGGGGCAGTGAGGGGGAAGGAGGAGATGGGCAAAGACAGTGGGAAGAGGAGATGGACGGAGACCGGGGAGTGGGCAATTGATTAATAGAAGGTTGGAACTTATATCCGGGCAACGCCAGGGTTTCTCAGCTAGTTGTATAATAAAGACGTAGTGTCGTATACAGAGTCGTGGAAGATCGCCGCTGAGCCGGCTGCGCGCCCTGGGGAAGGCGCGGCTGCGCTGGAAGTGGTGGGCCACGCCCGGCGTCGGCGTCTTCCTGGTAGCGAGCGGTCGGCACAGCTTCCGGCGCCGCACAGCTGGTGGGCCACAGCCGCGCGTGGCGGAAACGCGACCCGGCCACAGGCGGCGCGGCCGGCGTGCTATGCCCGTGGCGGCCGCGTGACGCCGAGTGGCCGGGCCCGCCGCTATCTGCTGCCCGGTCCCCTCTGTTTGTGTCGCAGCAGCCGGCAATCGGCGGCTGCCGCGGAATGTGCTGCGCTGGCCACGTCACTGCTGCACCTGCCGTGGACCCACTGCGGACCTACTGCCACCACACTGGATACTTGCATCCTGGAAGGCCGAGAATCAAATCTCTTTCCCGAGACCCACGTTTAGGTTTCTATAGCAACGGTCATCTAATGAGCATCATCATTACGTCCTTAACCACACTCGCTATTTACACTGTCGTTAATAACTTCGCGGGGGAGTTTTCGACCCCCGCCCCCCCCCCCCCCCCCAAAAAAAAACCACAAGAAATTTATTTACGTCGATATTTCTCTAAACTTTTGTTAACAATCGATGAAAGACAGGCTATTTATGACAAGTAAATCTTTATTACAAAAGAAAATATCATCTTACCAACAATTAGCTCTCTTACATTAACACTTACATAAACAGACTTTTGGAAGTAACTTAAAAAATTAGCCCGGTACGAGTAGGACGCGTGCACTTCAGGAGTTCCGTACAAACTTTGTTTATACTTATAAATATATATTCATCCATTCCGGGTACCAAGAATCTCGGCGATTTTTTGTCTTTTGTCGACATTCATACTGGCAAGATGTCAGTCCCAGGGATTCCAAGACATACGAGAATCTTTTAATTTCAACGCTGAAGTCTGATTACGAATGAAAAAAAAAATTGTTTCGTGTGATTTAACAACAAATTAATCATTTTCTAATTTTTTTCTTTAACTGTACTGAGAAACCTGGCTTTTGGCCAAATTTCATGATTCTAGACAAACAGGAAGTACAGTATAGGTTTCGATGAGTGAGTTTGCGAATATCAAAATATATTACATGATGAATGTCCTTATCTTTCGACTGCATTGACTTTGAAGATAAGTTTATTATACAGATGAAGGATCATAGATCTTAATATGTGACATAAATTTCAACTTGATACGTGTAGCTATTCCCAAGGAAAGGGGTTTCAACAGTCGGACAGACACACAGATAGATGGACAACAGACGTCGTGTAAGGCTTCTGCTCTTACCACCTGAGGTACAGAACCCTAAAAATAAAGAACATCTACTTCAACAATGTTCGGAAACATATTTTGAGATAAAATAATTAGTTATGTCAATTACCGTAAAAAGAAAAAAAGAAAAAACCTTGAAATTAACCTGATGTATTCAATGAGTCAGACTCAAACGTCGCTCCATTCTGTCTAAAACACTTTGTGATGACAGATAAGAAACATAACGTATATAACTTGGTGGGGTTGTTTCCGACTCTATCTGATACATACCTAAGGAAATAATGGTCACTGGTTAGCACGCGCCTCCACGAAGCAAAAGTAGAGCCAGTACTAAGATTACATAGAAGCGAAGTGGCAACGTTGCAGTACGCACGGAATTGTAAACAAAGGAGTGATGCGTGGGGTAATAAACTCCCCCACGAATGTAGTTAAAGGTGAAACAACAAGCAACAAACCGAAAACACTACGTTAGGAATTACAAGTTTATTATGTTTTTCATGTACATAAGAACAAATGTCATCCTTATTTTACAACTGAGTGCTTATATTATTTTTAATCAAATATGTTTCTCCTATTCATATTACATATCATCGGAGGTTTTTAGGTGTTTTCTTCTTTTCATGTGTCTTTGGGGTCTCATGTAGGCATTCTCTGCACACAGTACAAGCTTCCAATTTATAGTATGTCACAGTAATGCATTTCACACTATATAGGGTGCAAATTTTAAGTTGACAAACCAGAATAACTCGAAAACTAAGTTTCACAAGAAAAAATGTGTAGAAGTATTTTCGAGGGCGACATCTGCTGGTGCTAAAATTAGCCCGCGGGAGGCAACTTTAAAATTTCAAATGGGAAGCCCCATTTTTTATTGCAGAATCAGATTCGACATAAAAAAACTACGTACATTTTGTCTTAAGCATTTGTTTTGATTCTTGGTAGTTGGAGCTGTTAAGTCCAGAAAATCCATGTTCTCATTTTTACGTGGAAAACGGTTACGGTTAAATAAAAAATACAAATTTACTTCGAAAATTTTGATTCGCTAAAACTAAAACTCTCCCTCTCTCCCCATAGGGTGGGGTTTGAGAGAGAGGAATTAGAGTTTTACAAATGTTGACCCAAATATTAATGTCTTCTGCATATTCGGATAAGTTTTGTTTGTTTCCTGGTTATGAGGCCACACAACTTTTAATTATCAAACAAATCATCTGACTAGCTAACTAACTAACCAAACATCCTACTTACTAACGAGTGAAATCATTAATTCGCAGAGTAAACGAAGTAAAAGGCTAACTGAGGAAAGGACTAACCCACTCGCTAACTAAAGATGAGCGCATTCCCGTTTAAGATTTGTTGGTCCTGAAAAGGAATGATTGGTTTCATTTTATTGTTGTCCATAAATGCTTTGCATCTCACCGTTTTATGAAATCAAATGTTCAAAGTGATGATCTCCAACTTCGATGCACTTATTGACTCGTGGTGTAAATCCCTGCACACATCTTGATAACATGTCTGGTGGAATTGCAGCGCAAGCATCTCTTACTTTTTGCATCGTGTTTTCGCGAGTGGTAGGCGTTTCCTGATAAGCGATATCTTGTAGATAACCCCTTAAGAAAAGAATTGGCGACTTAAGGTCATGGGATCTGGCTGGTCAATTCACAGGACCTGCGCTGCCGATCTAGCGACCATGGTAAAGTCGATCTACTACAGCGCGCTATTAATGAATAATGCGCCGGACAACCATCATGTTGAAACCACATGTTTTGTCGAAATTCGATGCTCAGGTCTCCAAGTAGATCAGGCAGTTCATTTCCAAGTAGGTTTCGATATTTGTTGCCATTCAAATTACAGCGCCAATTAGCAAGAATCAAAACAAGTGTTTAAGACAAAATGTACGTAGTTTTTTATGTAGAATCTGATTCTGCAATAAAAAATGTGGGTTCCAATTTGAAATTTTAAAGTTGCCTCCCACCCCACCCCCAGGGGACTGGGGTAGCGGGCTAATTTTAGCACCAGCAGATCCAGCAGATGTCCCCCTCGAAAATAATCAACTTTGAATTCCACACATTTTTCTGTGTCAACCTTATTTTTCGAGTTATTCTGGTTTGTCAACTTAAAATTTACTCCCTGTATAACGTCCCTTACTGCATGCAGTACAACAGTCAACCTTACAACCTGTAACATAACGGAAACGATCGACCTAATTTTAAATAAGGCAAATGACCGTGTAATCGAGTGGTGACCCAATGCTGGTAGGTTAAAATGAATGAATTTCAGTGAGTTTCAAGCAGTGGAGGATACAGAAGTCAGTCACAAATGATATTTATGTCACATCCAGATTTTAACATTAAAATTATTTGCGACTGATTGCTGTAGGCTTTACTATTTTAACGAACATCAAGAAACCTGGATCAAGAAAATTAAACACCACTTTATGGCATTAAACATAGTTGTTAGAATTATATAGTACCAGTCTTGCTGTATGATAACCATGTACGCACCCAGAAATGCATTCAGCTACTCGAAGTACACTGACACACCAGACCCACGTATCTCACATACGATTGTAAACAAACCATACCCAGACAGTTGTACATCACTAGTTAAATTCGAAAAACGTGCGGACTGTGGTTCTGTGCTCTATGGAAACAGAGCACATTTGTGATAGGTCCAGACGCTCGCCGTAGAATAGCGGTTACAAATCTGTTCGAAGTTACTTATTTATTACGTCAGAAATCAATATCTGCGAAAAATGCCAAATGCACTGAATGACCGGAAGCAGATGTCACTATTATTTTACTAAAGACAATTACAATGACAATGTTGTTATAGACAGGTCAATTAAAACCTTAAGAATGGAACAACATTTTATTTAAAAGAGATGTAATATATTACTCGTATTTTTTCAGCTGAGAACCTGCTCGGATTTAACAGTCTTTTCAAAAACAAATGTTGTGTTGGCAGCACCTCATGTCGTTGCAAGATTCCGAGATAGTGTGTTGAAGATGAACTAGATGCTGACAGCTGGCGATACTGCGTTGAAAATAATGTCTCCAATCTGTTATACATCTGTTGCAGCTAATCACAGGGATGGTGTATTGTCTCATCTGCCGTCATGAGCTTAATGTCGTGCAGCAGCTTTCCATCGGTCTCCGGAATTTGAAATACACGCCACTGACTAATTTACAGAGTGAACTCGTCTAAATCAGAGGTCCCCAAACATTTTTTGTCTCGTACATCACGGGCAGTTTTTTTTTTTCGCTTTTGGGTAGACCCCCTGTATTTAATGTATTGAGTTAAACAACTTCAAAAGTGTGTGTGTGTCTGTGTGTGTGTGTGTGTGTGTGGGTGTGTGTGTGTGATTTACAGCTGATACAACGCTACTCACCTTCATAGACTTTAACTGTAGAAGTGTAGAGTGTAAAACTGAAAAAAAGAAAGAAAAAACCATGTTACGTTTTCTTCACTTATTACTTTAAGGGACACAAAATTTAAATATAATGAAATCAATACATACTTGCTTTTAATAGGAGGGATGAGCCATATACTTTATTAGGCCAGTTTTCAGTATTTGGCTTCAGTTTGGTTAGGTCATTAATTTTCCACCTGTTCCTTTCTTTTACAGGAGTGGCGAAGACGTAAAATGTATCAAAAATTTTCTCGTAGTAGTCCGTAATATAGGTTAAGTAACAGGTACGTCTCTCTCAAGCCAGAATTGCTGATATCTCTTTCTAAACTATACCGTTAGTTCTTAGTTAATGCCGATTTCAGTGTTGACCGTAAGTTGAAACGTCATCATGTTGACAGTTTATCTCTGACTAATAGCGAAACTGGGAAAATTCACGACGTCCATTGTTTTGCTCTATTTGTTTAACTCTGGCAAGAAAAGTTGAAATGATGGAATCCACTTTTATCAAATTTAGAACGTCACCTTCTCACTGCAAGTTATCCTCATGAAATTTAATAAGCACATCTGTTAAATAAGCAGTTGTTTAAATTTCTTTCAAAACCCAACTTTCTCAAAAAGTGAGGAAAATGTTGTCAATTATAAGTCTCGTGACAGCCAACGTGTTTCCGACTGATGGGGTAATCGATCAGAGTTCTCCTCATTTTCTTCACATAAATGCGCAGTAACGTCGAATTCAACGCATTTCTTCTACTTCTGTTTATTGTGTTAATAGTAAATCAAAGAGAAAGATACAGCCTACCACTCAGAATTTTAATAACTAAATGTTGTAGGTCAGTGGCTCAGTCGACTGCAAACACCCAAGGTACATTTTGTTTGAAATTGCTTATAAATCTACGATAGCACTCAGACGTGAGAGGTGATACCACTAATATTATATTTGATAAAGGACTCGCTTTTCCATGAAATAATCTTTCAGAACATTAAATATTGATTGATCTTCAGTGTCTGTTAACACACTTCCCGGGAAGAACAATTCTTTGTGGATTTCTTGGCCCTTAACAAAACGAACGTTTGCCAATATTATGCTTCGTTACCAGATAAATGTGACTCGTCCAGTTGTATGGAGAAACGGGTCGTTTGCGGGCAGCTACACAAGATGATTTCAATATCATAACTCATTTCATCATTACGTCTTTGAACTGGGTTGTTCGTCAATTTTTAAAACCTCTTCAATGACTGAAAAAATGAACTGTTCGCTGATAGCATGTTGTTTTCCAGATTTTGCTATAAGTACCGCGGATATTGTAAGACGCCTGCAAACCAACATAATTACTTTGTGTGACGTCGAACTGAACATACTGTCCACCTGAATCTCCTTTGAAGATTTTCTTTAACCCATTGTTGCCTGTTGGTACTTATAAAGTACCAACCTATTCGAGCCTTTTTTATTCCGGTTGTACAAGTATTTCCCTCATTCTAGACTGATGGTATGTTTAAGTACATGTTTATCTTTAGTTAGAAATACGTCACCGCCTTCTGGATCTCGTCTGCTTTTCAGAAACTTCGTTCGTATAATCTTCGAGACTGCTGAAGGTTTGCTTTGGAGTACAGGGTCTAGACATGTAGGCTCTCTATTTTGAGGACACCACATTCGTTTTGTTTCCTGTCATACAACTGTTCGCAATTTTTGTGTTTACTACCGTAGTGCGATAAAAATTGGGTTATGTTTTCTTGTGTGTCTTTTTATTCAGTCTCTAATTTGTATTATGGAAATAAACTGAAAACCATGTAGTACTTTAGGGTACAGTCTGGCTGCGTGTGCATTTTTCGTATACGGCTACACAAGGCTAATTTCTCGCGTTCTTTGATGATTTTCATTGTATCGCACTAACTTTGTTGATTAAGTTGCATATGAGGCCAGACTCGTTTTAGTGTTGGTACGATTCTCAATATCGTAAATGTTGTTTCACGGAGAAGTAACACTTTCGGGGGACGATGAATTCGTTGCAGCTCTTCTCGAAGATTTGCTGGATGTTAAAAATGTTATGGAAGCAGAGTATGGTGAAGACAATGACATTGATGCAAGTGATGCTAATAATCCTGCAGCTTTAGCTTTTGACGTGATTTTTGAAAGAGTCTGATAGTATGTGTAACAGTGGAGCTCGACACCAGTTTACCTGAAACTGTAAATAAAAGCGAGAAACAAGTAATAGTTGCTTACATGAAAGCTTTCACAAAATAGAAAGTTGCCTGAGACCGAAATTGGCGGAATTTGGAGGAAATATGGATTACTTAGTCATTTTCTTTAGAGGAGACATTCAATGAACCAATACAACCCAATGAATTATGGATAATGCGCTTACAAAACGTGGCTTATTTTATAGGTTAAAGGATACATTCTTTCCTTTGATACTTCTCAATTGAGAAATAAATCCCTGGAGAAGGAATTTAAAAATTATATGTTAGGAGGAATCCGGTCACGGAAACTAACCTGTTCGGACGCAGTTTAGAGGAAGTGTCCTTCTATAGTAAAGGACTACAGTTGCAATATAGGAGGCGTGACCAATGCCAACAGACTTCGATATGAGGGGGTTAAAGCCAGTGCTGTAAGTCATGTTTCATGCATTTTGAGAAACAGAAGGTTTTGTGAGAAGCATTATAATAAATTCCACAAGAGATCAATACCACTTTTTTGTGTTTTACGTCACAGGAAGGTGTCATTGTTTCAATGTGTTCATAATTGAAAACGGTTTAATACAAAATTATGTGTCTTTTGAAGGGCCCAAATGACTTACACCATTTTGCCTTTAACCAATCTTGTATTTGCAGTAAATTTAAATAAAACCAAAACGCATTTTTAATGACAAATGATATATTTCAGAAATAACTAAGAGCAGTACAACGAAATATCCTCTCTTAGCTCTGACAATGTTCAGTCACATTCAGTATCAAGAACATCCAGCGGGCGTGCATCATCTACTGTTGCTTCAGCTGTTGTAAGTCCCTGGAAGTAAGCATGGTTGATGGGTGGATTGTATGGTAGAATATCTAGCATGTCCCTTTTCTTTTCCTTGGTTACAGGTCTTGGTCCATGGTATAGGTTTTCCATAGCAATACGTCCAAGTGAAACTGGCCTTCCTGGTTTGGCTGGCTTTAGACATAGAGGAGAGAATGGAAAATTCTCATTAAGAGTCTCCTTGTAATAGAGCATAAAAGGTTCGTTCTTCAGTAAACGAATCCACTGCATATTAAGCCACGACACTGTTTTTTAGCGACATTTTGTTTTCTCCTTGCAATAGCTTGTTCAAGATTCTTCGTGGACTTGAAGTCTTCACGTGACATTTGCGTAACAATAAAAGCTTTCTTTCGTCTTAATTTTGCGATTGTGGAGCACCAATCAGCAGGAACATAAATTGTTTTACCTCTTGCATAGAATTCTATAGATCCAAAATCCGAATCGTTAGGGAGATAGGAGTGGCCACTAACCATAAGTTTATGGTCCATAATGTCGATGTTAACACTGGTGTGAAGCAATTTCATGAGACACAATGCAAATTTCAAATTCCTATTTTGCCCCTACAAGTGTCGCTATACATGACAACATATTTTGAAGCTGAAGCTCTTGTAGTAATATGTTTTGTAACACAAGAACCTATTTCTTGTGACCCAAGTGAGACCATTGTCTCATTCCATGTGTACATAAAGCCAATATCAGTTGACAGCTCATGACAGCCAAGATTGTATAAGTACATGTTTCTTTTATAATAGGCCAAAGAAGTGGTCAATTTGGGGAATGGTAGAGCTGTCTGCAAGTCAAAAGTGAAGGCATAATAGAATTTACCTTTCTGTGAGTTTTCTTTATCTAATTTCATGGATGGTCTAGCAGCCTCCGCCTTTCGAGGATGAAGTTCGTGTAGTACTTCCACGTTATTTCTTTCTATTGCATCTTCTAAAGTGGACATCTGTATTTTGTACTTGTCACACTTCACGCAGGTTTCATCAGATTGAGGATCCATCTTCACCAAAACACGTAAACTACACAGTACGAAAGCACACCTTAGAAGCACTTAGAGGAATAAAGGCGTAAGTCAGACTTGCACCGCAATGCCTGTAAACAAAGCGGCCATTTCATTCACAAGTGAAACTGCTAACGCCATCTGTGGGCGTAAGAACAAAACTGTGAGTTACACTATTCTTCCATTTAACAGATCTATATTTTAAAACTGTATTGCAGCACTTAAGTCAATAATTTTAAAAACGTGACTTACACCACTTCGGCTTTACCCCGTCATATGCTAATGGGCTACGAAGAAGAACGGACAATTATACTTGTAGATGCTTATGAACTATTCTGTGAGCTGTATGGAAAGATACCACTATAGGAGTTTAGGAGATAACAGTTACTCCGACAATAATTGTACGAAGCCAGAGTTCAAATAATCAACAGTTAGTTAACTGGCTACATTCCTTTTTAAATTCGGTCAAGTTTATCATCAGCTATGTATGGATAAAAATTGAGCGATATAGGTAAGTATGAAAAGACACAGCAATCAGCATCAGCCCTCTCAATCTCAATTCATGATCGGCACGTCTCTGCGCCATCGAAGGATTTAAAAAAAGGAAATTTGACAAAAAAATAATTTGCTTGCTCTTCCCAACCAACGCGACATTGACTGACTCTAATCCATTGGAAAAGAGATGAAGGACGGCTCCCTAGTTCTGAAAAAGCCGACTTCGACCGGCTCACGTTTTGTCTCTGATCGCTGTCAATCTCGACGATGTAGCCATTGCGAAGTGATTGTTGTGCCGTGTCTTTCTGTGTCGCAAATCAATACATCTCTTGACCTTTACTCTTGGCCGGTGAGACGAACACAGGAGCAAGGTGCAGTTCTATGAGGAGAATTCTGAATTTTGGTTGTGATGTGAGTAAATGAGACCCAGTTTCGTGGGCACAGTTTTACACATAACGCAACCTTTTTTTTTTTTTCACTGGTATGGACTCCTTGCAGGTTGAAGTTAATCCCCGAGAGCTATGCCTTGACAAGTATTATCTTCTGCAATGCGCATATAGAAATGTTACGTGCAATTAATTGCATAACTGTGACATACTGTAAACTGGAAACTTTGCGTCTCCCTGGATCTGGGTTGAAAGACGGGAGTCTGAACCGCAGTTTTCCTGAAAGCAAACCCACTAAATTAATTTTTTAATACGAATGCCAGTATTGTTAAGACACCAGAGATTCGCGTCATATAACACGCAAACACTGTGTAACGAGAGCTTCATCTTCACACAAGGCACTTTCACACCTCTTTTGGAGATGAGTCTCACTGCACTATCAGGGAAAAACATACTTTTGTAAGCTATGCAACAGAATATATGTTTACGATTTTTCGAAAATCTTGTTTCGATGCAGGCGCTAAATGACTGAAATAATAGCTGTGCGCGCAGTTAACCACCTCGCCGACAGCTCGTTAAACGTAATAGCAGGCGAGAGGGCGTTTTTTTTCTTTTTTTTTTTTTACTCAATCACTTTTTTATGATCCTATCATAACCGGCCATCTCCAGAAGCTACAATGGAGAACAGAAAAGCTTAAATTAAGACGTGAAGAAAGTGCAATTATTTTTACTAGATCTACTTGTGAGCTTGGTAAAGAGCTCTTAATATGCATGTGGTTCATACATGTGGGTGGCATTTGATGAAACGGCCGGCAGGTGTGACCGTGCGGTTCTAGGCGCTTCAGTCTGGAACCGCTTGACCGCTACGGTCGCAGGTTTGAATGCTGCCTCAGGCATTGATGTGTGTGCTGCCCTTAGGTTAGTTAGGTTTAAGTAGTTCTAAGTTCAAGGGGACTGATGACCGCAGATGTTAAGTCCCATAGTGCTCAGACCCATTTGAATTTTTTTTTTTTTTAATGAAACAAGTGGTTGTGCGTTGTCAGCTAAACGTAAAATCAGGGTGTACTTCTCCTTTCCTACTCTTTGCGCACGATGCATGCGTCATCTATAAGAAAATCTTCAGTCGTAAAAACCATGCAAAATGATAATTATTACAATAATATTTGTCAGTTATTGATCAAATATGAAAGTAAATATAGGTCGCCCGCCCGGTTAGCCGTGCGGTCTAACGCACGGCTTTCCGGATTGGGAAGGAGCACCTGGTCCCCGGCGGACTTGTATCGAGGTCCGGTGAGCTGGCCAGTCTGTGGATGGTTTTTAGGCAATTTTCCATCTGCCTCGGCGAATGCGGGCTGGTTCCTCTTATTCCGCCTCAGCTACACTATGTCGGCGACTGCTGCGCAAACAAGTTCTACACGTACGCATACACCACCATTACTCAACCACGCAAACCTAGGGATTACACTCGTCTGGTGTGAGACGTTCCCTGGGAGGGTCCACGGGGGACCGAACCGCACAATAACCCTGAAAGAGCGATTTGGTGCGGGGCGGCGGATGGGTGAAGTGGACTGCGGTAGTCGTCGTGGGACTGCGACCACTGCGGCTGCGGCGGGGACAAAGCCTCTCCGTAGTTTCTAGGCCCCCGGTTAACATACAGTGCAATTCATACAATACCAATATAGTTCGTTAGATCTATTTAGAACGGAGCAAGGCCTGCATACATGCTGCAGCTGATCATGGGCTTCCTTGTGACCGTGTGGGTACTGTGCTGTCCGGGTCGCGTCTGCGTTGCCTAATATCTACTCAGCGAACATTGGTAGCCAGTGAGCTGCAACTAGGAACTAGTCTGGTCGTCCATTCCGTGCCGTCTCCCCTAAGCGCTTGAGCTGTGGCGTAAACATCTCCAACCTCAAGTACAGCGCTATCGGGCGACGAAAATGCCATATACCAAAATAATTGCTACTCTGTCTCTTTTACAGCCTTATTTGTTGTTTAGGTGCCAACTCTCCCAGTTATTTCAGAAATTCAGAAGGAACATTACTTATCCCTTTAGTCTCATCTCATCGCAAATAACCACGAAACACATGTTCAGATTGTTGCATGACACTTTCATATGGTTCTAGATGTTAGGCAGGTTTAAGATGTCACAATTTACAGCTCTGTAGTTCTCTATGTCAACAAGTCGGATCACTGGCACTGGTTTCTTCCATTAAACCGCTTTCCCATTGCAGAGTCATCTATAAGACGTCGATTGTACTTAGTGTGGCTACATTGTTATCTTCGATACGCTGGTTGCCTCTTACCAACCTTACTCTGTGTCGTATTGAAAGACAGAGAAGTCGTCACTTGCCGCCGAAAACGTGGTGTACAAGTTAACGTCCTGCAGACTGTCTATCAGCACTGCTACTCATTACGCGGGTAAGAGCAGTATTGGCGTATCACGGAAAATATAAGTGTCGTTGTTAAGATAAAACTCCTTAGAAATCATCCCAAACTTCAGGAAGGTCTGTAACCCACACATGACTCCTCCTTCCGTCACATGGGTTTCTTAGGGTTACAATGGATCAATGGTGCTTATTCAATGATCGGTCCATGATGTCTGCTTAGGGGACACTTTGAATTGTTTCTAAATGGGCCCGCACTGGCAGTTAAGACGTTCTGTACCATGCCACAGTACAGGTACAAGTGAGAAGAGAAAATATTTCTGCCTGGAAGAGACTGCAGTTTCTGGTGAAAAATACACGTTTCTCAACGCAGTACCGGATCATGTTAATGTAGTTTGTCTATCATTTTCGCAGTGAGTTCTGTTAATGAAGTGGGATGCTAGAAGATCTGAATAATACCCCCCGCGTATTCCAGTCTGCCTTTCAGCCACAGATTTCTTTATCCATCTTTTTTTTTTTTTTTTTTTTTTTTTTTTTTTTTTTTTTTTTTGTCATCAATCTACTGACTGGTTTGATGCGGCCCGCCACGAATTCCTTTCCTGTGCTAACCTCTTCATCTCAGAGTAGCACTTGCAACCTACGTCCTCAATTATTTGCTTGACGTATTCCAATCTCTGTCTTCCTCTACAGTTTTTGCCCTCTACAGCTCTCTCTGGTACCATGGAAGTCATTCCCTCATGTCTTAGCAGATGTCTTATCATCCTGTCCCTTCTCCTTATCAGTGTTTTCCACATATTCCTTCCTCTCCGATTCTGCGTACAACCTCCTCATTCCTTACCTTATCAGTCCACTTAATTTTCAACATCCGTCTATAGCACCACATTATCAAATGCTTCGATTCTCTTCTGTTCCGGTTTTCCCACAGTCCGTGTTTCACTACCATACAATGCTGTACTCCAGACGTACATCCTCAGAAATTTCTTCCTCAAATTAAGGCCGGTATTTGATATTAGTAGACTTCTCTTGGCCAGAAATGCCTTTTTTGCCATAGCGAGTCTGCTTTTGATGTCCTCCTTGCTCCGTCCGTCATTGGTTATTTTACTGCCTAGGTAGCAGAATTCCTTAACTTCATTGACATCCTGATGTTAAGTTTCTCGCTGTTCTCATTTCTACTACTTCTCATTACCTTTGTCTTTCTCCGATTTACTCTCAAACCATACTGTGTACTCAGACTTCATTCCGTTCAGCAGATCATTTAATTCTTCTTCACTTTCACTCAGGATAGCAATGTCATCAGCGAATCGTATCATTGATATCCTTTCACCTTGTATTTTAATTCCACTCCTGAACCTTTCTTTTATTTCCATCATTGCTTCCTCGGTGTACAGATTGAAGAGTAGGGGCGAAAGGCTACAGCCTTGTCTTACACCCTTCTTAATACGATCACTTCGTTCTTGATCGTCCACTCTTATTTTTCCCTCTTGGTTGTTGTACATATTGTATCTGACCCGTCTCTCCCTATAGCTTACCCCTACTTTTTTCAGAATCTCGAATAGCTTGCACCATTTTATATTGTCGAACGCTTTTTCCAGGTCGACAAAACCTATGAAAGTGTCTTGGTTTTTCTTTAGCCTTGCTTCCATTATTAGCCGTAACGTCAGAATTGCCTCTCGCGTCCCTTTACTTTTCCTAAAGCCAAACTGATCGCCACCTAGAGCATTCTCAATTTTCTTTTCCATTCTTCTGTATATTATTCTTGTAAGCAGCTTCGATGCATGAGCTCTTAAGCTGATTGTGCGATAATTCTCGCACTTGTCAGCTCTTGCCGTCTTCGGAATTGTGTGGATGATGCTTTTCCGAAAGTCAGGTGGTATGTCGCCAGACTCATATATTCTACACACCAACGTGAATAGTCGTTTTGTTGCCACTTCCTCCAATGATTTTAGAAATTCTGATGGAATGTCATCTATCCCTTCTGCCTTATTTGACCGTAAGTCCTCCAAAGCTCTTTTAAATTCCGATTCTAATACTGGATCCCCTATCTCTTCTAAATCGACTCCTGTTTCTTCTTCTATCACATCAGACAAATCTTCACCCTCATAGAGGCTTTCAATGTATTCTTTCCACCCATCTGCTCTCTCCTCTGCATTTAACAGTGGAATTCCCGTTGCACTCTTAATGTTACCACCGTTGCTTTTAATGTCACCAAAGGTTGTTTTGACTTTCCTGTATGCTGAGTCTGTCCTTCCGACAATCATATCTTTTTCGATGTCTTCACATTTTTCCTGCAGCCATTTCGTCTTAGCTTCCCTGCACTTCCTATTTATTTCATTCCTCAGCGACTTGTATTTCTATATTCCTGATTTTCCCGGACATGTTTGTACTTCCTCCTTTCATTAATCAACTGAAGTATTTCTTCTGTTACCCATGGTTTCTTTGCAGCTACCTTCTTTGTACCTATGTTTTCCTTCCCAACTTCTGTGATGGCCCTTTTTAGAGATGTCCATTCCTCTTCAACTGTACTGCCTACTGCGATATTCCTTATTGCTGTATCTATAGCGTTAGAGAACTTCAAACGTATCTCGTCATTCCTTAGTACTTCCGTATACCACTTCTTTGCGTATTGATTCTTCCTGACTAATGTCTTGAACTTCAGCCTACTCTTCATCACTACTATATTGTGATCTGAGTCTATATCTGCTCCTGGGTACGCCTTACAATCCAGTATCTGATTTCGGAATCTCTGTCTGACCATGATGTAATCTAATTGAAATCTTCCCGTATCTCCCGGCCTTTTCCAAGTATACCTCCTCCTCTTGTGATTCTTGAACAGGGTATTCGCTATTACTAGCTGAAACTTGATATAGAACTCAATTAGTCTTTCTCCTCTTTCATTCCTCGTCCCAAGCCCATATTCTCCTGTAACCTTTTCTTCTACTCTTTCCCCTACAAACTGCATTCCAGTTGCCCATGACTATTAGATTTTCGTCCCCCTTTACATACTGCATTACCCTTTCAATATCCTCATACACTTTCTCTATCTGTTCATCTTCAGCTTGCGACGTCGGCGTGTATACCTGAAATATCGTTGTCGTTGTTGGTCTGCTGTCGATTCTGATTAGAACAACCCGGTCACTGAACTGTTCACAGTAACACACCCTCTGCCCTACCTTCCTATTCATAACGAATCCTACACCTGTTATACCATTTTCTGCTGCTGTTGATATTACCCGATACTCATCTGACCAGAAATCCTTGTCTTCCTTCCACTTCACTTCACTGACCCCTACCTACTATATCTAGATTGAGCCTTTGCATTTCCCTTTTCAGATTTTCTAGTTTCCCCACCACGTTCAAGCTTCTGACATTCCACGCCCCGACTCGTAGAACGTTATCCTTTCGCTGATTATTCAATCTTTTTCTCATGGTAACCTCCCCCTTGGCAGTCCCCTCCCGGGGATCCGAATGGGGGACTATTCCGGAATCTTTTGCCAATGGAGAGATCATCATGACACTTCTTCAATTACAGGCCACATGTCCTGTGGATACACGTTACGTGTCTTTAATGCAGTGGTTTCCATTGCCTTCTGCATCCTCATGTCGTTGATCATTGCTGATTCTTCCGCCTTCAGGGGCAGTTTCCCACCCCTAGGACAGGAGAGTGCCCTGAACCTCTATCCGCTCCTCCGCCCTCATTGACAAGGCCGTTGGCAGAATGAAGCTGACTTCTTATGCCGGAATTCTTCGGCCGCCAATGCTGATTATTTATCAAAATTTAGGCAGTGGCGGGGATCGAACCCAGGACCGAAGACGTTTGATTATGAATCAAAGACGCTACCCCTAGACCACGGGTAGTACCCATCGTACTATATGCAAAAATATTTGAAATCCCTCTGTTGTTTTATTTCCGAGGGATCGCTTATGGTAAGTGCATTGGTCCTGATCAAAGATGATTTTATTTCATTTTGCAACCAAAGTTTTTCTCCTTTATTTTTTCCAGATAATTTACGCTGTGTAAACCAATTACTTTTTTACCCTTTGCAATGTAGTTACTGCGACGAATCTCTCTGCATTCCATTGGGTGCAACCTTTCGGATGCATGATTTCACATTTGGATTCCTTTACACGTGGACTACGCTTGAAAAAAATTACGGTGTGTTTCAGTTCGGTTGAAAATAAAGAAGCAAATTCCTTACAACACATCGTCAATATTGAACGAATTATAGAAAAGAAATTATTCCGCAGACCAGGATGACATATAATATGTGACAACTTAACAAAATCTAAATTTTATATATATGAACGCAATTTTCTCCCTGTCCTACAATGTGATAAATGTTCGACTGGACTCCTGGCATTCTGGCGGCCCCCAACAACACCTGTGTAAACCGTATTTGAGGGTATACGTCCTTCAGTGGTTTGCACTCGGATAACACTCACAAGAATCTACAAGAATTTACTGCTGCGCGCTGGTCAATGTTGCAGCCTCCAAGCCATTGCCGTGCAGCAGGTCCCGTTCGCTGGAACTTGTTCGGCATCCTGCCGGCGACTCAAGGACGAGCGTCTTGCCACCTTGTACCGTCGGCTTTCCGACTTCTGCTTCCGGTTTTAAGCTGCACGCAACTCGCCTGTTAGACTCTTCCATATTTTAAGCATAGCAAAGAATGGCATAAGTACTGTGAGACAGCTGTTCAATAACTTTGGCGGAGTTCTGGGAGACCTGACAGATTGACGTGTGCCATAGGGAAGTACGAGGAAGGGAAGTCGGACAGCATCCTTTCGACACAGAAACTTTTAGGAACAAGCAGGTGGCGGAGACGGCGACGTGATGCAGCAGTGATCATTTTGTGTGCGGTCTCCATCGATCCTGGTTATCACAAAGGCGATTCCACTTCGGTCTGAAAGACTAGCTGCATTCTGTTTGTGTAGACACTGAAATGTGAATTATTCACTAACACCGTGCAAGCTATTTTAAGCTGTAACAAGCGGCAATGATTAGCTTCATATTTGTTTCAGTTTGTTAGGCAACTACTTAGAATTGGAGATAAATTCCTCCTTCTTAGTTTTGTTTTTACACAGACATGTTTCAGCATTTATTATGCTATCTTCAGTGGATTAATTGTTTCCCTTCTGCAGAACTGTTATATATTATCATTTGCAGAAACTTTTGGTACAAAATATTTACATTTGTAAAATGAGCGATTATTGTCAAATGTTTTTACATTGGTTAGTATACAGTACAGAATTAAGACTTAAAGCACTGCATCGAGGCATTTTGTGTTGTTTATTTACGATATGCCTTATGTTTATAGTTTTATAGCACATTTGGAGATAAAGTGAATATATGAATTTGTTTACCTACCTCACACGCAGCTACTGGATATTTATGCTAGTAGCTGTAGATCTACCACGCAAAGTACAGCTTGTCATCTGCAAACAGTAAAAAGTTATATTATTTTTCTGTTTATCTTGTTTTTCCGACCGAGAATCACTATGTATCGTGTTGTTTGGCGTGTTTCTTATAGTTTTTTATGCTACGGTGTTTTTACTTTTTTGTGTCGAGATAATACGCATGTTTCTTTCGTTTTTGCAGTTACACATTAATTTTACACGATTTCTTGCCAAGCATTAGATGGACAATCAAATCTTTGACAAAATTATAAAACCAAAGCATTGTAAAATAAAATATTGCTACAGATCTCTAGACGATATGATTTGCCTAATAGATAAACCACAATCTCGCACAAAAGAACTTCATGAGGACTTAAACACCACCCATCCACAAATACAGTTCACCACTGAAACACAAACAGATGAAAAACTGAGTTTCTTAGATCTCACCGTACCCAAAAGAAACAACAAACGTTAGTTCTCAATATGTAGAAAACTTGCAACCACTAGCACCTTCATTTATAATCAATCCAGTCACCCCATAACACATAAAGAAGATATCTTCAGATATTTACTACACAGACTGAACAAAAGACCCATGAACAAACGTGATTATACCGAAGAGCTGAACAAAATAAAAAAAATTGTACTGGAGAATGGGTATTATGCAAGGCCTGTAGATAAAGTAAACAACAATATACAAAAACTAACAATACATAATTATGAAATATCGTTACGACACAACACAATAGAACACAACAGCAGACAGTAAGCAACAAATGGTACACACTTACGACAACCAAGTCACACACAGGGTGGGCAATATACTAAAGATATTAGGGCTCAATATACACTCCTGGAAATGGAAAAAAGAACACATTGACACAGGTGTGTCAGACCCACCATACTTGCTCCGGACACTGCGAGAGGGCTGTACAAGCAATGATCACACGCACGGCACAGCGGACACACCAGGAACCGCGGTGTTGGCCGTCGAATGGCGCTAGCTGCGCAGCATTTGTGCACCGCCGCCGTCAGTGTCAGCCAGTTTGCCGTGCCATACGGAGCTCCATCGCAGTCTTTAACACTGGTAGCATGCCGCGACAGCGTGGACGTGAACCGTATGTGCAGTTGACGGACTTTGAGCGAGGGCGTATAGTGGGCATGCGGGAGGCCTGGTGGACGTACCGCCGAATTGCTCAACACGTGGTGCGTGAGGTCTCCACAGTACATCGATGTTGTCGCCAGTGGTCGGCGGAAGGTGCACGTGCCCGTCGACCTGGGACCGGACCGCAGCGACGCACGGATGCACGCCAAGACCGTAGGATCCTACGCAGTGCCGTAGGGGACCGCACCGCCACTTCCCAGCAAATTAGGGACACTGTTGCTCCTGGGGTATCGGCGAGGACCATTCGCAACCGTCTCCATGAATCTGGGCTACGGTCCCGCACACCGTTAGACCGTCTTCCGCTCACGCCCCAACATCGTGCAGCCCGCCTCCAGTGGTGTCGCGACAGGCGTGAATGGAAGGACGAATGGAGACGTGTCGTCTTCAGCGATGAGAGTCGCTTCTGCCTTGGTGCCAATGATGGTCGTATGCGTGTTTGGCGCCGTGCAGGTGAGCGCCACAATCAGGACTGCATACGACCGAGGCACACAGGGCCAACACCCGGCATCATGGTGTGGGGAGCGATCTCCTACACTGGCCGTACACCACTGGTGATCGTCGAGGGGACATTGAATAGTGCACGGTACATCCAAACCGTCATCGAACCCATCGTTCTACCATTCCTAGACCGGCAAGGGAACTTGCTGTTCCAACAGGACAATGCACGTCCGCATGTATCCCGTGCCACCCAACGTGCTCTAGAAGGTGTAAGTCATCTACCCTGGCCAGCAAGATCTCCGTATCTGTCCCCCATTGAGCATGTTTGGGACTGGATGAAGCGGCGTCTCATGCGGTCTGCACGTCCAGCACGAACGCTGGTCCAACTGAGGCGCCAGGTGGAAATGGCATGGCAAGCCGTTCCACAGGACTACATCCAGCATCTCTACGATAGTCTCCATGGGAGAATAGCAGCCTGCATTGCTGCGAAAGGTGGATATACACTGTACTAGTGCCGACATTGTGCATGCTCTGTTGCCTGTGTCTATGTGCCTGTGGTTCTGTCAGTGTGATCATGTGATGTATCTGACCCCAGGAATGTGTCAATAAAGTTTCCCCTTCCTGGGACAATGAATTCACGGTGTTCTTATTTCAATTTCCAGGAGTGTAGCATACAGAACCAACAACACAATACAGGTCAGACTTGGAAGAAATACCACCAACACTAACAAATACAGCAAGTCTGAAACACATTAACTAACGTGTAACTGCTGTCAGCCTGTATATGTGGGTCAAACATGCAGGAATTTTAGAACCAGGTAGGCCTATATAAAACATCTCAGAGCACTGGAAATCAATAGCTAATACTTAACACAAAACGACCTAACAACACAGAATCACCACCCAACAAGCGCGGAAACCGACTTAAAAATCCTTAAAATTAGCAAGACCCTATGCCAAAAATTAACAGCAAAAATAAACTACCACATCCAAAAATCAATAGCTTATGGAAAGAAAGTAATGAACGAATACACATACTTGTGAAAAAAAAAATCTTTTCCACAACAGATAAACTGTATAAATAACATCTACCCCAAAACAGAATATCATCAGCTTCTAAAATTACATGCCAAACAACAAGATACAAAATTAATTTCGGTCGGAAAAGCATAATAAAAAGAAAACTTAAATAACTTTTTCCAGTTTGCAGATGACAAGCTATAGATTGCATAGTGGACATAAAGCTACTAGCATAAATATCCAATAGCTCCATGTCATGTTTGCAAAAAAAAAATACATAAATCCATTTTATTTCCAAATGTACTGTAAAACTAAGAAACTTAAGACATATCGCAAATAAACAACATAGAATGCCTGAATTCAGTGATACATCTCTCAGCTCTGTACAGCATGCTAACCAATGTAAAAACGTTTGACAATAATCGCTCACTTCACAAATGCAAATATTTTACACCAAAAGTTTCTTCAAAGGTTAACATGTAACTATTTTGCAGAAGGAAAATATACAAACCCACTGAAGATAGCACAAAAAGTGATGAAACCTGAGTAAAGGGACAAAGTTCACATCAACCCACTCTGCACTGACGCCAAATTTATTCAAGAGCACAGACCCAAGGTGGCAGCCGCGGGTGTGACAACGTCACACTGACATCACGGCGGCAAGTTCAAGTTTTAATGGGAAAATAGGACAATTGGGCTTCCTCTACTATAGTTCAACTCTTTTATCTTGGCAGTTCGCGCATGCCCGCCCAGACGCGGGAGATTGCTACGTTGCCAGTTGTACGCGCCAAGAGAAGCAGCGCTGTAGTATAGTCCGCAAACTTACGTTTAGGGGACAGCGCGCAGTTTATGAAGTAAAGACACCACGGCCGCATTAACCCTTTCGCTGCTACAGAGACGTGCTCCCCGCATTCCGCGATGTGCGCGATTTTGTCATCATTGCACTGCTCGCCTGTGCAGACACATGGTGTTTCGACTGCTTTGACACACTTTATCATTCGATTTCACAAAAACTATTTGGCCAAAAAATTTGATTTTTTCACATCTTCTTGACTGATACCTTCCCCCCATAAATGACTTAATTTTGTTTCGATGTTCAACGCAGTTATTGTGCAGCATTAGATGTAGTAAACCATTGCACAAAATTTTGAAGAGTTTGCAGAGGTAAAAGTCCATAGCGTATACTTTCCGTATGGTCGATTTTAGTTGCCACTAGAAATTTCAAAAAATTACAATCAAACAAATAAAATTCATGAAGTAAGACACTTCGATATTTTTTTTAAATTAAGAAAATATTAAGCACTGACCAAGGTTTGAACTCAGAACCTATCACTTAGCAGCCAACACTTTAACCATTACGCTATCGCAGCTCGTCATTCAATACATCTCGCGGAGGACTTTAAAATATCACGCAAAATACCGACAAGCACTGTTTGGATGATTATGAATTACTCCTGCTTCGTCGAGGTACAATAGGAAATAAACAATTACCACTGTTCTTTATTGCGAAAAAGCGTTTTGTGAGAATGATACAAACATCTTTCCTTGCTATCACCTGAATTAGGAGGCTTATTGCTTGTTTGGTTTAATTAATTAATAGAATATGAAGCAATTGGTATAAAGAACGCTTTTTCCAAACTTTCTATAAAAGAAAGTCTACTATCAAGACATTGCTTTTGTTCAATTAGTTTATTTGTGACTGTTTCTAAAACTGAAGATACTCGTTCGTGCTCTGCACTGCAGTCAAGCTCTGGCAACGTCGTTCTCTGTTCATTGGCTGACTGTGTTTTGTGACGTCAGTTGCGCAGAACGAACCTAAACTCGGCCGCCATCATAAATGACGCGCACTTTAACCTAATGCCATGCTCCTTCCCCCTCCCCCCTCGCCACCCCTCCGCTCCCCCATCTAGAAATTGAGGGAAAAGGACTCAGTCTGTGCTGGGCTGCCAGACATGATGGGACTAAGTCTTTATTTTGTATACAGTGTGGTATACTCTTTACTTAAATAATTTGAGTTGCCACTGTTCGAGATCTCCAGTGTGTACACCTTGCAGTCTGGAGGTCAACTGACCTAGTTCACACACTACCACCAGAGGACAATGTTGACCCCCCATGCCCCCATGATGTAGCCCAAGATGGCGGCCCATGGGAAAAATGACAGGAAATTCGTTCAGTCGGTGTCTAGCTGCTGCAGGACCTCACTACACCAGCTAGTATAGAATGGACAAGCCATTGTTTAAACAGTTTGCTTAAGAATATTATTTTCTTACTTCTGAAAAATTCCTTGTGCACGCTCCATGCACTGGCTGGCTCCACAATGGCAACTGCAGGCCAGCTGCAGAAAGCACGTCCTTTCATGCTGGAAATACCCATAGCCTTCCTCATCATCCATGACGCACTTCATTCTTTGTGGGACACAGATACCCCTTGTTGAATACCAACTGCTTTTGGAGTTAGGATATCTGGTGTTTAACAAACGTGGGAAATATTGTCACACATTCGTCTCGAAGATGTCACAGAAACTAAATGCACTACTGCACAAATAGAGAAAGAGAGATTAGCAGACGATGCAACAGGTTCGGGCTCACTTGTGAAACCCTCCATTCTTCATCTAGACTTCCTTCTCACACTTTTATGGGAAATAGATCCCAATCCGATATCAGCTGCAGCGTCCAATTTTACATGCCAAAATTATGATATTTGTAAAACGAAATAAGTGGTTCACATGGCTCTGAGCACTAAGGGACTTAACTTACTTAGTCATCAGTCCCCTAGAACTTAGAATTACTTAAACCTAACTAACCTAAGGACATCAGACACATCCATGCCCGAGGCAGGATTCGAACCTGCGACAGTAGCGGTAATGCGGTTCCAGACGGTAGCGCCTAGAACCGCTCGGCCACTCTGGCCGGCAAAACGAAAAAAATATTGCTGTAACTCTAAATAGGATGCCTACCACTGTTCGAGTTTTAGCTGCTTGTTTGAAGGCACCAGTGGAGAGAGAAAAAAAAGCCCTACACCTGCTATGGTGATCATCACTTTTCTGAAACGCTGATGGAGTTTGGTCTACATTTGCTGCTGGACTCAGCGACGTTAAGGCTCTTATATTTTGGTTTTCTCACATTTCGAAGCACACTAGTGTCTAAGCACAGACAGGAAAATCAGAACAATTACATATATACAAGTTCAGGACATATTTCGAATCCCACAACAGATCGTGAAAAAAACGCAAAAGGAATTCGAAGCACTGTCCTACAGACGACAAAAATAGCTGGCATTTTCGGTGAATTTTCACTGTCCTACAACTGCTAGTCTGGAGATGCTCAAAAGCCACAACAGCGGATGTGGGACAGCATTCCACCTGTCCGAACCAGAGGAGGATGGTCTGTTTAGAGTTATCTCTGAACACTCGAACAAAGAAGACGTCATATGACACTCAGATGCACACATGACGTCTTCTTTGTTCGAGTGTTCAGAGACAATTCTAAGCAGACCAACATCCTCTGGTTCGGACAGGTGGGATGCTGTCCCACACCAGCTATTGTGGCTTTAGAGGATCTCCAGACCAGCAGTTGTAGGACATCAAAAATTCACCGAAAATGGTAGCCATTTTTGTCGTCAGTAGGACAGTGCTTCGAATTCTTTTTGTGTTTTTTTTTACGATCTGTTGTGGGATTCGAAATATGTCATGAACTTGTAGATATGTAATTGTTCTGATTTTCCTGTCTATGCTTAGACAGTAATCTGCTGCGAAAAGTGACGAAAATAAAAAGTAAGAGCCTTAACGTCCCTGAGTCCAGCAGCAATTATAAACTAAGCCCCCTCAGCGTTTCAGAAAAGTGATGAACACCATAGCAGCTGTATGACTCGCTGGTGGTGCCTTCAAACAAGCAGCTAAAACTCGAAAAGTGATGGGCATCCTATTTAGAGTTACAGCAATATTTATTTCGATTTTCAAATATCATCATTTTAGGGTGTAAAATTGGGCACTGCAGCTGATATCGGATTGGGACCTATTTCCCATAAAAGTGTGGGGAGGAAGGCTGGAAGACGAATGAGAGGTTTCACAAGTGTGCCTGAACCTGTAATTACATTGCAAAATTGTTTAAATATTCCTGCATCATTTGCAAATCTCGCTTTCTCTCTTTGTGTAGTGGTGCATTTAGTTTCTGTGAAATTTTCAACATGTGTGTGTGACAATATTTCGCACCAAATATCTTAACTCCAGAAACAGTTTGTATTCAACAACAAGGGGTATCTGAGTGCCACAAATAATGAAAGTGTGTCATGGATGAGGAGGAAGGCTATGTATATTTACGGCATGAGAGGATGTGCTTTCTGCAGCTTCCCTGCTGTTGCCCCAACCAGTGTGGAGCAGGCCAACACATGGAGTGTGCACGAGAAAGTTTTCAGAAATAAATAAACAATATCTTAACAAATATGTTTAAACAATGGCTTGTGCATACTAGATTAGCCTGTTGTCGTGAGGTCCTGCCAGTCCAGCAGTTTGACACAGACTGAACGAATTTCTCGCCGTTTTTTCCATGGGCCGCCATCTTGGGATACATCATGGGAAGGGGTCAGCATTGCCTTGTGGTAGTAGTGTTGTGACCTAGGTCAGCTGGCCTCTGGACCTCTAGATGACAGCACTGGATGGAGCTACTGCCTAGTGCTCGATCAATGGCAACTCAAATTGTTTAAATAAACAATGTACCCCACTGCATACAAAATAAAGACTTATGTATGTTTTATCTGGCAGACCAGCACAGACTGAGTTCCTTCCCAACAGTTTCCATATGGGGGACGGGCGTAGGGGAGAGGGGGATGGAGGAAAGGCTGGAGTTAGGTTAGTGGAGGTAGCGTAGCTGACCTACTTTACCATCATTATTTGATCCTCCCGCCATGACGTCAGTGCGATGTTGCCACACCTATGTCTGCCATCTTGGATCTACCAGCTTGAATAAATCTGACAAAAATGCAGAGTGTGGTGATACAAACTTTGTCCCACTACTAAAATGTCTGGATAAAAACCAAACTTCAAAGGTGTCTCGCAGAAGACAGAACCCCTTTCCAGTTTCTTAGTAAGAAAGAGTAGGCTGACACGAACTTTGCCGCACTGCTAACATTTTTGGGTAAAAAGAAAACTACAAAAGTGTCTTGCAGAAGACGGAATGCCTATCCATTTTCATAGCAAGCACGGAAAGAAGAAGAACTGCAATATTCACATGATGATTATAACTACTGAGGTTCGCTGTTGACGTTATAATTCTGTCACAGATGGTTGCCACTCAGCCTGCTGTGCGCGCAAACACAAGCGGCCTGCCGAATATAATTAGCACCAGTTATTCTCAAGCCTGAAATGATAGTGCACGAGACCGCCCAACCATCGGCTCTTGTTCGATCCTTACTACCGTCCAACGTCCAATTTCTCTTCTTCGATTTAAAAAACAAACTAAAAACTTGCTGGCGACCCCTTCTCTGACGGGCTGCTTCAGTGCTCATTAACTCGGAAACGGTGCAACATATCAAATTTTTGTTTCAACAATTATTTCTCTGCACGATCTATGCTTCAACAATGTTAGAAGCTTTTCAGACTGTTTCTGATCACCGCGTATGATGCAGATTGAGAATAGCAAGGAAAACGCTTCTCACAAAGAGAAATTTCCTGAACTGAAATGTAAATTTCAGACTATTAGGAAGTCTTTTCTGAAAGTATTTGTCAGCAGTGTAGTCTTGGACTGAAGTGAAACTTGGACGATTAACAGCTAACACGAGAAAAGAATGAAAGTTTTGGAAATGTACTGCTATTGGGGCATACTGTCGATTAGATAGGCAGATTGAATAACTAATAAGGCAAAATGGTTCAAATGGCTCTGAGCACCATGGGACTTAACAGCTCTGGTCATCAATCCCCTAGAACTTAAAACTACTTAAACCTACCTAACCTAAGGACAGCACACAACACCCAGTCATCACGAGGCAGAGAAAATCCCTGACCCCGCCGGGAATCGAACCCGGGAACTAATAAGGAAGTACTGGACAGAATTGAGCGGAAAATCAATTTATGGCACAAACTATCTGAAAGGCGGATTATGTTGATAGGACGCATCCTGATTTGTTAAGAAATAAATTTTAATGGAAGGAGTTGTGGGCGATAAAAATTGTAGGAGGGGACCAAGACTTGAATACAGTAAGCAGGTTCAGATGGGTGTAGGCTGCAGGAGCTATGCAGAGTTGAACTGGCTTGTACAGGATGGAGTTGCGTGGAGAGGAGCATCAAACCTGTCTTCAGATTGAAGACCACAACATCAGCGTGCAAATTCGCCATTCCTGTAGAAGATCACACCGACTACGGTAGTTAATTGGGCATTTCGAATCCGTGACGGAATATGAATAACACAGCACAAATAGTACACAGAAAAACCACTCTGGACTACTCATTTCTGTCTGTAACAAACATTTGCTGATTTGAAACTTAATAAAGTGACCTGCGGACAACGTCGCTTCAACAATCGTTCAACTATATACACCTGGTTCATTTATCCACTGTAATCCATCAATAAGGAAATCATCTGTCCTACCATTTCTTTTACTGGCTATAGTGCCTGATCGTGGACTGCCGTTATGGTCTATGCCCGAAATTTAAAAACGGTCTGGGCACATAATAATCTAAAACATGTACGTAAGTGCTCACGTGTACTCGATGTTCGCGAATTTCCCCCGTACGGTCACTGGTCCATAACATGACACGTTGCCGCAGGCCGTGCTCACACGCTGTTTGTTACACCTGGGGGTCACTCGTGCGTCCGGAAGGCGGCGCGCACGAGGCACACGTCTGCGTGTGCGAACCGTGAGCTGGCGCTACGCACGAGTCGGTCGACTCCTGATTCCTTTCTTCGACGTCGCCCTTTTAGGTGGATTTGCTAGTTGAAGTTCAGCAACGAGAAAGGTACCTTTCTGACGCTTTACGTATTTCGTTCACTACGAAATTGTTACGTCGGGATACCTTCTTTCGAGGCCTACGAGAAAGACAGGCCGCGGCGCCTACGTCACGAAGGTAGTCCTGCGCTCGCTCGCTCGCTCAAATCAGCAGGCAAACTACGTTTCTACACCTGTTAACTCGTAACTAAGCGTGTCCGTACAAACGAAAACTGAATCTTCTACTGGAATCCGCTATTATGGAATCTTACTGTTATTAGTCCTATAATGATGGGAAGTCCATGGGCCTGCCTATAATTTGTTACGGCTGTACTGGCATATAATAAAATAAAATCATGCTAAAATGATTATCAGTTGCATAAGGCGCCACTTCCAGCATGTTATGAGTACTGTTAAGCAGAAGAGACTAAATGCTATAAACAAGCTGCTATACCATTTATATCGAGTATTGATCTTAAATTAAATTTTGCTGTAGTACTGTTAATCAGTAAGACTTCATAACAGCAGATTCGAATGGAAGATGCAATTCTCGTTAGTACATACACGCCCAGCTGCGAGTTAACAGGTTTAGAAGCGCATTTTGTCTGCTAAGCTGAGCGAGCGAGCGAGTTCAGGACTACCTTGGTGACGTACGCGCAGCGATTCCTGCTTCACTCTACGAAGAAAACTTGACAAACAAATCGCATACACTTCGTGAAAATACTTAACTGAAAAGAATTTAAACTGTGACGTACACAGACTAAGCATACTGACTCACAGGGTGAACATTAATAAAACCGACAAACTGCAGCGGCGCATTTCTGACTGGAAATGGACGAAAAAAGAGTACTATGAACATGTGTCGGGAAACTGACGGTGTGCGTGCAACAACAAATCGTCCTGGAGCACAGTACAGAGCTGCATCGCATTCACGTCACAACAGATGTTCAAACTGGTCTCCATGGGATTGCAGGTGATAGGGATAGTAACGGTTATCCTGCAGGATACACACAATCTTTACACCATGTTAGTGGGCCACTTGCGTCGAGCTTGTACAGTGGTTCTTCTCACTATTCTGTACAACCTGATCCTCTAAATCTCGTGTACCCACAGTCCGCCACCTCCCTGCACGTTCGTCAGTATGAAAGCACCCATGGCCACACAAACGCACAAAAGGGCTTGAAATGTTGTGTGATGTGGTTGATGTCTGTGAGGGTACTTGTTTTGGTACAGGCGTGCTGGTTCTAGACCGTTTTCATCTTATTGGCCCTACAAAAACATAATCTCGGCTTGTTCCCAACACGATTACCGGAATATTCTGCTGCTTACAGTACGCTGCGTCAATCACACAGCCAGCAACACACAAGGAACACACAGCACGTGGTCAGATGAACTGTCATTCATCAGTGCCATCTACCGTGGCAACAACGCATTTCCGGACACATGTTCATAGGACCTTTTTTTCGTCCATTTCCAGTCATGAATCGGTCCATGCAGCATGTTCAACCTATATATGGTTTGGCGCCCTGATTCCGTCGCTGCTCCCAATTTCGTCCCCGTAGGAATTACCAGTTTCTGCAGAATGTTTAGCTGCCCATCAGTCCAATGTCCCATTGTCTTGTTGAGAGAGTTTAGCCTTCGAATACTAAGGAATTCATTTTATGCGCTGAGGTGAATTAATGTAGCAGTGAAGTTAACTGTCTGCCATTCCTAGTATGGGCACTGATTTGTGCTCAAATATCGGGCTGTATTTCAGTCGTGTGTTGTAGCTCCTGGCGTGTAGTCTTTAAAATCAGTGATTTAGCATATGTTACTGCAGTGCCCATTATAATAAATCTCAGGAGATCCATATTTCGTCCCCCTGGCAACGAAATTTGGAAAATATTAAAATATCTTATTATTTGCTGTTTATGAAGGTTATTTTACTCTTTATCGTGGAAAGCATAAGCAGAGGGAGTGGATTTGTTGCACGAAATGGTTGGTTTGGTATCACGAAATATGCTCTTCATCTACACAAACGAATTCATTTATGACACATAATTAAACGGCTAAAAATAATTTGAAAGCATTGTTCATTCATGGCCTTCAAACGATAACAGTGAAAGTGTTTGTCAAATGTTAGAATGGAAAAATCATTTCAGTTAAGTGGACTTTTGAGAATTCTTATCGAGGACGAAAATTATAAATACATAGTTTTCCACTTCTGGTTTTTCAGTGTTAATATTTATGTCAAAACTGTCCATAGTATGTTGTAATAGATAATGTACGAGTAGGTTTAATAGTGAATAAGAAATAGGCATAATAATGAATCAGAAAATAGCAAAGCGGATAGGCCACCACAAACAGCATAGTGAATGCGTTATTGTAGCCAAGATAGACACGAAACCCACACCGACTACAATAGTATACGTCTATATGCCAACTAGCTCCACAGATATGAAGAAATTGAAAAAAATGTATGATCAGATAAAATAAATTATTCATATAGTTAACGGAGACGAAAATTTAATAGTTTTAGGGAGCTGCAATTCGATACTAGGAGAGGGAAGAGAAGAAAAAGTAGTAGGTGAATATGGACTGGGGGTAAGAAATGAATGAGGAAGCCGCCTGGTAAAATTTTGCACAGAGCATAATTTAATCATAGCTAACACTTGGTTTAAGAATCGTGAGAGAAGCCTGTATACGTGGAAGAGACCTGGAGACACCGAAGATTTTAGGGCGATCATATAATGGTTAGACAGAGATTTAGTAACCAGATTTTAAATTGAAAGACATTTCTAGGGACAGCTTTGGGCTCTGACCATAATTTGTTTGCTATGAACTGCATATTAAAACTGAAGAAATTGCAAAAGAGGTACGAATTTAAGGAGAAGGGACCTGGATAAACTGAAAGAATCAGAAGATGTTGACAGATTCAGATGGAGCATTAGGTAATGATTGACAAGAGCAGGGGAATAGAATACAGTAGAGGAAGAATACGTAGCTTTGAGAGATGAAATAGTGAAGGCAGCAAAGGATCAAGTAGGTGAAAAGACGAGAGCTAATAGAAATCCTTGGGGAACACAAGAGGCATTGAACTTGATAGAGAAAATATAAAAATGCGGTAAACGAAGCAGGCAGAGGGGATACAAGAGTTTAAAAAATGGGACTGACAGAAAGTACAAAATGGCTAAGCAGAAATGGTTAAAGAACAAATGTAAAGTCTTGAAAGCATATATCACTAGGGGAAAGATAGGTACCGCCTAAAGAAAAACCAAATTGACATTTGGAGAAAAGAGAACAACCTGCATGAATATCAAGAGCCCAAATGGGAAAGCACTCCTAAGCAAAGAAGGGGAAGCTGAACGGCGGAAGGAGTAGATAATCTATACAAGGGAGATGTACTTGAGGGCAATACTATAGAAATGGAAGAGAACGTAGATGAAGATGAGATAGGAGCCATGATATTGTATGAAAAATTTGAGAGAGCACTGAAGGTCCTAAGTCGAAACAAGGCCCTGGGAGTAGATGACATTCCGTTACAGCAACTGATGGCCTTCGGGGAGCCAGCCATGACAAAACTCTTCCGTGTGGTGATCAAGTTGTATGAGATAGGTGAAATACCCTCAGAGATCAATAACAATACAATAATTCCAATTGAAAAGAAATCAGGTGCTGACAGGTATGAATATTACCGAACAACCACATAAATAAGTAATGGTTGCAAAATCCTAACACGAATCCGTTATAGAAGAATGGAAAACCTGGTAGAAGCCGGAGATCAGTTTGGATTCAGGAGAAATGTAGGAAGACGGAAGGCAGTACTGACGCTACGGCTAATCTTAGAATATAGGTTAAGGGAAGGCAAACCTACGTTTATAGCACTGGTAGGCTTAGAGAATGCTTTTGACAATGTTGAGTGCAACACCCTCTTTGAAATTCTGAAGGTGGCAAGGGTAAAATACAGGGAGCGAAAGTCTATTTACAGCTTGTACAGAAACCAAATGGCAGCTACAAGGGCCGAGGGTGTGAAAGAGCAGCAGTGATTGAGAAGGGAGTGAAACAGGGTTGTAGTCTATTCCTGACGTTATTCAATCTGTACATCGAGTAAGCAGTAAAGGAAACAAAAGAAAAATTTGGAGTAGGGATTAAAGTCCAAGGAGAAGAAATAAAAAAAATACTTTATGGTTTGTCGATGACATTGTAATACTGTCAGAAACAGTAAAGGACTTGGAAGAGCAGCTGTATGGAATGGACACTGTCTCGAAAGGAAGATGTAAGATCAACGTACCCAAAAGCAAAACAAGAATAATGGAATGTAGTCGAATTAAATCAGTTGATGCCGAGGGAATTAGATTAGGACACAATACACTTAAAGCAGCAGATGAATTTTGCTATTTCGGCAGCAAAATAATTGATGATGGCCGAAGTAGAGAGGATATAAAATGTAGAGTGGCAATGACAAGAAAAGCGTTTCTGAAGAAGAGAAATTTTTTAACATCAAGTATGGATTTAAGAATAAGGAATCTTTTCTGAAAGTATTTGTACCGACTGTAGGCATGGAAGTGGATCATGGATGTTAAAAAGTTTAGGCAAGAAGAGAACAAAGCTTTTGAAGCGTGGTGCTACAGAAGAATGCTGAAGGTGAGATGGGTATATCACCTAACCAATGGGGAGGTACTGAATAGAATCCGGGAGACTAGCAATTTGTGGCATAGCTTGACCAAAAGAATGGATCGTTTGGTAGAACACTTTCTGTGACATCAAGGGAAGTGTGTGTGTGGGAGGGGGAATCAAATGGCTCTGAGCACTATGGGACTTAACATCTATGGTCATCAGTCCCGGGGGTGGGGGGGGGGGTGGGGGGAGGAATCGCAGAAGGGGACGAAGAGATGAATACAGCAAGCAGATTCAAATGGGTCTAGGTTGCAGTAGTTATCCAGAGATGATGAGGCTCACACAGGATAACTAGCACGGATAGCTGCATCAAACCAGTCTTCGGACTGAAGACCACTACAACAACTACATGTTATAACAATTAATAGAAGCTTATCTATAACTGGAGAATAAATTCTGCGAACGCTCGGGGAATATACAGGTGAATACCAAAGTGTCGAAATTTGGGACCCCCTGCCTTACACAAGGTGTTAGGTGTATAAGTGCAGGTATTTCTGCTGTTGACTGAGGACAGTGTACTCAACAACACTAAATCTGCAAGTACGTCATTTGCAGACTATTACTTATAGGTATTACATGTTTTATGTCTTGAGGTTTTTAGTACCCCAAGTATGTATGCAAGAGCAAGTCATTAATGCTTATTATCCATGGATAGCACGTCAGGTGTTGAATTGTGGACACGTAGATGCAAAACGGTTAGTCTATACTGACAGGTGTAGTCCACTTAGTGGTGCAGTTATGAACATGCAGGAAACATCTGGCTGTAAAGTTTGTGACGTGTTTGTAGAAAGACTGTTTGATGCAGAGAAAAAAACAAGTGACACACTGAAGTGGGTACATATTAACAAAATAATATGTGCACTAGTACTAATTAATTGTTTGTGTACAGTGGTTTATTTAGGAACTTTAGTAGTCTTCAAGCGGTGTTCTTGGTGTTTTCTGGTGAAATAATTTCAGAAGAACCTTTTGGGAACTGTTTTCAGCTTCGTTACTGTGTCATTAGACGTTTGATTCTTTTTCTGTATTAGTCTTTTGTCATATTCACATTTGTTGTTTATTAATACTGTTAATAATAGTAGTAACTTCCCTTGTAGAGTAAGTTTGTGATTATTGTAGTCATGTTTTTAACATCTTCTTATTGTAGTAGCGGAACTTAGGAAAAAGTAAAATTTTAACATGAGTGAGAAGTGTGGGCTTTGCCGTAGGTTCGTGAGTAGTGGATTGCGGTGTGAGATTTCTTCGATGTATTTTCACTGGGGGGAATGCAGTGGGGAAGCCAGTGGGCATTCTGGTGAGATCCTCTCCTGGAACTGCAGGTTATGTAGCAAGAGTAAGTTGATAGAGGAGCAGGAGCGTAAGATCTGTGCCCTTCAGGTGCAGTTGAAAAACGCACAGGAGGAGCCAGATAGGATGAGGAGGGAGAAGGGGGTTGGGGAATGGGAGCTGGCTGTTGGCAAGAGATCTGCTAGGAGAAGAAGATTTTCAGCTAGTTTTACTATTGGTGTTTACAATAGATATGACCAACTGTCAGAGTCTAGTGGAGAGGAATCTCTAGTAGCTGTAGATGTAGGAAGTATGCAGCAGACCTCGGCAGTCCGGGGGCTAGGACAGTTGCAATGTCGAAGAGAAAGAAGGTTCTACTGTTAGGTAGTTCTCATGGCAGAGGTGTAGGCCAGCAGTTGCAGGAAGTGCTGGGGAGTGAGTACGAGGTCACCAGCATTGTGAAGCCTAATGCAGGGTTGGCTCAGGTGACTGTTAACATAGGGGGGTTATGTAGGGATTTTACTAAAGAGGATCAGGTAGGGATTGTGGGTGGGGCTGGTAATAGTATTGATAGGGATGGGGAGTATAACATAGATGGTGACCTGGAAAAGATAGCCACGCAGACTGGCAACACGAATGTGCATTTCGTGGAACTGTTTCAGCGTCACGATCGGCCTCATCTTAATACAGCCGTCACGCGTAATAACATGAGACTTGGGGGTGCGCTGATGACAGAAAGCATGGGTCACATTTCAGTGGTGTCGGTGGAGTCTATCAGTAGGACGGGTTTCACTAGACATGGCCTGCACCTCAACAGGTTTGGGAAGGGGAGGTTGGCAAAGCTTATAGGTGACAGCATAGGTGGGGTTGGTGGGATCACTCATGGGAAAATTCCTGCAGTAGTGGGTGTTAGAGCTGCACCTTTTTTAGATTGAAGTCAGCTGATAGGTATTCCAGCTTCAGGGAAGTCTCTCTAACAAGGGAATCACTTTTGACAAAGCTTAGGTATCCGAGTAATGAGGGAATTAGTATATTTCATCAAAATATACAAGGTATTAGAGATAAAGTTAGTGAACTGCTTATAGATGTTGACTCTGAAATTATTGGTATATTTGAACACTTCTTAAATAAGGAGATAATTCAGAGGCTTCCTTTACCAGGATACAGGTTGGCTGGCAGCTTTTCGAGGAGCTCTTTGCGGTGTGGGGGAGTAGCCATGTATGTGAAAAACGGCATCCAATTTGAGCCAACTGATGTTTCAAAGTACTGCACTGAAAAGGTGTTTGAATGTTGTGCAGGAGTGGTTAAATTTAACGGAGCTAAACTTCTAACTGTTGTTATTTATAGATCCCCAGACTCCGATTTCACAACATTTTTGCTAAAGCTAGAGGAGGTTCTTGGTTCACTTTATAGGAAATACAAAAAGTTAGTTATATGTGGTGACTTCAATATTAATTGTATTGGTGATTGTGCAAGGAATAGGATGCTGGTAGACCTCTTTAATTCATATAATCTTATGCAAACCCTATTCTTTCCAACGAGAGTGCAAGGGAACAGTAGAACAACCATAGACAACATTTTTGTTCATTCCTCATTACTAGAAGGGCATTCTGTTAGCAAAAAGGTGAATAGCCTTTCAGATCATGATGCACAAATTTTAACTTTAAAAGATTTTTGTGCTGCAACACGTGTTAGATATAGTCATCAGCTGTTCAGGAAAGCTGATCCAGTTGCTGTAGAGACCTTTGTAAACCTTATAAAGGTACAAGAGTGGCAAGATGTTTATAGCGCTGATACAGTAGACGATAAATATAATGCTTTTCTCAAGACTTTTCTCATGCTCTTTGAAAGTTGCTTTCCGTTAGAACGTTTAAAACAGGGTACTGGCACAAACAGGCAGCCTGGGTGGCTGACTAGAGGGATAAGAATATCTTGTAGAACAAAGTGGCAACTATATCAAAACGTTAGAAACACTCAAAATCTAAATGCAGCAGCCCATTACAAACATTATTGTAAGGCGCTTAAAAATGTTATTAGGAAGGCAAAAAGTATGTGGTATGCAGATAGAATAGCTAAGTCGCAGGATAAAATTAAAACCATATGGTCGGTCGTAAAGGAAGTTGCTGGTCTGCAGAGACAGGTCGAGGATATAGAATCAGTGCGTAGTAGGAATGTCCGTGTTACTGATAAGTCGCATATATGTACAGTATTTAATAGTCACTTTCCGAATATAGCAGGTGAACTAAATAGAAACCTAGTCCCAACAGGGAATCATATAGCGCTCTTAGAAAAAAGTGTTCCGAGACTGTTACCTGAAATGCTCCTCCATGATACTGACAAGAGGTAGATTGAGTTAATAATTAAATTACTAAAGATCAAGAACTCTCATGGATATGACGGGGTATCTAGCAGAATACTGAAGTATTGTCCTATGTATGTTAGCCCAGTTCTCAGCCATATATGTAACTTTTCCTTTAGGAGTGGTCGGTTTCCTGACCGATTACAGTACTCGGTAGTGAAGCCACTTTATAAAAAGGGAGACATTGATAATGTTGACAATTTTAGACCTATTTCTATGCCATCGGTGTTTGCTAAAGTTATCGATAAGGTTGTATATACAAGGTTACTGGAGCCTTTAAATTCACGTAATTTGCTGTCAAATGTTCAATTTGGTTTTAGAAATGGTTTAACAACTGAAAATGCTATATTCTCTTTCCTCTGTGAGGTTTTGGACGGATTAAATAAAAGGTTGCGAACGCTACGTGTTTTCTTTGATTTAACGAAGGCTTTTGACTGTGTTGACCACAAAATATTACTGCAGAAGTTGGACCATTATGGAGTAAGGGGAGTAGCTTACAATTGGTTCGCCTCTTACTTTAAGAACAGAAAGCAGAGGGTAATTCTCCGCAATATTGAGAGTGGTAGTGATGTTCAGTCCCAATGGGGCACTGTTAAGTGGGGCGTTCCCCAAGGGTCAGTGCTGAGGCCACTGCTGTTTCTTATTTATATAAATGATATGCCTTCTAGTATTACAGGTGATTCAAAAATATTTCTGTTTGCTGATGACACCAGCTTGATAGTGAAGGATCTTGTGTGTAATATTGAAACAGTAACAAATAATGTAGTTCATGAAATAAGTTTGTGGCTTGTGGAAAATAATTTGATGCTAAATCACAGTAAGACTCAGTTTTTACAGTTTCTAACTCACAATTCAACAAGAACCGATATTTTGATCAGACAGAATAGGTATATTATAAGCGAGACGGAACAGTTCAAGTTCCTAGGCATTCGGATAGATAGTAAGCTGTTGTGGAAAGCCCATGTCCAGGATCTTGTTCAGAAGCTAAATGCTGCTTTATTTACCATTAGAACAGTATCTGAAATAAGAGACACTTCAACACGAAAAGTAGTCCACTTCGCATATTTTCAAACGCTTATGTCGTATGGTATTATTTTTTGGGGTAATTCTTCTGCTTCAAAAAGGGTATTTTTGGCTCAAAAACGGGCTGTTCGAGCTATATGTGGTGTAAGTTCGAGAACCTCTTGTCGACCCCTATTCAAAAATCTGGGAATTCTGACATTGCCCTCACAGTATATATTTTTTTTAATGTCGTTTGTTGATAGCAATATTAGCCTATTCCCAAGAGTTAGCAGCTTTCACTCAGTTAATACTAGGCAGAAATCAAATCTGCATGTAGAATGCACTTCCTTGACTCTTGTGCAGAAAGGAGTGCAGTATTCTGCTGCATGCTTTTTCAATAAGCTACCACAAGAACTCAAAAATCTTAGCAGTAGCCCAAACTCTTTTAAGTCTAAACTGAAGAGTTTCCTCACGGCTCACTCCTTCTATTCTGTCGAGGAGCTCCTGGAAGGGCTAAAAAATTAAGCAAATTCCAGTGTTACATTGTTGATTTTCTTCAATTAAACTTACGACTTGTCACCTGAGTATGTTTTTTTATATTTCATTTTATGTGTTTCTAATATCGTGTTATAATTTCATGTATTGACTCGTTCCATGACCATGGAGACTTCTCCTTAATTTGGTCCCACGGAGCAATAAATAAATAAACTAGTAACCCTAACGCCCTTAATACGTCCCAATTTCAGTGAATTAGTTTTTTTCCTCAGCGTCTAAGTCTTATCGCAACCACATGGCGTAATTTACTACTTGATGCTTCTGCATGGTCGTAACTGCGCCGTGAAGTGGACTACGCTTGTCAGTACAGACTTTCCGTCTTGCCTCCACATGTCCACACTCCTATACCCTGCTGCCCTCCCCCGCTGCCCAGGGTAAAATAACCATTAATGACTTGCTTGTGCCAAGTGTACTTGGAGGTGCCAACCATCCTAAAAACTTGCTACACGTAATAGGTATAATTTTGATGTGGACTGCTGAGGCAGCCAGTCCACAGTGACGGGTAGCCGAAAGAAAGGCACGCGTACACACACGCCGACTGGCGTAAAGTCTGGAACAGGATAACTATTGAATGGTAGCAAGAAAAGTACGTAGCTGCTTTATATTTAACTTTTAATCTTTGTTGGTTTACAACGTTCTTCATGAGACATTTATATGATAACTCTCAAACTAGGTAAGGCTAATGGCGCCTTGCTAGGTCGTAACCATGGACTCAGCAGAAGGCTATTCTAACGGTCTCTCGGCAAATGAGAGAAAGGCTTCGTGAGTGTAGTCGCTAGCAATGTCGTCCGTACAACTGGGGCGAGTGCTCTATCGTATCTCGAGACCTGCCTTGTGGTGGCGCTAGGTCTGCGATCACACAGTGGCGACACACGGGTCCGACATGTACTAAATGGACCGCGGCCGATTTAAGCTACCACCTAGCAAGTGTGGTGTCTGGCGGTGACACCACAAATTTTTTGTCTGCAAATGAAGTAAACACTGATGTAATGTTGTTCACAACGTTGTCCTCAGTCGTCAGTAGAAATTCTGCACTTAGACCCCTAATACCCTGTGTAAGTATAGTGTCCGAGGAGAAATGGTCCATATTCAGGGTGTGACAGGAACGCCCATGTGAAACAAAAAGCTTCATATGGACATATGCTATGCTTTGAATAGTTTCCAAGATAGAACACACTTAATGTACATTTAGTTTTGGGCTCACACGCATGTCTCTTACTCAAGCAACCTCTTTGGCGTTTTATTCTAGCCCAATCTACCCCCTTGCTTTCAAGCTCTATGCTCGGGACGTCTTTTTGGCATTAAAGCGATCCGTTGAATGTGCTGTTGTCCGTGCCATACTGTATCAGTGGTAGTGAGAGGGATTGAAAGTGTACTGGTTAACTGTTTTTGTGCACGCGCTGGCGAAAATGCCACACATCTAGAACAATGAAGAATATGCGTATACGGTGTATGTTTACGGCTTGCGATGGTAGTGCTCTTGTAGCTGTCGAAGAATATCGTCGGCACATTCCGACACTTCGAATTCCTGACCGTAGAGCGTTTATCAAAGTTTCCAACACATTGCGTGAAACAAGTATTCTTCCAAGTTTTCATTTTTCTTCTGAACGTTTAGTTCAACAACCTGTGCTGGAATAACCACACACTGTTGAAATGGTGCAGCGTAGTCCAATTACCAACAGACGGTGACTTTCTGCAAGTACTGGTGTCCCACGACCACGCGCATGGCGAAAATTACATGTGGAAAATTTGTACCCATTTCACATACAGCGTGACCACAATCTTCACGTTGGTGACAACACCACACGACTTGAACTTTGTCACTGGTTAAATGACAATCGTCATTTGCTTCAGTTAGTAACATCCAGTGCAATGTACTTTCAGCACACTTGAGGTGTGAGGGAACATCCTAGTCGCAGTTACAATAATACGAGGGTTATTCCAAAAGTAAGGTCCGATCGGTCGCGAAATGGAAACGACTATGAAAATCCGATAAAGCTTTGCACAGATGTGTTGGGTAGTGTCTCTAGTATAACCCCAGTTAGCATCACGTCCCTCTTCGCATTTCTGAGCTCGCAGTGAGTGCGTAAAGATGTCTAGAAAATAGTGTCTGCCGCCAAGTACGAGGGCCTGGTGAGAAATTTCGCCTGAAGCTATGCAGCCAACATTACATAACTGTCGTGCTGTTTCGTCTTCACGACAATTCTCAGCCGCATTCTGCATGGGCAATGAAGATGCTCCCGCATCGTTTTCAAATGGAAATGTTAGATTACCCACAATACAGTCCGCAATTGTCTCCCCCTGAGTTTCATCTCTGGTCACATGAACCGCTGTCTTTGACGACAACATTTTGACACAGACAACGAGGTGTAGGCCAGCGTGGAGAATTGGCGGAAAGCACTGGCGGCTGCCTTCTATGATGAGGCTATTGAAAAGTTGGTACAACGCTATGACAAAAGTCTAAGTCAGAACGGCGACTACGTAGAGAAGTAGCTGAAAGGTGTAGCTAATTGTTACAAGTAAAACATTTCTGATGTTCACTGTGGTTTCAATTTGGCAATCAATCGGACCTTACTTTTGGAATAACCCTCGTAGATGGATTAGTCGTGGTAATACAATTAACTAGCCACCAAGATGGCCAGAGCTTACTCTGTTATATTTTTGTTTATGGGGTTGAATGAAGTCTGCGAAGTACAAGCAAAAGGTTAAACGCGAGATGAATGGCTTGGTCGCATGATGGACGCTACTGCCCTCATTTCGCAAGGAGTAGAGGCATTCAGACGAGCAACACAAGAGTGCACAAATGCGTTTAAGGTAACGATGGGGTATTGGAACATGTGTAATGTGACGTGTACGGTAATGCTCAGAGGTGAAATGTCAAAAAAACGTATTATTCAAATACAACGTACGTTGTGATGATTACCAATTGTTGTGTACGTGTGTAAACCTGACAATTTATTGAGTGGTACAGAAAGTAAATAACATTGTCCGTTACCTGTGCTCTTTCTCGGAAACCATTCGGAATATGGCACATGAAGATTTTTGCTTCCCTGAATATGGACCAGTCCTCCTGAGACATAGATTGAGTCACACAAGACGTGGCCGGCCGGTGTGGCCGAGCGGTTCTAGGCGCTTCAGTCTGGGGCCGAGCGACCGCTACGGTCGCAGGTTCGAATCCTGCCTCGGGCATGGATGTGTGTGATGTCCTTAGGTTAGTTAGGTTTAAGTACTTCTAAGTCTAGGGGACTGATGACCTCAGATGTTAAGTCCCATAGTGCTCAGAGACATTTTTGAACACAAGACTTAACACCCTTTTTATTCTTTGAACGGTTCCAGACATCGAAACAAGGTTTACGGCAAATGATAGTATGCTAAGGGGTATGCGCTTTGGTGTACGGTAAGATGTCTTATCTCCTTTGTGAATCGAGACATTGAAGCAAGTATGATTTTTTTAAACAGAATTTTAAACATTTTTAACAGAATCCGAAAGCGTTTGAAAATATGAGTACGGTGATATAATACTTGTTAAATGTTCGGTCGAAAGTCTTCGCAAAAGAATCTTAAAATTGGAAAGGAATGTGGCCAGAGTCAACTACTGCGGTGTAAACATCACCAAGCAGAGCTCTGTCGTGTCCTGACATAGGTGGGAGAGGGAGAAAAGGGGTTACTGGTCAGTCTGCGCTCCTGAGCGGTACAGAGCAGATGGCAGAAGAACAATTCACAGTGAAGGCATTTGATTTTTTCTTCTATCTGAGCCAACACTGGTACAGGCATTTACTAGAAATACAAGTGGTGAGACTTTCTAGGGAACTCGTTGTGGAGACTCTTGGACAAACAGGGTTTTGAAATAGTTGTTTATTCCAGACAGGACTAACTAATACACTGGACGCTAGTTCTAGGGTTAGAAAAAGCATGAATAACACTGTTACAACAGAAGCCAGTGCAGAAGTCCCAGGAGTGGATGCTAACCACAGTAGCAAACACTAGCAGCATCTTAAGGCAACAAATTAGTTGGAAAACAAAACATACTGAACGTGACACTGTTCACTGAGGCACTCCACCTGAGAGAGCAGACTTAGGTGGAGCTGGACCGAGGCTGGAGTCGACGGACGCTGATTCGGCGCCCAGATCGTTTGACTGAGAACTTCTCCAAAATGCGGAACCTAGCGGTTTTAAAGAGTCGCGTGGGGGTACCGTTTTTCCCACTTAAAGCAACCCAGACAATCCCGCAGGTCTCTTGCAGGCGCCTGCCAATCACGGTTTAGCTAGGTCCCCTCTACTGCTCCTAAGGTGGGAATGTTAATGCAGTTGCTCTAACGAGGTCCGTATTTAGTATCAACATTGTTCAGCTGAAAGCTAAACGTAACTGCTCTGCCAAATAAGGCTTGCAACATTATTGTTATACGTCATTTAGCCCCGCTCCTCGGTCTCCCCGGAGTAGGGACTGCTAGGTCAATAGTTTTTTGGCGTTTTCTCTTTCTTTCTAACCCTTGTGAGCCTACTGACGTTGTTGTTCTCAGGGCTGGTATCAAGCTGGCTTGATACGCTAATACGTGCCCGTTGGTTACAAAGTTCAATGGTGGAAACCTACCATAGCGTCTAGACGACATGTGAAGTTACATGTTAAGTCATTGAAGAGTAACTATCGCCCTGGGACCGTGTCTGGGGGCGTCTGCAATTTCTCAAGGCTCTCCCCTAACGGGTTACTTCATATAACACTATCTCTCCTAGTTTCGTCTGCCCTCAGCATCGCCTCTGCTTCCGCGCCTTGGAGCGCCTGTCCTCCTTTCTCACGGCTTCAAGATAACACTACAGTACCAAGGAATAATAATATATTACAGCTCTCATGCGAGGCTACGTACTTACACGCGGCAAGGGAGGCCTACTCCACAGAGAGAAAACCTTATTTCCTATACGACACAAATATAGCGTTCGTTATGATTTTTGTACATAGAACTACGCCATATCCTAGCTTCTGGCGGATCACATGGATTTAGGAAAACTATCTCAGCTGCAGTATCTTCAGGCAGTTTTCCATTTAAACACCGCCTGCTGCTGCTGTCTCGTCAGAGCCGAAACAAAAACATCGATTATTCATACTTCATAGTGATAACAGCCCTATTCAAGGAAAAAAGGAAACTGCTATATTATTTTTCTTAGATTTGAAAGAAGAAAACATTATACCTCACCCGTCTTTGCCTGGAAACGGCTCAATGCTTCTTACAGTAAGCCACCTGCTGTTGACAAAGACGCCTGTAAATACTATTCGAAGTTGCAATTAGATGGAATGCACTTTAAATAATCTAAACAGTTTATTGAAAATAACTGATGGCATGTCAGCCATAAGATAAATACTTTTCTTAACGAAACGTGGTTTCAACTTAAGTATGTGCTAACAAACTGTTTACCATCGGCTGAAAGGTACATTTGATGTCGCTGTTTGAGAAGATGAACAGATGAAAGCACATTGGGTGACATTCCGTTGCATGTCGTGACGATCCTACGGCGTATATCGTCTGGCGTAATGGGGATGCTTAATAAACGGCATTTTTCAATGTGCTCCCCATAGAAGCAAATCGTGAGGAGTCAAATCAGGGGGCATTGCCAGCCATTATACTGCAGCATTCCGTCTTATCCGACGGTCAGGGAACTTTTCATTCAGTATTCGCGTTGCAACACGGGAAGGGTGCGCTGGGTATCCTTCTTGTTGGAACTACACACACTATCGCTAGCTGAGTACTACCTCTTTCAGAAGAACCGATGGTATGTTTGTAAGAAAGTATGCTTACGAATTTCCATTTAACATCCCTGTGATGACGTAAGGTCACACAATGGAATTTCCCATAACGCCAAACTATAGTTTTACACTTCACGGTCGTTGTTGCATTTTTAGCTCCCAGCAGAGCATGTTACGTGAATTTACATTTCCGTGGTTCGTAAACGTTGCTTCGTCTGTAAAGAGCACACGTTGTGAAAACGTAGCATCGTATACATCTTGTCTTCTTTCTTTTGGCCTCCGCAGCTGCACGTATACAAGTTTTATAGCTTAATTTCTGCCTTTAGGAACTGCAATAAAAGTCTTATTCAGAGGACAGTGCACAAAAGTGGAAACGTGTTAAGTGTAGTGAAAGTGAAGTGTGTAAATTCAAATACTCAACACATACAAGTGGAAGATGAAAAATAATGGGATAAACAATAAAATCTTACCCTGAAGATATCTTAAAATCAAGCGAAACGACTCTGACCTGAATAAGACTTTATTTACAGTTGCTAAAGACGGCAATTGACCTATACAGCTTGAACATAGTATCGCCTCCCACGCGATGCAGAAAAAAACCAACAAAATTCTTTACGTCCTTCGAGTGTATGATGCAGTGGCCGATTATAAGGGTGGAGTTAATTAACCTTACATTACTAAATCCTCGTAAAATTTACAAGTTCAGTTGGTATCTCATCGTGGTTTCCGTCAATCTGGATACATTATGGACACATGCTCCTAGATTTTTTATTGCCTGACTCCAGCGGTTTTCTGGCACTGATGACCTTGACGTAAATATTACTAGTGTTTAGTATGGTGTGGCTGTTTTCTAATGGTCGGCATATTTATTTTATCGCATAGAATTTATCTCAGTGTGGCATATTACGTGAAATATCACGCAGTCACAGAAGATTGTTACTTTATATCACAGTGGCCCTCTACATCGCTACTCTCACCCATTGCTTCCGTAATTAGCACAATGTGGGTGATGCTGACTCTGATTTTGACACTAACATACCGAGTTATTTGCTTGAAGTAGCTCATAAAGACGCAGACAATGGAGAAGTTAGTGGAGAGGACATTTTCTTGAAGAACATAATGCTGTGTGTACTGATGACAGTTATGCAGACCCTGGCGTTGAAGCAGCAAATTAGGAATCAGATGAAGAACCCCTCGGTGACCATGGAATAAAACAGAAGACTGTCTACTCATTTTGTGTGTAAAATACTCTTGGAGTCATACTAATTATAATTATTTCTACTAGTGTACAGCATAAATTACGACTTCTTTCCTCATAATATTTTTAGCAGTAAAATTGTTGTTATAGGATATGAAACAGACCACTGAAGATCTGATAACTGGAATTAATTAGTGCGTATCCTATAAATTACAACTTCCCTTGAATAAAATGTAGAATAGTAAAATTTACGATCGTTCAGTGGCCACGTAACATACCCTCCCCCTTCGTTCAGTGCTCTAGAATTAATGTCGACGTAAGATACGAATAATATTCCTCTTTGCCAATAAGTCTCATGCCACCGTTCACCGTACAAAAGTTGCATGCCAAACTTCTCCTCATTGGCGTACATGTCTGCATGCAAGGAAAGTTAAAGTAGAAATGACCTACTGATAGACGATACAGTTCTGTAGTAGAGACGAGTAAACAGTCGAAAAGTTTGGTATAACAACGCAGCCTGATATGAGCGTGTTTTTAACACAACAGCTGACTCCGGTGGTTTGCCATTCTATTTTAGAATATTTCACGGATTCTTTTGAGAAGAGTTTCAACCTTAATATTAATACGTTTAATTCATGGTGAAATGTTTATGGGTTTCTTTCAACCTCTTTTACTACCCTTATCTCTTTAAGATTTTCGTAAGGGTGCTAGAGACCCGCATGCTGTACGCCTAGCACATATATCACCATCACAATTACCAAAGGCGGCCTCTCCTTCAATCGTAACGCTATCTCACATTGTGATGGTATTATTTCAAATATCCTATGTGAACCGTGGAAAATTTAATACAGCTTCGCTGTGCAGAGAATTGTTGAATATAATAGCTCATGAACGTTAACGTCCCACATACAGCGTGTGGTGCTGTGTCGGCAGTGTAGCGCTTTGTTCCTGGATCGCCGCCAGAGCGCGAGTGGGCGTGTGTGTGGCGGCGGGTGCGCTCCGGCTGTAACTGCCCGCGCCTGGATCTCTTGTTTGTCGCACTTCGCCCGTCTTCTACTGTCAACGCGTCACAGCTGGCCGACATGTGCGCCTCTCTGCACGCGGCGATCTACTAGAACAAAGCTCGCTGCACGAGTGAAGCGGACTTCATACCACAAGCGTAGAATGTGCTGATACTGCCCACAATAAGAGAATTACTCTTAAGAAATGTGATTAACAGGGCATATCGCTGCAGCACGGCTGGCACTGCTCATAGGATTAGAAGCACACAACTCGGGAACTTCCCCTATGGAGTAAGAACGTTCATGAAGTGAGCATTCAGTTACACAGAACAGAATTTTTGTGACCAACACTCAACGATTTTAGAAGTGACGTGACGCTGGAGCTGTACCATGTTTCTCCACAAGCCCAATGCAGATTTTAAATGTCACTATGCCGTTAGTACAGACGTAGTAGGTTAAAAAAAAAACTAGATTGTGTACAAGCGTTTCGTAGGTATCTTAATAAATCGGAAAAGAATTTAACATATAGCTTCGAACAGATAAACACAAAGACGTTTCGCTGTTTGCGAGAACCGCCACAGCTCAGCTGTCGCCGGCTCGTTCCCTGTATGGAAAAAAATAGCCAGCACTGTTTGTACGTTTTGAACTTTGTCGGCGTTGCGAAATGTCGGTCTAGCACGCCAAAGTGAAAGCGTCTCGAACTTGACGTGTAGCTTCGAATAGATAAACACTGGGACATTTCGCTTATTTGCGACGAGTGTCACGTATCAGACGTTGGTGATTTCTGTGCTGTAGGGAACAACTACTCGGCTCTATTTGTACGTTCTGTACCGCACTAGATCGTATAGCGAAGCTCTGTTTCAATAATTTTTTCTTTGATGGAGTTGCGAAATAAAGTTATAGTACATCAAAGGGAAAGCTTCTCGAAAAACGCCGACCGAAGTGACCGTGAGGTTCTAGGCGCTACCGTCTGAAGCCGAGCGACCGCTACGGTCGCAGGTACGAATCCTGCCTCGGGCATGGCTGTGTGTGATGTCCTTAGGTTAGTTAGGCAATTAGTTCTAAGTTCTAGGCGACTGATGACCTCAGAAGATAAGTCGCATAGTGCTCAGAGCCATTTGAACCATTTTTCTAGAAAAACATTTGAATTTGGAGCTATAGATACAATGAAACACCACGTGATTCGAACTTTATCACCACTGTAAAATAAGTGCAGTGATTCAGAAAACTGAATGATCAGTCCAATCAATGTGTAATCGCAAATTTTTGTTCAGTGGTAGGAAGGACTACTATGAACAATATACTAAACATCCTAACCGGTCGGGTGTAAGCATACGAGTGGGATGGCAGGGGAGGCTGTGTGTTTAAAGATCACTTTTTTATCTTTTTCTTGAATAACTCGGAGACCACGGCTTCTAGTGAAATCGTTCCCGTACAAAATTAAATTATGTTCAGTTTCCTACAAAAATGGTATTATTTTTTTCTCTTGGACTAAGATATAAAGTTAATGTTTTTTTCAGTGAAGTGGGCTATGGACAACTATTAAATGTGTGTACCACGTCCAGTGCATTAAAGTCTTATTAAGGGATAAATTGTGTTCTGCAGATGTATCAGGGTGTGAGGGGATGCGGGGAGGGGGGGGCGGGAGGGGTGCTGATGTACGGTACAAATGTGGGAGGAAATAGGGCACTGGACTGTGGTCATGCACTTCCCTCCTCCATAGGTCTGCAAACTGAAGAGTGAGCAGGAGGTTCCCCACTCCCCCCACTCTACTACGTCACAAGAAGTAACTACACTGTGTTTCACAAAGTTATACCGGCCATTCCGCGGCAAGCGACTCGGTGGGCAAACATGCCCGCGGGTGTTATTTTCCTCAAAGTGCGTTAACAGTACAGGGAATTACAGAAATGAGTTACCAATAACACTAACGCAAGAAACGCATATGGAGAGAATCTGCGTTAATTTCTGCATACAGTTCTGCTCTTTTAGAGGGAAAGCTGATTCCTAGTCATCCTGTGTAACAGCTGAAGAGTTTTTCCACGAAAGGCAATTCCCCTCACCACGGACTCTGTTTGCCTACATGTTTACAGACATACTACACCTACCAAGAATTTCTTGTCCATTTCTCTTACATAGCCAGAGAATACGGGATTACCGGACAAACATCAAGTACCTCTCCAGGCTGAAAAGTTGAATATCGTGGTCCTTCGTTGGCCCATTCGAAAGAAGAAGAAGAAGAACATCCGGGCTTAATGCTTTGTTGCTTGTACTATCAAAAGCACATAAATTTCCTAGTTTTGATGTGGATCACACAAGCAAATAATAACAAAACAACAGTGAATCTTTTTTAATTTTAATTTTATTTTTTAACCGTTTTACAAAAGGTGGTACTTTCGAGTACCGTCCAGGGGCTTGCCAACCAACAGCTCTTAGTACAGCATTTCCCCTAAGGTGCTAGAATTCACTAAGACTACAAATTAGCGATCTTTAGGAAGAGAATTACAGTTATTAAGTGGAATTCACTAAAAGCATTTTTATTTTCTTTGCAGCTGAAAAATACCCTACAATGGAAACATTTTGAGTTTGGTCTAGACTGAACTTATTTTGTACTGCACATCTCACATTTTCCCCTGTTTGCTGTAAAAGTGATGAAATGATCACCTTTATTTCCTAATCTTGAATTATTTCGGACTAACGTCTTTCTTCTACTGCCTTCTGTAAAACCGGTCTTGCAGCTCTGGGACGACATGCTTTGCATTCGTCTTACCCATCAGTCTCCTGAACAACATTCCTCTTAAATTCCAGAAGCGGAAACTTTCAATACAGCTCGCAATACAGTTCATAAGCATTTACAAATGTTTTTGGATCTTCTTCCCAGCCCATTAGCAGGTCTATGTTTGCCGGCATGGTTCACACCTGCCATATTCTATCGAGTCTCTCAAACATTGCATAAAAACAACAAGTTTTTTTTTCAAAAATTGCGTCAGGATCTCAAGATGCAGTATTATTATCATTAATTCCTTCATTATTGTCGTTTTCATCGTGCTCTACTTTCATAACGTTATTACAACTGGCAACTTTTCGAGAAGAGCTTCGAAAATTTCATCGTCTGTTAGTACTGTCGATGCATGCAAAGTGGTCCTTTTTGTGAAACAACATTTACAGCTACCATAATCATGCTAAGAATAAAAGAGCCAGACCTTTACACAATGGATCAACAACGCTAGTAAAATAAGTGAGAAACATTAAAGAAAACAAGAAACTACTGTTGTTTAGCAATACACGAAAAGTGCTCACAGAACCAGACGGTAGTCAAAAATATCATATAGTTTTCGGTTTATTTCGTAAATAAAAACTACACTTTTAACAAACGATGTGCATGAGATGAAAATAGGACCTGACCTTCGTCATATATAGACCTCTAAACATAAAAATTGCTGACAGTTGTACGACAGTAAACACAACAAATATGGTCTCTTCACACCAGATGTTCAGCTGTCACCAAAGATTAAACAAACAGATTTTTTGTACAGCAAAAAAAAAAAGAAAAAATATTGAAGGCAGTGAAATGTTTCCAACTCAAGATACTCTCCAGGTGGCTCGCAGCTCTTTGGCGGGTTCGTGCTAGGCTACCACGGGCTTCCAGCCTTTGCAGCATCTTTTTCCTCCTGTGCCGCATGTCTTTCCTCTTGCTGCTCTTTTTCTCCTCCCTTGTGGAACATGTCTAGGATGTTTTTAGAAATGTGTTCTACACTTTCGGTAGCCTATATTAGAACAGTCTTTCCACTGTTTTTCGTTCCTTTTTGCTTTCTTCTATCCCATTCTCCTATCCTTCCTCCGCTTCAGCGTTTGAGGTTCCTCTTTTTCTTCTTTCTTCCTGCGCGCTCCTGAAGGCCAGCCCGCGCATCTGACTCGTAACAGGTGACTGGCTAACGCATATCTCCCAGCCCCTGGTTGACAGCTAGGATTTGGCACGTATCCCTTGGTACAGGCCAGGCCACGGAACGGTGATTGCCTGAGCTGCTACCTTCCCAAATTGCTGACTGCTTCCTCTGTCAAGTGTTCTGCAGATGTGATCTCAGGTATGAACTATCACCTAAGGCGTGTGCGCCCCCTCTGAGGGGGGCCCCGAGTTGGAAGGAGCGCACCGTCGGAGACGTTGGCAGCCATGGGGCATTTTCTCGCAATGAGGCGATCACCTTCTTCACAGTCAACGCTATTAAACGTAAACAGAATGAGGCTAACGATTCAAAAACCCTCCCAGCTGCACTGCATTTCTACATCTACATTTACATCTACATACATACTCCGCAATCCACCATACGGTGCGTGGCGGAGGGTACCTCGTACCACAACTAGCATCTTCTCTCCCTGTTCCACTCCCAAACAGAACGAGGGAAAAATGACCACCTATATGCCTCTGTACGAGCCCTAATCTCTCTTATCTTACCTTTGTGGTCTTTCTGCGGAATGTAAGTTGGCGGTAGTAAAATCGTACTGCAGTCAGCCTCAAATGCTGGTTCTCTAAATTTCCTCAGTAGTGATTCACGAAAAGAACGTCTCCTTTCCTCCAGAGACTCCCCCCCCCCCCCCCCCCCAAGTTCCTGAAGCATTTCCGTAACACTCGCGTGATGATCAAACCTACCAGTAACAAATCTAGCAGCCCGCCTCTGAATTGCTTCTATGTCCTCCCTCAATCCGACCTGATAGGGATCCCAAACGCTCGAGCAGTACTCATGAATAGGTCGCATTAGTGTTTTATGAGCGGTCTCCTTTACAGATGAATCATATCTTACCAAAATTCTACCAATGAACCGAAGACGACTATCCGCCTTCCCCACAACTGCCATTACATGCTTGTCCCACTTCATAACGTTCTGCATTGTTACGCCCAAATATTTAATCGATGTGACTGTGTCAAGCGCTACACTACTAATGGAGTATTCAAACATTAAAGGATTCTTTTCCCTATTCATCTGCATTAATTTACATTTGTCTATATTTAGAGTTAGCTGCCATTCTTTACACCGATCACAAATCCTGTCCAAGTCATCTTGTATCCTCCTACAGTCACTCAACGACGACACCTTCCCGTACACCACAGCATCATCAGCAAACAGCCGCACATTGCTATCCACCCTATCCAAAAGATCATTTATGTAGAAAGAAAACAACAACGGACCTATCACACTTCCCTGGGGCACTCCAGATGATACCCTCACCTCCGATGAACACTCACCATCGAGGACAACGTACTGGGTTCTATTAGTTAAGAAATCACTCACATACTTGGGAACCAATCCCATACGCTCGTACTTTAGTTAGGAGTGGAGCACCGAGTCAAACGCTTTCCGGAAGTCAAGGAATATGGCACCCGTCTGATACCCCTCATCCATGGTTCGCAAGATATCATGTGAAAAAAGGGCGAGTTGCGTTTCACAGGAGCGATGCTTTCTAAAGCCGTGCTGATGCATGGACAGCAACTTCTCTGTCTCAAGGAAATTCATTATATTCGAACTGAGAATATGTTCGAGACTCCTGCAACAAACCGATGTTAAGGATATTGGTCTGTAATTTTGAGGATCCGTCCTTCTACCCTTCTTATATACAGGCGTCACCTGAGCTTTTTTTCAGTCGCTCGGGACTTTACGTTGGGCAAGAGATTCGCGATAAATGTAAGCTAAGTAAGGAGCCAATGCAGTAGGGTATTCTCTGTAAAACCGAATTTGAATCCCATCAGGACCTGGCGATTTATTTATTTTCAACCCATTTAGCTGCTTCACAACCCCAGGGATGTCTATCACTGTGTCCTTCATACGGGAATGCGTACGAGAGTCAAACGGCGGTATGTTTGTACGATCCTCCTGCGTGAAAGATTTCTCAAATGATAAATTTAAAATTGCAGCTTTCATTTTGCTGTCTTCCGTTGCCAGGCCAGACAGATCAGTGAGTGACTGGATGGAAGCCTTCGACCTGCTTACCGATTTTACGTAAGAACAGAACTTCCTTGGGTTTTCAGCAAGATCTTTTGCTAAGGTATGACGGTGGTAGTGGTTGAATGCTTCGCCCATCGCTCTTTTTACAGCAGCACGAATCTCTACTAATTTTTGCCTGTTGTAACATCCACGAGATAAATTTTTGGCTACAGTGCGACGAGAGGAAATTATGCCTCTAACAGTTATAAACATTATGTATTCGACGTATGAAAAAAAAATGAAAACTTATAGTGAATTAATTATTTATATAATATTCTATGATATAACTGAACATATCGATGTGTATCATACAAAGACAATGATAATTGTAAAGTGCTTTTATGATCTGCGTTTGTCTTCCTTTGTTTTTACCTTTTGTTGGTTGGCTTTTGTAGGTTCAGCACGCAAGACGCATATCAAACTGAGGTCTGTTAAGAAATTGTAATTATTTGTTACTTATTACTTGAAAATAGAGTTCATTATTATTATAAACATGAGTGAATAATTATTTGTAACTGTAATTCCTCTCTCAGTAAGCATTATCTGTGTTAATTGTTTCTTTCCGCTGCAAGGAGCGCAGCCATTGATGATAGCGATTTGTATCGCGTTTTTGTCTGTGTTTTCCTTAGAAACAAATCAAATGTTTGCTTGATGAAGTCTAAATAGTGCAAAATACGAAAGTAAAGTTTCTGTAAAGTTTAATAAGCAGTTAAAATACTTATTTGGTCTAACAAAAGAAAGTCTCTATCAATTGTCTGCCGCCATCTTAACAATTGTCCTAGCGGCAAATTCAAATTACGCAACTCTGCAGACATAAATGCTGAACGTAATACAAATGTGTAAAAATAAATGTTGCACCGGTGGTTCCGAACTCATTTTAATGAAAATAATTCGAATCAGATTGGTTCTTAAAAAACAGTTCTCATAGCACGAACGTTATAATAAACTTTTCTAGCTGATATATTGAGCCTAAATTAATTACGCACGAGTTGCGAAGAATATTGTTTCAGCTAACATACGTCAGTGTTGTGCGCGGCTGATATTCGGTGGTTTTAATTATCATTTTGCTGAAGATAACTGCTTCCATCTTAATCAATAGTTGTATAGAATCTGTTGTACGAACCGTGATTTAGTGACACTTACACAACTTACAGACAACACTTTAACACGACGTTAACTTGGAGTTCTTTTGCAACTTGATCAAATCTTTAGCCGGGAGAAAAACTATTTAGTAATTACTCAATGTAATAAAATAAGATTATCGTTTCCATTTACAAATTAGTCAAATACCAAACCACTGAATAACCCAACGAACGCCACACTATCCTCATTCTCCCGATCTTTCTTGTAGTGCGAGTGCAACTGCCTTTGCTTCCTGAGCCTTCTCCGAATTGGACTGTTAAACCACGGTGGGTATTTCACGTCCGTAACCCACTTTTTCGCACATACTTGTACAATGCGCGATTTACAATGTGTTTAAAATTTGCCCGTAATTCTTGCACGTCCATCGCACCGGTAGTAAATGAAATCGATTCATTTACTAAGTGGGCTCTCTTTTACACAATGGCACTTTGCTTTTGAAGACTACTACTGATTCTAAAGCGCAACAACTGCTTGCAGCTTCGCTCCTCCATGGCTATCCTGTTCGTTTCGAGGACCTTTGAACCCTGAATTCTTCCTGTGGTGTTATTTACACTAGGCTGCTCGATGGCCTGACAGAGGCAGAATTCCAAATGTACCTCTCTGATCAGAGTGTTCATCGCATTCCACCAGGTGATGAAGAAGGTAGATGCATCCTTCGTGCCGACACATACTATTTTTCGCACATTTGACAGGGTGGTGCTTGCATCAAAGATCAAAGAAGGCTATGAAGTTATCTCAGTCCGACCGCACATACTGAACCCGATGCACTGCTACCAGTGTTATCGTTAGAACCACACTCACATGTCCTGTCAGCACCCGACCAAGTGTGTAACCTGTGACAGGAATGCTCATGAGGGCCTCCTTCTCCCCGCTGTATCAATTGCAATGACGACCAAGCCGCCTCCTCCCGAGATTGTCCTGTGTACCTCGATATGGGAGGGGGGGGGGGGGTATCCAGGAGATCTGAATGAAGCAAAAAGTGCCTTACCCGGTCGCCTGCAAGTTACTGGCTAGTCGGAAACCCTGAGTTCTACATCCAGCAATTTCAGTACTGTTCTTGCAACATCTCGCTCTGTGAAGGACATGGTCACGCAGACATGCGACCTCAAATTCAGCACCGCAGTTATAAAATCGCCCCGTCTCCTCCTCCAGCTGTGCAAAAAGCCACCAAACTTTCGCCTCAAGTAGCGAAGTCACCCGCTGCACATCTGGAAGGCCGGAAATGAGAGAAGGAATGCTCCCACAATGACTTCTTACGGCCCTGCAGCCAACCAACTTCTGTGACTTCCTCTGCCAACCGGAAAGGCTCCAAGAAATCACACAAAAGCAAACGGTCTTCTCCTTCGCCGACTCGGAGATCCTCTTTGACAGTGTCGCCACGTGGTACCCTCGCCCGGCCGACTTTTGCGTCGCTGGTGGGCACCACCAACCGTTTTTCTGCCGTGGGCTCCTCAGATTGTAGATTGCCGACGCCTCTGTAGATCTCATTGAGCAAGATCCTCCAGCCTCTACGCCCTGTAACAGTGTGTCTTTGAAGGCTGAGATTCGGCACCCGCCGAGGTAACACCATTTTTTCCCTCCTCCCCTTTCCTCATCATGACTCTCCAATGCAACGTTCGCGGCCTTCGCTCCAACAAAGAGGACTTACGGCTGCTCTTGGAATTGCGGTGTCCACGTGTTCTCTGCCTCCAGGAAATAAAATTTCGTCCTCACGACTGCTTTGAGCTCTTGCATTTCTTCCTGGCCCACTTTGACCTTTCCACCGAGTACATCATTTCATCTCATGGAGGAGTCATGCTACTCATCTGAGACGACATTCATAGTCAACCCATATCCCTGACTGCCCGTCTTCAAGCTGTTGTGGTTCGCATTTTATTTCCTCACGTGACTTTTTCCCTTTGTACGATTTGTATCCCTCTGTCATTTGATTCACCAAGGAAGATTTCTTCCAGCTTATTGACAACACCCTCACCCTTTTCTGCTGCTCGGTGACTTAAGTGCACATTACACCGTTTGGAGTTCTCCCACAACCTGTCCAAGAGGTGTCCTCTTGGCTGACCTTCTAAATCAACTCGATCTCCTCTGCCTTAACACAGGAGCACCTGCATTTCTTTGAGTCCACACGCACCTATACCCATTTGCACATGTCCTTCTGCATTGCCCAGCTTGCCCATCGTCTCGAGTGGTCCATTCTCTCTGACACGTACTCGAGTGACCAAATCACATGTGCTATAAACTTCTGCCTCCTGTCCCACCTATGTGCACACCCAAACAGCTGCTTTCTATGGCTGACTGGAGGCTTTACTCCTCCCTGGCGACTTCGACGAACAACATTTCCCCTGTTGTGATGACAAGGCGGAATATCTCACAAACGTTATCCTTAGCGCCTCAGAACGTTCCATTCATTGCACTTCCCCTTTACCGCACAGTGTCCCAGTCCCTTGGTGGACGGAGGCGTGCTGTGACGCAATTTGCGCGAGGAGACGTGCTCACGACGTTTGTAATTGTCATCCTACTCTGGCAAATTACATTCGTTATAAACAGTTGCATGCACAATGTCGTCGTATTCTTCGGGACAGATAGCAAAAAAACTATCTGGATTTTCTTTACTAGTTGTTTTAACAGTTCCACTCCCTCTTGTATCTTGTGGGCCAACCCCCGATAGCTCTCTGGGGCCAATATGCAGTTCCCATTTTCTGGTCTGACCGGAACAGATGTCAAAGTCGCTACCTCCAACACCTTGGGCTGCTTTTTTGCGGAGATCTCGTGCTCCACCCACTATCACCTTGTCGTCCTCCATTGGAAACGAGTAGAGGAGGCCCGGTCTATACCCCTCTCTTCTCAGAAGCTATATCATGCTCTCACTTCTTCCCAGTCCTTTGCCTCGGGGCCAGACGATTTTCACATTCAGATGTTGCAGGAGCTTTCTCTTGCGGGCAACCACTTTCTCCTTCATATGTACAATCGCATCTGGGCAGAGGGCACATTTCCCAGATGCTAGCATGAAGCTACTGACATAACCATACCTAAGTCCGATAAGAAGAAACACCCTCCTTCTAGTTATCTCCCCATTCCTCTCGCCAGCTGTGTTTGCAAGGTGATGGAACTCATGATTCACGCCCAGCTGGTATGGTGACTCTATTCTCACAGTGTGGATTTCGAGTGCGTAGTCCTGCGGTTGACCATCTCATCACTTTGTCAACCCATGTAATGAATGGTTTTCTGCAGAAACACCAGACTGCGGCCTTGTTTTTCGATTTGGAGAAAGCCTACGACACCTGCTGGAGGACTCGTATCCTCTGTATTCTCTAACGTGAGGCTTCAACGGCCGCATGTACCGTTTCCTTCAGGAATTATTAAAAAACCGTGTTTTCGAAATACGTGCGGGTTCTGCCTTGTCGGACACCTTTACCCGAAAAAACGGTTTGCCTCAGGGTTCCTTCCTGAACGTTGTCCACTTTGCTATCACCATTAACCCTATTATGGTCTGTCTCCTGCTGGGCGTCACCAGCTCCCTTTTCGTTGACAATTTTGCGATTTTGCAGTTCTCCACGGACTTGTCTCCTTGAGTGGAGTCTTCAGCGATGTCTTGATCGTCTTTACTCCTGGAGTATCGACAATGGCTTTCCACTGACAAAAGCGTTTGCATGAATTTCTGGCGGCGTAGTTGATTTCCTCTATCATCTTTACATCTCGGGATTGTTGCTCTTCCGTTCGTTGGAACTATGAAATTTCTGTGGCTCACGCTCGATAGGAAACTTTCTTGGTTCTCGCACGTGTCTTACCTGGCTGCCCACTGCCCACTGTACGTGGTCCCTCTAAGTCCTACGTGTCCTCAGCGGTCTCCCTGGGGAGCGGATCGGATCACCCTCATCCATTTGTACCGGTCCCTTGTCCGTTCGAAAATAGACTATGGGTGTTTCGTTTATGCGTTTGCACCTCCGTCTCTCTTACGCCGTCTCAACACTATCCACAACTGTGGCATCCGTTTGGCCACTGGCGCCTTTTACACAGCCCGGTTGAGAGTCTGCATCAGAAACTGCAGAACTACAGCTGTCATACCGCTGTGACTTACTCCTCAGCAGATACACATGCTGCTTGTCTGCCGTGCCTGGCCACCCGTCCTACGCCTCCTTCTTCGATGACTGCTTTGATCGCCAGTGTGGGGCGCATCCTTCTTCTCTGCTACTTCCTGGAGTTTGCTTTCAGCGCTTGCTCCGGTAGCTTAACACCACGTTACCTGCCACTTTCCTGATGTGTGTGAACCTTTCACCACCTTGGCTTCGTGCGGCAGGCCATGTTCACCTTGGTCTTCATTCACTTCCTAAGGACACTACTCCATTCTCGCTCTATCGCCGTAAGTTTCACGACCTTCGCACGGAACTTCGAGAATCATCAGAGTACACGAAGGTACTATCGCGGACAGACTGTGGTGTTGGGTGTGCCTTCGTCTTCCGGAACACTGCTCAGTATTTACAGCAAAGCTCTTAGCCCTGTATCAGGCCACGCAGTACATCCGGCGACACAGAATTTTCAGTTGCGTCAACTGCTCCGACTCTCTCAGTGTCCTTCAGAGTCTGCTTGTGCTGTACTCCGTCCGTCCCTTAGTGCAACAGGTTCAGAAAAACTGTCACTTGCTCACTTTTGGTGGAGTAACTGTGGTGTTTATGTGGGTTCCTGGTTACATCGGTCTGACTGGAAAGGAGGCCGCTGACGCTACTGCCAAGGCTGCAGCCCACGTATCTTGGCCCGCTAGTTCTTGCATTCCCTCCGATTTCCCCCGTGTTGCCGTCTGTCAGCAGTGGTGTCACTTTGGCATCACCACTGGTCCTCCCTTCATGTGAACGAGCTCCAGGAAAATTAAGCCTCTCCCAGTGGCATGGATACCCTCCTCTCGGCCCTCTCTCCGTGAGGAGATCATTGTAGCTAGGTGGGTATTGGACACTATCTTTTTAGCCTTCGGCATTTGTTAAGTGGTGCTTCCCTAACACTTTGTGCTTATTGCCCTCAAACTCTAATGGTTCGCCACTTATGATCTCATTTATGTTTGCCGTCTGAGCTAACGGCCATTTTAGCGAACGACGGGCGGGCTGTCGATGGCATTTTACTTTTTATCTGTCGTCGCAATGTAGCGAAGGACATGAAATTTTTAGGCCAGGATCTTTGTTTCTCTGTGGTGTATTTTATGGATGTTTCTCCAAGTTCCTATTTTTAGTTGTCTTTCCTTCCGTCGAATGGGCATAAAGCGTAGTCGCTAACTCCTTTTTTTTCTCCCTCGTGTTATACGGTTCTGATATGGGCGCGTATGGTCCTAGTTTTTTGCCTCCTAAAACAAAGCAAAACACTTCAAGATAAACGTGTATTTAAACGTACCATTATCCTAGGATATGGGAAATGAATGTGCTGTTGGAGTGAAGAAGGATAAAAAGAGGTGACAGTTGGAAGTAACAACAGGCAACAAAAGGTTAAGGCTGTCCACGCGTAATACAGATCCGCATGAAGATAGGTAGCCTGTCTTCCGAACATCGAAACTTCCAGAACAGGGGCAATACAGACTGTGTACTGCTGCCATGTGTGAAAACATACTGTAACTCATTGAGTTAAGTTTCTGACTCACTAGTGGTGCATACACACCCATCGGATTCGTACCAAGCACAAGCCAAAATTGAAATGCCGGCGGGAGCGTCCGTATACCCGTAACATAAGCGAGTGGACGGCTCACACCATCTGACGGTCGAAATTTGAGGGGTGTAATAAACAACAATTTGCAGTCAGATCCCGGCGAAAAGCGGGTTAGAAATCTGCATGGCGACGTCTAACGGAAACAGATATATCATCGTGAGCGTTTGAGAGATGCATAATAGAGCCGCTAATGTACTCATTATACGTAAAATGATTACAGGTTATGTTCAGCAGCACTCTACCGCGTTGTTGTCTCGTCGGTGGGTTATGATAAGGAGTTGCAGACCGACTTACGCAGTATTTCACATGGTGCATTGAATGGCAGCTCCCATCAAGTGTGAGCACGTGCGATAGAGTGCTCATATATTAATCTTATGGCAATACATATGCAAATGTTACAAAATTACTACATGTCAATATTTAAGTATGGCTCTGCAGCATAAAATGGCACAAATGACAATAGATATATACGAATATCAAGGTCTTTTGTGTATTTTACCGCATCACTTATTGCTGTCGGGAAATCTTCGAAAGGACCCTTGTCGGCACGTACGAGACGTGTTGATACAACGTGAGCACCTCTCTGTCTTCCGGACCACACTCGCACGAAAATTATGAAGATTTGCCACACTGTCTTTCGGATGCGGTTCAGAATAGTCGAGATTGGCCGAGGCTGGTCCAATATAGGCTATTTCTTCTGGATGCAAGGCAGTTTCAGGCATTGTGAAGGACATTTTTTGCTAGCAGCGTTCCCATTTATGGCTGGTATTGAATTCAGTTTCCGCGAGAGTCCTTTGCTGTGATGAGAGTGGGATGTCTTGATCTTAGTCTTTTTCGCTCTGCAGCTAACACATCTTCCAGTATTGGAAGGCCGGTGTTATCAGCAATCTTTTGGTATTAACGCAGTAGCGCGCTTCCGCCTGATATCAGGAAGTGCAATGTGGCTCAAGATAGGTGACCAGTATGTGGCAGTAGAACGTATTGACCCACCAACAATGCGTATGGCGCCGTTAAGTCGTACGTCTATCTTTTTCACGTGTGGGCTGTTAAGTCAGACAGGTGCACAGTACTCTAGTATTGAGTAGGCCAGATCGGGTGCTGATAACCTAAGAGTGTCTGCTGACGATCCCCAACACGGACCACAGAATTTCTGTGCGTGAAACGTGTACTGTATGTAGTGCTAAAGAACGGTCACTTCGAGGCAAATATATAAAGCCAAGAAATAGAGGCAACCAGATAATCTCAAAGAGACTGGCTAAGATGAATTTGTCACAAGGGCTGTCCAAATATCCCATTACCGTGCGATTCCAAGATCTGTGGTTACGTTCTGGAGCCCATCTCATTGTCTAAACAGCTACGATTACAACTACACTTTCCCAGTTTGCGCCGGTTAACATTGTGTAAGTCTCACAAAAGTTTTTCAGAAGTTTTTGAGTAAGTGGAGGGTATCGCCACGGGGAGGTCTTTATCCCGCATGATGGCCAACTATTTTACGGAAGACGCCGGGGAGAAAGCACTGCACCTTTAATTGTCCTACAAGTTTTACATTGTTGGGCGACTCACTAATAACAAATATACCGTGTCGTACGCCTAATTTTGTTGTTCTCACTCTTATACTATTCAGTGAAAGTAACGAGCATTGCACTCGCTCGTCTTGTATTGCTATAAATTTGTTTATTGACCAGGGAGAGTTGAGCCGATTTTTCCCTAGGATTATAACTTTGCTGTGTGCTGTTTCATATAATTTGGCTATGGACGTTCCAATATTCAGGTGTAATAAGCAACAACATTTTTATAGCAATGTCACATCGTAATCCAGGTGTAGGGCACCTTGCCCTCTCGACCAAAAACTACAAACGTACATCTTTCAAAAGCTACGACAGTCGTGGGTGAAGGAAATTTCCTTAACAGTTTTGCACTGAATTTCAATCTAGCACATGTATTTTCTGCAATATAGCGTGTGTGATCGTTACACTGGAAACACCACTGGACGCTTAGTCCTACACGGTAAATAACTGTGACAATTTCGAATGTTAGGTCTTTCCGCACTTTGTGCGAAACATATCAGATTTTTTTTATATTGAAGGTCAAATGTCAATCCCGACACCAAGCATCGATACTGAACACATCTTCCTGCATTTCGCGAGAATTTATTTCGCTAAAATTTTTGGCACTGTGACAGCCTGATTTGCAACAGCACCTTCTGCGAACAGCATCTGTTCTGACAATCTCCAGCTCATATGTTATGAAAGGTGATTACTATATACCAATAAAATCTAAAATATTTCAGAAGCAGTAAGCCTGTGCTCATGCACTACCAACAATGCCTCCTTCAGAAGGATTTATCGTGTTTTCGATAATGCAGTTATTAAAAGATTTTACCTTATTATGCAATTGCGTCATGTGCTTACTTTGTCTGTTACTTAAATCAGTGGATCGTTGTCCGAACCACTGCCTAGCTTTCTCCTAAGGTTGTATAGTTCCAAATTAGTTTCGGAGACTGTGGCTCCAGTGATGTTGATACTTTCAGCTTCTAGCTCCAGCACCTGCCCTGTGCCCATGTGCACATCTAGATTTTATAAAATCTCACCCAAGAGATTTGGCTGTATGCCATCTATTTCCTCAGGGATTCTTTAAACAATGGCCAGCGTCAGCCATGGTCCGAGAGAGACATAAATGTTTCTGAAGCACTGTGGCTTACATTAGAAGAAGGAGATCATATGTCATAATGAATGTGGATTGTGTTCGTCGTTTGACATTTCGTTCTTTCTCTAACATATTCGTAGGTTCAAAGCATGAATAAAACGTTCATTACTGCAGAAGTAGTCGACGTGTTGCTAAATACATTTCGCCTATACGATAAACGCAATAGCAGCTATCTTAAAATGGACACAGATTACAGGCTACTGTGGTGGACTTCTATGGTGGGTGGTGGAACGGGGTAATTGGAGTTCAAGATGCTCGTTAGTCCACCACGCTACGTGGCGCAGCAGTGCAGTGGCGTACGGGTGCATGGCAGTCGTCCGACGTGTTGTCATAGAAACATGACTGCTAAAACATGCATTTACCGTTAATAAGCTACAGCGGTTGTGATTCTGCGTATGACCCACAAGGAGGCGGCGGGCAGCCTGACAGACTGCAGCGTTGCACAGCCGCCGGTGATGACGGCAGCAGTTCTGCAAGGACGCCGTCCACAGCGGCACGCAGAGGCTCGCAGTGCAGACTAGAAACGGCCTAACAGCCCAGAACATTGGTGCACAGGGCACGTAATACCACGATGTAACGGGTGAATGAGATGGCTTCCAGTAGCACCTTGCACGGGCTTGCACTGGCGACGGTGCTTGAACGGGTGCAGTACTCTGGGCTGGAGCTGTAGACCCCCAGGGCAGACGGCTGGCAGCAGCTGAAGTGGGCCGCCACGGGGACCACTCGTGGGAGGGCGTAATGTGCATTGCATGGGGCTCGGCACCAGCAGCAGAGCCGCGGCTAACCAGCAGCAGCGGTGTCCGGAGAGAGTGACTGACTGAACCACGCAGACTCGTAGGCCCATACTCACGTAGACCAACTCTGGACTGGCAGCTGGTGGCTGGCAGGCTGTCAAGCCTTCGACTCTGGTCCGCCCTTTTTTTCCCTACAGTATTTGTTTCGACCACGTAAGCCCACAACAAGTACGTGGCTCAGATGTGAAATAAACAGGCCGTAAACGCTTCCGTAGTTCTGCTTCTCGCTGAGTTGGTGTTATTTCAACTATGGTTGACTAACTGCGCCTGACAATGTGGTAACTATCCAGCGTCATAACGGCAGGTCGTTTTGTGTCAGCAAGCAGTCTTCGAAGTAATAACGTTTGGTCAGCTCTTGTTTGACCCACGTATGCGGCCTCTTACATTAGCCCAAGCTCGAGTCTTCATTTTACTCAGCTCTCCTTATTTGCAGCACAACAATAGTTTCCTGAAATCACTCACACTCTATCTCCACTCCCGCCCCCTCCCCCCTCCTCTTCCAACCCTAATTTTCAACCAATTACAGCGGAGTATAAAAAACGAAAGAGAGAATAAAAAAGTTCAAGACGGCGGAACTAACTCGATGGTATGGCGAAAAATTAAAACCGTCTCCTGCTCCCCTACCTCCATGCAATCAAACAATCCGAGGTGGAGGAACCAGTTGTATTTTACTTTATGCCTCACCCCACCAACTCCTCGTTCAAGCCAACTACAGCATACTATAAACTGCGAATCAGGCAGTAAAAAAATCCAAGATCATGGAAATAGGCTAATTGTCGTTTATACTCCTTCTCTCAGGGTATTTGACCCGCGTATGCGGCCTCTTGCATTAGCCCAAGCTGGGTATTTAAACCTATTCAGGGTATTTAAATGACATGTAAAAATGTCGGATTACATTATTTGGGGAAGACATTTTATATACACATCTAACTATCCTCCTTCCCGCTCTCCTCCTCCTTATCTACAACAAACAAACAAAAATCCAACGGAATCGTGCATTATACCCTCTCCGCTCCTCTATCCAACAAATCAGAGTATAATACCACAAATGGCTCCAGATATGCAGTAAAAAATTATGTTACCTTAAGTTTAAAGTCAAAGTTATGAATTATTTCTGTGAAAGTCACATACTTCTGATGTAATACTAAAGTGAAGCCAGGATCGAATTTACGTATTACTAGCGTACACATACATACCTCTGGAGTAGTATTAAAATAACTCCATGGTCAAAGGTATGCATTATATACGTAAAATGACACACACACACCTCTGCATTTCAAACGTCAAATACTGTTACCTTTCATACAAAGTAATCATTTCTCTTCCTATCTCTGCCTGTCCCTTTCCCTCTCTTTCTCCATTTCTCTCATTCTCTGACTCTCGCTCTCTGTCCTCTGTCTCCTTCTCCACATTTGTCTTGTCACTATAATACATTACTGAGAGAATGAAAGGAAAAAAACAGTTCATAAAAATTATTATAAATTTATTACAGGCAGCCTTCACGATTTATACTGTTACACACAGTGAAAATAAACGAATTTAATGTACAAATGTTTTTTATTCCAGTCTTTGATCACAACATCAATTCTTTTGACGCTGACCGGTTTCAGTCGGTAATGACCATCCTCAGATCTACAATCTACAAATATATACATCTAGTGAACAGTGTGTCTTTCAACACAATACAGCAATACGTATCACAGTGTACTATCATACAACCAGGGAACTGTACAGATAAAATACGGTAAAACGTATCTTTTCTACACCATGTCCTAAAGTGATAAGGCCATAATGGCATCGTCAAAACATATAAATATAACCAGCACACCATCGTCACATAGATCTAAAATAAGGTGTAGAAGAGGTCACATCGTCCACACAGTCATTATTGCAACTGGCTACGAGAAATCTGTTTGCCTACATCCTACCTAGATGTCGCTACTGTGGGCTTAGATGTAGTCATGATATACGCAAAAAACATAATCTGATAAAAACACATTAGGTAAAATACATGTAGCTGACTTTTAAATATTGATTACTATAATAGAAACCAATTGTGATACATTAAAAGACGAATACAGTTACCCACAAAAAATTATTAAAAGGAAATATATGAAGAGAATAGGTCCGACCCTTTTTCTTTTTGGTGAATTTCGGTCAAAAATTAATATACATGATACATTGCCTGTAGCAACCTATAAATTTCCTATGCTAGATAAAATATCTATATGACAGCTGAAAAAGACAGATCAATGATCAGCGCCCTCTGTTGGGTCGGCCGCCAGGATGTTATTAGTCACGCACCGTTCGTAAGAACTTAACCACTAGATGGCTTTACATACATCGTGATTTGTCTCCCACAGAAAACGTTTAAACAACTTACTAACTGTGAATAAATAAAATTATATAGTCTGGCCATGCATTCCATCAGGCCGTGCGGGTCTAGGCGCTTCAGTCTGGAACCGCGTGACCGCTACGGTCGCAGGATCGAATTCTGCCTCAGGCATGGATGTGTGTGCTGTCCTTAGGTTAGTTAGGTTTAAGTAGTTCTAAGTTCTAGGGGACTGATGACCACAGATGTTAAGTCCCATAGAGCTCAGAGCCATTTGAACCATACATTCCATGAACAGGTAGGACATAATCAGTTAAAGGATTAGAGCGACTAATGTATGGAAGTAAGGCAAATGCCTACTGTTCTCGATTAAATCATCAAGCAAGGCTATGTATAAATATGCGAGGCATTGTTTGGTTATCTTATGCTGCTGCCAGCCCGCCCCGATGGGGAATTGAAATACAATAAAGAAAAAAAAAATTTGGTTATCATAGCACGTTATCAAACAAAGCAAAGTAGGCGGTTATGTCACATCTGGTGAATTTAATGTAGGTTCTATGTCATCTTTCACACTTCTTAGATGCTCATCTTAGTGCAAACAATACGAGCTGACATCCCTGTGGTGTTAGAATACTGTTTAAGATACCGTAACAACGAACACATAAAGCATAATGCATAATGTTTAATACTTAATGCCTAGCACTTAACGTTTAACTTTGTGAGGAGTGGTGCAAAGTAAGATGTTTGCTTGAAATCGGTTCAGTTGTGATTCAGCGCTGCAGTTGTCAGCTTGTCTCTCAATTCGATTGGACGGATGAGTAGTCCTATGAGAAAGGTGTGGAAATCTCGTGGAAATACGCACGGGAATTTGGTATTGCTGTGGAAAAAGACAAGCTGATGCTTCTTATTCTGTGCTGGAAAATGTATTTAAACCCTGTTCTCAGCCGCTAGAGAGATTGGAACGGCTATTCCAAAAGAATAATGACCACGAAGACGTAAAATAAAAGAATGTACATATGAAAGCAAAAGGCAGAGATATTGTTGAAGAAGAAGAAGAAGAAGAAGAAGAAGAAGGATGAGGAGGAGGAGGAGAAGAGGAAGGAGATGAATACGATGTGGAAGAACGTGTGATGCCGTATATTGCATTTGCTTTGAACCAACGTCAGGAGTGTAGTAATTCACCAATGGATGCCAATGGAGACGATTTAATAATTCACAATGTAAATATCCGAGAATAATAGGATTGTATAATTTAATATTTAAAATTAAACCTCCTGAAAGGAATCATATAACAAGAGACATTCAAAATTATGGTAGAATTCTCAAGGCTACCAACGCTCACAAGCAAATTTATCTCGCCTACAGACAATAAATTCTAACAGAGGTTATAAACATACGCATATTGTTAATGGTCATTAAATAAAACTGGTGGATCATTACTGAGAGGTAATCTCATACATATCGGCATGGGAGAGAACCCAATTTCAGAACCTACTTCAGCTGTGCCTAATACTGGATGCCCAGTTTTGTCGGAGGAGAGAAAGTTAGAGAACGAGAAAAAGAGAATGAGAACTATGAAGAAGATTGCAAAGAAGAAGAGGAGGAGGATAACGTTCAAAGTTGCAAGATGCCTCCAACAAATATTACAGCAGCTATCGAACCGAATAAATCGGTGGAGCGATTAGTATTCTTACTATCTTCGAAATCAGCAGGCAATAATTCACGTGGTTATGGAATAATATCTACTGAAGAACTTCGTGAAGCTTCGATTATCACCTCACGTTGTGGAAAATAAAGTGAAAGATGAGGATGTTGCTCATGAGAACGTTCCTATTATTGACTTAGATTTTGCAGCACACATGGGATTATGGCTTTTGCAGGAAACTAGAAAATAGGCAGTACTAGCTCGATAGTGCGGAGCTAGGAAAACAGAGTGCAGTCCAGGTGTGTCTTCAAGATAACGTCATAGTCCAGTTTCACAAGGCCGCGAGGTGGGCTCACGTCACCATCACTCAGGGCTGCTTTCTTGGGTTACTATGTACCTTAAAAGAGTGAGAGAAAAAGAATTATAACACCAAGTTGTGTTACAAAGAAGAGATTTCTGCTTAATGTGTTCCCTCCAGTACATTTATCCCGCACATCTGCAAAGAGATTGTATCTCTGAGAATATCTCTAGGAAAGTCAGATCCTCTTCGTTGTAAAATATGTGTTGTAAATAACAATGGGATATAAAAAAAGTCGCTGACTAATGCTTAGAAACGACATTTTGCCCGCTCACTCAGCAGACAGACGAGGGTAAAAAACCAGGAAGACATGCAAAGAAGCTTTCAGTTGATGCTGAACCATCATAGAGACAACACATTGCCCTCTTTTCAGAATAAATGTAAGTACACTGCTAATAATAAGAATCTATACATATATTTTTCTTATTAATTACTTGCTGTAGTCCATAAAAGCAGATTCCATGCTACAGAACTTGAAGAATTTGGGGAGCGCAGTATGCGCTTTTAATCTGATGATGTTGGAGGAGTGGCGCTATCCGAAGTCGAGCGTTAAATGCTTTAGATCCACATCGGAAACAACGATGCTAGTACACCTGAAGAGCTGCAGGATATATCTCCTGTCAAGATTCTTGCAGCTAGCCCTCCATTCTTGACTTCCTCCACAGCAGTAATGTTTGTGTCATATATTGTGGAAGAGGCAATATTGAGAGGTAATTGTCTGTGTGTATAAAAGTGTCAGTTTCTATTCACGGAGTATCATGCTGTGTATAAAAGTGTCAGTTTCTATTCACGGAGTATCATGCTGTGGAAGAATAAGAGATGTTAATACTGTAAGAGCGTGCTGAAAAGTAATGCCTTCGATGTTTTTTGTGAAAACTGTTAAACCTTTTTAAATAAAACTAACTTTTTTTAGAGTCATCAGTCCTCTGATTGGTTTGATGCGACCCGCTGCGAATTCCTCTCCTGTGTCAACCTCTTCATCTCAGAGTAGCACTTGCAACCTAATTCCTCAATTATTTGCTAGATGTATTTCAATCTCTGTCTTCCTCTACAGTTTTTGCCCTCTACAGCTCCCTCTAGTACCATGGAAGTCATTCCCTGATGTCCTAACAAAAATGTTCTAAAATCCTGTCCCTCTTCCTTGTCAATGTTTTCCACGTATTACTTTCTCTCCGATGCTGCACAGAACCTCCTCATTCCTTATCCTATCATTCCACCTAATTTTCAACATTCGTCTGTAGCACCACATCTCAAATGCGTCGAGTCTCTCCTGTTCTGGTTTTCACATAGTCCATGTTTCACTACCATACAATGCTGTGATCCAAATGTGCAGTCTCAGAAATTTCTTCCTCAAATTAAGGCCTATGTTTCACACTAATAGACTTCTCTTCGCCAGGAATGCCCTTTTTGCCAGCACTAGCCTGCTTTTGATGTCCTCCTTGCTCCGTCCGTCGTTTGTTATTTTGCTGCGTAGGTAGCAGAACTCCTTAACTTCGTCTACTTCTTGACCATCAATCCTGATAAATTTCTCGCTGTTCTCATTTCTGCTGCTTGTCATTACTTTCGTCTTTCTTCGATTTACTCTCAGTCCATATTCTCTACTCATTAGATTATTCATTCCATTCAGCAGATCATATAATTCTTCTTCACTTTCACTCAGGATAGCAATCTCATCAACGAATCGAATCATTGATATCCTTTCACCTTGAATTTTTATTCCACTCCTGAATCTTTTCCTTACTTCCATCATTGCTTCTTCCATGTTCAGATTTAACATTATGGGCGAAAAACTACATCCCTGTCTTACACCCTTTTAAAACCGAGCACTTCGTTCTTGGTTGTCCACTCTTATTATTCCCTCTTGGCTCTTGTACACATTGTACACTACCCGTCTCTCCCTATAGCTTACCCCTATTTTTCTCAGGATTTCGAACATTTTGCATAATTTTACATTGTTGAACGCTTTGTCGAACCATGAACGTGTCTTGATTTTTCTTCACTCTTGCTTCCATTATCAATCGTAACGTTTATCATTCCTAAAGCCAAACTGATCGTCATCTAATACATCCCCAGTTTTCTTTTCCATTCTTCTGTATATTATTCTTGTCAGCAACTTGGATTCATGAGCTATTAAGCTCAATGTGCGATAATTCTTGCACTTATCAGCCCTTGCAGTCGTCGGAAATGTGTGGATGATATTTCTCCGAAAGTCAGATGCTATGTCAGCAGATTCATACATTCAATCCACTAATGTGAATAGTCCTTTTGGTGCCACTCCCCTCAATGATTTTAGAAATTCTGATGGAATGTTATCTATCCCTTCTGCTTATTTGATCTTAAGTCCTCCAAAGATCTCTTAAATTCTGATTCTAATACTGGATCCCCCATCTCTTCTAAATCGACTACTGCTTTTTCTTCTATCACATTAGACAAGTTTTCCCCCTCATAGAGGCTTCCAGTGTACTCTTTCCACATATCCGCTCTCTCCTCTACATTTAGCAGTGGAATTCCCGTTGCACTCTTAATGTTACCATCCTTGCTGTTAATTTCACCGAAGGTTGTTTTGACTTTCCTGTGTGCTGAGTCAGTCCCTCCGACAATCACTTATTTTTCGATTTCTTCACATTTTTCAAGCAGCCATTTCGTTTTAGCTTCCCTACACTTCCTATTTATTTCATTCCTCAGTGACATGTACTTCTATATTCCTGAATTTCCCTGAACATTTTTGTACTACCTTCTATCATCGATAAACTGAAGTATTTCTTCTGTTACCCATGGTTTCTTCGCAGTTATCTTCTTTCTACCTATCTTTCGAACTTCTGTGATAGCCCTCTTTAGAGATGTCCGTTCCTCTTCAACTGTACAGCGTACTGAGCTATTACTTACTGCTGCATCTATAGCCTTAGAGAAATTCAAGGGTATCTTGTCACTCCTTAGTGCTTCCGTATCCCACTTCTTTCCTGACTAATCCCTTAAACTTCAGCCTAGTCTTCATCACTACTACATTGTGATCTGAGTCTATATCTGCTCCTGGGTACGCCTTACAATCCAGTATCTGAATTCGGAATCTCTTGTCTGCCGTATCACCCGGCCTTTTCCAAGTAATTGTGACTATTGAACAGAGTATTCGCTATGACTAACTGAAATTTACTACAGAACGCAATTAGTCTTTCTCCTCTCTTATTCCTAGTACCAAGCCCATATTCTCCTGTAACTTTTCTTCTACTCCCTCCCCTACAACCGCATTCCAGTACCGCATGACAGTTAGATTTTCATCTCCCTTTACATACTGTATTACCCTTTCAGTATCCTCATATACTTTCTCTGGTCCTTTATCTTCAGCTTGAAACTGCGGCACGTACACATGAATCATCGTTATTGGTGTTGGTTTACTGTCGATTCTGATAAGAACAGCCCTATCGCTGAGCTGTTCACGGTAACTCACTCTCTGCCCTACCTTCCTATTCTTAACAAATCCTATTCCAGTCATACCATTTTCTGATGATATTGATATTACTGTTTAATCATCTGACCAGAAATCCTTGTCTTCCTTCCATTTCACTTCACTAATCCCTATTATATCTATACAGAGCCTTTGCATTTCCCTGTTCTGATGTTCTGGCTTCCCTACCACTTACACGCTTCTGACGTCCTACGCCCCGACTCATAAAACGTTTCTTTCGCTGCTTATTCAAACTTTTTCTCATGGTCACCTCACCATTTGCCTGGCCCCTCCCGGGCATCCGAATGGGAGACTATTCCGGAATCTTTGGCCAATGGAGAGACCATCATGACACTTTTACAATTACAGGGCTCATGTCCTGTGGATACACGTTGTGTGTCTTTAATGTAGTGGTATCCATAGCCTTCTGCATCCTCATGCCGTTGATCATTGCAGTTTCTTTCACCTTTAGGGGTAGTTTCCCACTCCAAGGGAAGAGAGTGCCCTGAACCTCTGTCCACAGTTACATCATCTTTGACAAGGCCATTGGCAGGGTGAGGTCACTTCTTATGTCGCAAGTCTTTGGCTGCCAGTGCTGGTTATCAATCAAAATTTAAGCTGCAGCGGGTTTCGAACCCAGGACCTAGAATGTTTTGATTACTAATCAAAGACGCTACCTTTTCATTATCACAAACTTTTTTAACAATTTAATATTTATTTCTCAACGTAGTCCCTTGATGATGGATACATTTCTCCCAATGAGAGATCGGTTTGTTGATACCGTCATTGTGGAATGTTTGACTTTGTTGATGCAGCAACAGCCTCACCACTGCTTGCACCACTTCATAACTATCAAGTCCTCAAAGACGTTCTTTTTTGTAACAAATGAAAATCGGATAGACAAAGTTGGTGTTGTACGAAGGATGATCGATGGCAGTAAACTGAAGGCGTTAGATTGTTGCAAAAGACGTAGACTCATGTCTGGTCTGGCATTGTCATGCTAAAGAAGAGGGTGCTCCATGTGCGGATGAACACTTTCAATACGAAACTCGATTACAGTATGCTGTTTCTCAGACACCGACATACTTACATTAAATACAGTTATGTCACACGCTACAACTGAGAACACTCTAGTGGCAGATGGTTGTAACTTGCAACAGCGAAATGGAGAAGTCAACCGAGTATTATGCATGACATGTAAGTGCTCAACCGATATTGGGAACAGCGTAACAAATTCAGAGGCGGTAGTTTTCAGCACGTCCTCGTAGATCTCTAAAAGAAGACTTATGATTTCTTGTTTTACTCACAAGAGTGTATAGTTCTCACATATAACCTAAAAACGTATGGAGGAGTGAACGAGAAAATAATACAATCGCTTCAGGGAAAGTGCTTTAGCAATTCTGAACGACATGTTGTTTTGAAGTGTACTGTAGATAGGAATGTATTTATTAAATAGAACTTTTAAAGGCAGATTTGAAGGATGGGTGTGGATATATAGCAAAAGCGTAGGTATAAGTTCACAATATAAATAAAGAATTACATAAGATATTTATTAGTATAAGCGGTTGTATCGATTGTGTCGTGTAACCACTGAAACATTACAATAATTACGCAGTTCAGTTTATAACACTTTGGGCATTGCGCGTGTGTGTATATGCTACACTGTTTCTGGATAACAGACTTTTCTAACCTGTCTCAAAGAAGTCAAGTATAACACTCTAGCAGCGCATTTGCCAAATATGGCATAAATTAACCAAAAGTGTTACCCTCTGGGACGATTTTTGCGTTGACCGTGCATTAACCTAATGGATAGGGGGAATCGAACCTGAATTTCGTAACTACGGCTGTTGGTAGAAATTAAAAGAACTTGAATTTTTGTAAGAATTTACAGTAACAGATTTCTTGGAAATGAAATAACATAACGATCGCCAGCCTAGTTAGGCATAATAATGTGAATACATTATTTTGAATGAATCTCTCTCTACTCTCGTAAAAGGAATTTTCATTAATTCTTTCTCATTAAGTGCAATGAACACCTGCAATAACCAGACGAACTACACAGTGAATAGCAGTAGTTACAAACAGAATATGTAACCAATCATAAAAAAATTGCACTTTATCCCTGTTGACCATAATCTTTAGTTTTACCTATTACTACTTTAGTACAGAAATTGTTCCCAAAGGCTTACACAAAATTAAGTGGCATCTGATGAGAATTAAAGTTTGACTAACACACATATACACATCACAAATGCAATAAGATAACACATACCTTGTATCCATATATTCTTTTAAATGATTACGTCAGGTTTCTGTAGCTGTAAAACAACTATTCAGTTGGTTTCTTTCTGATATAAAAAAATGAAATGGAGGCCCAAAAACTATCCCTTCTTTATACAAGCAAACTATATACGCTTTTCAGAAATATTTCGCATTGTGATAAAAGTTGAATTACTGCCCCATATAAGATTTTTTTATCTTGCTAAGTTTTAACATTATTTGTATTGACAGCACTCTCTACAACTTCAGAAATGACTTCGAGTAAAAGTTCAACTTCAAATAGCATCAAAACCAAAGGCTTAAAAACGCCACTTGTGAAGCAAGTGATTTTCACTGACAACTTTTATACTGATAAACATTAAAATACTGATATTGGTAAAATAGAAGCAAACCAAAACACATTGGAGATTTTTATAAATTCATCAGTAAGTGTCTCCCTTGATTTCAATGAAACCATTAATCTGACTATCCGCATTTATATATTTTATTGCATTCAGAAATTAGGCATAAGCAAATATTACAGATTACTGTCAGTTTTCACACACAGGATACTCGGTGTTTAATAATTTTGAGGAGAGGACCCTGTTAGGTACCGTTAAACGAGTAAACCCATGTTTCAAACATGAAATTCAGCAATATTTGAATTATTATTGCAAATTAAATCACACAAACACTCTGGTTCATACTGTTATACAGTTCTAACCTCTTGGATCTGGCGAGTAGTGAGGCAATAATGGTGGCGAGCACGTAGTAACTACCTGGTCTCTCCTTTGGCAGTAATGTGATCTATTTAGTTCTTCATGGCGGCGTGAATATCATTTTTAGAGCCATTTCCAATGCGAGAGCACCATTTTACAGCCACAATTACACCCAAGGCCATTCCATTTCAAATTAGATACTGGATGCCTCGCTCGGCACCTGCGCTGTTGACTGGTCGGCTGCTGGCTACTGACTTCTGCTGTGCTCTCTCGTTTTCCGCCCAGACTGTCAATTCCACCTTTTAGCTCGCGCCACACCACTTCCGTAGTGGAGGGGAATCACCATGTCTTTTACATCATATAATACAAAGTCCCTAAGTATGAACCAGTTTTTACATTGCAGTTTTGCAGTTCCTCATACATAAACAAACATATTTAATGAAACTCCATTTTTTAAGCACACAGTTACTCGTATAATTCTACAAAACATATTTCGCTAAACTCCACTTTCTTACAGTAATGCAAAGACATTAAGCAGTAAAGAGTAGACACTTTATACTTCACATAATAAATTATACTGAATAAACTACTCACTATCGATTATGGTGTTACACATGCCCCATATTTCATTGAGGTTTTCCATCAGGGATACATCAGTGAAACATCAATAACACCTAAGTGGTGTTAAACAGGCAAAAAAAAGGAATCTTCTCCATCCAACCAAAGTTGGGTATAAAAAAATTATCACAACATATAATAAACATACTAGAAAAATGCATTTTATACACATTACTTTCAAAACAAACAAGACAGTAATATCCATTCCCATACACACATATGACAATTTACTCTCATATTACTTTATGAAACAACAAGTCCATCATAAAACAAAACATCATCAGACATATTCATTTCATGTAGACTAAACATAATTCTTTCTTATTCTATTAAACAATAAACAATCAGTACACAATATGTCCTACATAAGTTGAGACAATAGTATAGCGTCCAAGAGAAAAATAAGTATCCATACACAAGGGTATACATAACAAAAGCACAAAACATTTTACACTGTATACTTCAAATACCAAAAAACATTTTTAGATTTCTCAATACTGCTCTCATTAATAGCAGTCCAAATTTTAGTTAATAGCACAAACAAACAATTACATTTATATTTTTATCTATGACCGAACATTATTCCTCACTGACCTCCATAGAAATAGTCAGTCCATTTAAGAAAAGCATAATCAAAGCACACATAACATTAATCAATATAAACAGCAAATTATTTACCTACCTACAGTAGCATTTGGCAGTCTACGTTTTGTAAACACTTAAACACGTATTCACTTAGAAACCACTCGAAATACTTTTAACTTTATACACCGCCCATTCTTGATGTATGGCAGCCCAGGATAAATATTTGTATTCTTGCCCCATATTCGCAAGTCGTTCTCAGTGCCCACATAGTATTTCATGCAGTTCTCTTTCATTTTTGTCATTCTTACTCAGTTGCCCAGTTTTACATTTTTCTGGCAGTCCATTTTACCATACTGCAATATTTCATTATTGTCACATCCAGGAACACATATATACAATATATAGAATCTGAAACTCACAGACAGGTATTAGAAATTTCTTAGCAAAATCATTTCTTTTTCAACACAACAACACTTTGAAACAAATGTCGAGGTAATTGCATGAATAATAACAAACAAATTCGGAAACTAAAATCAAGCCTCTGTCAGTCAATGTGTCACCTTCTGCTGTTTTTCATTACATGTTCCATACAAAATACCTTTACATATTTAGCAGGAACGTGTTTGTTAAGGATTCACAAGAAGAATCTCATACACTAAAGGTATTTACTTTGTTAACAGTCAGCTTTCTTCGGACTATTTACCAAACCTTTCACAGCAACATTTCTATTTGGCCCAGAACTCCTGAAAACTATTCATTTTCTCTTTCATTCCTTTTTTCATACTGGTTAGTCTCTTGTTTGGTCACATTACTTTCAATAATTACTAATTTCAATTTCATCTTCTTTATGCCTCTATTTTTTTACTATACTACATTAATTTTGTACTCTTATTGCATGCTAGATTATTTTCTGAGAGATAATGCTAATCAAGCATAAAACCCCAAAGCCTTTTTTCATGAACTCTTAACTACAATAGGGAAGAAGAAAAGACGATAGCAAGAGTTCTGAATGATGAAGAGGGAGGCTGACAACACCAAATGAAAAGGAAGTAGTATTGCCAAAATCTCTGGATGGATGGTGTTCATCAAACACCTGACGACGCAAAGAATGTGTGTCCCCTGTGGCTTCTTTGTATTATTCATTTCTATAGATATACAGTTTTAGGTCGACAATATTGTTTACCCCTAACGGATTTCTGGACTTAAGGTACACAAGAAAATAAGCATTAGTATGTGAAGTTCCTTGCACTTCAAATGGGCCATTATAAATATATTTAAATTTAGAGATTTCATGATTTATCTCACTGGATTTTTCGTGAGTTTGTACTAAAACAAAGTCACCAATTTTGAATTTAGCTATCTTAAGGCCCTTATCATGACTTTTAGATCTGGCGTCCGCCTTTTCTTTCATTTTCTTCCAAACAAAGTCCTTTTTCTTCATTTAGGTCAATCCCTACAATGGGTGGAAATTGCAAAGTTTCGTCAATCACATTTTTTCGTCTACAATCTAACAGAATCTCTTCAGGTGTAAAACCTGTGATTTTATGGTAGAGTGTAGTCATTATATTTTCAAAATATGAAACAAACCTGCTCCAAGCCTTGTGATTGTGGTGAGAGTAAGTTGTTACTCACTGATCAAATACCTATATCTGATGGCTTCCTTGGTCTCCTACTTTCTACATCGTTTACAATCCTTTCCAACTCTTGCCATCGTAACGTTTCATAAGGTGATTTTTTCGGTTTTGACAGTCCAACGTCTTAAACTACTGTAATTAATTCTTGCCCTAGTATCGTATCATATGGAGGCACTCTCATTTCGTGCCCCATCACCGTATTATCCGGTGGCTCTTTCCTTTTTGGTTCAGTTTCAGATTGAGCGCCAATTCCACCTTTTAGCTCACACCACACCACTTCCGCAGCGGAGGGGAATCAGTACGTCTTTTACATCGTATATTGCAAGTGCCTAAGTGTGAACCAGTTCTTACATTGCAGTTTCTTATACATAAACAATCATATTTAATAAAATTCAACTATTTAAGCACACAATTATAATTCTACAAAACATATTTCACTAAACTCCACTTCGTTACGATAATGCAAAGACGTTAAGCACTGAAGAGTAAACACTTTATACTTCACATAATAAATTACGCTGTATAAACTACTCACTATCGATTATGGTGCTACAAGTTGTCTTGCCGAGAAGACGGCACCTTTTTTGTTCTGGAAGCCATCCTGATCGGACGCATATCTGCCATCGCTGCAGATAATTATTTGGCACACCGCCATTAATCTACGAGACATAATCTCACTAGTATTCATAGTTGCACACAGCAACAAAATTAAGGAAAGTGTCTAAGTAATTTAATTTAGTATAATATTTTGTGAATACAGTGATATTATTTAATCTTGTGTTTCCTTTATATTGCAAGTTACTGTTCCAATCAAACGGCGTCTTGGCAAGGATAAGGTTCTATGTTACAAATTATATCAAATGTCCAGTTCGAACCAAAGTTTTGGAATTATTCAAACTACTAAGTTCGATACTTTCAGAAAAATCTCTCACGGTCAAACTTGCAATGAATGGACCTTACGCAAAAGGCCGTTGTCAAGCGCCCAAAGTCTGCATAAACTGATCACATACTATTGTCATTACTTATTATTATTTGACTGTTCTGCGATATTCTCAAACCAGATAAGAAAAGCCACGATAAAACAATCTGACGACTTCGTGACAGGACCTTTAATTGTATTTGCTACATTGTTTTTCATTGTTGCATGGATAATGGGATCATATCTGACGGGCCATGGCCACTGAATACTTGTAAAGACCAAACAAAAATACGAACCATTGAAATTGTTGATGAAACCTGGAATTTACACTGCACATTTGGATCCCAGGTAAGACATCGCATTTTTACATTAGCATGCTAGTCCAAGCGCTTTCAGTAATTGTAGCTTTCTTTATAGCTTCTTTCAAAATTTTCCGTAACCGTATCAGTCATTTCTTCCGAAGATCGCGTATTCCAAATTATTTCGATCAAACAGTTACATACTTACAATCATACCATTTCACAAAATGGCCGAATTGCCATGTGCAACGAAAAATGGCACCCCGCCATGAATGTTAATTTTTCACCATTAATTGCAATTCTTGCTTAGTTAAACCAACATTGTTGCCATACGGAATTAATTTCATGGATTCATTCTCAAACGAGTTTCTAGATTTTTCTTGCAATATACATTACATGTAGCATGGTGGTAATACGTAAACAATTAGCAAAAATGGAACATGACAGACAAAAGACACAAACCGAATCCAACTTGGACATTGAACAACACAGTTACAATAACTGCAGAGTTGACTGCAACAGTAACGATCCATCAGCAGTTAACATGCCTAGTGACGGAAATTTCATAAATAGACGAAGCACTAGTCAAATAGCTAAATCCAGCTCTCGTCCGTGACGTCATGTCAAACGACGTGGCGGGGGCAGAGCAGTTTTAGTTTACAAATATTGCCAGTAATTATGACGCTATTATCAAGCAAATGACTGAAAACAAACATCACATGACATCAATACAAAATCAGATCACTAAAAACAAGGAAGACACTGACGCACATATGTTATCAATACATAATCAGATGACTGAAAACAAAAAAGACATTGACGAACACATGACAGTTATAAAAACGCGACATGACGAGATTACGGCTGAATTAAGAGCACTAAAATCTTGTAATGATACTTTATGTGAAAGAGTAGACGAGATTAACACGAGACTGAGCGGCCAAGTGTCCCAACTTGACTGAAAATTTTCCGAATCGAACTTACAGCAGGGAAAAAAACCACAAAAGACGTAAAAGATATTCAAACTGAAGTCAAAACATTTAAACGCTAAATGCGAAGCTGCCGTCACTCAAGTGAAATCTTATCCGTCAGTTCATGACTCAATAACAACAGGCATTACTGTAACTGAAGGCAAAGGTAACACTATGGATAAACAACTTACAGACAAACTGCAATTACGCACTAACAATCATTTTGCCAACATAAATAAAGAATTTCATGACTGGTTTGACCAGAAAAATAAATATTTTCATCAATGTATAGAGGAAATATTACCGATGGTTGTGCACGACACCGTAACCGAATTTGTTACAAACAATAAACTTGTCATAGATGATGTAGCTGTCTGGCCATATAATGGAGCCGTTAGATAGGTGACATACGAGCAATTTAAAAGAGCTGTCTTGGCCAGATTTTTGTCGCAGTCGGTACAAGAACATCTAAGGATACACTTTGTGGAACCAGAACCTTTCAATGCTAAACATGGCAATTTGAGCCGGTATTTTCAGAAATATTTGACTATGGCCACTTTCTCCATGAACCTATAGCTACGCGCTATATACTCCACGCACTGAAAGCAACATTGCCTTTTAACATTAAAGAGAAGTTACTGCAAATTCCAGACAATGATGCAGAATATTTTCTGTCTGTGCTTGATTCTGTTGATATGTTATATGAGGATCAACGTTTCACACGGCAAAACAGCCGCCACACTGTTTACTTCAGTGGCATGCAAAACGCGAAGGCTAGCAAACTTAATGCTGGCGCGTCGGACGCTGTCGATTATGTAGCGCAGCAGAATCAACAGCTTCCTTCCGCGAACCAATACACGTACCAAAATTAGCAGACACAACCCATAATGAACAATAACCATAACATATCATACACAACAAGCGACAACCCATACAAGATGTGCCGCAACAATAATAATGGAAATAACAGAAACAGAGACTACAAAAACTGGACCAAAAACAGAAACAATTATCAGCCTGTACAAAATAAGCAGCAAAACTGGAACAGTAACTACGGTAATGCGTAACAGAGTACTGGTCCACCACCTCAGTACAACATCAACACAGGTCCGTGGTAAATAACGCCACAGCCTGTACAAAATCAAAATAGGGTTTCACCCAACAATCAGCAGGTAAGTCAAGGCCCTCTACCACAAAAGCCACAACAGATTGGAGAGTGGAATACACAATACCATAATGTAAGCATGATACAAGTGTCAAGTGAAACTCCACTTCCGCCTGTATCATTACCTGCACCAATTACGACGACGTCAAACTAAAAACAGTCACTAATGTGCCCCAGGTCGTGGCTGAAGAAGGTTTGGGGATCGACTTCACTATCAAATCATTGTTTGATACACCCACTAATGAACAACACAATGATTATGTAGCAAATCGTGTTAAGCAGCAACCACTGTTATTTATACGATACAATCATGATGAGAGCTTATCTGATCAACTATTGCAGGAAAACACACAATGTCGTTCATCTAGCAATGAAATAATTTTAGTTACAACCAGTATTGTTTTGGGCACAGGAGAGGCTGTGACTGTTTTGTCGTATAATTTCTGTAAGAAAATGACTGAATTTGAACCTGTACCAGAGTTCCCCGTTCAGAAGTGTAAGATTTTAACTGCCATAGGTGATAAGTCTAGTAGAGTTGCGAAACAGGTTTTTGTGACCATTAAGATAGGTAATGGAACAGTATAATGGCCATTCCTCGTGGTCCAGAATCTAGTAACTAACTTTACTATAGGTTTCGATATGTGAGAAGGAAAGTATTATTGACTTGTCGAAACGTAAATGTTTCCTTAAACATAAGGGCTGTGAAATCACAATTAACTTAGATACAACGACTCTCAAACATGACAAGTATTGTACAGGGTACAAAATTCAATTTTTGCAAAAGAGCGACAAAACGAACATAGAGGCACTCGCATGACTTGAAAACACTGATTAGCCGTAAGTTAAGTGAAGCCACTGTTATTACTGGTGATGGACGCAATGAGCTTTATCAAGTATTATCTAAGTATATACAGGTCTTTACTAAACGACGAGGTGTCATTAACATATATGTTTATAAAATTGAAGTGAACCCTCACTAAATTTTCTGTAACAAAACCTATAATGTACCACTATCTCAACGACCTGCCCACTATCTCAACGACCTGCAGTGCGGCAAGAACTTAAACAGATTGGAAGATCATCGAACCTTCCACACCTCCCTACTGTAGTCCATTACTTGTTAAGAAACCTAACGGAAATATTAGAGTGGTGTTGTACGCACGTGCCATAAATGAAATTGTACAACCTGTACGCACTAAACCAGAAAATTTAGAGGAACAATTACAGAAATTTGTAGATGCTAAGTACTTTTCCATGACTGATTTGACAAATTCGTTTTAGCAAATCGCAATCGCTCCTGATTCCAGAAAATATACTGCTTTTATTTTCGGGGGGGGGGGGGGGGAGGGGGCGGGCGAACATATCAATTCTGTGTTCTTCCTTTCGGATTGAGCGTCGATGCAGGCGTATTTATTACTGCTTGGTGATGAGTTAGTTGAGACTCTTACACATTATGTCGATGATCTTTTGATAGCTACTAAGGCTTGGAATGAACATCTGAACACCCATGAAAAGCTTTTGGATAAATTTGCACAAGCTGGTGTAAAAGCTAACCTAAAGAAGTCAAAATTTGCTTGTAGTGAGATTAGGTGCCTTGAACACATAATTAATCCACTAGCTATACGCCATGATCCAGGTTAGTTGAACGTTATTAGGAATTTTCCTAGTGCTCGCACTAAAGAACAACTGAAGTCATTTCTAGGACTCTGTTCTTTCTAACAACGTTTCCTGTCACAACAACTATTGAACAGTAAGCATCTCCTAGATTCACTTAAGAAGAATCAGATATGGATCTGGTCTCAGCAGTGCCAGCAAGATTTTGATAACATTAAGCATGGATGGGTGAATGCAAACATTTTAGACCATCCAGACTTCAGTTTAGATTTTTGTATGACGTGTGATGCCTCATGCAGTGGCTTGCATTGTTGCCTATTTCAAGTAGTTAAAGACGGAGGAGAGGAACAGGTAAAAATCATTGGATTTGCAAGCCGTACTTTAAGTGAATGTGAATGTACTTATTCAACCACTGAACTTTAAACTCTTTCTATTGTCTGGGCTATCAAAAAGTTTAACTATTATTTGTATGGTAAATACAGGAAAATTTCTGCAGATCACCAAGCTCTGACATTTTTTGTTACCATGTAAGTTAGTTCATCCTAGATTATCACGCTGGGCTTCATCTCTGCAGAATTACTCATTTGAAATTGTATACATTAAAGGTAAAGACAATATCACTGCTGATGCTTTGTCCTGTCTTCCACAAGGTATGGATAATGGTAACACTGATCTTGATAATGTGAACGACTACAGAATACTCCTAATGGAGAATAAACAATATTACAAATATTACATTGATTTGTTTAGAAATATGGCAGCTTTACAAAAATCTGATCCGCACTGGAACCAGGTAAGTACTCCAGTCATAGATCAACTTGACCATCCACTGTCTAGCCGTTATCTAATATATAATGACGTGTTATTCTATCGTCGTCATCCTGATGGCTCAAACTGGAGTGTATATATTCCCAAGGACTCGGAGCACAATCTGGCACACACACTTAGTTTGGGGACATTATGGAACGAGAAGGTGCCTTGCAAAACTTAGCACGTATTGTTGTTTCGCTAATATGAGACGAAAAATTCACAAGGTATTTAAAACATGCATATATTGTCAGAAATCTAAACCTCAGAACCTATATTCGAAGATACATCTACATTCCATACTACCCAGCAAAACTCTGGAGACGGCAAGTACGGACGTAAGTGGCCCACATCCAGCAAGTAGTGGTGATGTGAAGTATATTTTAGCATTTTATGACATATTTTATGAACATGTTAAGCTGTATGCCATAAAATCTGCAACTGCTGACGCAGTCATCAGACAATTCTCACGTGACTACATTCCTCACGTGGGAAAACCCAAGGCAATTTTATCTGACAACGCCACGTACTACACAGGGTACAAATGACGTAAATTCTTAAAGGACAATAGCATTAAGATCATCTTTATCTCCATGTTTAGGCCACAATCTAATCCTACTGTAAGAATTTTCAGAGAACTGAACAGATTCATGAGGACATATATACCTACACGGCATTCTATTTGGGTAAGTTATCTGTCACTATTTGAAGAAGTTCACAACAATCTGAATATATATGACACAACCTATACACCTAACGAGCCTATGTTCGACCGCAAAGAATCAAATAAGTGGAACGATCCGCTGCCAAAGCTTTCACCTCAGCAGCTGCCGCATGATGAAAAGGCAAGAGGAGTACTAACCACGCTGGCGCAGCATGCTAATGCAAGAAACAGATACTTCTTTAGTACTATTGAGCGAAAGCAGGAATTTAAGGTATGCAAGTACCATTGCGTACTCACGACGAATGTTGTGCACTAAAGCGGCGCAACGCGAAGTGGCGAATGCTGTACGACGGTCCACATGTAATTGTCGACATACTGCGTCCTGGTGCATACCTGTTGCAGAACACAAAAACAAATAGAATCATTGGGCTTTACGCTCATAGAGACTTAAGAGTATTTCATTCTAAGCAGTAAACGTATATCTATTAGTAATGAGTAAGTAAACTGTATATTTATAAAACACACGTATTTCTCAGTACTACTGCAAGGAATTTAGGTAGCATGAGAAATTTTATTTCAGTTGATCCAGCCAGCAGCAGAAGTAGAAGAAAGAAGAGATTTCAACTTCGCCGAACGTACATAAACATCAGCCTCAATTTTAACGCAAATGTTATGACGAAATTTGCGCAAGTGTGATGAAAATATTTTTGAGACACATATTTCACAAACTATAGCGTCGGTCAAGGACTATTCATGACAGATTGACGTATTCACAAAACCACACGACAACCAAATACTATCACCCAGGAACGGATTAGATGCACTTCATACTGCATAACACACGTTTATGTGAAGCCAAGGTCATATACACACACTACACACACTCGAACGCAAGAATTCTGTAGGTCTGATTTTAGTGTGTTGCTTTATACGTTTGTCCTTTAGTATAAGTGCGCTTGGGCTAGTTTGCTGATGTATCCAGATGTTGTGGCTAATCTTTCCAGTTTCAGGTGACATCACTGCGCGAATGCCAAATTTGGTTAAAAAATCTGTAATGTCTGTAAAATTATATAAATATTTGTATTCTGTATAAACCCAAAATGTAACATATGTATTTATGTGTAATTATCTGTGTAAAGCAAAATGTAATATGATAGTATGTAAATGTGATCAGAATTTGTAATATGTATCAAAACGTGTAAAACCACGAGATTTATGTGAAAGAGGCAGTTTCAAAGACAGTCTACATACATCGCAATGCCTGTAATCGTGATGAAGTATGTGTGCAAAATTGTTAAAAACTATTTTCCATATATCGCTATGAGAATGATCTCGATGAAATATTTATGTTAAAACTTGAGAACAAACATTCTTTGTACGTCGCCAGATAAACTGTGAGCGCGATGGAACTGTGCATGTAAAGTGCAACAATATTTGTAGTGCATAGCATAATGATATTTACCGCGATGCAACTGTGCAAAATAAGGAACGGGTAAACCACGCGAAGTACAAAAGCATTGAAGACAACTCCAAGGGTGGAGGAATTTTGGATGGGACTCCAGGGGCCGAGCGGTCTAAGGTGCTGCAGTCATGGACTGTGCGGCTGGTCCCGGCAGAGGTGCGAGTCCTCCCTCGGGCATGGGTGTGTGTGTTTGTCCTTAGGATAATTTAGGTTAAGTAGTGTGTAAGCTTAGGGACTGATGACCTTAGCAGTTAAGTCCCATAAGATTTCACACACATTTGAACATTTTTTGGACTCCAAGGAATGTAATGTTCTCGGAATACGACGGCCACTCTTACCTGGACAAATCGAGGATCGATGCCAGCCGTTTGCCGTCCGAAGTATTGCATCCATGCCTTCATTAAACTTATGTTGTGGAATGGAAATCCACTGGTCTTCAATCACGCGACGCATGACCTGGGAAGAACAGTTTTATCAGTGAAAATAAACAGTGCAACGAGTGAATATGCCCACATATCGGTTGTCAAATCCATGAACAATGACGTCGATATGCAATAACATTTATATTAAGCAGACTACCAAAACAATGTTCACTTTTGCGCTATTATTATATGTATTATGTATATGAAATGAAAAGGACGACACGTCCTACAAGGACAGCTAATATGAAACAAAGAAATTTAAACGCTCTACTTTCCATGAGAGACAATGACCAATAATGAAATGTATTTTGCTTCAACATGTGTAGTAGTTTTAAGATTATTGTACTTGTTAGATGTTAGTGCATATTTTTTGTAAAAACTTCTTGGAATGTCCGGTCACAGTGATGTCTTGGCGCACACGCACATACGAACTGTATATAAACTGCGATCACCGTGTCGCGAGTTCAACTAACGGGTACTGCCACGCGAATGCGCATGCGCGGCAGCCGCAATACAACGTTGAAATCTTCTGGGCGCATGCGCCTCATTCAAATATTGTATACCATGAAGTGTATTTGAACGCCTGGCAAATCAGGAGGCAATTTAAAGGCACATTTGCAGCATGGGCTTAAATATATACCAAAAGCGTTGATAAAAGTTCAGAATATAAATAAAAAATTACATAAGATATTAATTAGTAGAAGCGGTTGTATCGATTGTGGCGTGCAACCGCTGAACCATTAGAATAATTACGCAGTTCAGTTGTCTTGCCGAAAAGACGGCACGTCAATAGACGTACTCATAGCTGCACACAGCAACAGAATTGATGTAAGTGTCTAAGTAATTTAATTTAGTATATTTTTTTGTGGATACAGTGATATTATTTAATCTTATGTTTCATTTATGTTGCAAGCTATTGTTCCAATTAAACGGCGTCTTGGCAAGGCTAAAGGTTCCGTATTACAAATTATATCAAAGGTCCAGTACGAACCAAAACTTTGGAATTATTCAAATTACGAAGTCCGATACTTTAAGAAAAATCACTCAAACTTACAATGAACGGACCTTACACAAAAAGCTATTGTCAAGCGCACAAAGTTTGTATAAACTGAGCACATACTATTATCATTACTTATTATTATTTGTTTGTTCTGCGATATTCTCAAACCAGACAAAAAAAACAACGATAAATCAAAAACTGTTACTGTTACACTGTGAGAAGCAGGTCACTTGCCATGTTTAAGGTATGTTACTCATGTTGTACACAGTTTGCTCCTAAATGTTATTCAGTGCCATTTCGATTTCATTAAGGCAGATGCAGCAATGAAACCTTGGTTAGGTAACGAAAGTATCAAATATCTACTCAAATTCGCAAAAGCTATTTGCAAGTGGTGATGTAAAAAGTATGGAAGATGCTATGGAATGTACATTAAATTTGTATATTTCCACTGCATATGGCAGTACCTATTCATTCCCTCAGTAATATATTGAGAGAGATAGAGGTGGGGGGGGGGGGGGGGGGGGGAAAATACAGAGAGATGATTACCTTCTACGAGAGATCACAGTAGTTGCCATATGAAATTCACAGATATTTATGTCTGCACTATTTAACATGTATGACTCACATCCTTAACCTTGGAGTCATTGTAATATTATGAAAAAGACAATTATTTATATGTAAATGATGCATAACTTTGGTCTAGGAATCACTTTAGTATTACGTCAAAAGTATGTGACTTCCACAGAAATAATGCATATTATTTATTTTGGAAGGGGGTATAAAACACATTTGGGATAGTTGAACTTTTTTGAGTTAATGGAAATGAGGAGGAGCAGAGCTGGAGCTTCATTTGCACACAAAATGTCTTTCAGAAATAATATAATTTGGCATCATTTCCACACATCGTTTAAATACGATGGTGGCTTACGGTGATTTACATCTCTCAAATAATATACTTTCTTGAAAAGGAGCAAAGAAGATTTTGAAAAAATATGTCACTAGTTACGTGCTCGGACACAGGATACATCAACTAAGATCTGTTTCTCTCATGGTTACAACATTATGAGATACATACACGGCCGACGAAAAAATCGAACTCTGTTACTTTCGAACAATTACTCGTCACACTTGATTCTCACAATCATCTTTCTGTCCAGCGATCACAGCATCCACGTGTTTTCAGTTTCTACAAACAGCAGCCACAAAATACAGCTCTCGCTGGTTTTACAGGCCATTGAAGGACTTCTGTTCATCAGAATACGACCATCGTCGCAGTAGGTAACTTTCTATCTCCCTCGTCCACACAGTGGAAAATTCCGCTGTACCACAAGGTTAGCTTATATGTGAAAAACTGAGGGACATGCAAGCGAAGTGAGATTAAAATCCATCTAAATGTTCGACCAGAAGCTGGACACTCCGTTAGAAAGCTACTTCCCAATGAGAGCATGAGAGCGGCAGTGGTTGTTGCATAGTTTTCTTCACAGCTTGTAACTGGTCCGTTGCATTACATCCACTTCTAAAATAGTTGTTCTCTCTCTGACTCATTAAATCTAATGTTAGTTTCTAAGAGGCTCAATGAATATGTTGTAAGGTAATTGATAGTAATATGACCTTGTTACAATTGATAAATTTTCTAACCTACATTTTATGAAATTTTCAAATAATTTTATTTTAAAATACTCAACCAGATTTCAGTAATGAGGAAAAAATGTCAGATAGTTCATTCATTCCATCATAATTATGTACTTTTTCAAAAGCCTACACTCTTGGCGGCGTATGGAGTTAATATAGACGAGAGTGTTTAGAATCTTTGCAAATGGAAAATCTCTTTCAGTAATCACGGATTCTGCAATTTTATTACAGTTTGACAGAAATTCAGATAACAAATTACTGGATTACTGAAAAAACTTGACTAACTGACAATACCGGTAACTGGACCAAAATAATGAAAACTTAGAAAATATGACAAGTGAAAAAATTTGTTTCAAATGAGTTTACACAAAATTATTTTAAACTTCAGGATATATGGTAATTGCAGTAAACACCTCGTTTACATATTCCACAAAATCTGACATCGTTCACTTCATCTTCAAAGTAAATAGAATTGTGTCACCTCTTAATACTTCTTTAACAAGTCTTCTGGAAAGAAACTTTTCTTTCACTTGGTTAGAGATCTCGAGAATCTTTTTGATATGGGTTTTGTCAATTTTCGTAAGGTATTTCTTATCGTGAGATAAATCTTTGTTCAATATCACATCGTATTTGTTGACGGGAGGTTTCATAACCCGAGCAGTCCTTCTTTCCTTTGCTTGCTATCGGTGCATGTAGAACATGTGACGTTAATGTCAAATCAGCATGTTCAATGAATAAGTGCATATCGTGACCCACGTTTAACTCTGAGCATTCGCGAATGTGATTGCAAAAGCCTGCAACATAGCGACACTTCTTAAGTACAATATTTCATGCCATACGAGAAAACGTAAGCCTTCAAAGCAACAGGAGACTTTCACTGAAACCATGACAGCCAAAGCATTCAACAAACGATTAACACGTCGCCCAGTAAACAAAATGCAGCGATTTGATGATGAGCAAAATGTTTGAAACCGATAATCGTAAAAAAAAAATTATGTTAAAGTAAACGTGATTATGTTAGTCACTGATAGCTGTTTGAATATTCCTTTTTTGGTGCAAGCAACATTTCTGTAAAGGAAGTGTTATTGGACTATTTATCTATAACTCCCATGTATCCAGAACATCAGAATCATCTGGCGAATCCAGAATCCACAATATCATTTCTCAAAGAGCAGCTAATACAGCTAACTGCAGCTATTATGGTCAGTAAGTTTTTCAGACGGTCTTAAAAATAAATAATTGCTCAATAGGCAATAAAATAAAATTAAAAAAAACGGAACTGAATCAACACGGAAAACTGTGTCTAAAGGAATGAAATAACCTTAATTATTCAAAAAAACTATGACGTACAGTAGGTAAGTAACGAGAAGTTTCACAGACAAGACAAGCGCGCCATAAGATGGCTCCAGGGTGCTGTTCTGCTCGCTCTCTCGCAGAGGCAAACCTCGAGAAGCCTCTACTCTACAGACGCACCCGAAAGCCATGGCAATGTCCTGTATTGTTTTCCGAACGAAGCATGTTCTACACAACTACTTGGTCGTACTGTCTTCAATACCTTAGATAATGGATAAGAGCACGTAATGGTAAGATGCAGTATTTGTTCTGTTTCTTGCCTAAATATTGCGTTTTGAGATCATTCAGTGATTTATTGCCAACCACGGATGATTCGACTAAGGTAGATATTTCCGGAACTAAGATATCGCCATTCTGTTGTCACCCAGATGAAATACGAGAAAGTTGTCACTAAACGACGTGTAGTTTTTTTTCATAGCTACGTTAATTGCAAAGATATAAGTATCAACTTCGCTTCTCGCTAACAGATCTATAGTAATTTCTGTTGCCAGTATCGTAGTTCAAAAATAGACGAATTCAATGGCGTTTCGCTCTTCAAAATCCGATAACTAGTTTCAGAGTAATTACAATAATTAGAACTTTGGACTGAACGTGAAACGGATTGCGGTCTTATGCAGAAGTCCGTGTTATTACACGCAATTTGCCGCATCAACGGAGCGCTGCAGCTGGACGCTGCTCAGAGAGTCTGCTTACGGAGGCGGAATAGTAGCGAAAAGTTTCATTTAAAACTGATACTAATCATTCTTAGCTACATGCTGTTGCACTGAGGCACCAACTGAAAGCCAAAGGACGTGGCATCTAAGGGTTCCTCATCAGTTAATCACGATAACTGTTCTGTTCTGCTTTCTCCCAGAGCCTTGTAAGAAAGCAGCTCGTCAGAAACTGAATGGATTCTAACATGGCGACCGGAGGTATAAAAATTGTTAACAGTAACTTGGTATCATTAATTTAATGTCAAGATACACACATCACAAGATTACGTCAAAAACAGCAACAAAACGGAAATCACAAAATAATGTTGTCGTAAACACTTCCTTAAAAATCATCTAATGTGATCAAGTGACTGATGATATTCCTTAGATATCGTTGCAGATGCTGCAACAATTCAATCTTTTAAATCCTCTTCGGTCGTAGGAAAGTCTGCGTGGACTTCATCTTCCAGTTTACCCTACAGAAAAACGTTCAGTAGCATCAAAATAGGTAACAGTGCAGACCAGCTGATAACGCGCTGACGTCCTACCCAGCGAGCAGGAAATAGCTGAGTTACTACTGTCATAACCACGAGCAGGTAGGATCCGGGCATCTATCGTGCTGGTACCACGTAATCTTTCAGTTGGTACTTCCTCTACGGAACCGGTGGCATTTAGGTAAAAAACTGTTCGTGTCTTTTATCTCGTTAAGGTTTCTTCAGTGAAGTAAGGACCAATCACGTAGTCTCCAATAATTCTACATCAGAAGTTCACACAGCCTCTGATGCTCAACCAGCCTCAGCCAGTGCGGAATCAAGACGTTTTCGCACGAAATACGATAAAGGCTGGGCTGACTTATTTCACATACACACGCACTTACTCCGGTTTATGTAGGTTTTCTCCTTACCTTCTGTGTAGTATTCCAGTGCCCTCCACAGACATCGTTTTTCTTTGTTTGCACATTCGCTGAATTATCACTGTTGTTGGACACTGTCTGTTGGGACGGGTTTGTTCATACAACTAAACTGTTCTCTTCGTGTTTCTTCTACATTCTGCATAAAGAAGTAGTATATCTAGTCTCTCTTTGTTTGTGAAAGACATTTATTTCTTCAAAGAAACAAGCACTAGACAAATGCGAACGACACAGACGAAATGTAAGCTACACTTTCACTCTGCCCTTTTTATACGTGTATCTCACATACAAACATCATTGCGAAAAAGGCGAAATAAGGCAGTTGCAAGGAATGACATACTTAGAAAGCTAACTGGTAGAAAGTAGGACGGAAAACTTAATGTGCTTATAATCACCACTTTAGCGCTTTGCTTTTCCACTGCTGAGTACGCGTGCCCTGCCTGGTCTAGATCGGCGCTTGCAAAGAAGAACGTCAAAAGTCTTAATGTAAGTTATAGGCTAGTCACAGGATGCATGAGGCCCACATCACTGCAAAAGCTCTGCCAAGCTTCATATTTCGGCAACGGTACCCGTATTGACTAAAATGACTAAAACAAAATATCGGTTCCTCAATTACGCCTTGGATGAATCTCCTGTCGGCTATCGTATTTCAGAACATCCACCAAGTGCTGGTGGATTAAAACGCAAATCAAGGAAAATGCTAAACCGTATCAGAACTGGTGTAGCCCCTGCAAAAACCAACCGGATACAATGGGGCCTATTAGAACCTGATAACAACACGTGCGACTGTGGAGAAATACAAAATGTGGAACAACTTCTAACATGCCGAAACTGTCCTGCAAAATGAAACGATCGTATGGCATTGTTGGCCGGCAGGTCCCATGCGGGGAAGCACATTGCTCCCTACACGAACTTTGGCTAAGCAAGCCTGGACCTTTTGACCTACACTAGCATTAGGCAGACACAAAAAAGTAAGAATACAGATATAGCTGTGGTGTTACACTCTGCTTCCTAATTATCCGACGTAACGTATTTGTGTCAAATCACAAATTTACACATAAGACAGCCACCATTTTTGCGTTCGAAACAAATACAGAGGTGTAAACATTGAATGTATATCCATATCGGATTTTGGAGCGTGAAACGCCATTGAATTCACCTCTTAGAACTACAATACTAGCAGCAGAAATTACTGTTTATGGTTAAGAAACTGTTCAAAGATCATAGTACAGGACCAAAGTCGGCAACGCGCATCAATACCACATACGTTAGCTATGTTTCGCTGCAATCCGCAACAACGAATGGGAAGTGGTCCTGAACACATGCCCTCCCTCTCAGCATCGCAGCGCTATGGCACAGAGGTCGACATAGAGCCGAGTATGGACTCCATCTGCCCCAATTCGTGACATCCGATGAAGCAGGCCAGATTATATAGTTAACACACCAGTGCTGTTCAGGTCTCAGATGGAACTGTACTTTAGCAAATGTTGAACTTGTGTTTGTAATTGTGTTCATCAAGTGATACTTTACTGTTCAAAGGCAGTTGTAAATATTCGACATGCTGCTGAGGCAATGGACTGTATAAAGTTAAGTGAATATTTTATAACTCTTGTAACAGAGTGAACTAATGTTTCACAAGTTGTAGTACTAATCCACGCGACCGCTACGGTAGCAGGTTCGTGTCCTGCCTCGGGCATGGATGTGTGTGATGTCCCTAGGTTAGTTAGGTTTAAGTAGTTCTAAGTTCTAGGGGACTGATGACCTCAGATGTTAAGTCCCATAGTGCTCAGAGCCATTTTTTTCCCAGAGCAATGACTGGACGACTGTAGTTTCTTCTGGTGATAACATATACAGTCTCTATATCTTCACAGCACAAAGTGTTTCAGACAAGCATGCATGCCTGAATGAACAGATACTGTTCTGATTACAGCTGTGGTAGGTATTACGAAATTCATTCGCATTTCTCGAATCCAGATTGGAGTCACTAATGAAACTTTGTGCTGGGCCAGGACTCGATCCCGCATTTCCTGCTTATCCTGAGCTCTCGTCTTAACCACTTCGCCTGTCCGAGAACGCCTCTAGGATTGACCGAAACTTCCATGTGAGTTCACAATCCTTATACTCGCACATTTCGTCATTCCTGCACAAGGAAAGAGACGCATTCATGTCTGTATGACACTGTAATGTGAAGATACAGACACTGTAAGAGAACAGGCATTGTAACATCGATGATGTATCCATGCCTCGACCAGCTAAAATGACTATAAAATATTTGTCGCTCCCTGTGCGGGAATTACGAAATGTGCCAGTGCCACGGTTGTGGACTCTTGTGAACTATGGAAATTTGATCGATTCTGGACGCGTGATCGGATAGCCTACGTGGTTAAGGCGACTGCTCGCACTAAGCGGGAAATCTGATTTAGAGTCCCGGCCGTGCACAAATTTTTCATCTTTCACAAACAGCCAACGTCAATTGGATTCCCAAAATGCGAATCCATTTCGGAAGAAATTAATACAGTTTCATTTGCAAAACCGAAATTGATACCAGTACTCTGCAATTAATGTGCTGACCCGCCAGGATAGCCGAGAGCGCTAACGCGCTGCTTCCTGGACTCGGGTGGGCGTGCCGGCCCTGGATCGAATCCGCCCGGCGGATTAACGACGAGTGCCGGTGTGCCGGTCTGCCTGGATGTGGTTTTTAGATGGTTTTCCACATCCTCCTAGGTGAATACCGTGCTGGTCCCCACGTCCCGCCTCAGTTACACGTCTCGCAGACATTTGAAACACATTCACACTATTTCACGATTTACACTAGACGCAGACAGCTGGGGTACACTAATTCCATCCCGGGAAGGGGGGCGGGGGTGGCGGCAGGAAGGGCATGCGGCCACCCCTTAAAATTAACCATACCAGATCTGTACTTAACCCTGCCGAGCCTGCGCACAATGCGGGAATAAGGTGTAGCAAAAGAAACAAAGACAGGAACTCTGCAATTAATGTGCTGTGGTCTTCAGTCTGAAGACCGGTTCAATGCAGCTCTGCATGTTACTCTATCCCGTACAAGCCCCTTCATGTCCGAGTAACTACTGCGACCTACATCTGAAACGCCCGCTAAACCCGATGGGCAGACAGGTACTGGATTGTGGAAAGGGGCCAAAGGTTGAGGTCAGTTTCTCCTTCTAATTGTCATTTATTGTAATTTAGCAACTCTTTCACGGCTGAAGGCTTCCAACAAGAAATCTTAAGAAGATAAAAATCCAATGAAGATAGCAATAAAATAATTCAAAAAACAACATACGCAAAGTGCAATACAAACGGCTGAGGGCCACAATCAAACTTCAAAATATAATATTACCATAATCTTTAAAGGCAGAAGGCAGCAGTGTTTAAGCCTGAAAGATAAATTTAAAATTTAATTTGCAAAATTTCAAGAAACAGACAATAACTATAAGCCTAACATTTAAAATAGCTGACAACAGATAGTAAAACACCGGCGGCACTCAGAAGGCCTCCAGGGAGGTCGGTCTGCCCTCGTTTACTCACGTGAGACAGGTGGTGAGCCCAATTATACTTGATCCGCCGGAACCCAACCGACACAACGCCTTGCTTCCCGTCAATCAGTACATGAGAACACTCCTCTCAGAATGCCTACAACATCTCAAATGGTGATCAGTGGAAATAACACCAAATACACACACAACCTGACAAATACTTGCACGAAGACCTGAACCATACGCAACAGTAAATAAACACACACGAAGACAAATCGGGAGTCGATGCACGCACACACACACACACACATACACACAGCCGCACAGCCGACTCACGAACGATCGGCGAACCTAAACGCGTCGTCCGGTAGGACGACCGACCGGCGATCCACCAAGACCGTGGCCCGGCTCAAGTGATGTGTGGCGGCAATGGTCGGGCGCTCCAGACACGTCCCAACTGACTGGCAGATCCGAACTCGCTATCCGAACTCCCGACGCCAACTTCGACTAACTAACTTACAACAGACAACAAGTGGGAAGTAATAGCAGTCAAGCAAAGATACTACGAGAAGGGATGTATCGATACTCGCTGCTAACGCCGCTCACGGTCAGCAAGGCAGCAACTCAGTGACAGTATTAATTTAATTCTTGAGTTTCTCCCGGCGTATTTGATAGTCAAAATATCCACGGGTGTACTGCCGGTCTACAGCGACCAACGGACACAATATTTCGGCGATCATACATGTCGCCATCATCAGGTGAACTGACGGACTGAGCTCCTGTGAACGTGCCGGCACGGAGATCCGTACTCTATGGCTGCTCAGAGGGAACTGGGTTCGGTCGCGGCGGCGGCCGATTTAAATACCCTCCGCCCGCAGCGCGCTCCCTCAGCCGTCCGCGCCCCGCGCCACTGTTGCCCGGTGGAACAGATTGCGACGGCGTCTGAGATGACTTCGGTGTGATGGCTCTGTCCGCCGTGGTCGTCACAACTATACGTTTGCTCAATTTACTCTTGATTAACCCAATCGCTGGTTCCCAAGCCTTGCTAAGATTATAGCCACAGTCACGGTTTATGAGGTCGTCATTGGTGCGAATTTCGATGGACTCTCTAACAACGCTGTCCCAGTATCTCGACGTCTGTACCAGAATCCTCGTGCGTTCATACTCCATAGCGTGATTTTCCGACAAACAATGTTCAGCGACCGCCGACTTGTTCGGATACATCAGTCGAGTGTGCCTCTGGTGTTCACGGCATCGATCGTCGACGGTACGCATCGTCTGACCAATATACGACTTGCCACATTGACACGGAATCTGGTACACGCCAGCCTTCCTCAAACCGAGGTCATCTTTGGCGCTCCCCACCAGTTTTATTCGGAGGACAAAACACAGTTCCGACCCGATGTTTCTTCAAAATACGGGCGATTTTCCCCGAGAGTGCGCCTGTATATGGAATAAACGCAGTGCCTACCTCCCTCGTGATTTCATCCATCTCCACAGGTTGTGCTGTAGTGGTTGGGCGGCGAGCAAGTTGAATCTGCCACTCTGAGTACCCATTTTTTCGAAATCCAGTGCTCAGATGTTCCAATTCCTGGGGTAGGCTCTCTGCGTCAGAGATGGTGCGCGCCCTATGTACTAGAGTTTTAAGTACCCCATTCGTCTGTGAAGGGTGGTGGCAGCTGTCTGCGTGCAAATACAGATCAGTGGGCGTTGTCTTCCGATACGCCCCATGGCCTAGGGTGCCGTCAGCCCTTCTCTTGACCAAGTCGTCAAGGAAAGGTAATTTACCCTCCGTTTCAGTCTCCATAGTGAATTTGATGTTGGGGTGCGTGGAGTTGAGATGTGTAAGGAAGTCAAGGAATTTATTCATACCATGTGGCCAGATGACGAACGTGGCGTCCACGTAACGGAAAAAGCAAGTAAGTTTCCATTCGGATGACGACACGGCTTCCTCCTCGAAGTTCTCCATGTACAAATTCGCTACCACCGGTGAGAGTGGGCCACCCATGGCGACTCCCTCCGTTTGTTCGTAGTATTCTCCATTAAAAAGAAAATACGTGGAAGTCAAGACATGCCTAAAAAGTTCAGTGGTCTTCTCGTCAAACTTCTGACTAATCAATTCTAGTGACTCTCGCAGGGGTACCCTCGTAAACAAGGAAACGACGTCAAAACTCACCATGATATCTGACTCATCCAACCTGAAGCTATCAAGGCGTTTAACAAAATCCACGGAATTACGGATGTGTTGAGGGCATTTACCCACATAAGGACTTCATATTCCCGTCAGGTATTTGGCCAACAAATGTGTAGGTGCCCTGATGTTGCTGACAATGGGGCGTAATGGTCCAGTATCGCCTAGACTATATGGATTCCCGAAGCCGACTGACCCTGTATGACATTCATAATGGTGAGGAAATCTGATAATTTAGGTTGTTCCAGGAATGAGATTTGGTCCCTCGTAAAGTAGCAGTCATTCTTGGCCGTGGAGAGCGAGATTCCTGGAAGAGCCGGACTTTCGCTCGCACAGGCGCGGGGCCCTGCGACAGGTGGCAGGTGAGCCGCAGGGCGCTGTGGAGCAGCGACAGCCGCGAGCTGGGATTGCGTCAGTGGCGGCGGCTGTGACTGCAGGCTGCACAGCTGCTTACGGACGCCGCGGTCGCCGTCGTCGAGCTCGTAAACGACCTGTGAGCTGGGCTGTAAAATAAACTCTTAGCACTGTGCGCCAGGAGGGAGAAACTGCTCCACCAGTCTTCAAGAGAGAAACAATGGCTTCTAAGAAGGCATCCTTTAGTCGTACGATAGTGTGGGAATCTTGTGGCAGCCGCAAGTGCGCTGCGAACTCTGTATCGGTATTGTGAGCATCACAGCTGCGAACTTTTGATGATAACGTCGTAGACAGCTGTACGGAGAACTATGAGAAGCCTCTCAGGATAAGTGAGCTTTGGTAAACGCCTGGGAATAGCGCAGTAGGTTATAACACGTATGTATAACAAGAAAGTGACAGGACCAGCATTGTTTGTCGCTTATCGTTTGTAAGTTTATAAGCTGATACAGTTTGAGTCACATAAGATGTAACACGTCTTGCATTCCATCTACGGTTCGAGGCACGGAAACGAGGTTTTCTTAAATAATAGCAAGCTAATGGGCACGTAATTTTATGTGTGATAAAGAGTCTTAGCTGTTGCATCGCTCGAATATTGAAGCAAGTATGATTTTTAAAAATGGAATAATACATTATTTTTAACGGCGTCGGAAAGCGCCTGAAAAGACGAGTACAGTAATGTAATGGTTGTTAATTTTGAGGCTGTAACTATTCGCAGAAGAACCAGAGAAATGTTACAAAATGTGAAGCCAATTCGGCCGGAATCGGCTACTGCCTTTAAACACACTCATACCAGGCTGCGTCGCTGTTTCAACCCTTTCGACTCTTTACTTGTGTCCACTGCAGAACTGGCAGGAACTGCGTCGTCTATCGGCAGGTCACTACTATTTCAACATTCTTTGCACGCAGACAGATATACCAACGAGAAATTAGACGTGCTACTTTTACATGACGACTGCCAAAGGAATGCTGTCGAAACGGTACATCGGCTAGGGATATCTATCCTGATCGCGATGACTATCACGTCAGACAACTGCACGAGTTATTTGGTCACTAGTGCGACCAGAGAGCTTCAATGTCAAAGTAGTACAAGGACGAAAACAGAAACTGACGGAGCATAGGGAGAAGTAGTTGTGGTTACGATGCTTATCAGTCCGCACGGTGACACGAGACATGTTGCAAAGGAATGTGGTGTGAGACAGACGAACGTCACTTGCATGCTGCGTCCACATGAATTCCACCCCTACAAGCTGTCACTATATTAGGTACTCGGAATACGTGTTTTCGAGCTCCTACTGCGCAGCCGAAAATACACGTTGGCCTCGTCAGGTATAACACCAGCGACTGTGAATTGTAAACACGTGGTTTGGCGTTGTATGAATTTCCAACTGTGGGATCTTATTTCATTCCAGAGGTGTTACTTAGAAATACGTACTCATACTTTCTTACGAACATTCTACATGTTCTTCTAGAAAACGCACCACGGGATAAGCGACACTGTAAGAGGTTCCAACAAGACAGCTGCCAAACTCACTCTTACCGTGTTGCAACGCGAGTACGGAATGAAAAGTTTCCTGACCGTTCGACAGAACAGAATACTTCAGTACAATAGCTAGCCAGTATCATCCAATTTACTTTCATGTGTCCATGTATCTTTCGAACGGCAATATCAAATGTGCCTTGCCGTCGATGGTAAACAATTTGAGCACATACTTAAGTAAAGTGTGCAAATTCGTTTCGTTAAGAAAAGTATTTATTTTGTTGATGACACGTCGTCGATCTTTCTGAAGTGTATGTCTACTAATTATATTGTTGAATAGTATCTATTGACACATTTGTCCAACAGGGGGTGTTTCACTTTTAAAAAAGGATCAGGTGTCTTCAGGCAAAGAGTGGTGAGGTATTATTATTCTTATTAATCTACTTTCATTTTTCCGGGAATAAGGCTGTTTATTATAATGAACTATGAACGACCAACGTTTCTGCTTCGGCTCTGACAAGTACAAAGCGACGGGGTTGGTTTAAATCAGGGTTGTACAACCCTCAGCTCGCAAGCCGTACGCGGTCCAAAGCAACTATCAATGCGGCCCAAGAAGTGAACATCTATCACAAGATTGATAAAAAAAAATTCCATAAAATTCCTTTTATGTAAAACTATGATACAATGAATATTTCCAATTTGAAATTACCGTCGCAGACGCAATCCTCTAACCGGTCTATCTCATTCTTAATGTTGCAGCCTGTACCTTGTTCAACCGGCCAATCCGTCACAGATTCGTTGGCCTGTTATCTTATTGATACTTCAGCCGCAACTAGAGATTTAAAGACATACTATGAAACTAATTTATGGAAATAGAAGGAAATGCTGGGTAATTTCTGTAGAATTGTGATAAAGAACCCTTTTTCACCTCAGTAGGAATTACAAATCTTCTTGTGAATTGCAATTACTGCCAATGTTTACAATCTGACAGTACCATAATTCTGCTATAATTTGATATTACATGCGTTGCTACTAATAAGAAGCATATTTGAACATTAACTTCTCTATAATGAGCACTGACGTACTTTTTTTTTACTTTCGCTGGCACTGTCTACCATAGCGGATAATCGGTACAAATCAAAACGTGTTACTAGTGCGCGTGATAGCTGCTTCCCTCGTCCATCGTCGCTCCGCAGCGGGCATCATGCTTATTCCCCTCACACCCCACCCACATTAAAGAAAGTTCTTTATAAAATGGCTGTACTGTACTGCCTCTGGTCGTTACCTGTCGGTAGATGTCGGAAGGCATCGTCTTGGAACTTCTGACAACCTATGCTAAGTAACAGGAGCCACCGCTGCGTTATTGCCAGCGTGTTTGATACTGTGACTGAAGATGAGAGACCACAAGTGAAGGTCAGTCGTTATCCATAATTTCTCTGACGCCTAATAAGCCTGTTAATCACAGTAATTACGTGTAACCGTAATTAATGAAATCTCATATGTAAAATATAAAATTAATTTCATCTGGCTTTTTAGAATAAAGAAAAATAAGTGAATAAATTGTAATTTACTTAGATATGTTGACTATACAACTCTGAACCTTTCTTTCCCTCAGCGGTTATGTTTAGTGTTAAGTGTGGCCCAGAAACACTCGTCTTTTGCCATTGTGGCCCAGGTAGCCTCAAAGGTTGGAGACTTCTTGTTTCAGTTGGTAAGAGCTGACAGTAAGGTTCAAGTGAGCCGGAGACTCCTCGAAGCCATAGACTGAAGTCGTCAAAAAGGCATGTGCAAGCTGGAGGTGGCTCCGTAGTGGTGCAGGCTGTGTTTACGTGGAATGGACAGGGTACCCTGACCCATCTGAACCGATCATTGACTGGAAATGGTTATGTTCGGCTACTTGGAGACCATTTGCAGCCATTCTTGGACTTTGTGTTCCCAAAAACTGCGTCAGATTAGAACATTCCGGCCAATTCGAGTGAATGATTTGTCCACCCAGATCGCCCGACGTGAATCTCATCGAACATTTATGGGACATAATCGAGAGGTCAGTTCGTGCACAAAATCCTGTACCGCAACGATCTCGAAATTGTGAACGGTTGCAGAGGCAGCATGGATCAGTATTCCTGCATGCAAATTCCAACGACCTGTCGAGTCCATACCACGTTGAGTTGCCGCACTATGCCGGGCAAAAGAAGGTTCGACACGACATTAGGAGGAATTCCACCACTTTTGTCACTTCAGTATACTTTAACCACAGTGGCACGCGAACAGTTTACAAAGGTAGCCGTTTCAGACATCCTTCTTACCTTGGCTTGAAAGCCAATGATCTTGCTCTTTTGGACATCAGATAAACCGATCCGTTTAGACATTAAGAGAACGACTGCTGATATGTCCGCGGCCCCCAACACACTTTATACACCCACCACTCCTAGTGCCACCGCCTGCCGTTTGTGAGAGGTTACTGCACGCTGACGTTGAACACAGATGGAGGTCAGACTAACATGACTGGGCCATATATGTGCTGTCGTTAGCTAATGGTTATTCGTTTATTCATACACAGGTCTGTCTAATGATCCTGATGGGCTATTCGGCATCGACCATCCGCCATGTCAGCCTCTGCCTTGCGGCGACGTTGTGATACTTGGTACGCAGGAGCGCGCTGTCAGCACACCGCTCTCTTGGAGCCGCTACTTTTCACCCAAGCGGCTCCTCAGTTGACATCACAATGATCACTGCATCCCGTTTCAGTCCTCCCACAGTGGAAGAACCCGTGGCAGTACCAAAAATATAAGCCGGGTCTTTCGCATAGCAATCAAACACGCTGACCACTTTGCCACGAAAGCCAACATTCGTTTATCATGGAACGATGTAAGAATAAATTCCGCAGTGAAGTTTTTTCTTTTTTTATGTGCAGCTCTTTGTGCTTTGGTGTTTCCGTAGTACAGGTTTTTCCTTACTTTCGTACCATCAGTGGAATAATTATAGCGCCCTATCTTCTGATCTGCGGAGGCTGAAGACTGTATGTCTGCTGGCCATTCCAAGGGCGCGGGAAAGTCAATATACTGGCCACAGACTCATCCTACTGTGATTTAGTGGCCAACGAAACTGTAGAAATACAACTGGCAGACAACCAGCTCAAGAACGAAGGCTTACTTCTCGACGACTCATACAAACCAATTATTTCACGTCCGATCTCTCGGAAGAAAATTGTCCTAAGTCTTCGCTGCCTGGAGTTCCAAAACATGTTGTTCATTTTATAAGTAACCACCAAATTTTAAAGCAGTGTGGATTTGATGACTCTGGCTTTCTACATCTTTTCTTAGGCACTTAAGATTAATCTATTATTGTCACTGTTGTGCAGACCACCTTATCTGTGACGCATGTTCATTTCACTCCACAGTAGATCTTTGAATCACGTGATTTAGCATTTCAGCGAATAAACAGGGACGCGGAACTTAGTCATCGATTCTCCTTGAAGATGGCTCTATGTTAAGAGCTGAAATATCCGGATGTACGCCTGAAAGATAATAGAATAACCTCTTCTTCAGGCAGAAATTCGAATTCCATTTCCTTCATATTCATGTTTCTCCTACCGTATTTTACACGTCATCGACTTGTTCAACTTAGACATCTTACAGTCACATTCAATCACATCTTCATCGGCGCGATATTGGCCATGGTCAAAAAGCTTAACTCCATTTCCAGCAAGCCGTCGCACCTGTCTACGAAAGCCTATTCCGTGACCTTTTTCCATCTTTGCACAAAGACGTAATAACTCACTCTTTGAAATGGAATAAGATTGTACCTCGTCAAGTGACGAAAGTAGTTCTTGCTGTGGTCAGGACAAGAGCTGATTTTATCGAGTAATCGTGTCCTCCATCTGTTCCGTGAAGTAAAGCGGCCTCGACGTACATGTTAAACGATCGTACCAAGCCTGCAGGTTCAGTAAATTGAAGCATTTTTAAGTGTTTCGTTGAACAGTACACCTTATCGATCTACTGAAAATAATGACTCTGACTGTTGTGTGTCACCCATCTGTCTACAGTTAACTGCACAATATTTGCCCCTGCGCATCGAGTACCTATTGTAAGAAGTATTTATATCGCTAGAAGCGATAACGTAATTTCAGTGGTCAGTTCCAAGAAGTCTTCCTATCATGTGGACATCTTTTGTGCTATACTGAAGAAAAAAGTGCATAGGCTTCTGTAAGGACCATAGGCTTCTGTAAGGACTGTAATCCCTAATATTCTGTTCATACGAACATTCATGGTTGCGTTCTGTATAGTAAACTGATTCTGTAAATTTTCCCAACTACATTCTCGGAACCAAATGTTACCCTGTTCCAGAGATTCGCACAAGTTCTCAGCAATACTCTTATCATAACTCCAAGTAGCAACTCAGAATCATACTAGACGCCTTATTCCATCACAGGATAGCAGTAGCATATCACAGCACTTACGAGCACAGGAGCAAGGGGCACAGGCAACCCACTGATAAGATAACACTGTAATTCATAGGTAGTAGATAAACAAAGAGAGTTCTGGGCCAGATTGGATTGGATTGGTGGTGGTGGTGGTTAGTGTTTAACGACCCGTCGACAACGAGGTCATTAGAGACGAAGCGCAAGCTCGGGTTAGGGAAGGATTGGGAAGGAAAGCGGCCGTGCCCTTTCAAAGGAACCATCCCGGCATTTGCGTGAAACGATTTAGGGAAATCACGGAAAACCTAAATCAGGATGGCTGGAGACGGGATTGAACCGTCGTCCTCCAGAATGCGAGTCCAGTGTGCTAACCACTGCGCCACCTCGGTCGGTGATTGGATTGGATTGTTTGGGGGAGGAGACCAAACAGCGAGGTCATCGGTCCCATCGGATTAGGGAAGGATGGGGAAGGAAGCCGGATGTGCCCTTTCAAAGGAACCATCCCGGCATGTGCCTGGAGCGATTTAGGGAAATCACGGAAAACCTAAATCAGGATGGCCGGACGCGGGATTGAACCGTCGTCCTCCCGAATGCGAGTCCAGTGTACTAACCACTGCGCCACCTCACTCAGTTCTGGGCCAGATAACGATCGTATCTCAAGGTCACTGATAAGGAGCCCCACTGTCAGGTTACATACTTGGTTATATTCAAGGTCATCCCTAAATACATAACCTAACTAATCATTGGCAATAAATCAACATCACCCACTGGAACCCCTGTCCTACCTAAACACAGTCAAGTGTTGAATAAAGGGCATGACGTAAGTCTTGTGTGATATAAAATTGGTAGGAGGCACGTGAAGCAACGGGAGCACATTAAAATTGTGGGACACCCATCTCCTTCCTTCATGGACCAAAAGTATTCAAGCTCCCCTTTCACCTTATCGTGCTTTACAACTAGTTCAATAGTGAAATGGTTTAGAAATAATAACAATGATATGACAACATAACTAATGGTTTATTATTAACAATTTCTTTTGCAATACAATTTTTGCACTAATATTTTGTTGTTTATTAACAATTTTTAATAGTTTTATTTACAACTCCAATGTACAATAAAAATTTGTTTGATGACTTACACAAACTGATTTATTAACACTAACTGAAAAAGCTATTTTTTACAATTTTTGTCTGGTGATTTATGCATGAGTACATAACTATAGTGCCTCCAGTGCAGGGTCGAGCAGTTTTGAGCCAGGATGGTGTGAGTGGGTGGTGGAGGTGAGGTGGGAGCTCAGAAGACTCCACAGAAAGGCAGTTGTGAATGTAACAAATTGTTTATTGAGGCATTTGCTATCTTTAATACGCTGGGTCAGTGGCTGGCTGACCACTGAATTTTGCTGGGATGGCTGCCCTGCTATGTTAACATAGCTACTCCACCGAGAGATAGCAGCCTCATGCACAAGCTGTTCACAGAGTCCTCACACCAATGGCTTGCGTTTGACTATGCTGTATTTGCAACAACCCAGTTTTGTCACTGCAGTTGATACCCAACACGATGAGATGCCCGTCTGGCAATGGCAGACAATGGCTGGTGTGCACGGGGTGTGACGTGCTGCCTCCTGAGTAGGAGTCACCTGAGCTGTGCTGGAGATGGCCTGGGACAGCCAGCTGTGCCATGGCACTAACTCCAGGGAAGACTCTGTGGCACTGTGCAGAATAATGCTGCAAGGGGCAAGGCAGATTTCCTCACTGACAGTGGCAGTGGTGTTTTAGGATATCTGACTGGTAGTGGTGTGTATGCACAACAAGTGTGCCACTGCTGAATACAAACAGTGGGCGTTTTAGTACTGAAATTATTCTCAGTCTAGCAGCCCTACCATGATGATGGGCCTGTGCTGAACATGGATTCCACATGTAACCCACAGAAGAAGTCACTGGTTCAAAGCCCTGGCAGGGCAACAGCTCTGCACACTAAGTCTATTGTTATTGTCAGAGTGGAATTCTGCTTTGCCACTTGCAGCACTAGTCTGTACAGTACCGCTGATTTCACGGTTTCAGCAACCTAACATGCCTCACAACATTACATTGACCTTGTTGAATTGTTACAGTGATAACATCTCACACTCGTTTGCTGTCATCACTGCTGCAACACTCTGGTACAGCACACATTAATACGCCTATATATGGTTGGTACACTATATTATTATCAGGTGGATTTATTTACACCAAAACTAGAAAAGAGAAAAGAGCACCTTAAATACTAGGCTGCCCATTTTGTTAGTGTCAGCTACATACACCTGTCACTGTTGTATACAGTACTGATATTCTGATCATTCGCTTTCTGATTGGTTTGATTGTTACACACACAAACAAACACACACAGTTACACACAAAATTATACATAATATTTACATGCACATATAGTGTGTGTACAATACATACACACAGTGTGCAATTGGGCAAATGTACTCAACATACACAAATGTGACAAGCACTCACATCCACCATCTACAGATAACTAAGATACACAGTCATACGCTCAATCACTCAATGAATAGTGTTAATATGAGAGGGTCCCACTTTTATTCCCACAGCTGACTCATTTGTCGTCATGATGCAACAGCTCTAATTTCAGCTAAAATGCAGTATGTACCTCATGACCTCTCAGTAAAAAGACTATTTTGTGTACCATATGTGGAGCAGTGCCAACACCATCAAGCAAACACCTCTTGCAATCCTCTTTCAAGATAGCCTTTGAGGCCGCATGATGTACAGCCTTAGCCTAACTTTGGATGGCACTTACATCTATGTGGTATACATACATTTCCGACCTGAATCCTAGAAATTCCACAATCTGTGAATCACTCACCCCAACCTTCTTGTTTTGTGGTTTTTTCGGTAAGGAATGTTGGCCACATATCCAGACATGTCGAATGTTCTGGGATTGTACATAATCACTTCATATTGGTGTTGGGTGTGGTGCTCTGGTGGTAAAAGGGCTTGACTAGAAACCGAGAGATCATGTGATCGAATCCAAGTCGGACCTCCAGACTATCACTTTGTGTTTTAACCCGCCCTTCACCTTTCAATGATATGAGGAGTCGACAGAAATAATATGTGCTTCTAATCGCACAGTAAACTGTAGGTACCCTTTCCCCAGTTGGATAACTGGGGAAGGTTAGGGACACACAAGTCGCTGAACTGGTGTCCAATTAAAAGAGTTGCGCCAGGCCAGTGAGCCACATGAGTCTGATATTATTATTTACTTCATATGGATACTAGATGCTGTAACTGTCTGTATCCATACGAAATAACTATTGATCAGCGAAATTTAAAGTCGTAGTGAAAGCAGTACATATTGGAGAGGTCAAGAATACACATACTGATCAGATAGGCTTAGTGAAATGCACTGAAAACTTAGCCATCTTTACAGCAACTAGTCCTTGTTTCAAGACTGTGACCACTGGAAGTTCGGCCTGGCGACGTAATCTCTTGAAAAATAGCACCCATTACAATGGTAAACTAAATGAATTTCACGTTATTCCATAACACTTTCCGTTGTTATCCCGAAAATTGAATTGTTTATTAATTTGTAAAACTCTTTTCCAAAGTCACAAGTCACGGATGCCCTCTTTTTGGTGTGTAAATCAATGTACTCCTTCAGCTGCCTGACTGATCAAAGAAGATGCATGGGTGATTCTAACAAGTTTCGTCCCCAAAGATGGCCAAGAGTAGATCTGTATCGGCATTCATGTATAATCTTTATACATTCCTAAATCTGGGTTAATGAACTCCTGCCAAAGTACTCCAAAGTACTTGTCAGTTTACTGGAAAATGCGGTTATGTTGGATATACAGCGTTGGTGAGATGCACATCCTCCTGACACACCATCTCAGCATGTTTCTAAAGAGGCATGTGAAGTAGCAAATCCAGAAGTAGTATGTTATATTTGGGATAATTCTCTTGGAAAATGAAGTGCACTTTCCAGCACTGTCAGGAACGTCAATTACCTTATGACCTTTCAAACTGAAATCACCCAAGTTCTCCACACATAATTTAATATCACATCTTTTCAAATAACGGATGAAGACGGGTATGTGCTACGGCAAATGGTACTTGAAGCTGTACGCATCGTGAGCTGTGCTGACGAGCTTCCCTCTAGATGACAGTGATCTCTACTTGCTGTTCCCGCTTTTCTATCACACGGCACTCCATAAATACAACAGTCAACTGCCTGCTCAAATAAGATATCTTTCTCCTGCCACTTGGTCATGAGGACGTTGTTGAGATAAATCCCATCAATTTCCCAGGTGAATTATTCAATGTCAGAGGGCAATCATCTCGCCAGATTATCCTGACATATGGTTCCAATTTGCTGAGATTACTGGCAGACGAGCATACAACTTGACATCCTGCTACATGTTGTTGTGCTGTTCTGTGAAGGTAGTATGAGAAGCATTGAGGTCACATTCACAACACGCTGCAGGAGCTAGTAGGTATTCAAAGTCTGCATACATGATGATGGGACACGCACCTGGTGGTGGGTGCTATTAAACTTTACGGTTTGAGCAATCAGTCAGATGCCAGTCAAGCAACACCCTTGTGGTAAAAGAGCTGACGCATCTGTGACAAAAGCAGCTTGCCCCTTTATTCTTCGGCAGTTGGGCAGAAGGTAGGTGGGACATTCATCTGATCTAGACGTAGTGTTTCTTCTCCTCACCCTCAGAGAACAGTAATAAATCTAAGTAGAGGGGCCAAACTATTTTATGTTTAACTTTATTGTTCTGCACAGCGTGCTCACAGTCATCTTTCTCTTCATGCTTGCTATCTTCACATCCAATGTGTATACATGAAATTAATAATCAGGGAATGAGATGCCTTTGAAATAATAATGCCTGCAGACATAAGGTCTTTCGTATTTACTTGCATGCTGGGCGTATTTCAGGTACTTTCTAACGATAGCCAGAAGTGACCATGCAAAGCAATATTCGTCTGTCTCATCTAAAATGTGGACGTTAATGTATGGCTGTTTAGGGGCAATATCCTTTGGAAGAGATATGAAACTGCCCCCCTCCCCCCAATTAAGTGGATCTAAAATATGTGAGTATACATCAAGATGGAGTACACAGTTGAGTGCCTTACCTGACCCAGTATTCATGCGTTTTGGAAAAAAGGCTGAGTATAACACTATTGGCAAAATTTCTGCATCAATTTGCTATTGAACTGTCCTGCTATATCATTTCACTTTTCCCCCAAATTTGGGTAATGCTCTTCTCACAACAGCATCACTGTCCTCCTTTGGGACAGCATAGAATCACTTTTCACTTAAGGCGGTATAATGCGGATCGTTCAGGAATCCTTGTGGCCACAGTATGTACCTGGTGAGTTGTAACAAAGTGGATGGTGGACTGCTGCTGCTAGGCCCATGGCGATGTCAACACTGATGCCTCGTCAGTGTAGCCTGGTGTCGTTATCTTCAAGCTTGCGAGTTCCTGTCGTAGTTGTGTACCTTTAATGTTTAACATTTTACCTTCATGCATTATCATTTTCGAAAAACCAATCAATTACACTCTTGCTGTATAGTGGGCGACGTCAAAATGATTTTCCTCCATTAGTATGCGTTTTCGTGTGTTGAGCAACACTATGCATACAAAGAAAACTTACATCAACCCTACCGATGGCCCTGGAGTATCCACTTCGCAGCACAAACACAAACTTGTGTATTTGGATTGGAGTTACATCCACACTTGGAAGATATAACCAAAACTGCTGCCATATTGGGTCTTTACTCAGAGGTTTTTTGCTCCCAATACGAATAATCTATTAAACTGTGTTCAACGGATGGGGATCCAATGCAAAATGTTATCTTTCTGCCTACAATTGTAATTATACACTGAAGAGCCAAAGATACTAGTACACCTGCCTAATATCGTGTAGGACTCCCGCGAGCACTCAGAGGTGCCGCAGAGGTGGATTTGACTAATATCTGCAGTAGTGCTGGAGGGAACTTACACCATGAATCCTGCAGGACTTTCCATAAATCCGTAGGAGTACAAGGGGGAAGAGATCTCTTCTGAACAGCATGTTGTAAGGCATCCCAGATATGCTAGACAATGTTCATGTCTGGGGAGTTTGGTGGCCAGCGGAAGTGTTAGAAGAGTGTTTCTCGAGCCAAAAAATGTTCAAATGGCTCTAAGCACTAAGGGACTTAACATCTGAGGTCATCAGTCCCCTAGAATTAGAACTACTTAAACCTAACTATCCTAAGGACATCACACACATCCATGAACGAGGCAGAATTCGAACCTGCGACCGTAGAAGCAGTGCGGTTCCGGACTGAAGCACCTAGAACCGCTCGGCCACAGTGACCGGCTTCCTGGAGCCACTCTGCAGCAATTCTGGACGTGTGGGGTGTCGCATTGTCCTAGTGGAATTGCCCAAGGCTATCAGAATTCACAATGGACATGAATGGATTCACGTGATCAGACAGGATGCTTGGGTCCCATCTCGCCCTACACCATTACGGAGCCTCCACCAGCTTGAACAGCTGATATGCAGGCTCCATGGATTCATGAGGTTGTCTCCATATGCATACAAGTCCATCCGCTCAATACACTTTGAAACGAAACTCGTCCGACCAGGCAACATGTTTCCATTCATCAATAGGCAAATGGCGGTGTCGACGGGCCCAACGTGAGGCATAAAGCTTTGTGTTGTGCAGGCCATCAAAGGTAAACAATTGGGCCTTCGGCTCCGAAAGCCTGTATCGATGATATTTCGTTGAATGGTTCACACGCTGACACTTGTTGACGGCCCAGCACTGAAATCTGCAGCAATTTGCGGAAGGGTTGCACTTCTATAAGTTGAACGATTCTCTTCAGTCGTCGTTGGTCCCATTCTTGCAGTATCTTTTTCCGCCCGCAGCGGATACTCTCTTGTATCGGTTGTGAATAAATAGTTGCCACTATTTAAGTTCTAACCCTTGTACCTGCTGGCATGGAAGCCAAGGACGTCACATGTAAACCACAGAAGACACTCAGAGTTCGGTAGCTATCATGGTATGCACCGATTCTGCAATAATAGTAGCAGAAAGGAGTCAGAATTAATTTTTACAACGCCAGCGAGACAACACCTTACAGCTGTGCAGCATCCAACATCACATAGCTGTTATTTAGCACGTTATGCCCACGGCCCTGCTTGTGCTGCTCGCTATTTGGAGACAGAGGTGCACATCTGCATCAAGATATCACTAATCTCTGGCATGTGTTAAAAATATTTAAAAAATCGAATGCTTTTCAATAGCGCGCTGCGAGGACCATTTGTAAATCGTTTTTGGTATTTTATACGAGTACACCAACCCCAAGAGTTTGTGTAATTGATTTTCAAATTATACAGTGAAGCGCCAAAGAAACTTGTATAGACATGTGTATTCAAATACAGAATAACAGGCAGAATACGGCGCAGCGGTTCGCAACGCCTATATAAGACAACAAGTGTCTCGCGCAATTGTTAGATCGGTTACTGCTGCTACAATGGCAGGTTATCAAGCTTTAAGTGAGTTTGAACGTGGTGTTATAGTCGGCGCACGAACGATGGGACACACTATCTCCGAGGAAGCGATAAAGTGGGGATTTTCCTGTATGACCATTTCACGACTGTACCGTGAATATCAGGAAACCGGTAAAATATTAAATCTCGACATCGCTGCGGGCGGAAAAAGTTACTGCAAGAATGGGACCAACGACGACTGAAGAGAATCGTTCAGCTTATAGAAGTGCAACCCTTCTGCAAATTGCTGCAGATTTCAATACTGGGTCGTCAACAAGTGTCAGCGTGTGAACCATTCAACGAAATATCATCGATACAGGCTTTCGGAGCCGAAGGCCCACTTGTTTACCTTTGATGGCCTGCGCAATACAAAGCTTTATGCCTCACCTGGGCCCGTCGACACCGCCATTGGACTATTGACGAATGGAAACATGTTGCCTGGTCGGACGAGTTTCGTTTCAAAGTGTATTGAGCGGAACAACAGAACAGGCTCTGTTAACGGTATACTACGACTTCTTCATCGCTGGCAAAGGGTTCTACACAACGCTAGTGACTACTTTGAAGGACAGTAACAGGTGCAAACATGTAACTCTTTTGTATCGGTTGCGAATAAATAGTTGCCACTATTTAAGTTTCTACCCTCGTACATGCAAAGAGGGATTAGCAAAATATGTATGCTGTTCTTTGAACAAAATCGACAGTGTGTGTGAAGCACGGGTAGTATTCCACAGATAGCAGTCGTGGTGCGCAGCAAACCTCAAAACGTCAGAAAATTATTTTTCCCTTTTGTCACCTAATATGTTGGATTCTACCGCTGCCCATTTGATGGACCGGCGTGTACACCTACATTAAAATATAATCCTATATTTAAGAACACTGGTGGACCCAGTGTAAGATACATATGCTTAACTGTGAGCAGGTGCTGTCCTGCCTGAAACCACATGACTGAAGATAAGCTCACTCAATTCCTGTTGGTTGAAATAAGCAAAAAAAGTTTTTTTTCTTTTTTTTTTTACAAATACAGGTCGTTTCGGTATGAAAAGCCATTACAGGCTGAGTCCTGTCATCAGTAGCATTAGCAGTGCCGAGAGAATCACCAGAGATGAAACGCCGTAATGGAAATGGCTATGATGCTAATTCATTAGGGGCTAAGAAATGTCTCTGATCTGACTTAGTAATTCTATAGGTATGTACTTAAGATAATTTGTTCTATGTTTGTTTTTTTGTTGTATTTCTTCTTCTTCTTCTGTTGTAAATGTAATAGGCATGTTTGGGCTCAGGGTTGTGCTTGCAGATACAATTCCACGATCTGACATAAAGGTGATACGTTTGTCATCCATACCGATCCGTCGACGACATATCTGCCATGCCTCAAACACCACCAATGCAAACTCTGTCATCATTAGTGTGGTATAGCCTGAGACTGCCATCCCGTTTGCCAATGCAGCCACGCTCTGTGCCATGGACCATCTTCCAGTTGCCATGGACCTTCATTTCTAGGCACCCTTGATGACAATATTGCGTAGGATGTCGATCCACAGGATAGGATATTACCAGACATTATGGCAAATAACGGCTCATGAGCTTTTTCAGACGCTGATAATTCTGAACGATCCGTGACATCCCACTATCAAGTACCAACCAGTTTTGTAGTGTTAACTCATGCACCCCTTGAACAAAAGCAGTGATGCTGTTGAGGAGAAAAGCATCTTCCAGATTTAGGGGAAAACTTGTGTGATACTGCAGGGCAGCTCAGTCGCAGAATGATTCATAACTTTTGCCAAGGATGTATAATCGGCCATTTTTCTGAAATTCAGGAGAGAGGGCCAGGTACGCCTCTCAGATGCGTACTCCACCTCTACTTATACTCACATGGCTTTGTTCCACTAAATGGGGGGTCCAGTTTCTTATCTCTCCCAAAATATATTGCCACTAAGCAGTCATACATTAATTTCCAGACTTTAGATGAGCCAGATGAATATTGCTTTGCACGGTCACTTCCGGCTAGCGACAGAAAGTATCTGAAACATGCCCAGCGCACCAGTAAATACGAAAAATCTTATTTGTGCAGGCGCTATAATTTCAGAGGCATTTCATTCCCTGTATAGCTCCACGACCTACCAAAATTTGGATTTTTCACTGCACCAATGCACCATGGATGATGATGATTAGCAATCCAGAAAAAGAAGATATGCAGAACAAAAAAGTGAAGCATAAAGTAGTTGGACCCCTCTATTTTTAAAAATTAGCTGATCCGCGTCCCAGACAAATAGGTTTGTTGCTGCTTTCTGAAGGTGAGAACTAACATTATGTCTGGATGAGAAGCACGTCCAGCGTACTTTCTGCCCAAATTTAAAGGGGCAAACTACTTTCGTTGTGGATGCATCAGCTGTTTTAACACAAGGCAATATCTTGAAAGGCATCTGAATGACAGCTGGAACCAGGAACCGGTACTTGCAGAAACGCCTACCAAGAAAACAGATCTTAAAGTTTAAGAACACCTGACACCAGTAGAGACGTCCCTACAGCATGTTTGCATGGTTTGAAAGCTTCCTAGTGTTGTGGTGCGTTGTGAAGGTACCCCATGCCTCTCGTACCACCTTCACAGTGCAGCACATACCGTATGCAGCACCGTGTGAAGTGTATGCTCGTTTGACAGCAGTCACAACAAATTCGAATCATAAACGTGGACAATGCGGTGAGATAATTCTTTGAGTTCGTAAAACTCACGTGGGAAGTTGAAAGGATTTATCACAACAACGACCCCATGAACAACTAGCACGAGAATGATGCCATATATTTGTGGAATGCTGTTCGACAGAAGAGCGGAAACTTTATGTATACACCAGTCTCGTTTAACAGACGGCTTCCGTGGCACACGTCACAACGCATGCAACTTAAAGTATCAACTGCCACGGCACTCACACATCCTGTTCCATATTTTGAGTATTTGTGATGCTTGCACGGTCACTTCTGACTGGCACACAATTCTTGTTGAGCACTTGGGTGATTTCAGTTTGAAGTGTGGCAAGGTCGTTGCCATTTCTGATACTGTGGGAAAGTATATTTACTTTTCCAAGAGAATTTTCATTTTCCAAGAGAATCCCTTCAAAAATAATACTCTGCTTTAAGTATTGACTGTGTTTCATGTCCACATGTATTCAGTAACTTGCTGAGATGATGCATCGGATGTGCATTTCTCCGGAGCTGCATGTTCTGATGATGTAAAGTTTCAGCTTGCGACGAAGAATGGGATCTTTTCCTACAAGTACCTGGATTGGGAGTGGAGACTTCACGAAACCACGTAGCATGACATAATTGTATTCTCCAGTAAACTGACAGACATTGTCATACACTATGTGATCAAAAGTATCCGGACACCCCCAAAAACATACGTTTTTCATATTAGGTGCATTGTGCTGACGCCTACTGCCAGGTACTCTATACAAGCGACCTCAGTAGTCATTAGACATCGTGAAAGAGCAGAATGTGGATCTCCGCAGAACTGACGGACTTCGAACGTGGTCAGATGACTAGGTGTCACTTGTGTCATACGTGTGTACGCGAGATTTCCACACTCCTAAACATCCCTAAGTCCACTGTTTCCAATGTGATAGTGAAGTGGAAACGTGAAGTGACACGTACAGCACGAAAGCTTACAGGCCGATCTTGTCTTTTGACTGACAGAGACCGCTGACAGTTGAAGAGGGTCATAATGTGTAATAGGCAAACACGTATCCAGATCATCACACAGGAATTCCAAACTGCATCAGGATCCACTGCAAGTACTATGACAGTTAGGCGGGAGGTGAGAAAACTTGGTTTCATGGTCGAGTGGCTGTTCATAAGCCACACATCACGCCGGTAAATGCCAAACGACGCCTCGCTTGGTGTAAGGAGCGTAAACATGGGACGTCATGTGGAGTGACGAATCAGGGTACACAATGTGGCGATCCGATGGCAGGGAGTGGATATGGTGAATGCCCAGTGAACGAACAGTAAAATTCGGAGGCGGTGGTGTTATGCTGTGGTCGTGTTTTTCATGGAGGGGGCTTGCACCCCTTTTTGTTTTGCAGGGCACTATCAGAGCACAGGTCTACACTGATGTTTTAAGCACCTTCTTACGTCCCACTGATGACGAGCAATTCGGGGATGGCGATTGCATCTTTCAACACGATCGAGCACCCGCTCATAATGCACGGCCTGTGGCGGAGTGGTTACAGGACAATAACATCCCCCTGTAAGGACTGGCCTGCACAGAGTCCTGATCTGAATCCTATAGAACACCTTTGAGATGTTTTGCAACGCCGTCTTCGTGCCAGGCCTCACCGACCGACATCGATACCTCTCCGCAGTGCAGCACTCGGTGAAGAATGGGCTGCCATTCCCCAAGAAACCTTCCAGCAGTTAATTGAACGTATGCCTGCGAGAGTGGAAGCTGCCATCAGGGCTAAGGGTGGGCCAACACCATACTGAATTCCAGCATTACCGATGGAGGGCGCCACGTTCTTGTAAGTCATTTTCAGCCAGGTGTCCGGTTACTTTTGATCACATAGTGTGAACGAACAGTAGAAGATTAAGAGTAAATGATGAATTTTTGGCAGAAGTTTAGTATCCCAAATTTAGGGGAATGTGTAAGATTATACATGAACACTGATGTTCACCTGTTCACAGACAACTCTGAAAATTTCCAGACCGTACGCTAGGCCACGTACTTTATGGATCTTGCGTCCTACTCCTCCTTGTCAAGGCTTTTGAAGGACACAGTGTTAAGAAACATCTGTTGGGCAATGTTAACTTGTTGCTCTTCTTCAAAAGTTGGAATCGCAGGAGATTTTGCCAGTGCATGTAGAGGTATGCGAAGGCGAATAACCCGCAGAAAAAAATAGAGTGAGAAGGAATACAGGTCATCTGATGATTTAAGTTACAGCCTTTATTTGGTGATGTCGTAGCAACTCTAGCTGACAGTACTATACTTCACGTCTAGAGAAGATCGAGAAGGAGTTACAACACACATAAAATGTTAGTTCACATTAGTAAAATGCTTTAATATCGAATAATTAAATTGAATGCAATCCATGTCCACATGCATGACAATATATATACTGGGTGTAAGAAGCAGCCTGAAAAGCTTTTTAGTGTGTTGCTGAGAAGTAATTTCTACGAAAAAAATGGGTATGTTGCATCGTTTACGACTTAATTAGCATTGAAGTTAGCCAATCTGATAGTTGCACGCCCAAATTCAAGCAGCCTGCCAGATACAGTGTTGCCAAATATGTTCTTCGTTTGCTTTCCTCAAACCAAACAAGAGAGCGATAAAAAAATTGGGAAGTGGATGGTAGCAAGGTTCGAACTTCCTCCCATCCAATAGTTTCCTGTGCTTTACTTCTTCTTTTTTTGGTTTCAGCTAAGCAAACGAAGAGCTCATTTGGCAACAATTCGGTTTGTAAATAAAAGCCTCCTTTTCTTCCAGCAATGTGTTTTATTTGTTACAGATGAGTTTCGCCTTTTACTTTAAAGCATCTTCAGTGGAATTTAGAATGATACAGATTTGTTTTGATATGTGATATTTTTAGATTATAAAACAGTTCACGTCTTATGTTTTACGTAAATAAGTGATTAATTACAATTATTCGAATTTTTGGTTGGCATCTGCATTTTCTCTCATATTGTCACATGTTGGAGATTGCACTACAGTATCACTCAATACACATAAGCACACTCTCACGTTAAAAACTTTTTTCTTCACAGTTTTCATGTTCATTGCGCTAGTTGATGTGGAGCACTATTATTCTGCTGTCACTGGTTGCAGATATTTTACCAATAACTATGATTTAAGGCTAGAGAGTGGTTGAAAGTTTTGATGTTCACCTGATTTGAGTTTTGGTTTAAATCTTTCATGGTGGGGTTCATGAAGGAGTGATTAGAAAATGGCTAGGTGAAATTGTTATGATAATAATCCTCTCTTGGAATGTTAGTCCCTTATATTATCTATTAATGCAAACAGTGAGTTGTTTCTTATGTGTTCCTGATTTGATATTTTTCCTGCGTTTTCTAGGTGTTATTGATTTTGCGTTTGCATTGTTTTCGTGTTGTTGTGTTTTCATTCTGGTAATTATACTGTGGATTTCTTTTTTTGCTATCTCTTTAGTTACTTCAATGTTGACACTGCTGTTTTTTCACCTATCTTCACTCGCCACTATATTTTCTGCTTCTATATTAGATTTTCTATGCAATCCTCCTGTATTTCTAGATTTGAATTTTAATCCTTTCTTCAACATTATTCTTTCTTTACTGTTTATTTGTTTGTCTGTATGGTTTACTAATCTAGAGCAGAATTTGTGTGTGTGTGTCTGTGTGTGTGTGTGTGTGTGTGTGTGTGTGTGTGTGTGTGTGTGTGTGTTTTGTGTTTAGAGTTACTTTGTTGTGACTGAAGTTTTTTGAGTTGATTAACCTTTCATCTGTGAACTGTTGCTATTCTCTGTACAGCAGTTCCTGTGTGACTTCCAACTTGTTGGCCAGACAGGGAGAAAACTGCCGCATTATTAGTGGTTTTTGAAAATTTTATATAAATCATAATATAGCTCTTGTTTTGTTGTCGATTTCGAGTTTTACCCACATTTTCTGAGCAGCATGCATTGTTTTTTGAGCAATGGGTGAACTTTTTTTATCTTTGCGTTGATATATTTAGGCACAAGAGCATTACATTTGCATATGGTGTTGAATTTTATGTTCTGTATGATTTTATGAACGTTCAGGTGAAGTCTTCTGAATTTCTGGTATTGACTACATGGAAATGGGGGCATGGCTCGATTAACACTTTCTTTGATCAATACTGAATGACAGTCATTTATTACACGCATTTAACTACAAACTTTGATACAGAGTTCTTAGCAATTCGCTGCCAGATAGATTTACAATGATACTGCTATCGTTGTTGGTGAGCAGCTCTGTGCTCTGATGTAAGTAGATTTCCAACAGTGGCGGCTTAGGAAACCTCTTGATAGCATGTCTTTTTTTACATCTAGAATGGCACCACACATTTTTTGAATGTAATCAAACTCTGTGGAGAATCCATGAGCAACCTTTGCTGATTGGATGGAGAGTTCTGATGGATTTCCAAAGGTAAAACCTCCAGATTGAAGAAAAAGACCCTAAGTGTGGCTGAGGATTCTGATGAGATGGGTATGTCCTGGATGCAGATTTTGGACATCCCACATATTTGCATGATGTGTATGGGATGGAACTGGGTTCCATGTTTCTGATGTCACTATTTATGCACTCTGGTGCAGAGAAAGAGAATCACACTACACTAGCCAAGAAGAAAAAGCGACCATATTAGCATGCTGTTGCTCTTCAGTTCACTGCATCTGCGAAGGTAAATTTGTTTTGTGGTATCAATTGACTAATGTTTTTTCCTTTTTTAAATTGCGATTATTTCATAGTCGTTACACTTACACTTAGTCAGGAATATTTGGTGATTAGTAAGTATTTATACAGTTGCTAATAACAGAGATTTGGTTCAACAATAGCTTGCTTTTGTTTCCTTTTTATAATCTCTACACTCGGGTAAAGGCCAAGTACACTGAGTGGGGACACGACGAGGCAGTACCCGGTCTCTCCCTACCGTATAATATTGTACTACAAACCTTTTTTTTTGCCATATCAAATATGCTGCGAACTTATCAGAGGAATACAAATAGACAAACATAGAGACAAATGGACAATCACAGAGCTAAGAGTGCACGGAAGTGGCAATAGACGAAGTGTTACTTGGTACGATGGGTTACATGAAAGCTGAAAGACCCTTCAGTGTTCCACAAAGTACCTTAGAAGACAGATTAACAAAGGCTAGGACGAATCAATTAACTTCTAAGGAAGCGGCGATTGAAGGACGGTTGGACCTATGTCCACTTGTGTTTTCAGAACAACAAGAAAAAGAATTGTTAAATGCTAGAGAGTAGAGGTTTTGGTTTAACTGAAAGTTGTCCGAAGATTAGCATACGATCTTGCAACCAAAAATAATTGGAAACATAAATTGAACGATGGAACGAAGACGGAATGGACTAGTTATTTGGTTTCCTAAACAGAAATTAGGACAAAGTTACTAAACGATTTACAGAAAATACTTCGACAACAAAACCCACGGGTTTCAATAAACAGTCTGTCGAATGGTGTCCCACAGAGTTCAGTCTTGAGTCCCTTATTGTTCTTAATATATATTAACGACTTGCCACTCTATATTCATGAAGATGCAAAGTTAGTTCTCTCTGGTGATGATACGAGTTTAGTAATCACATCCAAGAAGCAAGAATCAGCTGAGGAAATTGCAAATAATGTCTTTCAGAAAATTATTAAGTGGTTTTCTGCCAATGGAGTCTCACTAAATTTTGAGAAAACACAGTTTATACAATTCTGTACAGTAAATGGCATAACACCATTGATAAATACAGACTATGAACGGAAGTCTGTTGCTAAGGTAGAATACTCAAAATTTCTGGGTGTGTGGATTGATGAGAAATTGAATTGGAAGAAACACATTGATGATCTTCTGAAACGGTTAGGTTCAGCTACTTATGCTATTAGTTATTACAAATTTTGGTTATAAACATATCAGTAAATTAGCCTACTACGCATATTTTTATTCACTGGTTTCATATGGCATCATATTTTGGGGCAATTCGTCATTAAGAGAGAAAGTATTCATTGCACAAAAGTGTGTAATCAGAATAATAGCTGGAGCCCACCCAAGATCACCTTGCAGACATTTATTTAAGGAACTCGGGATATTCACAGTACCTTCGCAATACATATATTCACTTATGAAATTTGTCATTAATAACCCATCCCAATTCAAAAATAACAGCAAAGTGCATAGCTACAACACTAGAAGAATGGATGATATTCACTATTCTGGAGTAAATCTCACTTTGGCACAGAAAGGGGTGAATTATGCTGCCACAAAAATCTTCGGTCATTTGCCAAATAGTATTAAAAGTCTGACAGATAGCCAACCAACATTTAAAAACAAATTATAAGAATTTCTGAGTGACAACTCCTTTTACTCAATAGATGAATTCTAAGATATGAAGTAGGAACTGTAAAGAAAAAATAATTGATTATTTTGTGTAAAGAAAACATATGTTAAAGTGACACGTTCCACATCATTACGAAATGTAGTATTCATGACCTATGGAACAAGTATTAATGTATGTATGTATATGTGTATGACAATTTTTTTAATTTGTTAGAATATGCATATGACAAGCATTAATTTTCTCCTTGCAATATATACAATAATGATGAAAAAGAAATAACAAAAAAAAAAAAAAAAAACAGGTTGGATCCTTGGTATCAGCTGAGCGCGGTACTTTAGTTACCGCTGAAATCTGCGTGAGAGCAGCAAGCAACTTTATCCCAATGTTCCTTCGAAACAGCGAGAATTCATTGCTCACTGATGAAGAACCACCAGGTTCAGTATCATTCTTGTGGATGGGCGCAAACTTAAATTTTTGTGTACTGCTTTCGAAAGTTTATGGTCTTTTCTAAGCCATCAGCAGATAAATAAGTTCCCTTGATTTCCGACGGGCATGCCACGCATACAAATCGCCTCGACCTGATAAACTTGGACCGAGATAACAATGTTACTTTGTTGTGCTTGTCACCACATTGTTCCCATAGATCGCATCCGACGGACGCGACCTTCATGGTTCCTTTGGGCACCTGTTAGCAACAAGAAATTCGGCAATGGCTTGCAACACATCTTGGAAACGCTGTGACCATTCATCGGGGAGCTAAATTGTTGATGATTTGCTTAAGGGGGTGCGTACGTCAAATCGACCAAAACTGAATTTTTTTTTTATTTGCTCTTCATTTACGAATGGTATTGAAATTTTAATGGTATACTCAGTGACAAAACAAAGCAGTAGGCTTTTACCAGAAATATTGACCCTTAGACAATGTGTCTAATAGTGTATTTTAAATAGGACAGTATGCCATCTTAGGCACGTTATAGCATTAAAACACATGATAATGGCATTGTAAAGCCGAAATCGTGATCGTGTAAATGTAAACAGCAAATAAAAAAGAGTCCAATGGCGGTACTGACTTTAAAGAAATATTATGACTATGGCCCCACATTATGAAAAAATATTATTACAGTGAAGTCACCGACGATCAGTCTATAAGGCGGCGCTGTCCCGCATTTGCCATCCCGCTTTAACTTCGCGATCTCCGGGCCCCACGTTGTGCTCAGCTATACCGCGCTTGTTTGTGTTGTTGTCAGATATTTTTATATCTATAGTTGCTTTGGTTATGCTATCCCAGCATCAGTAAATCTTCATGATGATTGAGGACTCTACCTTTTTGGATATCGTAGTCATAGATATCTCTCATGTTCAGTCCGGCGTTGTTCTGTCGTGCGTAAGATCTGTCAGACGTAATACTGTCTGCAGACTCCGTGAGTTCTGAGGCCTGCACTGTCTTTCACAGTCCTCATGAATTGGTGTATTTTAACTGGAGACTTGAAGATTGACTCTCCAGGACCTAATAACATTTCCTGTCACTAATTCACAGAATGGATTAATGCAACTTTTAACTTATCTCTTCGTGGGAGTTCTGTTTGCGGATAGCACCGGAAATTGCCTGCGATATATGTCTATTACTGCAGCCATTCTCACTAAAGAGTTGGCATAGTTGGTTCAGTTCTCTGGTAAGTATTTGGCATCAGAGACGGCTTCCGTTCAGTGACCTCAGGTCCTTATAACAGAACACTTTAGGGCCGGGCGTTGATACCAGAAAGCGAGCAGATATCGGTGCGGATGTGTTGGTTTCGGTATACACCATCCCCGAGAGACACACCAGATTTTCGGCCCTCGAGAGCATCAAGTATGCGTAGCAACGTACCACCTTCTTCAACAGGCATCGTGAACTTGACACCGTCATGGATACTATTAAGGTGTTCCGCAAACGCTTCCAGTTTTTCACGCCCAGGTGGCCAGACAACGAATGAGTCGTCGACGCAGCAATGAGAACAGTTCGGCTTTGTGGGAGTTGCGTCCAACGCGATATTCGTAAAGTTCTCCACGAACAAAGCTACGGCTGGAACTAAGTAAGGGGCTCCCCATTGCAACACCGTCCAAATTATCGAAGTACTCTCCACCACACAAAAAATAAGACGACGTCAGAATGTGCTTGAATGTGTCGATCACAGTGCTATCAAGGAAATGAGAGAGCTGATATACCAAGCCTCTAGATCTACATCTACATCTACATCCATACTCCGCAAGCCACCTGACGGTGTGTGGAGGAGGGTACCTTGAGTACCTCTATCGGTTCTCCCCCCTATTCCAGTCTCGTATTGTTCGTGGAAAGAAGGACTGTCGGTATGCCTCTGTGTGGGCTCTAATCTCTCTGATTTTATCCTCATGGTCTCTTCGCGAGATATATGTAGGAGGGAGCAATATACTGCTTGACTCTTCGGTGAAGGTATGTGCTCGAAACTTTAACAAAAGCCCGTACCGAGCTACTGAGCGTCTCTCCTGCAGAGCCCTCCACTGAAGCCTATCTATCATCTCCGCAACGCTTTCGCGATTACTAAATGATCCTGTAACGAAGCGCGCCGCTCTCCGTTGGATCTTCTCTATCTCTTGATAACATGTGTGAATAATGAGACTATTTCTAAGGTGATCATAACATCACTTTCTCCAAACGGCAGACGTTTATTTCAGCCGACAAAATCGTGCATATTCTTTCATGCTTTCAATGCATTCATCCACTTCTAACGTATATGTTTACACATACTTTCACTTCTTATGCTATGTGGGTTTTAGATTACCAGTCAAAAGGTTCCTGTTTCAATCTTCAATTGCTGCTTGCAGTTTTTCTGTCACCTTCGCTACTGTGATGGGATTTCACCCCAACCAGACGATGTATTTCTTCTCAACGTTCTCATGAAATGGCGCATAATTTGTACTTGAACACTTCGGTAGCTTACATTCAAAAGCTATAGGGGGCGTTATTGTGGTTAACGTCGGTCTGGCTTCGTTTGTGGAAGCATGCAGACGCGCGTTTTGCGTCGTTGTGGTTTACCAAGCCCCACCGCAGTCGTGGTGTCCCTGTTTTCACAAATATGATAAGTTGAAAGTTCAGTATAAATTATGTTATATGTGCTCCGTGAGTCTATTATTTATAATGCAGTTGCTGAGTAAGTAGTTTTCAGTCGTTAAATCTTACAAAAGTTGTGGCCTTCTAAACTTTCCTGATGTAAGGAATTTTCATCTAAATCTTCAACTGAAGCTGTAAAGGAAATTAACACAAATATGCCCAAGACGTCATTACAAAACAGGTCCATGATATCTCCTAGATCCAAAAAAAAGAAAATTATACATCGTTGCCATACATGTAGAAAAGTTTTGTTTCTAACACATTGTTCCAACATGTGAAAACTGTTTCAGTAATGAAGAAGACACTGAATGAGCACTGTTGGCTTCAAATATTACATGTAAGCAAACTATACATTACAATTAAAATTAGAGCAATATAAGAGTACTTATTACTTCTCCTATTTTTTTGGCAATGTAAGCACTGTGGTATAAAGTTATAGAACTTCTGATAACTCAAGGAAAATAATAATTTATGGAAAAGTAAAGCTGTTTTGTACTTGATGTACGTTACACCAATAATGTTTTCCGCAATATTTAGAACAAAACTCGCTTTCCAGTTCCCCCCCCCCCCCCCAAAAAAAAAAGAAACAAAAAAAAATTAATGTGGGTTACAAAAACCCAGCCAATAACTAGTGTTAAATTTCTTGACGACAGTAATGAAGGATTAATGTGAAAAATATGTCTGCACTGACTCCCTGAAAAATATGTCTGCACTGACTCCCAGAATCCACTTCGAAACAGTATGGCGCCCTATAACTACTTGGGTAAGTCCATTCTGTAGAGGGCCTCTCCATATTGCCAGGAAGGTGTGGAGCAGAGTGCCGTGGTGAGTGTTCGTCGAACGCCTGAAGCTGCTAATGAGACACTGTTATCAGAACAGACAGTTATACAGTTGTCCTGGCTCACGGCTGCCAGTACCCAGGCGAGAAGGAGGGCGTTGTCTACGCCGGTGTGAGCTGACAGCAGTGCGTCTCACGGTCTCAGCTGCTGCGGCGAAGGAAGGGTGTACTCATTGCCCCGTGACATCACAGTTAGCTAGTCGCAGCTCTGTTGGTATTGTTTGCACTGCCACTTGCCAGCAGGTTACCAGGGCGCTCTGGTTAATATCACAGACTGTGCCCCGGAATGACAGCCAACAGATCTGCATGAGGTGGCCACAGTTGTGAAGTGTTACATCGTGGCCCCTCAGCGGGGTGATGGTCAGTGACGTGTCTGCTCGTAGATACGGGTCGTGGCCGGCAGGTGGAGGCAGTTACCGCACTCTGAGAGGCTATAGTAGCTCACCAGGTACCACCAGCTAGGCCCACAGGGGGTCCGGTGTCTTCTCATCAATGAAAGGAAGTGATGCGGCAGTAGCCCATGACACTTTAGTCATTCAGGCAGGTTGATGTGTGGCAATTAGCTCGGTGGTGTGCCCATGCCGCATGCAAAATAGGCTTTTCTTCTGCGCTGACATTCCTATCTAGATATTGCTTACTAGCTTGCCTTGAAATTCGCTCTGTTTCTGGCACTGACCGGGGAAACATTAAAAATTTTCACATTCGCCTAGAATACCATTCTGGGACTTAACAGTGCTGAGATAAGAGAAAAGCAATGGATTTCCACCCCTCAAAGGACCAAATCTAGTAAGGTACCGAGATATTCAAACCAACTATCCTTCGTGTTGATGATAGCTTTACTTAAAAAGCCTGTTTACATTGTCGGGCAGAGATTCATCTTTATCTCTTAACGAAGGATTAATCTACATCTACATCTACATCTACATGATTACTCTGCAATTCACATTTAAGTGCTTGGCAGAGGGTTCATTGAGCCACAATCATACCATCTCTCTAGCATTCCTCTCCCGAACAGCGCGCGGGAAAAACGAACACCTAAACCTTTCTGTTCGAGCTCTGATTTGTCTTATTCTATTTTGATGATCATTACTACCTATGTAGGTTGGGCTCAACAAAATATTTTCGCATTCGTAAGAGAAAGTTGGTGACTGAAATTTCGTAAATAGATCTCGCCGCGACGAAAAACGTCTTTGCTTTAATTACTTCCATCCCAACTCGCGTATCATATCTGCCACACTCTCTCCCCTAATACCTGATAATACAAAACGAGCTGCCCTTTTTTGCACCCTTTCGATGTTCTCTGTCAATTCCACCTGGTAAGGATCCCACACCGTGCACCAATATTCTAACAGAGGACGAACAAGTGTAGTGTAAGCTGTCTCTTTAGTGGACTTGTTGCATCTTCTAAGTGTCCTGCCAATGAAACGCATCCTTTGGCTCGCCTTCCCCACAATATTATCTATGTGGTCTTTCCAACTGACGTTGTTCGTAATTTTAACACCCAGGTACTTAGTTGAATTGACAGCTTTGAGAATTGTACTATTTATCGAGTAATCGAATTCCAACTGATTTCTTTTGGAACGCATGTGGATCACCTCACACTTTTCGCTATTTAGCGTCAACTGGCACCTGCCACACCATACAGCAATCTTTTCTAAATCGCTTTGCAACTGATACTGGTCTTCGGATGACCTTACAAGGCAGTAAATTGCAGCATCATCTGCGAACAACCTAAGAGAACTGCTCGGATTGTCACCCAGGTCATTTATATAGATCAGGAACAGCAGAGGTCCCAGGACGCTTCCCTGGGGAACACCTGATATCACTTCTGTTTTACTCGATGATTTTCCGTCTAGTACAACGAACTGCGACCTTCCTGACAGGAAAAATCACGAATCCAGTCGCACAACTGAGACGATTAATACTACGTAGTTTAGCAGATGGCTATTTGAACGTTGGTCTTTGCTCTTCACTGATAATCCTATTACAGACTGAATCATTCGAATTGTTTCAAGCTCTTATTCAGAATGAAAGATCCGGCTACAAGGTTAGGGCTAAATCGTTTACAGCAATATCCTTTCTCCAAGCGCTGTTCCAGTACCATAGTGCAGAGCAGAGAAACTGAAAATGATTTTTAGCCCTGAAACCGCTCTCGGATTTATATGTAATAACAAAATTTACCGTGAAAAGCAATTATTCGTGTGTATGTTCCAGTTCGGCACAGTTTGAATCTGCTGGGTACTTTTTCAACAATACATCAAGACATGATCCGATTTGTAGTGAAAGGCTCCTTCTAAACTATCAATTTGTCCGAAGTATTGTCGTATGTGCCGATTAGATAGTACAGGCTCGAGGAAAAAAAAAAAAAAAGCAGGAATTTTCCCACCTAGTGCACATGAGCTAAAGCAAACACGATACGTATAAAGATGTCAGTGGGAAGTATCTCATTGTGCCTCCTGAACGGAGGTCGCGAATGTTGCAGCAGTTGTGACACTGCGGGTTCAAGTGGTTCAGGTGAAAGTGAGGGGAGCGGCGTTGCCTCTCCTGCAATAAAGTAACTCACTCGAGACAGAGCTACCTGTGACAGGGGGCGCGACCTCACCTTGCAGTAATCCTCACAGAGGGCATCAACGTCATCACTAAGACAGAAATACAGAGGACGCAGGTAGCTGCAGTCTCAAGCAGGTGACCACTGCATAAGCAATTCACATCAGACTGCACATTCCACGTAACCAATATTCGCATGATGTTTTCGTACTCCCGATAACAGTTGTTTGTTTATAAGATAGACATGCCGCGTACAGTCTTCTGCAGACTACACGCTGTAAAATGAAAGCAGTCACACCCCCACGCACAGGCTATGCAAGTGAGGCGGCTACACGATGCCTCCCGCGCAGATGTGTCTGTTGTTGGGGTACACCTAAGAAACTAAGATCCGCAAGTTAGTCACATCGAAGGAGTCACACCGAAGAAAAATATGTCATACTCAAATAGCAGAAAGAAGGTATTACTTTTGTAAATACACTTCCACTTCTATTCGAATGGTTCAAATGGCTCTAAGCACTATGGGGCTTAACATCTGAGGTCATCAGTCCCCTAGAGTTAGAACTACTTAAACCTAACTAACCTAAGGACATCACACACATCCATGCCCGAGGCAGAATTCGTACCTGCGACCTTAGCAGGCGCGCGGATCCGGACTGAAGCCCTTAGAACCGCTCGGCCGCAGCGGCCAGCCCATTTCTATTAATAAAAGAACCTGGGCACCAGCGTTTACTCGTGGCTCAAAGCAGTAATAGATACAAAGGTAGTCTGATGTCATGGTGCTGTACCAGACATATTGGTACAGAATGCTGTATATTATTATATTTATATAAATATTGAAATAGTTCAGGAGAATTACAGTTTAAGATGTAATCCGAATTGCGGTGCAAGTATTCATTTTTTACACATAAGGTATATAGGCAAGTGTAAACCCAGAACTAAGGAGCAAACCTCGAAAACGTACTACGATACGTACTGCGATACTTCAGCATTACACCATTGAGTGCGACGCAAAATGCAAGCCATTTCGATTTCACGCCTGTATGAAGAATATATTATGTCAGTTACTTAGAACACATTATAAAGTCCACTTCATTTTTGGATATATATAACACTAACAGGGTTACTTCTTCTTATATCAATATCTACCTATCTTTAGATACGTCGATCATGCAAACCACCGCCTACGAATTCTCGCACTTTCGTTCAACTTACATTGTTACCTTTGTTTTTAAAATCATTTATGACGCTATCGGCTTCTCTTACACTTTTATCCAACATATTTAACATTACTTCAAAGTCTTCTCCACTTCTGGGCAAAATATGCTGCAGTCATCAGCCTGTTTCACTAACTCTTTTGGTATGTTGCATATATGCAGACAGAAGTGAAGAATGAAAATTTGTACCAATACCGGAATTCGAACCTGAGTCTCCTGATCACTTGGCAAATGTGCTAACCAATAGACCACTCTGGCACAATGACATTGCACTACTGCACGGACTAACCTTGGCCGTCTCCCTCTTCAATCCAGATTCTCATTCACGCCTCAGTCCACTTGGTATTCCCTGTAAACTCGAACAGCACGGCAGAGACTCTCCACCTCAGAAACGAACGAAACGGAGTATCCTACCTGAAAGCCAGGCATCGGCGCTTTAATCAAATGAAAGTATATGATTCCAGATTAAAGCACCTATGCCTTGGGTAGAGGCACGATCCCCCAAAATGTTGGATGCTGAAGTGCTATTTCAGTACAGTTGGAGAGCTTCTGCAGTGCTGTTCGAATTCAGGGGCAATACCAAGAGGGCTGAGGCGTGAATGAGAATCTGGAGTGAAGAGGGAGACGTGCTATTGTAGGCCATTTAGCTGTACAGTCCCACTGTGCCAAAGTGGCGTAGTATTTAGCGTATCTGCCTAGTGAGCAGGAGACCCAGGTTCCAATCCCAGCCTTGGTACAAATTTTCATTCGTCGCTTCAGTCTCCACATATACATCGTAGATGTTTGAGACCTGAAAAACGTATCTGGAACCATACAATTTCTTTCGGTATGTATTACTCTACTAAGCTGTGAGCGTTCTCTCACTTTTCAAATGCCTTCCCTATGCACAAACAAATAAAATGAAATAAAAAATTGGTAATAATTCTTTAAATTAGCTGCGAAATAACTGTAGGCTTGCCTTAAACATGTCGTACTTGAGATCCCTTATAATTTCAGCTACACTGCCGTCAGCCAGACAAACCTGTACGTATTCGTGCAGCCCTACTCCAATACTGTCGACATACACGATGTCGTGCCCTAGTGTTAGAGTACGAACCCACAGGTCCGGTGTCCAATCCCCAGTCAATCTACGGCGATGTTTTATGTATGTGAGAAAGAGCAGGTTACACCGCGGTTTGGAGTCTACGTTAAACTGTAGATCTCCGTATAAATGGCTCGATGAGTCTTTTGAAAGGTCGTAGGAAAGCAAGAGCATATCACATCCAACAGCAACATGCCCGGTAAAGCTCCATAGCACCCAAATAATCTTCAGACTGAGGACAAATTTACCTTTCCTCTCTTATCGTCGTCCTTACGATTATGCATTTCAAGTACTGGAGGAGATTGCAGTGTTGTTATATAGGTAGCAGAAGAATTTTATAAGAGAAGCATTTTGCAAATGATACCTAATTTTCACAGTATCCTGCTAATGACTGAGACTGCGTTATTTTCGATGAGACCTATATAATTAATCTATTTTACATCGCCACATAAAAGTAATTACATGAGAGGAATAATTTAATATGTAACGCGTTAATACATGTACTATAATTTTACACAGGAAACGTATTCGCGAGCGATTACAGGCAACTTCCAACTGTAGAATGGAATGACAACACTAAACATTTGCGCTAGACAGGGACTCGGACCCGGATTTCCCGCTGGTCGCGGTTGGTCGCCTCAACATTTCGGCTACCCGTGCATGCTTCACAGCCAGACCCAAACTTACGTACGTCGTCGTCCATGTGTCATTAACATGCACACTTACACTTCCTGTAACTCCTGTACAGGAGGGACATTTAGCCAAAAATGACTAACCTGGTATCAGCAGAGAAATGCGAAATTGCAGTGCCTTTGTTTGTAAGAAGTACAATACAATATCGTGGTATATTTCTGTTTAGACGCAGAGAGCTGACGCATTTGACTGTGTGGATCATGTCACTCTTACAAAAACTCCAGTTTTATGGAATTGAAGACTATACACACAGCTGGTTTCAATCTTACTTAATGAACAGAAAGCAAAAAGTTGTGCTGAATAACACAAGTAATGTTGGGAGGGTGGTAATTTCTAGTGAATGGGGAGTTATCACAAAGGACGTCCCGCAGGGTTCAATTTTAGGTCCTCTTCTATTCCTTATTCATGTGAATGACCTCCCACTTTACGTTCAGCAAGCGGAACTAGTACTTTTTGCAGATGACACAAGTATTATAATAAATCCTATTCCTGGAAAAGTAGCTGAAGATATTGTTAAGGATGTCTTTCAAAGAAGTATAAAGTGTTTCGCAGAAAATGGACTCTCCCTTAATTTTGAAAAAAAAAAACCTCACTATATCCAGTTCTGTACACCGAATAGAGTCATACCGACAATTGATGTAGCATATGAACAGGGCTCAGTTAACAGGGCAGATTTCTCCAAATTTTTGGGTGTTCACATTGATGGCAACTTGAATTGGAAGAAGCATATTACTGAGCTTTTCAAATAACTAAGTTCAGCTTCTTTAGCTTTTCGTATAATGGCTAGTCTTGGTAATAAACAGATCTGCCTCCTAACGTACTTTGCATATTTCCACTCAATTATGTCTTATGGAATAGTTTTTTGGGGTACCTCACCACTTAGACATAAAGTATTGATGGCACAAAAGAGAGCAATAAGAGTAATTAATGGTGTTCACCCAAGGACGTCATGTAGGCACCATTTCAAGGAGTTAGGTATTTTAATTGCACCATCAGAGTATATATATTCGCTAATGAAATTCGTTACAATAATCCATCTCAATTCGCGAAGAACAGTGATGTTCATACGTACAACACAAGAGGGAAAAATGACCTTTCCTATCCGTTATTGAATCTGTCAGTTGCTCAAAAAGGAGTACATTATTCAGTAACAAAAATCTTTGGTCATATGCCCAACAACATAAAGTGTCTGGCAGGTAGCAGATCAAGTTTTAAATCTTGCTTAAAATCATTTTTTTGGACAACTCCTTCTACTCCATGGATGTGTTTCAGTTTCAGAAATGGTACAAAAATGTACCTCTAAATGTAGTTGCATGTGTAGAACTAAAAATTTCAGTAATATTAATATTAGCACTATTCATGTGTATATATATATCTTGTAATCTGACTTGTTCCACATCATATCGACAAAATAATCGGGAAAATGATCTACGGAACACGACGTAACTAACTAACTAACTAACTATCAACAGAAGGACGCATCTATGCACGAATGGTGGAAAACTTTCTATAACAAAACTTCGTTTATCCTTTTAAAGTTACAAGTTTATTGCTTCCTTGGTGCCTTCAGAGACAGTCAGTAGAACATTCTCTACATGCATCTCAAGTTATTTAACTACTGTTTACAGAAAAATATTTGTGCGAGCGCTTGTAAGGCAACAGAGTTGTTTTACTTTCAGATGGCCGAGAACGATCCAGGGGTAACAGTACTTAGTTCAAGTCGACAATTTCCAAAATGAATACAAAACAACAGAAGTTTAGTTTTATCTTAACTTATTCGAAGGAGACTACTCATCAATCAGTAAAAAGTATGTCATTAAAGAGATCTGTTACATATGTCGTACTCAGGTCATTGCAGCAACGGATGTAGGAAGGTATGCATGCACAGCATGTAGGATCTAGAAGTCTGGCACGTACCACGAGCAGGGAGCACCGACGGATTGCCCCCCATATGCGAGCAGATCCGACGGCAGTAGTAGCGGCCAAACAGTGGGTTGTGCTGCCTTTCATACGTGTGGTACCATCTGTCTGCCTGCCAGTAATGAGCGCAGCCTGCCATGTCCTTCTGGGTGCGGTTCTTTTTATGACTACGAGTGTAGGTAAATTGCAGAAATTTGTAGGTTTGAAACATGACAATTTCTACAACGTAACTGTAATTTTGAATGTTCCCTAACGAATGCATGAATAACTTATCTGAGCCGGCCGGAGTGGCCGTGCGGTTCTAGGCGTTGCAGTCTGGAGCCAAGCGACCGCTACGGTCGAAGGTTCGAATCCTGCCTCGGGCATGGATGTGTGCGATGTCCTTAGGTTAGTTAGGTTTAATTAGTTCTAATTTCTAGGAGACTGATAACCTCAGAAGTTAAGTCGCATAGTGCTCAAAGCCATTTGAACCATTGGAATAACTCATCTGAATCCTTAAGTTGTTATGAAAGCCACACTTCGGTCTAGTGTAGTCACAATATGCACCTCCATCCGTCGTACCAGTGTCATCGCTAAATGGACCGCAGAATGGAGCAGTGCATTAATATGAAATTTTGCTTCAAATCAAGGACAATGGCGACGGACACTCGAGGAATGTTGGTGCGTTGAAGCAATAAATAAAGAATGTGTGTAGTAATTCCTTGAAACGTTTTGATCAATTGGGCCTTTATTTATGGCGCGTTTCGTGTAATCATCATCAGATAAAATATGTTTTGAAAGCTCATACAAGTGAGCAACACATAAAAATTTACACTCTCAAGTGCAGTTGGCGTTAAGGGTATATTCAAAAGACGTTATCATTGAGACGTCGCATGCCAGGGTCTGGTGTGAGCATTTCTAAGCATATTTTATCTGATGATGATTTCTCGAAACGCATCATAATTAAAGGATTTAGCTCTTCTCATTCAAAGCCGAGACTATCAACAGCGGAATTTAATCCAATGAAGCCAGGAAAAGAAAAGGACATCAGATATTTACTTAAGTACATGGAGGGTGAAAGTAGTTTGTGGTTACACAGTATGCTTGAAGATAGCAGCAACTAGCTGTTGTTTTGAAAGTAGACAGCAGAGCAGTACAGGAAGAAGAAGAAGAAGAAGAAGAAGAAGAAGAAGAACAGAAACAAAAGGTCCTTCAGTAACCATAAACTGTAACAGAGAAACTGAGGAAAAAACAGTGGTATTTTATTTGCATACTTGTATTTTGTTATCAATGTACTTTCTATTATTTTATCTTTGTATCTTTCCAAGGGTTCCCTGATTGTAGGTATAATTAAGAATAGTATTGCTGTTACGTTTTAATGTGTTCTGAGGGTTAAAATAAAATTTGATCAGAGAAATGTTTACTCATTATAACCTACTCATTAATTCGAAAAGGGCCAATAAATGTTTAACAGGAATAGGTCGCAGAGTGTGGGCTTACTGGTAGTTGGGAGCTCCAACGTCAGGCGCGTAATGGGGCCCCTTAGGGATTTGGCAGCAAGAGAGGGGAAGAAACGCAATGTGCACTCCGTGTGCATACCGGGGGGAGTCATTCCAGATGTGGAAAGGGTCCTTCCGGATACCATGAAGGGTACAGGGTGCATCCATCTGCAGGTGGTCGCTCATGTCGGCACCAATGATGTGTGTCGCTATGGATCGGAGGAAATCCTCTCTGGCTTCCGGCGGCTATCTGATTTGATGAAGACTGCCAGTCCCGCTAGCGGGATGAAAGCAGAGCTCAACATCTGCAGCATCGTCGACAGGACTGACTGCGGACCTTTGATACAGAGCCGAGTGGAGGGTCTGAATCAGAGGCTGAGACGGTTCTGCGACCGTGTGGGCTGCAGATTCCTCGACTTGCACCATAGGGTGGTGGGGTTTCGGGTTCCGCTGGATAGGTCAGAAGTCCACTACACGCAGCAAGCGGCTACACGGGCAGCAGGTGTTGTGTGGCGTGGACTGGGCGGTTTTTTAGGTTAGATGACCTCGGGCAAGTACAGAAAGGGCAACAGCCTCAAAGGGTGCGGGGCAAAGTCAGGACATGCGGGGGCCAAGCAGCAATCGGTATTGTAATTGTAAACTGTCGAAGCTGCATTGGTAAAGTACCGGAACTTCAAGCGCTGATAGAAAGCACCGAAGCTGAAATCGTTATAGGTACAGAAAGCTGGCTGAAGCCAGAGATAAATTCTGCCGAAATTTTTACAAAGGTACAGACGGTGTTTAGAAAGGATAGATTGCATGCAACCGGTGGTGGAGTGTTTGTCGCTGTTAGTAGTAGTTTATCCTGTAGTGAAGTAGAAGTGGATAGTTCCTGTGAATTATTATGGGTGGAGGTTACACTCAGCAACCGAGCTAGGTTAATAATTGGCTCCTTTTACCGATCTCCCGACTCAGCAGCATTAGTGGCAGAACAACTGAGAGAAAATTTGGAATACATTTCACATAAATTTTCACAGCATGTTATAGTCTTAGGTGGAGATTTCAATTTACCAGATATAGACTGGGACACTCAGATGTTTGGGACGGGTGGTGGGGACAGAGCATCGAGTGACATTATACTGAGTGCACTATCCGAAAATTACCTCGAGCAATTAAACAGAGAACCGACTCGTGGAGATAACATCTTGGACCTACTGATAACAAACAGACCCGAACTTTTCGACTCTGTAAGTGCAGAACAGGGAATCAGTGGTCATAAGGCCGTTGCAGCATCCCTGAATATGGAAGTTAATAGGAATATAAAAAAAGGGAGGAAGGTTTATCTGTTTAGCAAGAGTAATAGAAGGCAGATTTCAGACTACCAAACAGATCGAAACGAAAATTTCTGTTTCGACACCGACAATGTTAAGTGTTTATAGAAAAAGTTTAAGGCCATCGTAAAATGCGTTTTAGACAGGTACGTGCCGAGTAAAACTGTGAGGGACGGGGCCGGCCGCGGTGGTCTAGCGGTTCTAGGCGCTCAGTCCGGAAACTCGCGACTGCTACGGTCGCAGGTTCGAATCCTGACTCGGGCATGGATGTGTGTGATGTCCTTAGGTTAGTTAGGTTTAAGTAGTTCTAAGTTCTAGGGGACTGATGACCTCAGATGTTAAGTCCCATAGTGCTCAGAGCCAGTTTTTGTAAGGGACGGGAAAAACCCACCGTGGTTCAACAACAAAGTTAGGAAACTACTGCGAAAGCAAAGAGAGCTTCACTCCAAGTTTAAACGCAGCCAAAACCTCTCAGACAAACAGATGCTAAACGATGTCAAAGTTAGCGTAAGGAGGGCTATGCGTGAAGCGGTCAGTGAATTCGAAAGTAAAATTCTATATACCGACTTGACAGAAAATCCTAGCAAGTTCTGGTCTTACGTTAAATCAGTAAGTGGCTCGAAACAGCATATCCAGACACTCCGGGATGATGATGGCATTGAAACAGAGGATGACACGCGTAAAGCTGAAATACTAAACACCTTTTTCCAAAGCTGTTTCACAGAGGAAGACCGCACTGCAGTTCCTTCTCTAAATCCTCGCACAAACGAAAAAATGGCTGACATCGAAATAAGTGTCCAAGGAATAGAAAAGCAACTGGAATCACTCAACAGAGGAAAGTCCTCTGGACCTGACGGGATACCAATTCGATTCTACACAGAGTACGCGAAAGAACTTGCCCCCCTTCTAACAGCCGTGTACCGCAAGTCTCTAGAGGAACGGAAGGTTCCAAATGATTGGAAAAGAGCACAGGTAGTCCCAGTCTTCAAGAAGCGTCGTCGAGCAGATGCGCAAAACTATAGCCATATCTCTGACGTCGATCTGTTGTAGAATTTTAGAACATGTTTTTTGCTCGAGTATCATGTCGTTTTTGGAAACCCAGAATCTACTCTGTAGGAAACAGCGATCGTGTGAGACCCAATTCGCTTTATTTATTCATGAGACCCAGAAAATATTAGATACAGGCTCCCAGGTAGATGCTATTTTCCTTGACTTCCGGAAGGCGTTCGATACAGTTCCGCACTGTCGCCTGATAAACAAAGTAAGAGCCTACGGAATATCAGACCAGCTGTGTGGCTGCATTGAAGAGTTTTTAGCAAACAGAACACAGCATGTTGTTATCAATGGAGAGACGTCTACAGACGTTAAAGTAACCTCTGGCGTGCCACAGGGGAGTGTTATGGGACCATTGCTTTTCACAATATATATAAATGACCAAGTAGATAGTGTCGGAAGTTCCATGCGGCTTTTCGCGGATGATGCTGTAGTATACAGAGAAGTTGCAGCATTAGAAAATTGTAGCGAAATGCAGGAAGGTCTGCAGCGGATAGGCACTTGGTGCAGGGAGTGGCAAGTAACCCTTAACATAGACAAATGTAATGCATTGCGAATACATAGAAAGAAGGATCCTTTATTGTATGATTATATGATAGCGGAACAAACCCTGGTAGCAGTTACTTCTGTAAAATATCTGGGAGTATGCGTGCGGAACGATTTGAAGTGGAATGATCATATAAAATTAATTGTTGGTAAGGCGGGTACCAGGTTGAGATTCATTGGGAGAGTCCTTAGAAAATGTAGTCCATCAACAAAGGAGGTGGCTTACAAAACACTCGTTCGACCTATACTTGAGTATTGCTCATCAGTGTGGGATCCGTACCAGATCGAGTTGACGGAGGAGATAGAGAAGATCCAAAGAAAAACGGCGCGTTTCGTCACAGGGTTATTTGGTAACCGTGATAGCGTTACGGAGATGTTTAGCAAACTCAAGTGGCAGACTCTGCAAGAGAGGCGCTCTGCATCGCGGTGTAGCTTGCTCGCCAGGTTTCGAGAGGGTGTGTTTCTGGATGAGGTATCGAATATATTGCTTCCCCCTACTTATACCTCCCGAGGAGATCACTAAGTTAAAATTAGAGAGATTCGAGCGCGCACGGAGGCTTTCAGACAGTCGTTCTTCCCGCAAACCATACGCGACTGGAACAGAAAAGGGAGGCAATGACAGTGGCACGTAAAGTGCCCTCCGCCACACACCGTTGGGTGGCTTGCGGAGTATAAATGTAGATGTAGATGTAGATTATTTTCACATTTAAAACATGTTAGTATATTTAGCATTATGGAAAGATTTATTTATTAGTAGTACACATCCTATTAAAATATAGTTGTATACGATAATCAAGTTGTTATTCAAATATATTTAGAGTAAATATTTAAACTGTACTATCTCAAATAACCATTTTGTCCTATGAGGCTTTCTTCTGGAAAATGGCTCAGTTGCTAGGAATATTAGTTTTGCTCATTTCTACTGTTATGATTATACTACATGTGCAGCTTTACTTTAATATCTTCTGGATGATTACTAGGTTAAACATCTATACTAAGATTTTATGAGAAAATTGGTTATATCTCCTTAGGACCGCATGTATCATCATGCATGTCACTTCTCATGTCCCAATCATTTTCTTCCATGTCATACGAGTCATTCAATTATAGACTCTAATATCATGAAAATTTGGTACAGCCAGTTTAAAATTACAATCAGAACACAGTTAAATCATTCAGAGACAAGCACTTCAAAATTATTGTTATTGTGGTCAGCTTACTCACATTTCGTTTCTTTTGTCAGACATTCTTATTATTACTGTGCAGTGTTACATTCGCCTGTGTATCATTCAGTGTTTGGAATATTCTTTAGTCAGCTTGCGTACATACATTTACAAGGCACTTTCACACAAGCATTTTGGACATCTAGACTTTCAAAATTCGATTTGTAATTTTATGCAGAATTTTTATTCTCTTAGTTCTGTCTATTGGAACTGCAGGTCACGAACTTTGATGTCACGAATTGTCACACTGTTCACTACACAGCTCAATACAGAACATCATAGGACAGTTTAATTAGTATACAGTTTTACGTTTTCTATTTTCCGTGAAAGTTAATAGCAATGCAGCTATATAGTTTCGAATTGATTTGACATCTCTTTTAAAAGACAGCGTTTTCGTTACAACTCTACTTGCATTGTTCAGGTTCACATGTAACACAGACATACACGAATGCTAAGAATAGGAAATCAATTTACATACACAACAACAGCATTACAAGAACAACATAAAAACGTCAGAGAGCATCCTATCGTGCATCCGCAACAGTAAAACTAGAGATATTCTGGCTCTTACCGTGGGCTACCCATCGTCTTCCCTCCCGTTCTGTGGACCGTGGACCAGAAGGAAGCTGCATCGCACCTCGGAGTGACCAAGAATTCTGCCGTTAAGCCCTGCCGCTAACCAAAGCTGAGGGCCGTGCAGAATAAATGTGCTAAGTGACACGATGTACGCTAATGTGCTGCAACTATTTCTAGGACACCGTTGCCCACTTCCGGAAATGTTGTGCCAAGATGGTCTCCCAATGAACCATTAAGGATTAACTTCCCGAGCTTTTTCTGGTTAAATAAGAACCATAGATAAAACTAGATGATCTTCGTAGACCTTATCGCTATTTCCGTTTATCTGCTTGTCTTATCACAATCAATCTTACAGGTCCCGTTATTTAAAATACTAGAACACTGCACAGTTTTGAGGGGTCGATTCTAATTGTTAGTACCATGGTACGGTCTTTTATTTTTTTTTGTGAGGTGATTAACGCTGTTGCAGCTAGTGGAATGGCTGTTATACAGTCTACCGAGCAATGGGTCAAGGCCATAAAAATACTCACATGCGTACTTCGAGGAATGGAAGGGAAAATTGAAAGTCGGTAGGGAGAGGACAGTTTGGCTTCACGAAAAGCACGGCCATTCGAGTAGCTATTTTAGTACTGCAATTAATAACAGCAAATTTAAGAAAAAAACCAAGGAAATATACTTTGTATTAACGAACTTTGGAAAAAGCACTTTTAAGAATGTGGAACAAAATAAACTATGTATAAACTGGTGTTTTAATCTTCTGCAGCGTGGTATCAACTACAGTTAAAGAGGTCGACCATGCTTTCGACGCACAGAAGTTGGAGTAATCAGCACTGGCGGATTGATGGAAGAGGACAGATACAAAGAGAGTGTAAGACAGGACGTCGATTGCCACGGCTAATATTGGATTGTTTTCCAGAACCAAAGACATAAGTAATGGGCTACCTCCATGTAGGAGCTATTTGTCACAGACAAAAGCAGTATGATACCGTTCATTCATGACAGTAATCGCCAAGCATAAACAGGAGTCGAGTGTTTCGTGAAACGGAAAAGTTAGTCCATTTAATTCCGAAAGATTGAGATTAACGAAATAGTTTATTAAGATAAAATTTCAGTAGAGTCACTGATATTGTTCTAGCAAGGCGCTACTTATAGACGTTATCGTTAACTGACAACGAGACATTAACAGTATAAAATTATATCTTTGCCTTGTGAACCTAATCCTCAATATACGCTGCTGTTATTGGTAGAGTAAATACATCATTCCTACTCACCGGCGACTCTCGCATTTAGTATTTTTCTGGTGATTCATAATAGCTTTGGTGGTAATGTATTTTTCGAACCTAATGAACCCTGATAGTCAAATGCGCTGTTGTACTTAATATTCTGATCCCATTATATCCCGAGAAGTGTTATTGTGTCCCTCCTTTCGTACATAGTGATGTCGTTGTGAGTGGTAGTGTAATTTGTAGCTTGAGAAGCTGAATATAAAATCTTAAAGACGTCGTTGTGTTAGTAAAGACGATTATTTCAAGTCATGCAGATTCCGTCGTTGAGTGTAGGCAAGATTTTGCCAGGACAACAAATTGTAGTATTACGAGAGCAAGCTACATGGCCGACGTTGCTTTTCACCTGCGGATTACAGTGCTGTTAGAGTTTGTTCATATAGTATACCTCCTACCACTGAAAAATAGTACGAAGTTGGCGTTAGTGGTTTATAAAGGATGGCGCAGTACATCATCTGGTAGCTGATGGCTATAATATGCCTACAAACGAAAATAAAGTAATGGTGTGCACAATAGATGGCGAACAGGATAGATAAATATTAAACTTGGATAAGAGGCTACTGAAGAGATGGAAGAATCTTCCCATCACGGAAGTAGAAGAGATAAAGAAAGAATACTCGAGAAATGGCGACAAGAACAGCACAAGGGAAAAGGGCTTTCTATAATCGACATCGCTGGTAACATCTAAAAATGCAGGATGTCCCAGGAGGAACGATCAGTATACAGGAATAGGACAGCAACGATTATTCGAAGCTAGAAGTCTAGAAAATATACTTTCTAAAATGCATATCTTAAGAGCTATGAGCACTACTTCGATACAGTGAAATGAATCTCTTCTACAGCAAGCTCTTTGCTTTTCGTATTTTGAGAGGTGGAAGCACGGATGAAGCAACAAAAAAAAAAAAAAAGGCCCACTAAACATGGGCTCTAAGGTGCTTACCTCAAGGATATGAGTACTTGCTTATCTTTGCTACTGAGAAACACACCCTTCTACTGAGCAAGTTGTCATTGCTCTTAAGATATTCATTTTAGTGCCCATATTTATTAGACAATTTTTTTCTTGTTTTGGTCAATACTATCTCCTTCCAAACTACGGTAAGCAAAGAGCTTGCAGTAGAAGAGATTTGTTTCCCAGTATCTAAGGTGGAGAAGTACTCATAACACATGTTGTTGTTGTTGTTGTTGTTGTTGTCTTCAGTCCAGAGACTGGTTTGACGCAGCTCTGCAGGCTACTCTATCCTGTGCAAGATTCTTCATCTCCCAGTACCTACTGCAACCTACATCTTTCTGAATCTGTTTAGTGTATTCATCTCTTGGTCTCCCACTACTATTTTTACCCTCCACGCTGCCTTCCAATATTAAATTGGCGATCCCTTGATGCCTCACTATATGCCCTACCAACCGATCCCTTCTTCTAGTCAAGTTGTGCCACAAATTTCTCTTCTCTCCAATTCTCGTCAACACCTCCCCATTAGTGATGTGATCTACCCATCTAATCTTCAGCATTCTTCTGTAGCACCACATTTCGAAAGCTTCCATTCTCTTCTTATCTAAACTATTAATCGGCCACGTTTCACTTCCATACATGGCTACAATCCATTCAAATACTTTCAGAAACGACTTCCTGACACTTAAATCTATACTTGACGTTAACAAATTCCTCTTCTTCTCAAACGCTTTCCGTGACATTGCCAGTCTACATTTTATGCCGAACTTCGACCACCATCAGTTATTTTGTTCCCCAAATAGCAAAACTCATTTACTACTTTAAGCGTCTCATTTCCTAATCTAATTCCCGCAGCTTCACCCGATTTAATTCGACTACATTCCATTATCCTCGTTTTGCTTTTGTTTTTATTAATCTAATAGCCTCCTTTCAAGACACTGTCCATTCCGTTCAGCTGCTCTTCCAGGTCCTTTGCTGTCTCTGACAGAATTACAATGTCATCGGCGAACCTCAAAGTTTTTATTTCTTCTCGATGGGTTTTAATTCCTACTCCGAATTTTTCTTTTGTTTCCTTTACTGCTTGCTCAATATACAGATTGAATAACATCGGGGATAGGCTACAACCCTGTCTCACTCCCTTCCCAACCACAGCTTCCATTTCACACCCCTCGATTCATATAACTGCCATCTGGTTTCCGTACAAATTGTAAATAGCCTTTCGCTCCCTGTATTTTACCTCTGCCCCCTTCAGAATTTGAAAGAGAGTATTCCAGTCAACATTGTCAAAAGCTTTCTCTAAATCTACAAATGCTAGAAACGTAGGTTTGCCTTTCCTTAATCTACTTTCTAAGATAAGTCGTAGGGTCAGTATTGCCTCACGTGTTCCAGCATTTCTACGGAATCCAAACTGATCTTTCCCGAGGTCGGCTTCTACCAGTTTTTCCATTCGTCTGTAAAGAATTCGTGTTAGTATTTTGCAGCCGTAACTTATAAAAACTGATAGTTCAGTAATTTTCACATCTGTCAACACCTGCTTTCTTTGGGATTGGAATTATTTCATTCTTCTTGAAGTCTGAGGGTATTTCGCCTGTCTCATACATCTTGCTCACTAGATGATAGAATTTTGTTAGGCCTGGCTCTCCCAAGGCTGTCAGTAGTTCTAATGGAATTTTGTCTGCTCCCGGGGCCTTGTTTTGACTTAGTGCTCTGTCAAACTCTTCACGCAGTATCATATCTCCTATTTCATCTTCATCTACATTCTCTTCCATTTCTATAATATTGTCCTCAAGAACATCGCCCTTGTATAGACCCTCTATATACTCCTTCCACCTTTTTGCTTTCCCTTCTTTGCTTAGAACTGGGTTTTCATCTGAACTCTTGATATTCATGCAAGTGGTTCTCTTTTCTCCAAAGACCTCTTTTTCCTGTGGGCGGTATCTATCTTACCCTTAGTGAAATGTGCCGCTACATCCTTACATTTGTCCTCTAGCCATCCCTGCTTAGCCATTTTGCACTTCCTGTCGATCTCATTTTTGAGACGTTTGTATTCCTTTTAGCCTGCTTCATTTATTGCATTTTTATATTTTCTCCTTTCATCAAGTAAATTAAATATCTCTTCTGTTACCCAAAGATTTCTATTAGCCCTCGTCTTTTTACCTACTTGATCCTCTGCTACCTTCACTATTTCGTCTCTCAAAGCTACCCATTCTTCTTCTACTGTATTTCTTTCCCCTATTCTTGTCAATCGTACCCTAATGCTCTCCCTGAAGGTCTCTACAACCTCTGGTTCTTTCAGTGTATCCAGGTCCCATCTCCTCAAATTCCCACCCTTTTGCAGTTTCTTCAGTTTTGATCTACAGTTCATAACCAATAGATTGTGGTCAGAGTCCACATCTGCCCCTGGAAATGTCTTACAATTTAAAACCTGGTTCCTGAATCTCTGTCTTACCATTATATAATCTATCTGAGACCTTCCAGTATTCCAGGCTTCTTCCATTTATACAACCTTCTTTTATGATTCTTGAACCAAGTGTTAGCTATGATTAAGTTATGCTCTGTGCAAAATTCTACCAGGAGGCTTCCTCTTTCATTCCTTACACCCATTCCATATTCACCTACTACGTTCCCTTCTCTTCCTTTTCCTGCTATCGAGGAGGAGGAGCTTAGTGTTTAACGTCCCGTCGACAACGAGGTCATTAGAGACGGAGCGCAAGCTCGGGTGAGGGAACGATGGGGAAGGAAATCGGCCGTGCCCTTTCAAAGGAATCATCCCGGCATTTACCTGAAGCGATTTAGGGAAATCACGGAAAGCCTAAATCAGGATGGCCGGAGACGGGATTGAACCGTCGTCCTCCCGAATGCGAGTCCAGTGTGCTAACCACTGCGCCACCACGCTCGGTTCCTACTATCGAGTTCCAGTCACCCATGACTATTAAATTTTCGTCTTCCTTCACTTTCTGAATAATTTCTTACATCTCATAATACATTTCATCAATCTCTTCGTCTTCTGCGGAGCTAGTTGGCATATAAACTTGTACTACAGTGGCAGGCGTGGGCTTCGCATCTATCTTGGCCACAATAATGCGTTCACTATGCTATTTGTAGTAGCTTACCCGCATTCCTATTTTTTTATTCATTATTAAACCTACTCCTGCATTACCCCTATTTGATTTTGTATTTATAACCCTGTATTCACCTGACCAGAAATCTTGTTCCTGCTGCCCTTCCTACGGTCGCAGGTTAGAATCCTGCCTCGGGCATGGATGTGTGTGATGTCCTTAGGTTGGTTAGGTTTAAGTAGTTCTAAGTTCTAGGGGACTGATGACCTTAGAAGTTAAGTCCCGTAGTGATCAGAGCCATTTGAACCTGCTGCCACCGAAATTCACTAATTCCCACTATATCCAACTTTAACCTATCCATTTCTGTTTTTAAATTTTCTAACCCACCTGCCCGATTAAGGGATCTGACATTCCACGCTCCGATCCGTAGAAAACCAGTTTTCTTTCTCCTGATAACAACGTCCTCCTGAGTAGTCCCCGCCTGTAGATACGAATGAGGGGCTATTTTACCTCCGGAATATTTTACCTAAGAGGACGCCTTCATCATTTAACCATACAGTAAAGCTGCATGCCTTCGGGAAAGATGGCTGTAGTTTCCCCTTGCTTGCAGCCGTTCGCAGTACCAGCACAGCAAGGCCGTTTTGGTTGGTGTTACAAGGCCAGATCAGTCAATCATCCAGACTGTGCCCCTGCAACTACTGAAAAGGCTGCTGCCCCTCTTCCGGAACCACACGTTTGTCTGGCCTCTCAACAGATACCCCTCCGTTGTGATTGCACCTATGGTACGGCTACCTGTATCGCTGAGGTACGCAAGCCTCCCCACCAACGGCAAGGTCCATGGTTCATGGGGGGGGGGGGGGGGGGGGGGTCATAACACATACTGTATGCGTTTTAGAGTCCGTGTTTACCGGATTTCTTTGCTTCAAATGATAGTTACTGTGATATTCCTGAATACTGATCATTCCTTCTGGGACACCCTATGTAAACATTGAAACTGGGAAAAAAATCGCCAAAATCTTCGTTTGTGACAAAGCTTTGTATAGGAATGAAACGTGGGAAAGCAAATGAAAGAAGCTTTTGCAATTTGGTGTTACTGAAGGTTATTGAAGATTCTATGGTTTGATCAAGTAATGTATGAACCCCTCTAGCATCGAATCAACCAGAAATGCCTCTAATAAGAGCCATAACGAATCGCTCAAACCTCAGTTACACGCGCCAGGCAGTGTGCAAACTGCAACGGGTTAGAGAAACACTCACTTCCGCCGCATCACGTGACGCGGGGCGATCCCACAGTCTCCGACTGGGTGTAAAGCTGCCCATACAGCGACAAAAAGCCATTTTCGTATTCATACTGAAAGAATAAGCGCTGGCTACTCTATCGTTGACAAGCTGTGCTGCGAGCTTGGGCTACGTTTGGTGTTTGTCTGTGGGTGAAGTTCTCGTACCGGTACAGGAGTCTTGGGCTTTATTCACTTTCTTGCAGTATTCCTCAGTGTTCATTCTTTGTGTTACCACAGACAGCCAGAAGTTTGCGTTGTGTATTGAAGTCTAAACCTGTATCGAATTGCTACAACCGGTGTTTGTGTTCGAATAGAGGAAACTGGAGCACCGTTCCAGCTACTCCTTTTTAAAAATTGAAGCTGAAAGAATGGTAAGAAATAAACACTACGGAGAGTACGCATGCACGCGCATATATAGGGGAGATCTGAGCACGTCGACGTTATGGGCACGACGGCCAATTGGTATTATTTCGTTAATCTGCCGTTAGAATACGCCACAAACCAAGGAGGTAGGTAGTGATAATACCGTTAATGGTCTACAAACGCCTCAGTATAGTTAGATTGCCGAGCGAGGAAGGACACTTCTTTAATGTTTTTTTGGATGTTGTTGTTGTGGTCTTCAGTCCTGAGACTGGCTTGATGCAGCTCTCCATGCTACTCTATCCTGTGCAAGCTTTTTCATCCCCCAGTACCTACTGCAACCTACATCCTTCTGAATCTGCTTAGTGTATTCATCTCTTGGTCTCCCTCTACGATTTTTACCCTCCACGCTGCCCTCCAATACTAAATTGGTGATCCCTTGATGCCTCAGAACATGTCCTACCAACCGATCCCTTGTTCTGGTCAAGTTGTGCCACAAACTTCTCTTCTCCCCAATCCTATTCAATACTTCCTCATTCGTTATGTGATCTACCCATCTAATCTTCTGCATTCTTCTGTAGCACCACATTTCGAAAGCTTCTATTCTCTTCTTGTCCAAACTGGTTATCGTCCATGTTTCACTTCCATACATGGCTACACTCCATACGAATACTTTCAGAAATGACTTCCTGACACTTAAATCAATACTGGATGTTAACAAATTTCTCTTCTTCAGAAACGCTTTCCTTGCCATTGCCAGCCTACATTTTATATCCTCTCTACTTCGACCATCATCAGTTATTTTGCTCCCTAAATAGCAAAACTCCTTTACTACTTTAAGTGTCTCATTTCCTAATCTAATCCCCCCAGCATCACCCGATTTAATTTGACTACATTCCATTATCCTTATTTTGCTTTTGTTGATGTTCATCTTATATCCTCCTTTCAAGACATTGTCCATTCCGTTCAACTGCTCTTCCACGTCCTTTGCTGTCTCTGACAGAATTGCAATGTCATCGGCGAACCTCAAAGTTTTTACTTCTTCTCCATGAATTTTAATACCTACTCCGAATTTTTCTTTTGTTTCCTTTACTGCTTGCTCAATATACAGATTGAACAACAAAGCAGTTTTTTTGGTAGCGAATGTAAATTTTGCTTCTTCAAGATAAATTTTTGTGCACTCGAAGACAACGATCTTACCATAAAAAGTAAGTACAACGATTTAAGTCCATAGATTAAGGATTATTTTGACGCTGTATAAACCGATAAATGCTTAAAAAATTTCGCAAACTAAGTAATTCCAATTTGACCACTTAAATAGGTTCTTCAGCATATAAAAGATGAGGATGAGCATTCACTGTGTCTTAGGTGTCTTAAAACATTTTCTTGCAGCAATCCAGGTGATGACTGGATTTAATGTGTAAGTTGTAAGCAGTGGGCACATCTGTCATGCGTTAAAAATAGCGTGAAATACACTGTGTGATCAAAAGTATACGGACCCCCTCAAAAACATACGTTTTCCGTATTAGGTGCATTGTGCTGCCACCTACTGCCAGGTACTCTATATCAGCGCCATTAGTAGTCAAAAATGGTTCAAATGCCTCTGAGCACTAAGGGACTCAACTTCTGAGGTCATTAGTCCCCTAGAACTTAGAACTAGTTAAACCTAACTAACCTAAGGACATCACACACATCCATGCCCGAGGCAGGATTCGAACCTGCGACCGTAGTGGTCTCGCGGTTCCAGTCTGCAGCGCCTAGAACCGCACGGCCACTTCGGCCGGCCATCAGTAGTCATTAGACATCGTAAGAGAGCAGAATGGGACGCTCTGAGGAACTCACGGACTTCGAACGTGGTCAGGTCATTGGGTGTCACTTGTGTCATACGTCTGTACGCGAGATTTCCACACTCCTAAACATCCCTGTGTCCACTGTTTCCGATGTGATAGTGAAGTGTAAACGTGAAGAGACCCATACAGCACAAAAACGTACAGGCCGACCTCGCCTGTTGACTCACAGAGACCGCCAACAAATGTTGACCCAAATATTAATTTTTTCCGCAGATTCGGGTAAGTTATGTTTGTTTCGTGGTAAAACTCTAATTCCTCTCTCTCCACCCTATGGAGAGAGAGAGGGAGAGATTTAGTTTTAGTGATTCAAAATTTACGAAGTAAATAAGTATTTTTTATTTATCCGTAACCATTTTCCACGCAAAAATATGAACATGGATTTTCTTCAATTACAGCGCCAACTACCAAGAATCAAAGCAATGTTTAAGACAAAATGTACGTAATTTTTTATGTAGAATCTGACTCTGCAATAAAAAAATGGGGGTTCCCATTTGAAATTTTAAAGTTGCCTCCCGCCCCACCCCCAGGGGCTGGGGTGGTGGGCTGATTTTAGCACCAGCAGTTGTCCCCCTCGAAAATAATCAACTTCGGTTTCTATACTTTTTTCATGTGAAGCTAATTTTTCGAGTTATTCTGGTTTGTCAACTCAAAATTTGCACCCTGTATAACAAAAATCTTTGTCCTGGAACATGATACTAAACACTATGAAGCAGTGGTAAGGCCCGAGCTGAAAAACTTACACTAACAAAATTTAGGGATTTGAAAAACTGGAAAAAGTTGAAAGAAGAATTGTAAGGCAAATACTGGGACCTAGAAGTAACAATAATATTGAATACAAACTAAGATCAAACAGAGAGATCTATTTGAAAATCGAAAAGCAACTGATGTAATGAAGAAAAGAAGACTACAGTTTTATGGACACATCTACCAAAAGGATAACAGACTAACCAAGCAGTTACTAAAAAGCTACAAATCCAAACCCTCATGAGTCACTAAAATTGACAAAGATATGAAAAATCCTGGAATTAGAATGGGCATAATAAATAACAGAATACTTTTTAGAGAAGTAATACGAAAGGTAGGATTTCAGAAAGAAAGAGGTCAACAAATGGAAGGAAACTGACACACAAAGATAAGGAACGACACTCTCAAAAGATGAAAAAGCAACATAACTTAAAGACAAAGAATCAAAAACCAAATGTAATTTGTCATACCCTCCGAAAGCATTATTCTAATAAATCAATTAATTTTATATACAGGGTGATTACTTTCAAAACGCTGTAGAAATAACACCACTGTTCAGAATGACGTCAAATTGCAACGGAATATTATCGGAGAAGGGGGAAAACGTACGGCAAAAGACAAAAAATAGTATGAAAATTGATCAATACATGTCGCTGTATGTATCAGAATACGTAAAAGAAAACACCTATCATGCGCACGACCCACTGAAGTTGGTATAAAAACACCGCGTACACGCTTTTCCTCCCTTCGGCGTCTGCGACGTTCGCCATGACTGTCTCAATGCAGGATCGCGCTCTGCTTGTATAGCTGTATTGCAAGAATGATGACTGAGCACAAGTCGCTTTGCAGAAGTTGCGGGCACTGAAGGGTTTGAAAAAAGACGTTGGTCTGATGACTGCCGAGAGTCTGGAGAAAATGATTCGGAAATTCGAAAAGACGGGTGGAGGGAGGAAGCGAATTGATTCGACGTCAGTGGAAGCAGTGGCCACAGCGATACAGGAGGATAGGAGTGGTGGTGTGCAAACGTGTAGTGCCCGCAGAATTGCCCGAACACTGGACATATCCTTGAGCATGGTGTGTAAAATCCAACGAAACATCCTTCCTTGCTATCCATTCAAAATTACTCATGTGCACGAGTTGCATCCTGTCGACCTGTCAGCAAGAGAGACCTTTTCTTTAGAATTTCTTTCTCGCATAGAAGTGGTCAATGATTGGCCGTGGAAGATTTTGTGGACAGACGAGGCCCACTTCCATCTGACAGGATGTGTCAATACACAGAACTATCGAATACGGGCAACACGCATATCAACCAGTACCACTTCTTCCTGAAAACGTCACTGTGTGGTGCAGGTTTACGGCATCATTTATCATAGGGCCATATTTTTTGGTAGAGACAGGTGCTTCCGGTCCTGTTACCTGTAGCGTCACCGGTAAGCGCTATGAGTGTCTTTTGCGCAACCACGTCGCTCCAGCTCTCCAACAGCGTGGATGTGTGGATGGGATCATTTTTATGCAAGATGGCGCACCTCCGCACATTGAAAATCCAGTTAAGCAGCTGCTGAAGCGCCATTTCGGAAATGCTAGAATTATCAGCCGCCATTTCCCTACAGCCTGGCCGTTCCGATCACCTGATCTTAATCTGTGTGATTTCTGGCTGTGGGGCTATCTGAAAGATGTGGGGCTATCTGAAAGATGTGTTCAGTGTTCCGATTGCAAGCTGCACTGAAGGCACGCATTGCGCAACGCATTCTGAACGTGACCCCAGAAACACTTCGATCAGTTGTGGAACATGCTGTTTCTCGATTTCAACTTACGGTGGACAGCATATTGAACATGTTTTGCGCCAGTCACACGGAAATTAATAATACGATTTGGTTTTGATTGATGCTTTTTATGCGATTTTTGACCTAAAGGCAAGTAAAAACCAATGTAATTGATGCTTTTTTGCTGTTTTTGGCCTCAGGACAATTGAAAACCGATTTTTCGAATCTGATATGATATGACCTTACCGTGGTGGATGGACTTACGTAACTAACGGTATCACACCTGTACACCCACCCACATTGAGTAGTACAGTTTGTTTAACGTCAGACGTACACCTTAGGCATTGTTGTATCATTCACGTGTCATTTGTAGCCGACCACTATTAAATTATGATGCTTACAGCGCCATCTATTGCTACATTTGATAACTATTTATTTTTCTTCTGCCAATAATTATCACCCTATATATATATATATATATATATATATATATATAGTGTATGGTTAATCACTTCTGCTGCAGCCACGATCCGTACAACCGTATCTTCCTACGTCTGGACCGGTCTCATGAACAATTCATGTGGTCCCGTAGCCTACGTTCAGATGGTTTCGGACGTAAACTGCAGAATGTACTGCTGCACCATCATGTTGTAACCACATTTCGTACCGAATGTCCAATGGCACATCTTCCAAAAAAGCCGTCACCACTTGTTGCAGGAATATTAAGTACCTGGCACCCGTTGGGTGGGGAGGAAGGATGTACGACCCAATCGCATGACCACTGCAGATACCTGCCCAGATACTGACGTCGAATTTGTGCTGAAATCTTCGTGTGTACGTAGCTTTCGGGTTTTTTTGACCCAAAAGTGGCTATTTAGAGCGTTCAGAACAGCTTTCCTGTTGAAATGCGCTTCGTCGGTGAGCAAAATTCGCCTTGGAAACTGAGGAAAATCTGCACGGCGGTATAAAAATCAAATACAGAAACTGATACGTGGCACAAAATCCTCCGGGTACCATTCATACCAGTGAGACACATTCTAGTCACGTGCAAGAGATCGAATATCCGTCAATGGGTTCTCTGCAAGTTGACGAAACACTTCCAGTACGACAGTGCGCCGGCTTCTTGGAGCGCCATAGTTTGCTCTACCGCTTGTGAATTTCCCACTTTCCTGCAGCCGTTGTTCTACTCTGGCAAACATGGGACGAGATGGAGTCACACGATTTGGAAAGCACTCATGGTACAGTCGTTGAGCTTGTCTTCCATTACGGTGAGCTTCACCGTAAAGTAACAACACATCGGTGTACCATGCGAACCTGTACTCAGGCATCCTTTTACTGCATTACTAGTCACCATAATGTCAACTGACGCATCACCAGAAGAATGAAAACAAGGCAGATGGAAACAGAAGACATCAAGTGACGTCGTATCATAGTACTACTGATTAATGTGGCTAGCCCACCATAATAGGCGAACTGCGTAATAAAATCTAGCAAGCGACTGAGTAGCTCTTATTTTCCTTATAACATGGAAACGAACATTTTCCGACTTGGGTTCCTATGTAAAACTTTATCTACTCTCTTCTGCAATCCCTAGAAATATGTAACACGAATTCTGAAACACCTTGCATATTCAATTACCATACTCTTAGCAACTGCGAAGCATTGCCAGGTTCGCTAGTACATTACAAAAGTGAAGGAGATATACTTAGTTGGGAAAATGCCTCGTATTTGGTGGACTAGAGGAAGCTTTACTCTTCTGATCTTTGTTTGGAAACCGACGTGTGGATAACAGAGGGCTCACCAACGATCAAGGAACACTTGGTTTACAGCGGCGCGTGAGGGACCCACGGGCAGTTGGTCCACTCATGTATGCTTTGGTACGACGAGCGGAGATGGTGTCTCCTCTGTATACATGGTGGTCAGAAACAGTCTGAGAGGCTTGTGAGGACGCTGCATTGTAGGCTACGCCGAGAAGTAACTGTTAAGAAAAAAATTCGATACAGTGCACAATTTCCGAATTAATTAGCATTGAACCTAGCCAGTCAAGCTGCTATGCGCGTAAATTCAATAGGGCCGCTGGATACAATCAGTGTCAGTTATTCTCTTAGCGTAGATGGTAGCGCACGAGACTGCTCAGCCTCTGGCTCGGGTTCGATCCTTATTACCGTCACATGAACAATTTTTGTATCACTCTCTTGTTCGGTTTTAGGACACCAAACGAAGAACATGTTTGGCGACACCGTCACTGGTGAACCGCTTGAATTTGCACGCGCAATGGCCTGATTGGGTTACTTCAATGCTAATTACATAGGAAACGGGGAACGAATAGAATTTTTTTTCTTAACAATTATTTCTCAGCGGAACCTACTCTGCAACAATCTTACAAGCTTTTCAGGCTATTTCTGACCACCCTGCATATTTCAGTTTTACTTAAATGTGACTGTAGGTCAGTTTAATAGTGCTATAAGACGAGCAAATGTTTTCATGTCGTGGAAGTGTCTGCCTATTGTTTTGTTATAAATTACCGATTTAATTGTCTGATTTCATTCCGTTTACTTTGTGCACTGAAGTACATGGCCGTTGGAAATTGGAAATTTGTGTTAAGGTCTGATGGGACCAAACTGCAGAGGTCATCGGTCACTAAGCTTACACACTACTTAATCTAACTTAAACCAACTTACGCTAAGGACGACACACACACACCCATGCCCGAGGGAGGACTCGGAACCTCCGACAGGGGCAGCCGCGCCGACCGTGACAAGACGCTCCAGACCGTGCGGCTACCCTAGCGCGGCCATGGCAGAAGGCTATTTTTGCTGCGCTAAGAGAAGAATATGTTTCTTGTAACTCTTGTCTGTGCAGTACATTTTGTTTCGAATGATTCCACACCCCAGTCTTAGTATAACAGCGATTTCTCCAAACCATTCGTTATAATTAAGAAGTGAAAAGCGATTATAGCATCTCAGTCTTCCTTTGCACATCTGCACCGTGTGTTCTGCAAATGTGGCTACCGCGCAATTTAATGTTAATAGTACGATTTGTTTTTCAATAAGTGTTACTGAGTTTATGTTCCTTGTTCAATGTAAGAGTTATCCATACAAGAAATATTATTTCAGTATTCAATGTTTAAGTCACTAAAGAGTGCCTGCCGCATCCTACTGCTTAGAAATGTGATGATCAGAGGGCCGAGATCGCGTGCTGTCAGCTCCATCTACCATGATTTAAACAAAAACTCACATAATGACCCTCTCATCAAGTTCCTTTTAGTTAACTAAAGTGTTAAGTGGCTTGATCGTAATTTCTGTTTATCAGGAACTGTCAGTCGCAACTATTGCTTGGAGTTATTTTCGAGAAGATATGCGTGCTTTTGAGCTGCGTACGCAACAAGACGTTATTTAAAATTGAGGTAGTGATCAAACAGATAAAAATGAAAACGTAGACCACGTGTCGTGGGCATAGAAAATATGTAAACTGAAATTGTAACCTACTTGCCATGTTAATATGATGTACTGAAACTGTATCGTGTATGTTGGAGATATGTAGTGATTATGAAAACGTAACACATTAGTTGTAGGTGAATTATGAAAACGTAATTGTAAAATATGAATTGTTGATGCAGAAGAGATGTAATCGAAATATTATGATAATGTGACGAAATACTTCCATGATACACGCTCTGACAGAAGACATAGGTGGATGTCAATGTAAAGTCATACATGGCTACAGCACTGGCAGATATATAAATGATTAAAGTTGCCACTCTCTGAGACATGTAGAACGGCCACTTGAGTGTACTACGCTTCTTCATGTTTATTATTGTTACCAGTTCTTGTAGCATACATAAGGGACATGAACAGCGTTGCATGTTGAACAACAACTGTGAAGGATACAGAGATAACACCTAGTTATGTGAGACAGTATCAGCAGAACGTGGCAGAGTTTGAAAAGAATCTCATTTTGGATATCTATTTCCCAGCTGGTTGAATTGTCCAACATCCAGATTTGTGAGGTATTTGTATATGACAATGGGTTGATGTCGGACTACGTGGAAACATGAGGACAAGCATATTTGTCGTCAAGGTTCTGGTAAACCATATTGGGACACCATAAGCGAGGATCGCTGTCTTGTGCATCAAGAACATTGCAACCCTTTCACATCTTCACCTGCCACCCGATAACAAGTAATGGTCTCCCTGCAACATTCTGTGCCATCCACCATTGGCTGGAGACCAGCAGCAGCCGGACAGGGAGATTACTGTCCCCTCCTTAGCCTGCGATTAACACCACAACACATACAGCTGTACTTGGTGTGGGGCTGTGACGAGGAAGCGTGGACTGTTGTTGAGTGGCATCCCATTGTGTTCAGCGATGAATCGATTTTCCACACCACCTCTGATGATGTTCGTTGGCGTGTGTGGCGGTGCCCTTAAAAGAGGGTCTATCTTCCAGTATTATGGAGAGACACAGCGGTGTTATTCATGACATCATAGTGTCGGGAGATATCGGGTATGACGTCAGCTCACGGCTGGTAGAGAACTTTCATGGAATGGTATTGTGGTGGCATTTTTCAACTAGACAGTGATATTGCACACAAAACTAGTGTCTCTATGAACTGTCTGCATGACAGCAAGATGCACATATTTGACTGTGTTATAATATGTGTAGGACTAACTCACACATAGACTCTGTCTCAGAGAAAGTTCACAGGATATCAAGGACCAGTTACAACACTTGTGGGTCAGCTTGCCTCAGAAGAAGATATAGCAGCTTTATGACGACTTTCCCAATTCATATGTGTCCTAGATAGGGCACTAGGCCATACTGATAAGTGGGTCGTATTGCCAAGTTGTTGCGATTTTGTTATCTCTGAAAGAAATCTCACATCCCCTCTCAAGTTGCGAAGGTTAATTTAGTTTTCTCCTTTCCTTCTGGGTGCTAGAATTTCTTTGTAAAGAGTGAATATTACCTTATTATCTTGTGATCTAAACATACTTGTATCATGCCTGTCGAACGTGCACTGCAGGCGGGATATTCCATGTCCTTCCTTATTTGCACAATTGATTGCAATAGAATGCATCATGTGATAGCTTACATGTGTAAGGGTCTGGCTGTGTGTAGAGAAGCAAAGTACATCCATGGCGGACATTTTATTCACAGATATTACCCAGTTGCGTAGTAGGAGTAATCAGTAGGGGTATCGATGGATACAGATGGGCATGATGTCATGCCTTTGCCCACATATATAGGCAATCCGAGAGTCAAACGTCGAATTGCACCCAGAATGCCTGTTCCTCTCAGCCCCTCTGTTGTAAACATTAATTTATTCAATCTTCCTCAAACGTTAAGTTGAAACAAAGTGGCCCTTTTAAGAACTGCACTCTAGCGAACACCATCACAACGAGCTTTGCGCTATCTACTACCGGTACAGAGGTGGCTCTGAGCACTATGGGACTTAACAGCTGTGGTCATAAGTCCCCTAGAACTCAGAACTACTTAAAGCTAACTAACCTAAGGACATCACACACATCCATGCCCGAGGCAGGATTCGAACCTGCGACCGTAGCAGTCGCACGGTTCCGGACTGCGCGCCTAGAGCCGCGAGACCACCGCGGCCGGCCGGTACAGAGGTCAAGGGCGTGAAAACACGTGCCACCGTGGTAGCAAGAGAAAGAATTATTTTTACCGTGTTTCTGCCTTGTGGATTAAGTTAATTAGGTCGTAGTAAATAACCCTTACACACGCAATTCTGGGCTATTCTCGGCATCAGTGACTGTCTGAAAGAACAATCGGTGATGAAAATGAGCGCAACAGCAGTCTGTCACCCGCTAGCAAAGAAATCTCTCTGTAGCTGCGACAGACCTCCAGCCGTTTGTCGCACTCGCCCCACCTGTAACTGGGATGTCTGCTTGGCAGGGTGGCAGTTGGGACGTGACACGGTCGACTCCTTCCGCCAACGCTCAGGTTCGTTCTCTCCTCTGCCTGTCGACGTGAAAGCATGTGTAGCCTTCGTGGCCGTCTTTCACGTTCACGTTGTTTCCTATTTTCTATTTTTCAACTTTTAACAGCGTTTTCGAAACCTTCTACCAATGTCTTCTATTAATAGCGGCAGTCTTATGTAGGCCAATAAGTATGTAGTTTTCCTTGACGGTCATGCCTGAGTAACGAGAAATAAATGGCACTATTTTGAGATATAGTGTGACCTCGTCTTCCCCAGGGGCTGTTCTAGCAAAGAAATTATGCAGTACTTTCCTCTCCAGCTGTATCTCTCCGATTGGACCTACAGAAGAAAGTTGCCAGTATGCTAACTCGCCATCTAAGCCCTTCGTTTCTCGGACTAACCTGAAACACTAAATAGTGACAAATGGTCACTAAATAAATTCCTGAAAGTCTCCAATTTACCCATTAAAATAATTTTCCTGGCGGAGACACTAATTTAAAAATACATTAGGGCTCATATTCTAATTAATCTACTTAATATTTAACATATTAAAGTTTGATGTAAAAACAACTGTCAGGTTCCATGCTAAGTAGTTGTCCTGATTCGGCAGAAGTGTACATGGATCAGAGCTACCAGTCATCCGTTAATAATCCTGCTGGTGATCTTCTACCAGTCTGATGCCAGACAGCCATATCGCCAAACTTTTAGAGGCAGCAACACTGGTAAATTATAACCATCTGTTTTCTGGGGACGTGGGAAACGCTCTCGCGTTTTAAAACTTGAGTCACGTTTATCAACCTCTTACCTTCCGAGACAATCTACGCGTCCATAAATCTCCGCATTCAGAGCTCTTGGAGCCAGCCAGGAAGTTTGAAGCGGCTATTTAGCGTTTCACAGAAAGTGACTGCACAGCGGGGTTTATGGTTTTTGGAAGAATAGCTGCCAGTGCAGCGCGCCGTCTTAATGGTGAATTGTGTGGGATTCATTTGTGTGGCTCAGAGCTGCAGCAAGGTCAGAAACAATGCGGGATTGCCTGGCGTTAAAGCTCATACCTGAGAGACACAGTCGCTTGCTGCTTTCTGGAAACGACATATATCTGTATGTAAGAGAAACTATGCAGCCACGAAGCAATCTCCGCGGGATGAAAGAATCGCGAGAACAACGTAAGATTTAAAAGACACATTGCGACGTCATTATGGCAGTTCCCTAAACCTGCCTTGTGCCTGCAATTTGACTTGCCTGCAATATGACTGGACCCGTTCTTGCGTGAAAGCAGGGAAATAGTTCCTGGAAGCTATATCAATTACTTATCCGTGTTGGTTGAGCCAGATACCTTCTGCACTGTTCTTCTTAGAATGGGAAATGAGAAGTAGTGAGTGCTTCACTTACACATGTCGAGATTTGGACTGCTGGGCAGATATTCTCAGAGCAATACGGATACAAAGATAAACGGGGGAAAGTAACCAAATGAAATGCGTCCCTCTGTAATGAGATACTGGAGGTCACGGGCTTCTTATACCAAAATTCTACGAAAATATACCTCAACAAGCTCAGAAATTTGTTGGCGAAGTTCGGTTTCACCCCATATAAATTTCTCCAGACGTTCCAGAGCTTTGCTATACCAAAACACATGCATCCAACTTTATATTTCTAGATGACTCTCATCTTCGGTTCCATTCCAATTCCGTTGCTTCGAAAAGACACCAGTTAACGTTCGAAACAATAGAACAGCCAGCACGTGGTCCGTTGTTGCACAGTGAGGCTGCGCGTCTTACTTTCAGCGCTAATGCGGCGCACTGGAACGAAGAAGCACCGCCTGTTAGCGTTGTTAGAACACCGTGTCTACATAACAGACGGCCTGCCGAGATCCTCCGGTACGCGACGCGTAGCTGTAAACTCTCGCCCATCTAGGCTGTGTAACAAGAGATCGGGAGAAGCATTTCATTTTGTTGGCGCCGGAGTACACAGGGCGCAGTCGAGTTGTTTTACAGACTTGACAAGGTTCCAAGTAAATCGTTCACTGTTGGCTCTTTCAGGTTATACAAATGTTAATTCCAATACCGTGAAGGGATTACTTAGCTACGCTGGGTTACTGGTTTCAGGTCATTTCGATTAAAGCTTAATCGACGTTATCCTTCGTGGGTATCCTATATCGAGTATGCTAAGCTCCGAGCAGCTCATTTGACATTCAGTCTGTGAAAGGTGAGTTCCACTGTTCTCTTGTCAGTCATTCCATGAGGTGGACAGGAATAAAATATCAACAACGTTCCTCGTTTGCGACGGAACTTCCTGTAAGAGACACGTTATCGCCCAGAACTGTAGCAACCATAATTTAAGGCAGGGCGGTCCGCAGTCAGTTAATTCATTATTCAAATGCGTTGACTGGATGAGGACCGTGATCAAAACCTCCTCTCACGCAGCTTAACGCCTAACCAACAGTCAACTATTGTGGTCTTGCATTATTGATGTCTCCGAGCTAATCGCCTTGTTGTGAAGACACTCACTATGCCTATATCAAAATTACGTCAGCAGAATTGAATGATGAATGTTGTTAAGTTAGGTGCGACCTACATCTATTTCACACGCAAGTCTAACGGAAAGAAAATTACCTTCGTCGTAACACTGGTAAGAAACGACTGAATTTTAGAATTTTACCACCATTGAGGAAACACTTTCCTGCACGGATTCGCGTTGTTGCTGGATTCTGATACGAAGGGAATTTGTGATATATGTGGTTGACAAAAACAGTAATACACTGGACATTCAGAGCAGTTCACCATGTAAAGTGTCAGGCAAATCAAACACCTTCGATGACAACCCTGACATGATACGCAAATCCAGCAGTATGTCACATAGCTCTGAATAAATCGTGACATTAAATTAACCAAAGTAATACGATTAACGAGTGAGCAAATGGAATAACACAGACTAACACAAGAATGCCTAAATGCATGTCATACCTTCCCACCGTTAAACAGACACAGTTCCGAGGGGAGAAACGAGAACAGAAGCCGATAGCAGAACCGTGTTAAGCTAGAAGGCCCTACGATAAGGGACGGACACCCACGTTACCTGCCAACCGCCAGGACCACTCCCCAGCCCATGTTAAAAGATAGAGCCCTCCAGAAGAACAGTATAGATCTTACGATAACACTAACAGGGCCACACCAGCTGCAAGTTTTAGCGTGAGACTTTTTCGCGTCTCTGTTACGTTGCAAACGTTAAAAACATTGCCCCACTACGAAAAGTATAACGTTTCTCATTGGATAGACAGAATTTTTGGAGGTGCAGCTTAAGGCTAACATTGAGACCCTGATTGGTCAGATGAAAACACAGCCAGATGGTTTTCTTTTTTAAACCAACTTCGGTAAATTGTAGTAAGGAGAAGTTAGGACAGAGTTGCTTCCGAGACGGCGAGATGTGAGGAGCTGCGGCGCCCGCCACCCCCTGACGCTGCCTAGCAAACGATAAGGTAATGAACGCACGCAATGTCGCATAACAGCGCATAAAGCTTCACTCAGAACTGCAGTAGTCTCATCTGTTACACCCCCTTTTTACGTAATACTAGTGTCGATCGTCAATTGAAGCTCATGGTATTCACATTTGCTACGTAAGTTAAAATCTGAAACGCGATGATTTTTCTGTTATATAATTATTAAGAAGCCACATCAGCCACTGTAATTTACGACAAGTTAGATAAGTAATTAAAGATAACTGAGGGTCACTGTAGACCATTTTGATAGTTTTCTCTTTTGTGAAACTTAATTTAAACCTTGATTATAGATGTGATATGGCATAGGTCATCTTTCGATCCATTGTAGAACTTGGAAACCCACTCAGGGAATATTCGTTCACATTTTTGTTGAATGCAGTTGGTTTTTATCATCCTGTATTAAAACATTTCCTTTTATCAATAGTGCAAATTATAAACAATGTTTTGTGAGTAGAATAAAATTTCCAATGGTAAACTTAACTGCTTCTTCGACGATATTTTACCAGCTAAGTAAAAATAGGAAAGCCTTGAACCCCTTCCACTAAATTTAGTTGGTATTAAGATTCTTTTACAGGGAGTGCAGTGGAGCTGACGCTGAAATCATTAAGTATTTGGTTATATCATCGCTAGTCTCACTGAACTCTTCCGAACTCTAGATGTCATGTGTGGTCTGGCGTCTCCTTACCAGCAACAGGTCCCAGGTTCAAACTAGTCAATTCCCTAAAAACACACACTCAGAGCATCATTGCGCTAAAGTGGTAGGGAGACACGACTTAGAATAAACAGACACCACGCAGAATGTTAGAGAATGGCGACCCTGCCAGGATGTTAAAATACCATGATTGAAGGTCGACCACATGCCCAAGTAGGTCAGAAAAACATCAAAAAATTTTCGTAATAAAATCTTTTTTTTTGACAGGCATAAACAGTCGAAAACAGTATCTACAGCGATAGATAGTAAGAAAGTATTCAATAGAAAGTGAGACAATCTAGCAGAGACAATATCATAATAAAGTTATGAATTTTAATATTGTTAGAATCAAGTTTACTCTCCAATGCAAGCGCACAGGTGACGGATACATCGTTGCAAGTTGGTTCTGACCCAACAAGTAAGTGAATGGATTGTCAGTCTTGGGTATAATGAGTGTCAAGTCGAGTGAACAAAAAGTTTATGAAACGCGTGAGATCGTATGAGCGCATGTTGACGCGAAGTAGGGGGCGTAAATTACTTTTAAAACAGAAAATAAGGGAATCAGAAAGATCAGCAATGGCAGATCGAGAACTTGACCGAATTGAGGTAGAGACCCAGCATGGAGATGGACAGAGAATAGAGGACAGTACAACAGACGATGCAGTATCGCGAGAAATAGGACAGATAACGCACCATAGCGAGGATAATGTACGCCAAGGCATAGAAAATGTAAGTCAGCATACGACAGAGGAGTAGGAAAGTAGAGAGACAGTCGATGAAGATTCTAACTTGCGTCTTGAATACGTAGAACCCATAGTACAAGTAATAAGAGTTCCCTCACCACAGAGGAATGCGAGCAGAAACGTGTCACCGCACAGTTCAATGCAATCGGTTGCGAACCAACACTTGGGTGAACACACAGAGCGTAGGACGTCGGAAGAAAACGCAATAGGACCCACCAATGTGGCAGAATTATTACAACAAAGTACGGAAACCATGACAAGGCAAAATAAAGAAATAGCGAACCAAATTCAAATTCAAAATGCAGAAACCACGAGACAAATGCGTGAGATTAAAGCACAAAACAAAAAAATTCAGGTACACCTAAGTCATATTGAAAACGAGGCAAAAGAATCTCGAGAAGTGATAGGAAACTTAATAACAGTGTAAGGTGTCAGGCAAATCCAACATCTTCGATGAAAACCCTGACATGATAAGCAAATCAGTAGTATATCACATAGCTCCGAATAAATCGTGACATTAAATTAACCAAAGTAATACGAGTGACGAGTGAGCAAATGGAATGCCACAGACTAACACAAGAATGCCTAAACGCATGTCATACCTTCCCACCGTGTGACAGACGCAGTTCCGAGGGGAGAAACGAGAACAGAAGCCGATAGCAGAACCGTGTTACGCTAGAAGGCCCCACGATAAGGGACGGACACCCACGTCGTCAGCTAACCGACAGGACCACCCCCCAGCCCATGTTAAAAGCTAGAGCCCTCCGGAAGAACAGTATAGATCTTACGATAACACTAAAAGGGCCACACCAGCTGCAAGTTTTAGCGTGAGACTTTTTCGCGTCTCTGTTACGTTGCAAACGTTAAAAACATTGCCCCACTACGAAAAGTATAACGTTTCTCATTGGATAGACAGAATTTTTGGAGGTGGAGCTTAAGGCTAACATTGAGACCCTGATTGGTCAGATGAAAACACAGCCAGATGGTTTTTTTTTTCTAACCAACTTCGGTAATTTGTAGTAAGGAGAAGTTAGGACAGAGTTGCTTCCGAGACGGCGAGATGTGAGGAGCTGCGGCGCCCGCCACCCCCTGACGCTGCCTAACAAACGATAAGGTAATGAACGCACGCAATGTCGCATAACAGCGCATAAAGCTTCACTCAGAACTGCAGTAGTCTCATCTGTTACTCCCTCTTTTTACGTAATACTAATGTCGATCGTCAATTGAAGCTCATGGTATTCACATTTGCTACGTAAGTTAAAATCTGAAACGCGATGATTTTTCTGTTATATAATTATTAAGAAGCCACATCAGCCACTGTAATTTACGACAAGTTAGATAAGTAATTAAAGATAACTGAGGGTCACTGTAGAACATTTTGATAGTTTTCTCTTTTGTGAAACTTAATTTAAACCTAGATTATAGATGTGATATGGCATAGGTCATCTTTCGATCCATTGTAGAACTTGCAAACCCACTCAGGGAATATTCGTTCACATTTTTGTTGAATGCAATTGGTTTTTATCATCCTGTATTAAAACATTTCCTTTTATCAATAGTGCAATTTATGAACAATGTTTTGTGAGTAGAATAAAATTTCCAATGGTAAACTTAACTGCTTTTTCGACGTTATTTTACCAGCTAAGTAAAAATAGGAAAGCCTTGAACCCCTTCCACTAGATTTAGTTGGTATTAAGATTCTTTTACAGGGAGTGCAGTGGAGCTGACGCTGAAATCATTAAGTATTTGGTTATATCATCGCTAGTCTCACTGAACTCTTCCGAACTCTAGATGTCATGTGTGGTCTGGCGTCTCCTTACCAGCAACAGGTCCCAGGTTCAAACTAGTCAATTCCCTAAAAACACACACTCAGAGCATCATTGCGCTAAAGTGGTAGGGAGACACGACTTAGAATAAACAGACACCACGCAGAATGTTAGAGAATGGCGACCCTGCCAGGATGTTAAAATACCATGATTGAAGGTCGACCACATGCCCAAGTAGGTCAGAAAAACATCAAGAAATTTTCGTAATAAAATCTTTTTTTTTGACAGGCATAAACAGTCGAAAACAGTATCTACAGCGATAGATAGTAAGAAAGTATTCAATAGAAAGTGAGACAATCTAGCAGAGACAATATCATAATAAAGTTATGAATTTTAATATTGTTAGAATCAAGTTTACTCTCCAATGCAAGCGCACAGGTGACGGATACATCGTTGCAAGTTGGTTCTGACCCAACAAGTAAGTGAATGGATTGTCAGTCTTGGGTATAATGAGTGTCAAGTCGAGTGAACAAAAAGTTTATGAAACGCGTGAGATCGTATGAGCGCATGTTGACGTGAAGTAGGAGCGTAAATTACTTTTAAAACAGAAAATAAGGGAATCAGAAAGATCAGCAATGGCAGATCGAGAACTTGACCGAATTGAGGTAGAGACCCAGCATGAAGATGGACAGAGAATAGAGGACAGTACAACAGACGATGCAGTATCGCGAGAAATAGGACAGATAACGCACCATAGCGAGGGTAATGTACGCCAAGGCATAGAAAATGTAAGTCAGCATACGACAGAGGAGTAGGAAAGTAGAGAGGCAGTCGATGAAGATTCTAACTTGCGTCTTGAATACGTAGAACCCATAGTACAAGTAATAAGAGTTCCCTCACCACAGAGGAATGCGAGCAGAAACGTGTCACCGCACAGTTCAATGCAATCGGTTGCGAACCAACACTTGGGTGAAAACACAGAGCGTAGGACGTCGGAAGAAAACGCAATAGGACCCACCAATGTGGCAGAATTATTACAACAAAGTACGGAAACCATGACAAGGCAAAATAAAGAAATAGCGAACCAAATTCAAATTCAAAATGCAGAAACCACGAGACAAATGCGTGAGATTAAAGCACAAAACAAAAAAATTCAGTTACACCTAAGTCATATTGAAAACGAGGCAAAAGAATCTCGAGAAGTGATAGGAAACTTAATAACAGTGTAAGGTGTCAGGCAAATCCAACACCTTCGATGAAAACCCTGACATGATAAGCAAATCAGTAGTATATCACATAGCTCCGAATAAATCGTGACATTAAATTAACCAAAGTAATACGAGTGACGAGTGAGCAAATGGAATACCACAGACTAACACAAGAATGCCTAAACGCATGTCATACCTTCCCACCGTGTGACAGACGCAGTTCCGAGGGGAGAAACGAGAACAGAAGCCGATAGCAGAACCGTGTTAGGCTAGAAGGCCCCACGATAAGGGACGGACACCCACGTCGTCAGATAACCGACAGGACCACCCCCCAGCCCATGTTAAAAGCTAGAGCCCTCCGGAAGAACAGTATAGATCTTACGATAACACTAAAAGGGCCACACCAGCTGCAAGTTTTAGCGTGAGACTTTTTCGCGTCTCTGTTACGTTGCAAACTTTAAAAAAATTGCCCCACCACGAAAAGTATAACGTTTCTTATTGGATAGACAGAATTTTTGTAGGCGGAGCTTAAGATTAACATTGAGACCCTGATTGGTCAGATGAAAACACAAATGTTTCAAATGGCTCTGAGCATTATGGGACTTAACATCTGTGGTCATCAGTCCTCTAGAACTTAGAACTACTTAAACCTAACTAACCTAAGGACATCACACACATCCATGCCTGAGGCAGGATTCGAACCTGCGACTGTAGCAGTCGCGCGGTTCCGGACTGCGCGCCTAGAACCGCTAGACCATCGTGGCCAGCATGAAAACACAGCCAGATAGTTTTTTCTAAACCAACTTCGGTAAATTGTAGTATGGAGAAGTTAGGACAGAGTTGCTTCCGAGACGGCGAGGTGAGCGGAGTTATGCTGCCCGCCGCCCCCTACGAACACCGACAAGGTAATGAACGCACGCGATGCCGCATTTTTGAGCGCATAGGGCTTCACTCAGAACTGCAGAAGTCTCATCTGTTACATCCCCTTCTTACGTAATACTAGTGTCGATCGTCAATTGAAGCTCATGGTATTCGCATTTGCTACGTAAGTTAAAATCTGAAACGCGATGATTTTTCTGTTATATAATTATTGAGAAGCCACATCAGCCACTGTAATTTACGACAAGTTAGATAAGTAATTAAAGATAACTGAGGGTCACTGTAGAACATTTTGATAGTTTTCTCTTTTGTGAAACTTAATTTAAACCTAGATTATAGATGTGATATGGCATAGGTCATCCTTCGATCCATTGTAGAACTCGGAAACCCACTCAGGGAATATTCTTTCACATTTTTGTTGAATGCAGTTGGTTTGTATCATCCTGTATTAAAACATTTCCTTTTATCAATAGTGCAATTTATAAACAATGTTTTGTGAGTAGAATAAAATTTCCAATGGTAAACTTAACTGCTTTTTCGACGTTATTTTACCAGCTAAGTAAAAATAGGAAAGCCTTGAACCCCTTCCACTAAATTTAGTTGGTATTAAGATTCTTTTACAGGGAGCGCAGTGGAGCTGACGCTGAAATCATTAAGTATTTGGTTATATCGTCGCTAGTCTCACTGAACTCTTCCGAACTCTAGATGTCATGTGTGGTCTGGCGTCTCCTTACCAGCAACAGGTCCCAGGTTCAAACTAGTCAATTCCCTAAAAAAACACGCTGAGAGCGTCGTTGCGCGAAAGTGGTAGGGAGACACGACATAGAACAGACACCACGCAGAATGTTAGAACAGGTCACAATCAACTGAGAACAGACATTGACAAGGTACAAGCGGACGTACAAACATTGCGTAATGACATTGAGGATGAGATCAAAACATTACGTAACAACACCCAGGGAGAAGTCAAGAAACTAGAGAAACAGATAAACGTAATTACTAGACAAGCAGCAGGTACAGCATATGAAATTGTTGAAAACAGTGTGTTACACAAACATATCACAAAAGCAGCGCTGAAAAGATATGATAATCGCATAGTCAAAATAGAAGCGCAAACGAAGCAATAATTTCAGAAATTGCGAACAGAGTTGTTGCAAACCAGTGAAGAGCGTAGTGAACAAGATCGAACAAGCACTGAGCCTGCAATCACATCCGTATCTGTAACAGCACCGGAAAAGCAAGCAATTAACGAAGATATCATGCATTTTCGATTCCAATCACAGGCGGAAAGTAACATACGCGAAATCAGACAGCCTGCACCGCAACAAACACGTTTCGAAATTCTTGATGAACAAACGGCACCACAAACACATGCAGAACCACAAATGTATGTTTCAAGACAGTCTGGAACGTGCAATGAAGCGGCAAGGTTAGCCAGACAAGATACCGAACCAATACGTGACAATGGAAAGCCAGGTCGCGAAGAGTACAGTGCAATGCATTCAGCTACACGTTCACAACCGATGAAAGAAAATTATTGCATACCACTCCAAAGATACTACGCAAGGGTAGGCGAAAGTTACAGTGGACAATATCGAATGGATCTACCACAACCGGAATGAACGACGGGAGAAATGATCAGAAACAAAAGTGGCGAAGAATCGCGAATTTCATATGGAACTATGACAAAGTACGACAACGATCATTTCCTCACAGTCAGATAAATTTCAACACCTTCTAGAAGGAAACTCACTACATCCACGAATTTTTATTGATCAATTCCGAGTAGGATTACCAGAACACTGGACGCTAGCACACAAATTAGACTTTATATGTGCACACATGTCAGGAACAGTCGCAGAAACCATGCAGAATGTTGCAGCGACATGCCGATCGTACGAAGATTTCAGAGAGAAGTTTCTCTCACGATATAGATCCAGCGAAGCACAGAACAGAGTGAAGTACGAATTATTACAGAAGCCATATTTTGAAAATTCAGGAGAGAAGAGTCCCGTGAAATTTTTCGAAGTAATGGCAAAGAAAAATCAATGCTTAGATGTACCACACAGTGACGGAGAGTTGGTTAAATTATGAAATACCAGCAATCATTAGTAGGTCGCGGAGGCAATGCCGTTGAAGCATTTAAAGGAATTCTAAGGGAACTAGAGTTTATATTTTCGGAAGATGACGCAAGAAAAAGACAAAGCGCACGTGAAAACGAAAGCAAAAAGCAGTGGAATCCACAAGACACAGCACGAAGAAACAATAATTACGAACCACGGGACAACTTCGCACCAAGAAACGACAACAGATTTCAACAGAAAAACGGTTATGGATTTAGAAGAGAATACGGCAATAACTAAAATTCACCCAGGAACGGCGACAACTATTTCAGAGGGAATAATGACAACCGGAACGGTTATTGGAGAACCAATAGACCGACAAATTATCAACAAAGAAACCAATATCAACAAGCTGAACAAGAAAAGAGAATACAGATAGAAGAGGTGGAGGTAAGACCACCAAACCCTGAAAACCGTTCGATTTGACAGCTAAGCGCCAATGCCAAAGAGCATGACGCACCTACCCAGGATAATTGCAGCACCTTGAACAGAGAAGTAAATACCTTATCAGGAGAAGAGAAGAAGGAAGAAACAAAACCGCAGGGACCAGATGAAAACGAAGACAGGAAAATAACAATATCGTGTTGGAACGAAATTAATTGGGAGAATACTGACGAGGAAGATGAATTACCAGAGGCATGCACAAAGAATGTAGGAGGAAAGGACGAAGTAATGAGTATTGCAGAGCTATTTGAGAGGGAAACCAGGGAAAGTGAATTCAATGAGGATAATGCGCAGTCAACAGAAGTTGAAAATAAGTTACTAGTGGGCACACAACCCAATGTATATAATGAAGGAAGTTATGAAGCGATAATTAGAGCATTTAGATGCGATTTTGTGGAAGTAGCGACGAAGAAGGAGAAGATAGACGAGGATGAGGAAAAAGTAGAGGATGTTGAAGAAAGGGTAAATGAAGGAAGAAATAGAGAAGAGGAAATAAAAGAGAGAAGTAGCAGTCGAAGCTTATCCTACAGAAAGTTCGAATTCACAAGGGAAATTCCTGAAAAGACTCATGTATGATTCAGTGGAGGATTCGTTGATGCAAGAAGAAGAAGAACAGAACCAACCCTTTCAAATTCAACTAATTGTGAAGGCCATGGTAGGGCATATCCCAGTCAATATTGTAATTGATAGCAGAAGTGAACTGACTGCGATCTCAGAAAAGTTATTCATGCAGTGTAATGCCATTGAGGAATTGCCAGTTCTGAAAACACGTAAGATTAAAGTAAGAGGTCCTATTAGAAACAATGCTGCAGAAGTTACGAGACAAACAAGGTTAACTCTTCCGTGCCAAGGTCAAAAGATCGAGGCCAACTTCGTGATTATACCTAAACTAACTGTAGATTTTACAGGTGCAGATTTTTTAAATGAGAGACGAGCAATAATAGATATGGGGAAAGGTAGTTTAACATTCGGGAATGTCACACTTCTCTTTGAGCAAAAGCTAAAATTAGAAGAAATACCAGTTATAAACAAACAATTAAGAATGATGCCAGATAAAGAGGATGAAGAATTAGAATGGTATGCACAAAAGGGGGAATCGCCTCAACTCAAGTTAGAAGTTCATAAAGAAATCGACAAAAAATTGCAAGAAGTTCAAGTAATTAATTAGCAAAATATTTCAAGTTTATGTTGCAGATAAGATCGTCAGGAGAAAGAAGAATGAAGAGAGAGTAAGGTGGGAAAAGAAAGTAGTTTCAATAAAAACAAAAACAAAAATAACACCAATAGTGGCATAGATTAAGGTGAAGGGATAAAGCGTAGATAGTCTAACAGCATGAAATACTAAAATGCTATACACCACAACACTACACAAAAATAAAAAACGAATTTGAGGATTCTTGTAGAAGTTAAGACTCAAAATATCTTAGAATTGTGACATGGAAAGGGCACCGAAATTTGTAAAGCTTTTTAAAAAGGTATAAAACAATGTAGGTACTAGACATATGTTAGATGAATATAAGTAAAACTTTTTGTAAGAACCATTGTACAAAACTCCAGCAAAAAACCAGATGCAAGGACCCACAAGTTGCAACCAGAGAAGTATCAAGAAAGGAAAGGACGTAATTAGCAAGACACGATTCCTACAAGGCAGAAGCGTCGAGAGAAGGGAAAGGACAGTGAGACCAACAAAGGGCACTTCTAAATCTACTGCTGAAGGAACCGGTGCAGGGACAGACAAGCAAATTCACCGCTCGTAAACCCCGGGACGCCCCGACTCAATGGAGCGAGCAAAAAAACGGCCCAACGAGAAGACCGCTTGGGCAAGCCACCACTGGCAAAAAAAAAAAAAAAAGTGTAAAAGTCACACTACCGCTATTAAACAGCATGCTGATGCACGAAACTGAAGAAAACTTCCACAAAGTAAAAATTAGATGTCCAAACAATTTATCAAACTGTTACTAAGAGGAGAACTTCAAAGCGACTAGTTATCTATAAATATTCCCATATCCTGCCCAGAGAAGAACGTAGAATCAAGTAAGAAGCAGAGAAAAAGCAGGAAGAACAGAAGTTGAAGATTCACAAGATTGAGACCAAGAAAGAAGATGGGTGAAGAATAGACGACATACCTTCCCAAATCCCTATCCTATTGTAATATAGTCATCTGAGAAGTATCACAACGAAAAACGACGGCTGTCAGCGACACATAACGATGACTTTCACGCATACTAAGCCAGTAAACCACGAGATTCTGCACTCACAGCGCCATTCCATTATGGGACCTCCACAACAGCAACACACCGTTGCAAAGCCAACAAGGAACGACAAACGAAGCTGTACATCAAATACTTGCCCACATCCATCTCACTCAAGTCCATCACCTTCGTGCAAAAATATTCGCCAACCTCATGCTTAAACATTCATAGGATTGTGTGAATGTGTGAAATCAAATTATGTGATGTAGGAATTGTGCAAAAGAAATGTGTGAAAAACTAAATAAGTTAAGCACACCAGACAGCTAATAAACTACAAAATAACAGTCACTGACTATGGACTTAAGTAAAAAATAGACTATCGATAAAAATAAGTCATTAGTTCTGAAATGGACAGCATATAAAGAACAAAAGTAAGGCGTAATAAACACTAAAACTATATGCCACTTATTGTCTCCTCATAAAAATAAAAGAATAACTATATTTTACTTATTTTCTCCTTATAAAAACAAAGAATAAAAAAATTATCTTGTTGGATGTTTTCCCTTTTTTTTAACATTTGTACCATTTGTTAGGATAATATCTCAATACTTGTGTATGTATATTTCTTTGTCAAAGTAACTCTTGGAAATAATTCTTATTTGTTAGTGTAACAATGTTGAAATCAGTGTCTAGAAAAAAAAATTTTACTTGTAACCATGACTAATGATAACTCTTGTTTGCACAGAGAAAACCACGGAAAGATTCACGTTTCACAAATAGGGCGCGAAGTCGCAGCACTAGCTTCTTACATTTCTATCAGAACATAGAGCATACAAGGTATTCCTAGATCTCCGGAGATAATAAACTTCAGACATGAACAAAAAAAAAATGAAATTTAGACATGGGCAATAAAATAATACCACCTAGAGCCTAGAAGGATAGGAAGGAACGAAATTCTTGTTTTACACTACATACAAACAATTATCAGGTAACTCAACACAGTTGTTGTTATTGTTGTTTTTGTTATCTTCAGCTCAAAGACTGGACTGATGCAGCTATCCATGCTGGTCTACATTATGGGAACCTCTTCATCACTACATATCTACTGCAATCTACATCCATTTGAACAGGCGTTAGGTACTCATGCCTGTACAATTTTTACCCTCCATGTTTCCCCCAATTGTCAAACTATACTCTAAGGCAGATAAAAAACGATGCACCACAAAGAAGTGATGAAAACTGGTACAAATTGATATTCGTATAGGTATCAATGGAAAATGCAAAATTGTAAACGACCAATGGATGAATTTCATTCCTTGTACTCAACTGGGCAGTAACTGTGCCACACAGACAGGTGCATCAGCAATATAAGCAGATATCAGCATTTGACAGAGGGCGTGTAGATGGGCTCAAAGAACCAGTTGAAGTAATTGGCGAATCGCTTGTCATTTGAATAGGAGCGATTCCACTATTCTACGATGTTGGCAGGAATGGATGAACCATAGCCGAGCACAGCAAGAAGAAAGAAGCAGTCGACCTGAAGAGAGAAAAGAACGTGAGGACCGAGCAGTCGTCAGAGAGGCTCTCAGAGCCCTGGGTTCATTATTATCATCGATCCAATGTGAAACTGGTGCTTCAGTGACCATAAGAACCATTAATAGGTGGCTCACAGGAAACGGGTTGTGCTCGTCCCTTGCGCCCACTACCATTCTCCTATGTACACCAAAAAGCCCATCTGCAGTGGTGTCAGACACATTCGTCCTGGGATCTCACTGACTGTAGTACAATTGTCTTCAGTGATGAGTCCCGCTTCGAACTGAGCCCCGACGACCAGCGAAGACATGTCTGAAGACACCTTGGACAGCAGTGGGAGACCTCACTGTCGCCCGACATACGGTCCGACAACCAGGAGTGTTGGTCTGGGGGAGCCATTTCACTTCATAGCAGAACCCCTTTGGCTGTCCGGCGCGGCACACTTGCAGCACAGCGGTACGTCGACGATATTCTGTCCCGTTTTGTTGCTCTTCATGGAAAGCCGTCCTGGATAACGGCGATTGTTTCTACTGCTTGTCTCCGTGTTTACCAAAACCTACCTTGGCCAGCAAGGTCACCGCATCTCTCCCCAGTTCAAAAAGTTTGGAGCATTATAGGCAGGACCCATCCCACCAGCTTGGGATTTTGACGATCTAACGCGCCAGTTGCACAGAACTTGACACGATATACCTCCGGAGGACATCCAACAAATCTATCAATCAGCGCCAAGGAGAGTAGCTGCTTTCATACGGGCCAGAAGTTGACCGACGCGTTATTGACTGGCTCAATTTGTGAAGATCTTTTCCTTGGATAAATCATCCATTTTTTCTGTAATTGTAATCATTTGTTTTTCTGTACATGTACATCACATCTATCGATTTCCATCCCATTCGGATAATTCCTTCGTGGTACGTCTTTTTTTTTTCCTTCGAGTGTTTTTCTTAATGCGTCGGGATGTACCCTGTCAACCAGTCTATTATTTTAAGCAAGCTCTCGAATGAATTTATTTTTCCCCAATTCGATTCACTACCTCCTCATCTGCTATTCCATCTACTCGTCCAATCTTCAGCATTCTTCTGCAGCATAACATTTCAGAAATTTCTGTCCTCTTCTTGTTGAACTGTTTCTCGCTCACGTTTCACTTCCATACAAGGTGACGCTAAAATACGCTCAGAAGACTTCCAGAATTTGTCTTTTCAGAAATGCTGCCCAAATGACAAAACTGTTTTTCTGTTTTCAGTGTCTCATTTCCTTATTTCATACCCTCGACTATATTCCATTACCCTTATTTTACTTTTGTTGGTGTTACCTGACAACCTCTTTCTAAAACACTATCCATTCCTTTGTACTGATCTTTCAAGTCCTTTTCCATCTCTGTCATAAATACAATATTGTTGGCAAAATTCCAAGTTTTTTTTTCCTTCTCCCTGAACTTTAATTCCCTTTCCAAATTTGCCCTTCGTTTCCTTTACTGTTTGCCAAATGTACTGATTGAATAACATCGGTGATAGGTTAGAGTCCTGTCTCACTCCCTCCTTGAGTACTCCTATAACTACTGTCTAGTTTCTGTACAAGTTGTAAATAACGTTTCGCTGCCTGTATTTTATCCTTGCTATCTTCAGAATTTCAAATATTCTCTTCTTGTCAACATTTCTAGACGACATTGTCAAAAGGTTTCTTTTTGGATGAGAATGTTTTCTGCCTCCAGATACGCCGTTATGCTTTAGCTCATATTAGAATACTGCGAAATATTACGGACCAGTATTATCAGTATTCATGTATTGCGTCTGTTCTTTCACCATAACTGAAAATAGGGAACCTGCGGTATCTCCAGCCAATTAAGATCTTCATTAAATCTGAACTACCTCTTGAGTCAATTCTTAAGTAAATGAATCACGAGTAAACTAGTTAAATCATTGTTAGCGTATTGGTTTTTGCAGAAAGACGTCGATAGTACTCGCGAAATTCCTCATCACCTCTGTCACTCTCGCAACGTTATTTAACGTGGACATGAACCCTCAAAAGCTATAACAAACCGACAATGACTGCTCATAGATAATATGTCATTTTTCCGGACACAGATCGATAGAGGTTCTTAAAAATTTTCAAAAACCTCTACCCTGTCTTGCATTCTTCCTTTAGGGACAAAATGATTGACTCAACCAACAGTAGTACCGTGGCGCCGACAACATTCGTGGGATCTCGGATGCTCTTATCAAGATTTACTAGCACAACCGTTCAGAAGCTGCGCGCATGGTTGTTATGTCCGCAAAATCAGTACTGTTGATGCTACATGTAAGAGTCTGAGTGCCTCCTTCACTGCGCGACAGTCACTTCATTTCGCTTACGGTTCGCTATAAACATTGCTCAGCAAACGTCAGAGAGTTTCGCTAGCCACCAACCGACTCAAAAGAGTGACCGATAAGGGCTAGCAAGGAATCTGGACTATGATGAAGCAACCCCTCAAACTACCAGGAAATTTACCATCCTTCCTTTGGATGTTCGTCAGATTTGTTTCTTGCTTTGTCCATGGTAGACGTCTTCAGGGCTTTTGTCACATATAAAGTAATGGGAAGAACTTGGAAGTACGATTCGTGAGGGAGAACTATGTAGGTGATTCGTGAGAGGGTACTATGTAGCTAATTCGTGAGAGAGAACTATGCGGAAGTGCAGCAAGTAGGCCAAATGCATCACTGGTCCCACGCAGTAGTGTCCACAGTTTATTCTCTCTCCTCCTTTCTGTGAGTTTTCTGCGCCAGGTGGCGCCTCTCGAGTCCAAGTTTTCATTTCCTTCTGTCCTTCCAGTCCTCTTCTTGCATGGCCCTGTTCTGCATCGCACGCTACACACTGTCGTTACAATGTAGCCGGTATCTTTCTCTTTTCTTGTGGTGTGGAAATCTCCACACAATGTTAGCTGTTTATTTTCAGTTGTACCAGTAACATCTTTTGTAACTCCCACATGTTCTCGTAGCACTCAATGTCTCATTTTGTCTCTTTTTGTTACTTCACAACTTAGTCTCAAAAACCCCATTTCCATCGAAGTGCTCTAAAATATAGTTTTTCTTATCCTCCTTTCCAAATTTTATGACTTATTACAGATAATGGTGTGTAACTTGTTAACTGCCAACTTTCCCTTTTCTATTCCTTGTTTCTTTTTTCCTCGTTGCTTTCACCTTCATCCGAAATGATTGACCGTAAATACTTATATGAACGGCTACACTTTCCTATAGATCCATCACGCATAACAATTTCCCCTGTTGTGGAACCGAGTATTGAGTCTTCGTAAAGTTAATTTTCATGCCCTGTGCAAGCTAACATCCCAAAGACGTTCGGGTTCACATGCAGTTACTCTTCATCGAAATGTCTTGGCTCAATCTCGTCTATGGATTGGAACTGCACGAGTCGCATTACACACCCTACATTAGACACATGTGACCCTTTGGTTAAATTGTCTGGCTGATGGCAAGTTTGCGAAACTATATATAACATATAACAACAGTAATAATAATATCGGAAGCTAAATTAACGACCCATTATATACTAAACGTTAAATTTTTTTACAAAAAACCACTACATTCCCTTCTTAACTTTAAGTGTCACGGCCAGTAGCCTTGCACCAATGTGCTTTCTGATAATTAAATAAAGAACAAAAGTAACTATTAAGCACTACACTTAATAACAAATATTCTATTACCTAATGATTCAATAAGGTGTCATGCTGTCATCGTTCAGTGTGTTTAGTGTGGAAGAAATGATGATCTGATGCTTAACTGAAAATACTGATCATTTAAATTTACTGTATCTTTTAAGCAAATAAAGTTACACAGTTGATATTTACAACATTTGTCATTTTAATGATGCGCTTTTATATGAAATGTCGATCGTTAAGTTCAACCAAAGCGTTCAGATTTTGGCATTCAGGTCTTTGTTACAAAACTTGGTAATTTCACTTTAACAGTAAATCCTAAACTATTATATATATGATCAATATTCAAGTTTTATTGGGATCACCATGAAAAATTATTGAGGATGGTAGATCAAAATTACCGTGGCTTTATTCCCTGAATCACTACAGAATTAAATATTTTTCATAAACGTTTCCCTTTACGACCGATCTTAGGTCCGCCATATTTAATACAGTTCCGTCTCCTTGGCCACAAACAGCTTCTATGGGGTCTCCCTATGACGTAGGTTCTCATCTGTTTCACTTGCACACTACAGCGCTTAGGTCTCATTCAGCAAAACAGATGCCTGTGAATTTCCCCATCTTGTGGCGAATCTGCCCTCTCTGTGGCACACAGTCCTAGGTGACAGGGTTCGTTCCACAATTCCTGAAGTCTGACTCTTTCAGCCATATACTTAAATGAGAGCGAAATGATCGTTAACTCACAACTGAAACTGGTGCGTTAGCAACTGGGAGGGTAGAGTATGGTGTCCCACAACGCACACCAGATTTTGAAGACCGTGTCTATGGAAATGTGCGGCACAGATACACTTTGTGCCATTAACAGCAGGGTCACCACCTGGTGCAGCTCCCGCATAGCACACTCTGCTGTGAGCGTAGCGTGATGCCGATATTTCAAAGTAATTCGCTCTTCAAACTTATTTTACATGCAAATAGTTCATTTCCGGTCACTGGTACAATATCAAAACTTTATCTACAACCTCTAGAATAGGTTACCTCAAACACCTCCACTTAATAACATGTTGGCATGCCATATATGTTATGAAGTTGCACCCAAATTTACAAGACACAAATTCATAATACAATAACATAAATATCCTAAGCGCCAAAACAGTAGTGTAATTATTTGTAGTGGTGTAGATGCAGCATGCTTTAAAATTAAAGAAACGTATATCTAACATAAAATATGAATTGCGGCATATTAATTAAATGCCAAATAAAATTATACATATATCAAAATCGACTGTCTATTTAAATGCCGCATAAATATCAGCGCCATTGTGCTCACTTTCACAGCACTTTTTCGTCACAACGAAGTCTCCAGCGGCGCTCCACAGAATAAGACATAAAACCATCCAAAAAACAAGCCTAAAACATAAATACACATAAATGAATCCCTTATATACCCCAAAAAACCTAATCTGTTCGCATACTGTGCACTGATTTTTGACCTGATACCATTCACCAAATAATTGAGTTCTCTGACCTCCTCGCACCCAAATGTGCGTCTGAACTATCTATTTATAATTGCACAGACCTTGCGCCAAAAAAAAATCCTTATGCGACAAAACAACAAACACACTACAATAAATCCTGAAACAAAACATTGCAATAATAATCTTATAACCTAAACACAAATACACTTATTTCTTAACCTACTTTCCCCTTCTCTTCCATCCCTAAAGTACACATATACTGTACGACTCGCCCCTCAATTTCGTACGCATCCCAAAATAATTTTTCTCCTTTTTAGACCACTCGCTATCTTAAACTTCTCTCGAGTCCACAAATGCAATAACGATCGTAATGTTCTACCATACCATCGCCAAACAGTTACTGTTAAATCACATTCCTCCTTAAGATACCATTCTGTCCAAATATGACTTTCTATATTAGAATTAAACTCACTGTATTCTCCCTTAAAATTCTCGACATTAGTAGCTACAACATCATTATCATGAAATAAAGCACTACTTTTTACTTCAACTTCATTACAAACACCTTCAAAAACAACATTTTCAACAGCCGCTGATACATCATACGACTCGCTACATAAAACCACAGCCGCGCGGGATTAGCCGAGCGGTCTTGGGCGCAGCAGTCATGTACTATGCGGCTGGTCCCGGAGGAGGTTCGAGTCCTCCCTCGGGCATGGGTGTGTGTGTTTGTTCTTAGGATAATTTACGTTAAGTAGCGTGTAAGATTAGGGACTGATGACCTTAGCAGTTAAGTCCCATAAGATTTCACACACATAAAACCACATTTACCTTCGTTGACAAATCACCGATATAAGAAACGTTCATGGTTTCACCATCCTCTGATGTTACATCACCTAAAATGTAGCTACAGCGTCGTACAATTTCAGAATCAACAGTACCATTAAATTCTGTTGCTGTTTTGATTTAAACCTGAGTATAATACCTTTTCCTCTCCTACACACTCCTGTGCACGTTAATTTCAGATCACACATCAAATTCAGATCCACATTCATTCTCAAACAAACATTCAAGATTCACAGATCCATCCGGATTCACCTCCATTAGTAGAAATATACGCAGAGATTTCTTCCTCTGAAGTATCAATAACCAGTAGCTTTAAATTTCGTAACTTCAGCACATAAGCCTTAATTCCTACCTTCCTTCAAAAATAATTCACCAATATCCACCGATACACACACAAATTCATCAACAGCTGACGAGACTAATGCTACGCCGCCCTTATTAACCTCCTTAACAAGTTTCGCCGTCACAATATCACCTGGAACATCATCACCTTCAGCACTATAATCGTTACTGCTGGTTAGTACCTCTTTAGAATTTTCTAAACCATCTAACACCACGCAATTTAGCTCCACTTCAGCCTCCTTTTGGCACATAGAATCTTTCATTGTATTAACATGCACACACTCTTTCGTCTCACACTCACAGAACAAAACATTTAGCCCTAAATTGTAATCGCCTTTATCGTTATCTTTCATTATCTTTGGATTGCGCCCTTTACGTACGATCTGATTTGAAAATTTACCTATTTGATTCTCATCTCTTACTAATTTCATTTCATTATTGTTTCGCCTTTCTGCCGATTTATTGACACTTATCACATATCCTTTTACTTTGGTCCTATTCATCACCAGTTTATTTTGCCATCTCCGGACGTGAGATGCGGCGAAACGCAGTTTCCTGGTCTCTCATCACGCTGGTTCATTTCGCCAGGTGCCAGTCCCTCAAATGTATGTTCTTTGTGTCGGTCCCTTTTACGAAAGTATCCGTTCCCATTAGCCCTTTGAAATGTATCATTAGATGTGTTCCTGCTACCGTTTCCCTTATCAAAACTGCTGTTTGAGTTGCGTTGATAACTGCAGTGGAAAGAAGCCTGCTGCCACACCCTTGGAACAGCGTCCATCTTCACCATGGCAACCAGTGGTTCCAAATGGTTCACTAACAGGCCTTGAGAGGGCAACCCATGTACTGTCAAAACGAAGTTCATTTATCCTACATGTTTAAATATTTTTAACTCTTCTTAGTTGATAATAGCTGTTGAACAAGCTAAGTTTAGTGTGTGTTTATTTTCCTTTCTTGACAATGTTCTTTTAACTAAGGAATTTTACATTGTTATTCGACCTATAACACATTGGTTGATAATGACATCATTCCGTCAGAAATTGGCGGAGCCTCCATTATATATAGTAAGTCGTGCACTGGTTTCTCCAGTAGTGATTTACCACCATAAGGAGTTTCTTACTTATAGGTAATTCATCGTTTTATTCCTTTATAACTTTATGTATTTTCTTTAATATATGTAGCCATCTAATTAAAGCTTTGTATACGACTTGTAGGTCTGAAGATGACCACGTAGTGGTCGAAACCGGTCACCGTAATAAATAAATTGTGATCAAGACTGTTTTTGATAGTAAATATTCGTAATACATTGATCACTGTTCACTCCCACAATGTATTCAAAAGCAAGCGATTATCTTCTGCCTCAGCCCCCTGTCTCGAAAGCTATCGCGATGCGCATTGAGCTATAAGAGCAAGCCCTGATCAAGTATCAATTAATTCTAGAAACACTACTATCCTGGTTGTGTAAGGGCATCAAATTTAGGCGTAGTCGTCATAATAATAACGCTAAATGCACAAATTCGAATTACTTGTACACGTACGAAGTAGTGATACATTGAGGCGACGATAGCCATGACATTCCTCCCAACATCGTATCCAGTCTCCTTTTGTCAGGCGTGATGCAGCAACTCGACGTGGCATGGAATCAAAAAACCGTTGAAAGTCCTCTGCAGAAATATTGAGCCACGCTGCCTCTACAGCCGCCCGTAATTGTGTAAGTGTTCCCGGTGCAGGAACTGACCTCTCGATTATGTCCCATAAATGTTCGATGGAATCCGTGTGGGCGATCTAGTTGGCCAAATAATTCGTTGTTTGGGAACATGGAACATAAAGTCCATGAACGGCTGCAAATGGTATTCAAGTAGAAGAACATAATCATTGCCATCAGAGGACTCAGTCAATTCCACCAGCCTGCACAGTGCCTTTCTGACAACTTGCGTCCATGGTTTCTTGGGGTCTGCGGCACGCTCGAACCCCACCATAAACTCTTACCAACTGAAATCCGTATTCATCTGACCACGCCACGGTTTTCTAGCAGTCTAGGCTCCGACCGACCTAGTCACGAGCCCAGGAGAATCGCTGCAGGCGATTTTGTGCTTTTAGCAAAGGCACGCGCTGCCAAGGCCCATTAACGCCAAATTTCGCAGCACTGTCCGAAAGCATACATTCGTCGTCGGTCTCATATTGATTTATGCGCTCATTTCCCTCATAGCTGCTGCTCTGTTAGCACTGACAACTCTATGCAAACGTCGCTGCTCTTACCGGCCACTGCATTGTTCGTGGTGAGAGGAATGCCTGAAATACGGTGTTCTAGGCACGCTCTTGACACTTGGATCTCGGAATACTAAATTTATTAATGATTTCCGGAATGGAATGTCCCATGGATGCAACTCCAAACACCATTCCCCCTTCAAAGTCTTAATTCCCGTCGTGCGCCCATGACCAAGTCAGACATCTTTTCACACGAATCACCTGAGAACAAAAGACAGCTTTGATACCTTGTGCACGCGACACTACCGCCATCTGTATATGTGCATACCGCTGTCCCCTCAGTGTATAGCTCCAGCAGGTCAAAAAGTACAGCATTACTGAAACCGCTGGTCATATGTAGCCACTAGTTCCACCCTGATCAATATCTGCTCCTTGTCAAATGCCTTTCCCTAGTGCCGATGATGAAAAGCTTCTTGCTAGGTACCACCAACCTCACTTTTCTTTAACCACCGCTATAGTTAAAAGTGAGAAAGGAAACACATATATGTTTGCATCACATCTTAGTACCCAATTACAATCACAACTTTGACCTTGCAATTAAAAGACCAGTGAGCACTGATTTCACAATAAACTGTGGACGTCATGCAACCTTTTCGACAAAACGTGCCAGCTATCGGGAAACATCGTAACTAACATGTTTTCAGACCTCAGATGGTGGGACAGAATGATCAAAAATCACTGCTGACGATTGTTGCTTCACGTTTGTGAGTTACACGTAACCGTCGATTCTGAAGTGATATTTATCTCCTGCACTTGCGGAGTGCTGTCATTACCACTCCCACGCAGACAACTACCCTTCCATCTAATTTTAAAAGCTTCAGTCATCTTTTACATCTCACGCAGAATTTCCTCTGGCTTTTTGTTTGTATCCCTCTTGATTTCGTACAATCCAATGTGTTGTAGGATGTCGTAAAGATGAGACACATCTTCATTTCAGCGTATACCGTGTATTCGTGCACTGGAACACAGCGTGCTCTGGTGTTCCTGCTTTGTGACACGAACGTCTGTTGCAGGAATAGCTAATTAATTCACACAGCTGTGTTTTTCATGGACCATATGCAGCGATGAAGGAAAATCATATCTCTGGGTACTTGTAAGTGCTTCAGCCTCAAATTTGGTAGAAGCTGATGGAATGACATTTGGTAGGAACTGATGGAACCTCGTTCCATAATTTGTAGTGTTCCACACCTCTTATCATTCTTTATACATTCATATCCGCATTTCATTCTCACCATCGATTCTTTTATCAGTTTGCGTCTTCTTCACATAGCCAGTACCTCCCTCCAACCTTCCTGCTTTGCAGGTCAGTTCGGTGCAGCGCGAGAATCACAGGAAATGCTTCAGCTTATTTGGTTCTCAGGACCCACTCCATTTTTGAGGAGGTCTTAAATGTCGCAAAGTGATCTAAACGAAACCATTGGGCCGGCCGGGGTGGCCGAGCGTTTCTAGGTGCTACAGTCTGGAACCGTGCGACCGCTACGGTCACAGGTTCGAATCCTGCCTCGGGCATGGATGTGTGTGATGTCCTTAGGTTAGTTAGCTTTAAGTAGTTCTAAGTTCTAAGGGACTGATGACCTCAGAAGTTAAGTCCCATAGTGCTCAGAGGCATTTGAACCATTTTTTGAAACCATTGGCACTAATACGATGGGAGAAGGTGTTTCCGGCTGAGAGAGAAATGCATTCTGTATTGTCCCATAGTGTCACTCTTTCCTATCTACCTTTTGAGTTGTTGTTGTCCCATTAGAGTGCATGACCAGTCTAAGCACAGTGGCACCATTTCACAGTATGCGTTTTGATGTTGCCGTGGTTGGGAATTCGGAATGAGTGTCTGGTAACATGTTACGGTGTCACTTCGGTGACGTCGAGAACTGAGTCGGGTGGACCCAACCTTCGTAGTTAGGTCCATCAGAAAAAGAGGGATCTGTGTGACGCAGCACCTGTTGATGAAACTGTCGACGCAGCGTGCGACCATACTATGCTACGCTACAGCACCACCTTCGACCGGCCGCGGCCGTTAGTCTCAAGTGTCCCCACGTGGAGGGATACGTCAGCGATCATCTTCCACGACAAGAATCGTTGTGACGCAGCAGACATTGTGACTCAAGTATTGGCTAAGTGGCAATGGGACATCGCAATTTTTTCGGTGCGAGAATGTATGTTCCCGCATGTAAACGGACCTGTTTTCCCGAGACAGCCTCTGTTATAGATAGTATAGAGAATAATATGTAGCTACCACCAACGAAATCAACACAGCCATTGAAATACGGTCGCTACCTGGATTTGGATATAAGTGCAGGAAGACGCTGTAACATATATATGGCACATTTGCGCTTAATTGCGTTGTCATTACGGCGTTAGTATAAGGTCCTTTTTATAACTGTAGAACGAAACTTTGGTATGCAGCAGGATTTACGCTTTACTTAAGCCTAATGATAGGCTAAAACGATATACCTGATAGCCCTACTAGTAAGAGATCGTTGAAGTCAATGATCCGTTATGAATACGGTTTTAGTTCGTGAAGAATATGCATGTTTTGTGTTCTTTGTTTCATTCGATTTTTTGTACCCTTTAAACTAATTTAATTTATCACCACATATGTATGGAATTGTTTTCTTTTCTTACATGTATGACAGTACTATCGCTCGCGTTTAAGTTGTTTTTCTAGACCGAGTGACAAGTTTAACGAGCACAGAAAACTAGTTCACTTCAGAAAAATGGAAATGAGCGTTTGGCGTCATTGGGCGGGAGGCCCCTTGCGGGGCAGGTACGGCCGCCTTGGTGCAGGTCTTATTACGTTCGGCGCCACATTGGGCAACCTGCACGCCGGATGGGGATAAAATGATGATGAAAACAACACAACATCCAGTCCCCGAGTTGAGAATAATCTCCGACCCAGCCGGGAATCGAAGCTAGCAAGCAAGCTTTACAGATTCAGGAATCCCACAGGCACAAGGACACTACCTCCGATTCCAGAAAATATTCCCAATGAATGTCACTTCTGTTCTCTCTATTCAACTGACTTTCTTTTTCCGTAACGGTATACTTTCTCGCTTCTCGTTACAGTCATTTCTCGGCATGGATTATTTCGTCAGGGACCTGCGTTGAACACCTGTCCCTGTTTCCACACTGTATTGAGAATTTGTGCTATGATGTAAAGCGGCAGACTGAAGAACAGCGGTATACTTAGAAGAACCCGGAAAATTCTATTTTTTCTTAAATTAAAACCTAACTAGAAATGTCACATTCTTCTTTCCTCAGTCTGAAGTAAGATCAAGCCTCTATGCTGTAACCCAGTCGATCATATGAAGGATACAGTTTTCCAGTACCTCCCGTAACTGACACCGATTAGTTTCCAATGAGATTAAAGACGGCAGCTCGAATGGTCATGAAAACCCTGCTCATCTACGTTTAAATTTATTCTGATATCATCCACAGGAAGATATACTTTCAGAAATAACATGACATAAATTTATGTAGATTTATGTCCATATGTCTCAGGACATATGACAATAATTTTTCACCACCAGAATGTTTATCCGCAAGTGGACCATACTGATTGAGGACCAAGGCGACAAACCAGTGGAAAGATAAACGGCTCTAGAATAAAATTATCAAGTCACTGTGTACCTACATAGGACGCTTTCAGAAGTAGCTCCTTACTCACAAGCTCATTCAGAATTTACGACTACAGTATCTGAAAAGATGCAATATAATCAGCAGCGATGCGAAGAACTGGATTTCGACTAAGGTAAAAGGCATGCCCATTCTCAAGAGTTCAAAATCGCCAGGACACGAGTTTTTACTAGACACCCCAGTCTTGCTGTGTCGTTCATCCCGGCAGTTCTGAGTGCAGCTTTAAGTCAACCAGTGAGCTTATATTCAGTCACTCATTGAATAGTCTGGTGCCGAAACAGGCGCCCGTCAAGATGAAGGGGGAGCAGGAGGAATCGCACAGGCAAATCGTTGGACCGTCACATACATATCAACTACACCGTGGGAAAGTGACTAGACTGTAGAAAATGGGTACAGTACCAAGCACGGACGAAACTTGCCATACCTTTCGTATTGAGTGCACTGAAGAACTTACTCCCTTGTTAGTTCACCTATATCGCGAATCTCTCTCATAGTGAACTCTCCCAAGTAAGCGTAAAAGGCTTGGGTTACTCCCGTACACCAAAATCAACGGTCCTGTACACGAAGGACCCAACATGTCTTCAGAGCTCGACTATAATAAAGTACATACAAAGAGCTTACCTCAAAAGAAGGTATAGATTCAGCAATTAACTCTGGTACGAAGCACAGATTTCTCGCAAATCATGGACGCAGGTAAACAGGCAAATTATACATTCTCAGATTTTTTTTTTTTTTTTTTGCCTAGACAGTGGCTCTCATTATTAGGAAGTTAGCGTCGGTGCTGCCCCGGGAAAGAGCACTACAGAACCATCTTGTTCTGAACAGATGTAGCCCTATTGCTTGTAGACGGTGCAGCTCTGACGTGGGGAATCCTCGTTGGAGAATTGTGGAAAAACTTGAATGATTTCGACAAAACATTAACAGTGTGTAATCAGTGGCAGGCAGCGTTAAATTAGGGTAAGTACTCGCACAAGACAGTTCCTAATGACGGGAGAAAAAGCTCCTGAATTCAGGATACTTGTACACCATCAGTCATTCACTCACAAATAATAAACACGTCAGTGCAGTTACGAACTTGGACGGACATACTAAATCGATTGCAAGCAATGTACTGGTGAAATTTATTGCGAGAATTCTGAGAATATGTAGTGCATTTCAAAGGAGAACGCTTAGAAGATACTTAGAAGTCTACTGCTGGAATACTTTTCTAGTGTTTGAAAGGGTCACTACGTCAGATTAAAGGGGAGATCAATTGAACTCAGAGACATTCTGTTACATTTCTGACCGGCCAGATCAGTCACTACCAAAATGTTACGGAGATCGAAGTGTTGTTCCTTGTACGTTTTACGACATCCACATAGCCGAACTTCATAGTCTGCAAGTGTGTTGCGCTGTGTAAATGTGGTTAGTTCGTGGGTAGTTACGAGATGTAGGCTACCTTTGTCTGATTAAATGAGAACCAAAAACGATTAACTAATCCTCACTGTTAAGGCGTTAGTATTACGACGTAATGTATTATCATACTCCTTATTTCGTCTGCCACGGTGTTCTTCCTATGCACATTCAACATACGTTTCTGTAAATCGTTCTAACTTCGTTCCCTGTGGTGTGACAATTTAAACACCGGTTGCAGAGCCACAGTTATATTTGATTATAAAGAGCTAAACCGTCTACATTAATGTCTGTAAATGAGTGACCATAGAGATGCGCTGAGTACAACCGTTGCATAAGCGCAATTAAATAACTCGAAACCATGCACAACGTTGTACCTCAAGAACAAGACCAGGTCACGACAACATCATTACAAGTACACCAACGACAATAGTATTCATTCAGTAAAAATCTCAGTACGTAAAGTTAGTCATTTGGTGACTACGCAACTACGGCGTTTTTCCCATTTACCAGTTCCATCTAAGCCAGAAAATTATTCTGTAAACATTGCATTTCAGGATGTGTAAACTTTTCGTAGTTTATTGATTTACTTTTACTTTTGGGTAGATTATTCTTTTTCCGTCTTACATTTTCTACGCAAGTGGGTAGGAATGCTGTTTTAGGGCTTTCAGATCTCATCATCCCAATCGCGGTGAACAGGGAGTGGGGCAAAGGATTCTTTATTTGATGCATTTAGCTGCTCCAAGCAGAAGACCTGCTTTGTTGGTGCAGCACAATTTTCGCAGTTTTAACTGGGATAAACTGATGCTGCAGAGTTCAGCTCCAGCGCGTAAGTTTTCACAGATTCGCACGTTTATCTACATTTGACGACCCCAGGAATACACTGTAGCTCCCTATATATCGTTACCGTAGGAATACTGAGGACAAGATTACAGAACGCACGGAGGCATTTAACCAATCATCCTTCCCGCGTTCCAGACGTGAATGAAACGGGAAGAAAGCCTAATAACTGGTACAATTGGACGTATCCTCGGACACGCATTTAGATAGATATAGATGTAGAAGATACACACTAATATGTCGACTGGCAGGTTCATAATGCGAGCTATATTAACACGCAATGTCAAATTCGCGATGTTAAGTTTCTTTACACAATTTGAATGACACTGATCATTAGACCTCCGATAATATTAGGTTCTCTTCGACCATGAATACAGAGCACCTTTTTTTATATCGAATTAGCGTAACGGCAGATATCTGACTTGTGTTCGAGAAAAAAATTGTTTCTTCTTTCGACAGACGATTTCTGTATCTCATATTCTGCCGGTTTTCTTCGGTGCAACCAAGTTTTCCCTGAACCACCAAAATGCGTCACATGATTCGCATCTACTTAGTTGCAGGAAAATTATTTCTTATTTCTTCCCTCCACAGAAAGCTCTCTTTTGTGCCCCATAAATAGAGCAGATACGAGATGTGTCGCTATTTGTTCATTTCCAAGGCTCGTTATAGATTTTACATGAGTACGAATAACGCTGTAGTGTGCTGTGCTCAGTCTCACTTTCACAACGGCGTTGATTAAACCAACTGTTTCGGATGTCAAGTATCCATTTTCAAGTTTCCTACAAGAGAACACCTGAGGTTAGTGACAATGTGCGGATTGCATAATTAATCTCTTATTCCTTACTGTACAAGTGTGTAAACAGAGTGGAACTTGTAGCTTAACGAATTGCTGTACTGATTAATTCGATTGTTGCTCTGTAGGAACATCTTTGCTTGCTGATGCCGGCAAAGAGGGCGCAAGCCCTTAATTGCTGGTTAGTAGATTAAGATCACTTCTTATATCTGAGATGTTATCTCAACCCTACATTTTTATGTTATGAGAACTATAACTTTAAACACATATTTCCATTATGAACTATTAGTGAAATCTCTGATTCGATTACGTAAGTAGATTTATTGTAGGGTTCGCAAACTAATGTTGGCGATCTTTGTTTTTATCCAGTAGCAGACTTGAAAAAGGAACAACGTTGTTTAATAAATTTCGATGTGCAACTGATCTGTGTACTACAATAGACAGTCAATTGAAAACGAACAGATGGAAAAGAATAAGAAAATTGTTTATTTTTTCAAAAGTAATGCCACAAGCGCTAATACATTTACCCCACTGTGAGACAAGACAATCAGTGCCTTCAAGAAAAAATGTTTGGGGTTTCCTAAGAGCGTTGATTGTTACCTAGGCGTGCATCTCCTCGTCGGAAGCAAACTGATGGCTACGAATGTCTTTCTTCAGAGCTCCAAAAATAGGGAAATCGCGTGGGGGAGAGATCGGGACTGTATGGAGGATGCGTAAGGCCTTCCCAGCGAAAGTTTTGCAGCGTAGTCGAAACAATCTTGGTAACACGCAGGCGACAATTTTTTGACAACGCTGCAGAAATTTTGACGAGAAACTGTTACGCATCATTCTTACAGTACCGATCTCGTCCCACGCAATTTCCGTATCGTTTGGGCCGTGGAGAAATACATTCGTTGCCGTCGATTTGCTTCAGACGGGGAAGTGCGCGCCTGGGTGTAGTCACGGTTCTGTAGTGTGAAGAAACCGGTTGTTAGATATCTAATTTGCGTGATTCTGATCATGAATTTTGATTATTTAAACTCATAAGGACCAGTTTTACTTCCGACCTTAAATACAGCAAACATGTCAGATTTTGGTAACGAATTCCAAAAGAACATAAAACACAAAAATAATTTTCTAAACGATGATGAAACAGGTTGTAATATGGTTCAATTGTAAATGAACAGCCAACAAATCCGCGCTTGGTCATGAATATGCCATAACATAACGTCCTACAGAATGTAATCACCGTTTACGTAGCTAACAGCAGTCAAGTTCAAAATTCCCACTATAGCATGCCTTTCACCAATAGCATACGAGTTGTATTTCTATAACTGGTCAGGGCTCAGAATCTAATGGCAGACACTACAACATACGCACGCTGTCACATACTATAACAAAACATGGAAATCTGCAAGTGGAGCGGAGTTCGGATAAACAAATAACGAAACGCTCCCTCTCAAGCAGTCTACACGTCTTACAGCCTTTGTACATGTATGTCGAGGCCGTCTCTATGTATACAGTACTTGTCATGTTTTAGAATAGGTCGCTGTAATAAAACTGTCACTGTTACAGCTCCTCATACCGCTGGCTTAGGACATATCTAACACGACGTTCCCCGGTATAATGTTGGAAGGTATGTCGGTCTCGCCAGCGAATTCTGTCGCATTTGTCTCAGCACTATTCTTCGAAACTGTGTCGAAGTTGGTGGGCGCAAGCTGTGGTCACGAAGACGAGGAAGGCGGTGCCGTGGTGAAGTGTGCTTCATCGCACCCACTGGCGCCCTCTGCCCTGCGTCCCTCTCTGTCTCTCTCTTTCCGCCATTTTCATAACGAGCCATCCACCGTCATAAGGCCATTTCGCACATTGCCACGTTCAACAGCCGTCGTAAGCCTCTTCCTAATCAAAGCGCGAAATTATTTCGACTACATGACACCCTACGTAAAAAAAGAGTCACCTATAGGTACAGTTCATCATTTCACACTGTGCGCAGAGAGCACGACTAGATGAAATGAGAAGGTTAAATATTTATTAACAATTGTGTGCGTGTGTGTGTGTGTGTGTGTGTGTGTGTGTGTGTGTGTTACTTCACACCCCTGACGGGAGACGTCAATAACGTATAGAAGATCTGTGCATTTTTTCACTGGATGATTAACTCAGAACGGGAGTTTGCAATCTTCAATGAAAAAAAAAATTACAGGAAAAAGCAGACGTAATGATAAGCTTACTGTAAATGTACCAAGAACAAGACTTGAGGGAGAAATCAAGCAGAAACTTGTTACTATTGTGGCACACCTAATTTCTGTAGGTCGGTCCCTCAAAATCTAAGCAAATATTTGTGATAATTGCAACATGACTGAAACATACAAATAATACGGAAGTTAAAACACGTATAGGACATACGGATACATCATTAAAGTACACTACTGGCCATTAAAATTGCTACACCACGAAGATGACGTGCTACAGACGCGAAATTTAACTGACAGGAAGAAGATGCTGTGATATGCAAGCGATAAGCTTTTCAGAGCATTCACACAAGGTTGGCGCCGGTGGCGACACCTACAACGTGCTGACATGAAGAAAGTACCCAAACGATTTCTCATACACAAACAGCAGTTGACCGGCGTTGCCTGGAGAAACGTTGTTGTGATACCTCGTGTAAGGAAGATAAATGCGTACCATCACGTTTCCGACTTCGATAAAGGTCGGATTGTAGCCTATCGCGATTGCGGTTTATCGTATCGCGATATTGCTGCTCGCGTTGGTCGAGATCCAATGACTGTTAGCAGAATATGCAATCGGTGGGTTCAGGAGGGTAATACGGAACGCCGTGCCGGATCCCAACGGCCTCGTATCACTAGCAGTCGAGATGACAGGCATTTTATCCGCATGGCTGTAACGGATCGTGCAGCCACGTCTCGATCCCAAAGTCAACAGATGGGGATGTTTGCAAGACTACAACCATCTGCACGAACAGTTCGACGACGTTTGCAACACCATGGACTATCAGTTCGGAGACCATGACTGCGGTTACCCTTGATGCTGCATCACAGACAGGAGCGCCTGCAATGGCGTACTCAACGACGAACCTGGGTGCACGAATGGCAAAACGCCATTTTTTCGGATGAATCCAGGTTCTGTTTACAGCATCATAATGGTCGCATCCGTGTTTGGCGACATCGCGGTGAACGCACATTGGTAGCGTGTATTCGTCATCGCCATACTGGCGTATCACCCGGCGTGATGGTATGGAATGCCTTTGGTTACACGTCTCGGTCACCTCTTGTTCGCATTGACGGCACATAGAGCAGTGGATGTTACATTTCAGATCCGTTACGACCCGTGGCTCTACCCTTCATTCGATCCCTGCGAAACCCTACATTTCAGCAGGATAATGCACGACCGCATGTTGCAGAGCCTGTACGGGCTTTGTGGATACAGAAAATGTTCGACTGCTGCCCTGGCCAGCACATTCTCCAGATCTCTCACCAATTGAAAACGTCTGGTCAATGGTGGCCGAGCAACTGGCTCGTCACAATACGCCAGTCACTACTCTTGATGAACTGTGGTATCGTGATGAAGCTGCATGGGCAGCATCCAAGCTCTGTTTGACTCAATGCCCAGGCGTATCAGGCCGTTATTATGGCCAGAGGTGGTTGTTCTGGGTACTGATTTCTCAGGATCTATGCACCCAAATTGCGTGAAAATGTAATCACATGTCAGTTCTAGTATAATATGTTTGTACAATGAATACCCGTTTATCATCTGCATTTCTTCTTGGTGTAGCAATTTTAATGGCCAGTAATGTATATACCATGTAGTGTAGCATGATGACGCACCGCACCATTACAGCGTATACAGCAATTTATTGTGTGTGAATTCCTAAGGGACCAAACTGCTGAGGTCATGGGTCCCTAGACTACTTAAACTAACTTATGCTAAGAACAAGACACACAACCATGCCCGAGGGAGGACTCGAACCTCCGGCGGTAGGGGCCGCGCAATCCGTGCATGGCGCCTCAAACCGCGCGACCACTCCGCGCGGCTACAGCAATTACTTTTAATGAGTGTGTCCATCAGTTTCGTAGCAAGTAAATGTCATTGTGCTAGCACAGTCGATCTCACAAGGGCAGGCAACGACATTGGGATCATAGATTTACTTCAAGCTTTGCATACCTTTAATAGGCCATTAAAACAACATAATAAGAAAGTAGTAAGGTGCACTACTATGGCTATACCGAAAAAATCGCAAGAGAAGTTTTACGCGTCTATTTGGCGCTTATATATCTGTGCAAGGTACCAGACGTTACAGTTCATAAGGGTCAAGTGATTTGCGTTCGAGCTTCGTAACACGGACGTCTATCAGGCAACGGTTCGACTCTCTTTCGAACTTAATTATTAATCATTTTTTATCACTGGTTATGTTGTTTAACTCATACGACATTTTAGAGGTAATATAATGCAAAAGTAGCCATGTGTATTTGCATGAAGATTCAATTTATGTTTTCTATGTATGACAAATAACCATCCTGCAACGTGTGATGTCGAAAGCACATCCGACGAGTAATTGTACATTACTCTTGTGGTCTGGCACATTGTGACTTACTGTATTACTGATTGTTAATAATGTCATTCGCATAGTTATTTCTCGAGGTTTGACTTGGGCTTTCCGAGTCCGTCCCTCGTCCTTGAAAATTTAATAACAAATAGTAAATAGTCAAGTAACACATAAAATTCATTACAACTTCATAAAAATGCACGTGATTTTTTTCATTATATTGCCTCTCAGCTATCATATACATTAAATAAAGTAGCCAGAGATGAAAAAAATAGATTAAAAAGCAAGAGTTAGCTGGATTCGATCCTTCGCCTCGTCCACGATCGTCTTGCAAGGTGTGAACGCTAACAATTTCTTTTATTTTATTTTTTATCGCATTTGTTTTGTTTATTGCATTTGTTCCATGACACCTGTTGAAGTTCATGGTTGATCCATAACACTCCGAGCGAACACGCTGAGCTACCGTGCCGTCGACCAGTTGACCACAATGGCTTTTTACGACCGGTACATTCGCACAGATACATCAGTTACACAATAGACGCGTAAAACTTCTCTTGCAATTTTCTCGGAATCGTCAGAGTAGTGCACCTTACTACGTGCACATTATGTTGTTTTAACGGCGTACTAAAGGTGTACAAAGTCTGAAGTAAATTCGTGATTGAAATGAGAGTTCTGCGGAATTCCCAGTGCTGGTTGGTGATCAGTTGTTAACGTGCTACAACACATTGTGAGTACTGCACTAAAATTATGCCATTTCACTTCGAATGCAAGCCAGAAACTGTACTAAAATTGTGCCATTTCCCTTTGAATGGGTGCTGGTAAGTAAATAAAAGAAATGAAAACATGTTTTGTAGCACTATCTCCGCGATAACTAAAAACCAGCGTCGGCCGCTGAAACGATGGTCGGCTGCGCTATGATCAACTCAGAGACGGGACGCTGCCGTGTACTGTCGACTGCGCGTGCTCTGCTCTGATCGTGACATCATCCCTGGCAGCACTGAGGGTGCTACGTTGCTCACAACACCAGATCAGCATTTTTCTTCGAGCACTGCGTGTAAACTATCGAGAAAACCTACATTATGAAAGATTATTAAAGGAAAGATCGGCAGAGTGGTACTATGGCTGAGTACTATAGCGCCTAAGACTACAAGTTTGTCGGACGGACTTCGTACGCCACTGTCACCAACATTATTTTCCATTTCATTTTATTCTTCTCAGTGTTAAACCATCAATTATAAAATTTGACTCTCTGACTGTTATAGACATAACTGCATTACGTGGTGTGAGTTGCTTTGTTGTCACTGCACTGTTCACCTAATGATGCTACTTGTGCTGAGAGACAGTGTTCTGGCCGCTGTGAAATGCTTATCCGATTTTAAGAAAACTCTTACGTGAAAAAATTTGATTTATGGACCTCTTAGTGTCTGACATCTTCATTAGATAAAGGACTGAATTTTTTTTATTACTCGCCGTAATTACTGTGCTTCATCAAATTAAGTACAGAAATGCACAAAATTTTAAAGAGTTTGCAGAAGTAAAAACGCATTGCGTAAACTTTGCGTATGATTAATTTTAACCACAAACGTTGCTGTGTATGAAATGTAGAAGTGATTTAACTGAGAGCAGAATGACATCTAAAAAGCGTTCTGTATTTGGAGCAAAGCAGCGATTGGTATAAAATGCTAAAAATAAAATAAGGACAGTCTCGATCGCTTCTTTAGATTTTTGTTCGTTAGCAATCGGTTTCGGCCCTTTCCTCAGACCATCTCCAGGCTTTTCTTCGATGCTGTACAGTAATAATATATACTTAGTGTAGAGAGAGGGATGAAAATATGGCTAAACAGCGTCTAAAATATAAGCTATGATAATTAAGAAGTTCGATGTTGTACCCACTATGGCTGCTGGTGGCTGCAAACGGAGCGACACATGTATAAACAGAGGCCACTGACCTCGCGGGACTAGTGTAGCAGGGGATACAACCCGTCGGCTTTGGACAATGGCGTCACAAGTCGCCAATCGAGAAGCGATTCTTCTTAGTGTTGTAGCTCCCTTCAGTGGCTGATAAGTGTTTTTTGGCTTTTTAAAAAAAATCTCACGAGATAGAATAAACAGATCCACTTTATTAAGCAATCAGTAAAAAAACGAAACTGAAACATAACAGCAAAAGCGAAAATGGTAAACTGCTCTCTGGCGACTTGTGACGTCATTGTCCAAAGCCGACGGGTTGTATCCCCTGCTACACTAGACCCGACCTCGCTCCATGCATTGTGAATAATCTATACACAGTAGTGTTGTGAAGTACTATAAGGCGTGCAAAATGGCTCCCGCACTTTTATGCCCTCAGCTCTCCCCTCCACGGAAAAACTATGCACCTACGTCACTTAATGATTTCATGCTATTAACAGCCTCATTTTACACATATACAGGGTGTTACAAAAAGGTACGGCCAAACTTTCAGGAAACATTCCTCACACTCAAATAAAGAAAAGATGTTATGTGGACATGTGTCCGGAAACGCTTAGTTTCCATGTTAGAGCTCATTTTAGTTTCGTCAGTATGTACTGTACTTCCTCGATTCACCGCCAGTTGGCCCAATTGAAGGAAGGTAATGTTGACATCGGTGCTTGTGTTGACATGCGACTCATTGCTCTACAGTACTAGCATCAAGCACATCAGTACGTAGCATCAACAGGTCAGTGTTCATCACGAACGTGGTTTTGCAGTCAGTGCAATGTTTACAAATGCGGAGTTGGCAGCTGCTCATTTGATGTATGGATTAGCACGGGGCAATAGCCGTGGCGCGGTATGTTTGTATCGAGACAGATTTCCAGAACGAAGGTGTCCCGACAGGAAGACGTTCGAAGCAATTAATCGGCGTCTTAGGGAGCACGGAACATTCCAGCCTATGACTCGCGACTGGGAAAGACCTTGAACGACGAGGACACCTGCAATGGACGAGGCAATTCTTCGTGCAGTTGACGATAACCCTAAAGTCAGCGTCAGAAAAGTTGCTGCTGTACAAGGTAACGTTGTCCACGTCACTGTATGGAGAGTGCTACGGGAGAACCAGTTGTTTCCGTACCATGTACAGCGTGTGCAGGCACTAGCAGCAGCTGATTGGCCTCCACGGGTACACTTCTGCGAATGGTTCATCCAACAATGTGTCAATCCTCATTTCAGTGCAAATGTTCTCTTTACGGATGAGGCTTCATTCCAACGTGATAAAATTGTAAATTTTCACAATCAGCATGTGTGGGCTGACGAGAATCCGCACGCAATTGTGCAATCACGTCATCAACACAGATTTTCTGTGAACGTTTGGGCAGGCGTTGTTGGTGATGTCTTGATTGGGCCCCATGTTCTTCCACCTACGCTCAATGGAGCACGTTATCATGATTTCATACGGGATACTCTACCTGTGCTGCTAGAACATGTGCTTTTACAAGTACGACACAACATGTGGTTCATGCACGATGGAGCTCCTGCACATTTCAGTCGAAGTGTTCGTACGCTTCTCAACAACAGATTCGGTGACCGATGGATTGATAGGGGCGGACCAATTTCATGGCCTCCACGCTCTCCTGACCTCAACCCTCTTGACTTTCATTTAGGGGGGCATTTGAAAGCTCTTGTCTACGCAACCCCGGTATCAAATGTAGAGACTCTTCGTGCTCGTATTGTGGACGGCTGTGATACAAAACGCCATTCTCCAGGACTGCATCAGTGCATCAGAGATTCCATGCGACGGAGGGTGGATGCATGTATCCTCGCTGACGGAGGACATTTTGAACATTTCCTATAACAAAGTGTTTGAAGTCACGTTGGTACGTTCTGTTGCTGTGTGTTTCCATTCCATGATTAATGTGATTTGAAGAGAAGTAATAAAATGAGCTCTAACATGGAAAGTAAGCGTTTCCGGACACATATCCACATAACATATTTTCTTTCTTTGCGTGTGAGGAATGTTTCCTGAAAGTTTGGCCGTACCTTTTTGTAACACCCTGTATGTTATTAAAAATCTGAATGCGCCAGCAGATGTGCGATAAAAATCTAAACAAAACTAATATATTGTTTTTACTATACATGCAGCAGTTTGCCAAAACGTTATTAAACAACTGCAAATTTTAGTAATATATTGTTTTTATTATACATGCAGCAGTTTGCCCAAACGTTACTAAACAACTGCAAATTTTAGCAGCAGTACTGAAAATAGTTTATAATCTCTGTGTCAGCAGTTATTAAAACACAAACGAATATGGCACCACTTTCTTACAGGAATTCTCTTGCTCTTTGAACTGTTGCAGCCAAAATTAACAAAAAGCTGTGTTAGTTTATGAAGTACAGACATAACTATGTGAAGCAATAAAAAATTAATTTAAAAAGACAAACATATAAATCTCACAAACTAAAAATTGTATGTGATGCGTCATCATGTGATGCGAATACATACTGCCTTGCTAATTCTATAGGTGTCTTGTATTGTATGATATGCTGATTTTAATAAAAAGCTCCATTCAAAAGCATCTCACAAGCTGATTGATTGACTTATGATACATGTGAATAATACAGTCTGTGTGCACTGAAGAGGGCTAGACTTCGATAGTTCGTTCTCTCTGGTTCTATAAATATTATAAAAGGTGTTAATTATTTACTGAGTATCAGTATCAGTTAGATAAATCTGCTCGGCGCTATAGCTCCCCTCACACGTTAGCTACAGAGCATATCTGCATATCAGCGGAATAGATTTCTCCTCCTCTTTCACATGATGTATCGTGCTTTCCGTTCTTCTCTGTATACCTAATAGTTTGCGCTGCAGGTGTCCAAACACGAACAATATAAATCCATTTTCTGTGAACGCTGACGGCAGAACTGACGCCACGTCCGCCGCATTTGCTAGTGGACAGAAGAACAAACCCTGGCCGCTGCCGCGCAATCCAGCCTATGTGGACCGCCACGCGCCGTCACATGCCCGCCAGACACACCCTCGCTCAGAGTCCGAGCTACTGTATGCGCAAACCAGAAACCATTTGCGACCAAAATCGATCGACCATACTCAGATGTGGCACATCATATTATAGAAGAAACTGGATGAACTTTTCCAAGAACATTTTCTCGTAATGTGTGGTTGTATTGATAATAACTCAGTATTTCAGTACGTGACAGAAATGAAGACAGGTCAGGCACAAAATTTTAATCCGCGTGTCTGTTTCTCTGTGCGTCTGTCAAGACCCTTTTTTCTCTGTAACAGGTTGGTGTATCAAGTTCAGATTTGTGCCACATACCAAAGTCTACGGTCCTTTGGCTAGTAGTTTTAATCATCTACGTTAATTCCGTCAAAAGAAACGGCCATTTATGTCACATATTTTGATACTCTAAAACTCACTCATCAAAACCTACCCGGACTTTCCGTTGACTCAGAATCATGAATTTTGTTAAGAAGCAGTGTCTCAAAGTACAAGTAAAGCAAAAGAACTGAAACTCGTTAAACGGTAATTATATCAAATAAAAAATATCTTCTACCCCATCTGATCATACATTGCACTCATCGTCCTTCAAAAGCATAGCAGGCGAACATTATTTTATTTAAACATAAAATGTAAGTTGTAGTGATATTATAGTAAGTAATATAGGCCTAAAAGTTTTATTAAATCTTCTGTCTCTACGTATATAAACTGAAGTCACCTGCTTGTTCCTTTTTGTATGTCCGGGGTAGTCTGAGGAACAACTGTAGAGATTTTGATACAGTCTTGGGATTCTCAGTATCAATATTTGACAGCATCGATATCGATCCCAGGCAAAAATCGCTGATACTCTCGATTCCCAGGATGGATGAGCTGTATATATATACATAATTAAGTTTGTACAGAACTCTCAGTGCACGAGTCCTACTACCACTTGGCCCATTTTTTTAAAAGAAACGTTACATTTTCATTTATTCTTTTGAAATACAATAACCCTAGAACTATTTGCCAAAGCAACTGGGCGACTTCCAGGTATGTACAGCATCGATAAGATGTCTTCTTATTATAAATTAATCAAAATCAATTTTAGAAAGACAAGGATCTCTGCTGATAAATTTAACCCTTTTACGTTAACAACAGAGATCTTTCTGATCAGAAGTTTACCAGAAGCTACGCATTTGTTTAAAAAACGGGATACGACGTAGCTCAGCCATACAAAACTAATATAATCACGATAATGTTTATACCGACCTAAGCCTTAAATCACTTTTCAATTACAATTCAAACTCTTTGAAATGAGTAAACAGTTACAATAGTTAAAATACAATACATAAAAGACCAAATCAGCAACAAAGCCGTAGTAGCTCTCTCTTACTGAAATTACCCTAATACGATTCGGAAGCTTTGCATTTATTACTTTCGGTTATCTACGCTAACAAAAAGTCGGCTCCATGGCTATGCCCGAGATACACATGAACAAGATTGTTTTCTTACTCAAGTACAGAACATTCCCTGAAACAGAAGTACTTTAGGAACAATTCAGATGATTGATTTACACACAGTTTATCGTAATCCACTAATTGCTCGCGCCACTGTGACGGCAAAGGCAGAAAGATAGTCACGAGAAAGTCTCCTGTAATTGGTAATAATTCTAGTCTAACAAGGCAGCATCCATATACGAAGAATTCACAAACTTCAGTGCCCTACATGCAGCCATAAAATACCACCAATAGTTAAGATGAAAATAGAGTGCCACATTGAGTTCATTTCAGTATAGCATGAGTCGGTATGAAGTAAACCAATGATCATACATCAGTCCGCCACACGAAGCCGGACATAATAGTTACGCTCTATGAAGACTCCTCAGACACCAGTCAAGGGAAAACACGCCTAGCACTCACACTGTTACATGTGTCTGCCATAATGCGTCCACCCAATTGAATACACACTTCTTACCGTACAGTCACGTCTGAAACAGAGCCGACTCGTGTCTACAGCCGGCCAGCCCAGCCGCCGCAGTCGAGAGCGTCAGCCGTGCCATCCGACTGCCAAGAAGTAACTGATTTCCTGCTCACTTTACACACAAACCTGAAACAGTCGCATGACCTACTCCATTATCTCTTCTTCACCAATGGTGCCAACCTCTGGCACAATACTCACCCCCTTAGTTGCTGAACAAGTTCCCTTCATCAAAAGCCGGCCGGGGTGGCCGAGCGGTTCTAGGCGCTACAGTCTGGAACCGCGCGACCGCTAAGGTCGCAGGTTCGAATCCTGCCTCGGGCATGAATTTGTGTGATGTCTTTAGGTTAGTTAGGTTTAAGTAGTTCTAAGTTCTAGGGGACTGATGAACTCAGAAGTAAAGTCCCATAGTGCTCCGAGCCATTTGAACCATTTGAACCTTCATCAAAAATTAAGCCTTGGGACTGGGTCGTGCTTAATCTGAGAGGGACGAGCATATACGGTAATCCTCTTTCCAGAGTCCAATAAGGATACCATCACGGGCGTAATAAATCTCCGAATCTCAAACGACCTGCTAAATCTGGGCAGATGGTTTCTGTCATTTTATCGCTCTTTTTACTACATACTTGATAATTTCTGACACAAATATGATCACCTATCTCGTATAGGTCTGGCCGCCATCCCTATTGTATCGCCGGGCCTGAAGCTGATGTGCTCTCAAAATATTCCTCTTGGCGCTTTTCTACTGAACAGCCAGTTCCTGTTGATTGATTTTTTTTCGGGAAACGGGGCACTAATAGGCTACAGGTTGCCCAACTGGGTAGCACTACCAGAGCTCAGCACTAACTCTGCATGAGTAGACTTGGTGTTCTCATGTTCGGCGACTGAAATGCAACAATCAGCCAGAGTAACATTCGATTCCAGTTTTCCTGATCCTTCTTACGGCAGGCTATCAGTGCTGCCCTCAAATTCTGGTTGTCCCATTCTGCATACAAAGCGTTGAGATTGTAAGCGGTGATGGCCTTGCTTACGCAAAAATTTTTAAATCCACATGATATAAAACGTATTGCATTATCACTTAGATTGGATTGAAGCGATCCAAATGTGCTAAAAATATCTTTTACATCCTGAAACACAATTTGTGTTGTCGCTGTTTTGGTGCAGTAAACCCAGGTGAAAGGGCGAATGCATCAATGCACTCCAGTAGGTAGCGATGCCCTCTTTTAGATTTCAGTAAGAGTGCAACAAAATCAGTGAATAATTTTTGGAAAATACGATCGACAGGTGTAGACGCCAAACATTCCAGCTTAATATTTTGTGCAGATCTGGGCATAGCACAGACTTCCCATTTATCTCCTCTGGTGTTAATATCGCCGTCCATCTCTTTCCAAGTGACCTGTTGTCGGATTTACCATCTTGTTTTAAAGACACCGCAGTCAGTTTGGATTAGATTACAACGGTTGTGCACACTGACTGTGCTGTAATTCAAACAGTAGAAAGCCAGCCGTCAATCGTGGTTCAACCTGTACTTCATTACAGATCTAGATTTCAGCTACAGATTAGCTATCAGCAGTGACAAGTGCTAGAAAACGTAAGAAAGAAAGAGGAATCAAACAGTGAATGGCATGAACTGAGATCTGTATCACAGTTATAAGGAACTGTAGACTCCACAGTAAGTAACACACCACATGAAGTAGTCATGTAGACTCAACAGACTTATAGTTGCACATATTATTACACGACCTTAGCTTGTACATAGCTTAATTTAAAGTGAGACTGTTGCTTATAGACCCGTACAACCAGCCCTAGTATACGCCATAGAATATGAACAACGCCAGGATAAACAACGCCATCTGTACCAATGATACCTGCCTATGACTAGCATTTTAAACAAATTTTGTATTAAAATAAAAGTAGACAAAGTGCAGTCGTAGTAAAATAAGATTCTGGATCCTACAGACGACGAGCTAAAGTAAGACCGATGTAATGGCTTAATGGAAGACCCCACAGCCCCTTATGTGAAACATGTGACTGAAAATTAATGTAAATACCTCTTTAAAAATTTATAATCACGATTAAAATTTAAGTGTAGGCATATCACAAATATTATTTTATTTTATTTTACTTTTATTTTATTTTAAAACTTTATATATAAAACACCAAAATTTACATGCTAGCACTCTATTTATACAATCACAAGAGCCTGTAGTTTACCTAAATTGCGTAAATTGGCGTCGTGTTCAGAAGTATTTCAATGATATGAATTGTTTTGCACCATGTTTAAAAATGTAAGATATTGACAATATTGGTGCTACTTACAGTACTTTCACGCCAGAAAATACGCAAGCAAACACACGTATTTCATCACTCTCTCAATTTTCATAATACACTAAAAGAAATATTTGTGTCAAATACTGCGCTGTGTCATCAGTAATTTCTTCTCACCTCTGTAAATTTCATTGGAAACTACGCTGGATAAAAGAAGTAAAGTGTCACTATGGTGTAGTGCTGCAATTTTACAACATTTCTCTGTAATGTTGCAAAGAATGGCACCCTGTGACGTCACGATTGCGCTTGAATGCCTCGAACAGCAAGCTGTTGACACAAGCGAAAACAAGGCCAGAGCTCAAAAGCTCATATAGGGTGGAAGGTAGCTTAATTTCATTGAGCCATGCACGGGTGACATCACTCATGCCCGAGTATCGATTTTATGTTCTCTGTGTTCGTCTCTGACCCGTTGCTGGGAGATCAGTGGACGCCAGGCTGCAAGAGGGCGCGCTAAGAAGCTGCAGATGCGGATGTAGGGCCGTGCCCGGCTAGCTGTAGGGAAGCGACTTGCTGGTGTGCAGTTGGAGGTCCATGTTTACCGGAGACGTGTGAGTGTTCTGCTGTGCTGAATGGCTGGAAGGAGGCGGCCTGCCTTGTGGGGTGTTACTGGCACCATCGGGCCGGTTAGAGTTTAACTGTAAGCTACTCGACCGTTGAAGGAAGCGAGCCTGCTCGGGGAACGGTTGCGTACCCATATTGTGGGATATACAGGGTGTTACAAAAAGGTACGGCCAAACTTTCAGGAAACATTCCTCACACACAAAGAAAGAAAATATGTTATGTGGACATGTGTCCGGAAACGCTTACTTTCCATGTTAGAGATCATTTTATTACTTCTCTTCAAATCACATTAATCATGGAATGAAAACACACAGTAACAGAACGTACCAGGGTGACTTCAAACACTTTGTTACACGAAATGTTCAAAATGTCCATTAGCGAGGATACATGCATCCACCCTCCGTCGCATGGAATCCCTGATGCACTGATGCAGCCCTGGAGAATGGCGTATTCTATCACAGCCGTCCACAATACGAGCACGAAGAGTCTCCACATTTGGTACCGGGCTAGTACTGTAGAGCAATGAGTCGCATGTCAACACAAGCACCGAAGTCAACATTACCTTCCGTCAATTGGGCCAACTGGCGGTGAATCGAGGAAATACAGTACATACCGACGAAACTAAAATGAGCTCTAACATGGAAACTAAGCGTTTCCGGACACATGTCCACATAGCATCTTTTCTTTATTTGTGTGTGAGGAATGTCTCCTGAAAGTTTGGCCGTACCTTTTTGTAACACCCTGTATGGTGACGTCTTCTTGTAACGGGAAGTAAGTTTGTTCTCAAATTGTGTGTGAATTACTGTATCATTTTTTTTTTCGATTTGCTTGATATTTGTGTCGTTTCTCCAGTCTGCCGTTGTGAGCCAAAGGCGCTTGTTTGTGTTTTGACACTTGGCAGTGTCTAGCCGATTTTCTCGACACCTATCCGCAGTTTGCAGCGAACGTGAGTTAAATTTCCAATTTTGTTCTCTTCTCACCATGTTACTGAGCAGCGTGTCTGGCTTGCAGTTTGCACAATATGTGCTTTCTGTCATATCGTTCTATATATTACATGCCCCCTTTCTTTTATGTCAAGCGTGCCACCCTTCTTTAAGGTGTCCTCTATTTCATTAAAGTAGCGTTCAAGGTACTTACCGTTACGGTTAACTGTGAACTGCCTGCCTCACATATTATCTAGTGTCCTGGGTTTTATGAACACAGAGTTTATTCAATGCGTGCAGCCTTCCTTCAAGTGTCTTGAATCTTATATCACCTTGAATCAAGGTGAATTTTTGGTGTTTTAATAAAATAGTGTTTAGCGCGTACACATTGGCCTCCTGCATTTTGTTAGAATACTATTTAACGCTTTCAGTGTTTGTCAAACTTATTTTACGCATGGGTTTTATATTTAACTAGAATAGTGTTTAATTCTGCCTAATTTTGTGTGTTAAGTGACACATTAGCCAATATTTAATGCATTATTTGTCAGGGACTTCATTGTAGGCTTTGGCTGACCTTGCGACATTCACCGAACGATTCTGTAATTGCCTGTGGAAGAGGTATCTATTTTACTAACAAGGGGAAGGTCTCAGACACGGCCAACCGATTCGGCTCAAATTTGGCAGGTCGCTTGTGTACAAACCAAAACGAAGGAATCTAAGATATTTTGGTCAACACCCCCGCGTTTTTTAGAAAATCACCCCTAAAGGTTATGACGAGCAATCGACTCAAAGTTGGTGGGATCGATAGATAATTGTAAATAGAGCATTTTTCTTCATCAGGTATGGGGTCCGCAAACGCAAACTTTTCCAGAAATCGAGAAAAGAAACTTTTACAACTGCCGCTTCTGTACTCGCATGGTAAACGCCGGTACGGTAACTCAGCATGTTCGGACAGAGGGTTAGCTGCCCTCTGTAATAAAAAAAAACTGAGTTTATGGATCAACGACGAACTGAAACGGGTGTCTTGCGATTTCCGCCCCGACCATATGCAACGAACAAAAAAAAAAACAAAAAAAACAAAAAACAAAAAAAAAACAAAAAAGTAACTGGCTGGGAATCGGAAAACCCGGGTTTGAATCTCGAAGAAACCTAGCGGCTCAACTGATAGGGATAGGAGCGTTAATAAGGTAAGTAAATCAATAAGGAATGATTATTAAGGAGGTAGCAAACTAATTTCCCAAACGCCGTGAGTTAGTAAGGTATTAAACTTTTAAGCCTTGTCACATGAAAACAACTCCGAGTAAGAGTGCTGCGAATTCCTCACGAGTGATCACAGGCAGCCAACCGCGCGACGCTTGGTTACAGCGAGGCACGGGACAAAATGCACACGTGGAGAGTTATGTTGTTCCGCTTGCCTCTTCGTCATATCATAGTTGTGAACCTGGAAGAGTGAAGCTGTCCAGCACGAGAAGAGCCAGCAACGCCTCCAGCACGTCGGGGACTCCTCGAAAATGTGCAAACATGGAGGATCAGCCCAATAAAATTGACGAGGAAAAGGTCGATGCCATCGACACCTTCATTGCTGAAATACAAACAGAACTAAAAGCAAAAAAAGTGTCACTGACCATACTGTCAGCATTTAGAAATAAGCTAATCGGCAACGCAGTGACACAAGCTAGGTTGGAGGGACAAATTCAGGCCCTAGAAAAAGAAAACGCAAGACTAAGACAACAAGTAGAAATACAAACAATTGCAGCAGCCAGACATGACCTTGAAGCAACAGACTCGCTCATACATGCGAGACTGGAGGGCCAGATTGATATTCTCAAAGACGAGAATAACAAGCTGTCCGTCCAATTAGAGGAGTTCAGGCTAGAAAATTTTACACTAAAAAGAGACAACCAAGAACTACAGAAAGAACTGGATGAGGCAAAAACAATTAAACCAGAGACAATACTCCCAGCAATACCAACATTCGCCAGTATCACCAAATCCCAACCGAAATCCAAAGAAACACTAAAAATAGAACACGCCAAAGCAAAACAAGCGACAACACTCTTCATCACCTCGACAGAAAATAAGGACCCAAAAACTGTGCGACAAACCCTTACACAGAAACTTGACCCAAAAAAGGACAAGATAAAAATTAAGGCAGTCAAAACTACAGCAACAGCTGTCATAGTTGAGACTGCAACACAGGACGACTGTAAAAAACTGCTCGAGTCAGCAAAGAACATTAACACAATCAAGTGCGAGCCACCACGGAAGAGACGACCGCTAGTGATCATACACCACGTGCCAGACACAATCAGCGACAAAGACTTTCTTGAAAGCCTCTATGAACTGAACCTTAGTGAGGAAGTTGAGAAAGAGGCTTTCCTGAAAGAGACAAAAATCAAATTCCGAACAGGACCAAGAGGGCGGGGATACAATCATCAAGTTATTGAAGTCACGCCGAATCTGCACAAAATTTTGACAAAACGGGATAGAGTCTATATAGATTTCCAGTCTCTAACTGTCAAAAATTTCGCCCAAGTCCCCACCTGCTACAAGTGCTGTGATATTGGACACACCACAAAGCAGTGTAAAGACACCGAAATCACGTGCTCCAATTGCAAAGGGAAGGGCCACATAAGAAATCAGTGCAAACTAGCAGAACAAGACATCTGCATCCCCTGCAGAATCCGAGGCAAATTGTGTGCCAGACGAAGAGGTCTTGATTGTCAAACACATAAATTCCTCCAAGATCGACTGCTACAGAGCTTCGATTATGGAGAATGAAAGCAGCCCAACACTGCCCCAATCAAGAATGCAAAAAACGAACTATAAATCACCATCGACTATTAATCGAAACCACCAAAGAGCTATAAGCTGGCGCAGGCAGATGGGACTGCTTCCCACTCACCCCACACACACAGACGATATCCCATCTCTTCAAGGTATGCACGCATTACATGACAGTTATATAAATACCATGGACTTCATCGATGACATGGTACTTAATGGAGCTATACATTATAACATAGCCAAACAACTTAAAAAACAGATGCAATACTGGGTCAGCTACCAGCAATCACTGCAGGCAAGAATTGACGAGCTGGAATTTGAAGTGCTATACAATCCACACAACAACACCGATCGAATACAAAACAATAGCACACAAACAAACACGAACACAGACAAGTCTGTAAACCTAAACAAACACACGGAAAACGAACAAATGGACAATACACAGAAATCTCACGCAACACCTGATTATGCCAAAGCTAGCAGCGAAGAAAGAGTAAATGACAACACACCAAAAAGGTATAATACAAAAAGATGTATAGGACATATAAAACCAGTGAATTTTGTATCTGGAGGGATAATTAACCCTGCAGATCATACACAACAACGCATAACACCTCAACAACATAATGAAACACAACAGATGACCGGATGTAACGAGACATATAAGAAAAAGGTAGTAGTCCTTGACACAAACCTACTTACGGGTAATCACGATAGTGACGATGAGTGTACAGATAGTGATAGCAAAAAGAAAGGTGACGACAGTGCAATAGGTAGTGTAAACATAAGAAAAAGTAAAGGTGAAAGAAGAAGAGCCGCAGGTAACAGCTCATCAGCCTCACCACCATTGAAGACGGAACAAGACACCACACCGGTGACATCTGCACTTCGAGATAAATATAGCGGAATCATCCCATATGTAGAAAAAGAGCAGAAGAGAAAAGTCGGCCAAACACCATGGCATGCTGACTACAACAATGTAGAACTAAACTTAAGACTAAGTAGGCTAGAATATAAGGATACTTTCATCACAGCACAAAGACTGCTAACCAGACTACTTCACCCATTAGGCAGCTATGTATGCTTCCCGACCACTGAACAATCTGACAGAATGACTTTAAAGACCGCAAACATACCTACAGACCCAGCAGAGCTAGAAAAATTAGTCATACTAGCGTGTAGTCGGAGGGGGGAAACATATAACCCACACCAAGTGTACAAGGACCAAGTGAGGGCACATGGCAGAACTGACTTTGACTACTCGCAAACAGGACACAAATTCTACCTTCATGTGAAACACCCATGAAAATAATACAACTTAATGCTAATAGAAGCACACTCGTTAGTGCAGAACTGCCGCGAGTAGCTCTGGACTTGCAGGCGGATATTCTTTGCCTGCAAGAACCTTATGTGACAACCCAGGGAAACTTAACTAACCTACCCTGGGACGCTGTCACAATCTCAGACAGACGAAACTACAAGGCTGCCATAGTTGTCCTCAACAAAACTTTAAATATCACTAAGATTACGCAGCTATGTAACAGTCATCTGGCCACAGCAGAAATAACTAAGGGTCGAGACACATGGGTGGTCTCATCACTATACGCACAGTACAGTGACGACATAGAGCCATACCTACATATGATACAAGACATTGCTGAATACTCTAGAAATAAGAACCTAATTATATGTGCAGATATCAACGCTAAATCCACACTATGGCACTCGGACAGAACGGACGACAGAGGACGGAAAGTCAACGACGTCATACAGGAGACACAACTACATATTATAAACGAAGACGGACCTACACCTACATACAGAGGTCCAGGCGGATCTGCCACCAAAATCGATATTACTCTGGCGAATGACAGAACATTAGGACGACTGCAAAGATGGACCATACACGACTCTCTGACCACAAGTGATCACAACATAATAGAAATAAGTCTCACAACAAACAATTATCGCACCACACACAATACGACACACTTCAACTTTAAAAGAGCGAATTGGGACAGACTACAACAAATTGTTCAAAATGAGAATATATACAACATACAGGGAAGCGTGGACTACAGAGCACACAAACTGACACAAATCATCCAAACAGCACAAGAAACAGCAATACCTACGCACACACACAGCAAACAACGGGAAACACCATGGTCAGACGAATTAACCAGACTCAAACGTGACATGACAAGGAAACGAAAACTATACCAGAGGACATGGATACAAAGAGACAAACTACTGAGACTAGCTGCATATAGGGAAGCCAAAGAACTCTTCAAAAAGACATTATTTAAGACCAGGAAACAACATTGGGAGAGCTACTTGACCACACACACACAACAGAATATCTGGGGGGAACAATACAAGATCCTGACAGAAAAAATAAAGACCCCATTGGCATTAAGCACGCTACGGCAGGAAGACGGCACAATGACAGTGGGATGGAGAAACACAGCACAATATCTGCTGAACAAACTCCTCCCGGAAGATGCCACAGACTCAGACACACAGGAACAGATCACACTCAGACAAGAACTTCATGAACAGTATAACACCGACGCCGTCACCTGTCCCTTTGCGCAAGAGGAAGTTGCGGTAGCGATAAGAGAGCTAAAGAATAAAAAAGCACCTGGACCCGACAGGATCCATGCAGAAGTGCTTAAGAGGCTAGCACCACAGATCACCCCATACTTAACAGAACTACTAAACGACGCCTTAAGGCTAGGCCGTGTACCGACAGTCTGGAAAACCTCAAATGCAGTCATCATACGAAAATCATCAGACAGAGACCAATCAGATCCGAAATCCTACAGACCAATATGCCTCATAAACACCATGGCAAAAATCCAAGAGAGGCTACTGTGTGACCGCTTGCAGGCTCACAGAACCCTACTTGGAATGAATCCCCACCAGTTTGGATTTCGGAAAGGGAAAAGCATCGATGATGCAATAAACAGAGCTTTAGAAATCACACAAAACACAGATAAAACATACTCTTTGGCAATCATGATAGACATCGCAGGAGCATTTGACAACCTGTGGTGGCCAGCACTGTTTCTGAGGTTACGCCAGATGGAAGTACCCGCAGCCCTATACAACAGTCTTTTAGACTACTGCAGAGACAGAATAGTGGAATGGCGCGTGGGCAACCGGAAGGTAATAAGGAAAATTACCAAGGGATGTCCGCAGGGATCGATCTGTGGACCCATCTTCTGGGACATAATTTTTGAACCTCTCCTGCAACTGCTGGAGGAGGATATGAGGACAGACGGTGCTGTCGCCTATGCAGATGACCTACTGGTGGTCATCTCAGCAAATACAAGAGCCCAGCTAGAGGAGAAGGCGAGTGGCACACTGCAGACAATAACACAATGGTGCAACACAAACAAACTCAAGATAGCGGGCAACAAAACAACATACACACTGCTCAAAGGGCAACTCAGACGCAATCCATCTATTAAAATACAGAACAACAACATAAAGAGAATGACGGTAACCCGCTACTTGGGCGTATACATAGATGAGAAGCTGAACTTCCATGAACATATCAGAATAACAACAAACAAGGCAGAAAAATTACTACATAAACTGGCAAGGATTAATTCAGGACAATACAGACTTCCTCTGTCAGTCACACGAACTTACCACTGCGCACTCTTCGAATCAGTGCTAAGCTTTGCGGCCAGTACATGGGCGCACAGACTCAACCTCGTCACAAACAGAACAGCGGTTAGGCGAGGGCAGAGAAGCGTCCTTCTGCGACTATCGGGAGCCTTCGGCACTACATCAGTTGAAGCACTGTGTGTCGTGCTAGGAATTTTCCCGATAGATATCACAATCAAATATCGGGCCGCTCTGTACTGGTTAAAGATGGGTAGACTAGACCAGGTCAACATATTGACTGGTTCCCCGCTGAACAATAAGTGGGACCTCAAAAAATGGAAAATCGACACATGGCAACAGGAATGGGGCACAAGTGATAAGGGACGGAGAGTCTATACATTTTTTCCGAACATAACGGAAAGATTAAGAATGAAACATGCCGATCCTAGCCGCGGCATGGTGCATTTCTTGACTGGCCACGGACCTTATCCCACGCACTTAAATCGCGTGAGTCTTAGAGACACATCAACGTGTACATGTGGAGGTATGGGAACCCCCGAACACACAATCCTATTCTGCGGGAAATACAGACAGCACAGGAACACACCTGGGATACAACACTTACAGACAGAGGAACACATATACGACGCGATCAGAACACCTGAACTTTGGGACATACTGAACGCACTAACAGACAAAATTTCTGACGAATGCCACAAAGAATACAGGAACAGAAGACCACACAGACAATAAACCTATATGCAGCACCCAGACAGACACCATAGTGTGGAAGAACTAAACTAAGTCTCAATATAAAACAACTGACATGCAATAGACTTACATAAGTAGACCTAAAACTGACAATAGATTAATGTATAAAATTAGACATAAACAGTGTCGGCGCACCGTCGCAATTGCCATCAGCTACCACGGCACTCTAAACCTGTATACAAGTAACCAGATAGAACATAAATAGAGATATCAAACGCCACAACTAGAATAGAATAGAACTTCCTAGGCTAAGGTTAGGGGACTGAGGATCAGAGGCTTGAAGATAAATCCCAAGACGCTCATCCTCAGTCCCCTACGGTGGTGGGACTATCATCTCTTCCTTTCCTATCGTCTTTTCTCCTCTTCAGACTAAACTATTCCTTGTATTTCCTTCTTCCAATTCAACATTAATTTTTGTAAAATTTTTGTTAAATCGGTTTTGGGAAAGCTGCCAAAGTAAAGAAAAAAGAAAAAATAAAAAAAAAAAAAAAAAAAAGCACAGACCCGCCTCCACGTGGCGGGACACGGGCAACGGTGCGACCGGATGCGGGAACTGGTGTGAGTTTCATCAACTACATCAGAGTCCGCACACCGGTCGTAGCGGCCAAGTGGTCAAAATAGACCCACCTTAAGCACTTAGGTGGTGGGTCGTAAAATCAGGGCGGCAAGTGAAAAAAAAAAAAAAAAAAAAAAAAAAAAAAAAAAAAAAAAAAAAAAAAAAAAAAAAAAAAAGTGTCCAGCACGAGCCTTATAGAAATCAATCGGAAAAAGTTGTTTTCCGTCATTAGGCTGCCTGAACCTCGTGTATACATGTAGTGATTTAACCATCGTTAATGCACCGAATGAAATACGTTTTGTGAATGAATACAGTGTTCTTCCGTAAGTAACACATGACGAGTACTGTATGTAGTTTTGTAGTAATTATCTCGTCTGTTTATGAAGTAGTCACTAGTTATTGTTTGTTGTGTCATATCTTTCAGGTGCATAATCTGAATAATGGAGGAAGTACTCTCTTCGACTAGCGCTGTAATACATAGTTGGGAGCCTGTCACAGACGATGGCAAGCGGGAAGTTACCGACACTGTGTTTTGGTTTGTAAAAGTGTTGCAAGACCGATGCATTATCAATGCACTACCGGAAGCAGGCAGTTCTGTTTCTCGGCGTTCCAGATTGATAAGAGCGGCTATCGTCAAGCGATTTTTGGAGCTGACTAACGAAATCACTTTTGTTGATCCTGAAGAACTATACCATGAAGACGAAGCAGAAGGTGATGCAGTGGAAGATATCACGACTAGTGGATCGCAAAATGGTCATAACACTTTGGAAATCTCCACGTCACTGGGAATATGTGCTTCATCTGTTCCCAATGAGTATTACGAACCGATTACTAAACGAGTGAACTATGGCGCTATAACCCTTGAAGTAAAAGTAAAGGCGGTAGTGCTAGCCAGGAATCATCCAAATTGGAACTTACAAACACTGCAAAAGAATGGAGCAACAACAGCCCTGAAAAAGAAGAAGGACTTGAAATTGTGGGAAAGTGATATCGTTAAAGGAGGGACAAGATGCAACAAATACCAGGCGATAAATAAGTGGACACACGACCGATTTGTCGAATCTCGTTGCCGTAACGAGAATGTAAGAACGAGAGTACTTCAGGAGTGGGCTGCAGGTGCAGCGCTTCAATATACGGCCAACAAGGATTTTCCGTTTGCTGCATCATTATCTTGGCAAGAAATTTCAAATCGGAGTACAAAATTCGTCAACGGCACGTCACAAAATACGTCTCTCAGAAGGAGGTACAAAATATAGATGCTATACAGAAAGTGGCGGCTCTTTTCAGCACGCAAACGGCGTCAATTATGACCCGTTTTAATCGTGATTACGTGATGAACACCGATCAAACAGGATGCGAGTATCGGGTGAACATTCGACGCACGTTATCGCATAAGGGATAAAAACGAACCCTTGTCGCAGTTGGTAGTAAAAACAAACTAACACATTCGTACATGGCGCAATATGCCATCACAGCCTCTGGAAAAGTGTTGCCTAAGGCTTTCCTGTGTTTACAAGAAACGAATGTTACATTTGGTCCTCGGGTTATAGAAGAGGTCAATCATTGAACTGACTCGATGAAAAACGTTTACATTAACTGCTCCAAATCCGGGAAACTGACGAATGAAATTTACAGAATATTTCTTCAGAATGTTTTAAAACCATACGTTTCTGATAACAAGTTTTGTCTAATATTGGATTCCTGGAGTGGACAAATTAATACTACAATATACAGGGTGTTTCAAAAATGACCGGTATATTTGAAATGGCAATAAAAACTAAACGAGCAGCGATAGAAATACACCGTTTGTTGCAATATGCTTGGGACAACAGTACATTTTCAGGCGGACAAACTTTCGAAATTACAGGAGTTACAATTTTCAACAACAGATGGCGCTGCAAGTGATGTGAAAGATATAGAAGACAACGCAGTCTGTGGGTGCGCCATTCTGTATGTCGTCTTTCTGCTGTAAGCGTGTGCTGTTCACAACGTGCAAGTGTGCTGTAGACAACGTGGTTTATTCCTTAGAACAGAGGATTTTTCTGGTGTTGGAATTCCACCGCCTAGAACACAGTGTTGTTGCAACAAGACGAAGTTTTCAACGGAGGTTTAATGTAACCAAAGGACCGAAAAGCGATACAATAATGGATCTGTTTGAAAAATTTCAACGGACTGGGAATGTGACGGATGAACGTGCTGGAAAGGTAGGGCGACTGCGTACGGCAACCACAGAGGGCAACGCGCAGCTAGTGCAGCAGGTGATCCAACAGCGGCCTCGGGTTTCCATTCGCCGTGTTGCAGCTGCGGTCCAAATGACGCCAACGTCCACGTATCATCTCATGCGCCAGTGTTTACACCTCTATCCATACAAAATTCAAACGCGGCAACCCCTCAGCGCCACTACCATTGCTGCACGAGAGACATTCGCTAACGATATAGTGCACAGGATTGATGACGGCGATATGCATGTGGGCAGCATTTGGTTGACTGACGAAGCTTATTTTTACCTGGAAGGCTTCTTCAATAAACAGAACTGGCGCATATGGGGAACCGAAAAGCCCCATGTTGCAGTCCCATCGTCCCTGCATCCTCAAAAAGTACTGGTCTGGGCCGCCATTTCTTCCAAAGGAATCATTGGCCCATTTTTCAGATCCGAAACGATTACTGCATCACGCTATCTGGACATTCTTCGTGAATTTGTGGCGGTACAAACTGCCTTAGACGACACTGTGAACACCTCGTGGTTTATGCAAGATGGTGCCCGGCCACATCGCACGGCCGACGTCTTTAATTTCATGAATGAATATTTCGATGATCGTGTGATTGCTTTGGGCTACCCGAAACATACAGGAGGCGGCGTGGATTGGCCTCCCTATTCGCCAGACATGAACCCCTGTGACTTCTTTCTGTGGGGACACTTGAGAGACCAGGTGTACCGCCAGAATCCAGAAACAATTGAACAGTTGAAGCAGTACATCTCATCTGCATGTGACGCCATTCCGCCAGACGCGTTGTCAAAGGTTTCGGATAATTTCATTCAGAGACTACGCCATATTATTGCTACGCATGGTGGATATGTGGAAAATATCGTACTACAGAGTTTCCCAGACCGCAGCACCATCTGTTGTTGAAAATTGTAACTACTGTAATTTCGAAAGTTTTTCTGCCTGAAAATGTACTGTTGTCCCAAGCATATTGCAACAAACGGTGTATTTCTATCGCTGCTCGTTTAGTTTTTATTGCCGTTTCAAATATACCGGTCATTTTTGAAACACCCTGTAGGAGACAATGTTAATGGATGGCGAGGGTCAACCGGCATGCGCAGTAAAAGTAATACCGCCAAACTGCACACCTGTGTGCCAGCCGTGTGATGTTTATTTCTATCGTTAGGTTAAAAACTTTATTTCCAGGCTTCAGAATTGTAGTGTGCTTCTGGAAACCCACCGGGAATGGCACAACCCCACTGATGCAATAACTATTCACAGCATAATTCACAGACAACTTTCAGCACCGATTTTTCAGGCAATGATATCGTATGCGTGGTACGCATCAAAATTAATTCCCGAAAAAGACATATTTTTAAATGTGAACCCAGTTTGTTTTCCACCGACTCTTCGAAGAAACAATGTAGCTGTCGAAAGATTGCATTCATTAGATGTTCTTGGTGGTAGAAAAGTGAGGACACGTAACAGTGACTGGAAGAGCCATTGTAAAGTGACCTGGAGTTACATTTTAGTTGTTTACTATCCCAAGAGGTTTGAGAAATTTATTAGCCTGCCGATATTATTATTATTCCTTACTGATTTACTTATCTTATTAACCATCCTATCCCTATCATTTTGATATGGAAAAATACAAACGAAAATAATAACATCTGCTAGGGTTCTTAGAGATTCGAACTCGGGTTTTCCGGATTCCCAGCCAGTTACATTTTTTTTTAATCTCATTTTGTTCTATATTGTTCGTTGGATTTGTTCGTGGCGGACGTCCGATGACAGCCGTTCAGGTTCTTTGTTGATCCGTTCACGCAGTTTTTTTTATTACAGGGGATAGCTAACCCTCTGACCGAGTACGCTGAGCTACCGTGCCGGCTGATGGTGAAGGACACACAACACCTAGTCCCCGGCAGGGAATCTAACCCTGGTCCCCTGCGTGGTGGGCGGTAACGCTACCACTACACTACCGAGGCGGACACCTTGGCCGTTGCGCTATCGGCGCTGTCGGCGAAAAGCGTTTACCATGCGGGTACAGACGCGGCAGTTGTAAAAGTTTCTTTCCTCGATTTCTGGAAAAGTTTGCGTTTGTGGACCCCATACCTGATGACGAAAAATGCTCTATTTACAATTATCTATCGATCCCGCCAATTTTGAGTCGATTGCTTGTCATAACCTTTAGGGGTGATTTTTTTAAAAAACGCGGGCGTGTTGACCCAAAATATCTTAGATTCCTTCGTTTTAGTTTGTACACAAGCGACCTGCCAAATTTGAGCCGAATCGGTTGGCCGTGTCTGAGGCCTTCACCTTGTAAGACAGGCTGTGACTACATCAAATCCACATTACTTCTGATTTGTTATTTTCCGAACTAGCCACCTGTGTGGTAATTACCTCGTTATTTGTTTATTTACCGTTGCTGCCATACGGACTTAGTAGATTCCGTCTGAAAATTTGGTCAGCTGTTGTCACGTCTATTTTCCTATAACCTCTGAAATTAAGCGCTTGGCTTGCTTTGGTGTTCTATGTGTCAGTTGTGAATGATTTAATGCAACTGATTTTTTTTCTAAATCCCATTCGAGTAAATCTAAGACGACATAATCTAGCAAAAGTTTAACCTGATGTTTTACTATGCCACTGCACTGTAAAGCTCTCTTTGTTTAAGCTTAAGATTCTCCAAAGTAGATACTAACTTCTGTGAATCATGAAACACCTGCACCAATTTTAAAGTTGTTACATGGCACCCGGACGTTAATTCTGTTGATTAGCATTTGATGTAAATGCTATTAAGGTTCTTTAGACTGTTTTTCAATCCAATTACATTTGGTTGATATTTCTGGTTAACTGGTCTTATGGCCGCGTTCCTCAACGAAAATTGTAAGTAAAATTGTATTACGTGAAATAGATTTGCCATTATAGACTTTTATCATTGTGCCTTAAGCCTTTTTCTGCTGTTGCTAAGAGTAATTCGTAATGAATTTTGGCCTGTAACTCTTTGTTAAACACTTGTACTGAAGCTTAAAACTTTAAATTTTTTTGGTTCTTCATGAAAGACCCTTACCATTACCGTTCGTGTAGTTGCTAAGTATGGTCACCTTAGGTTCTTGAATATTCTGCCAACGAGCAACAATTCTGTAGCAACTGCTTAATAATTGAATTATGTGACAATTTCATTTCGTTGCTTTTCGTTATAGTTATTAACTTGCTCCTATGCATTTCAAGCGTTATCTTTTACTGTGTTCTTATCCACTGTAAAAATTTTAATTTTTGTCAACAGATTTTTGTTTTAGTATACGTTTATTTTATGGTCCCAGTATCTTTATACTCCCAAACGGCCTCTGTACTGCTTCAGTCACACTGGCAATAATTTCACCACAATTATGACGAACACCATGGACATCTCACGTGATAGAAAGGCCGACACATCCCTTCTTACCCACATTTCACTCCCTCTCTTGACGCCTTTGCGATGGGGGTCAGAACCAGCCGGCACTGAAAGCACACGGTTTTGTTATGGGTGACTGAGAAAAACATTCCAGACAGCGCCACTCAGAATGAGACGAAATGACCTCAGGAGGTGGCATACAGGGCATCAATTAAACCACCTTTTACCTAGGGGTGATCATTTACACAAATTTTGCAGTCGAAAACTATAGTTTGCAGTGCGATGTGCGACAGACTGACGTTCTTGACAATCTTCAAAACTGTTGAAACTCCGCCTCCCTTCCCACTCCATTTAACCCTTCTGTAAGGAAATCGTGGGGCTGCCTTCTCTTGGTAAGTGATCCGACCTCTTTGGGGTGTACTGTGACCACAACTTTCGCTCTGGTGTACAGAATGGAAAGCGTAGGACCCGTTCCAAACCATTCGGTGAAATTTGAACGTGATCGAAAGCAGCAAGGCATCTGTAACGTCGCCGAGCCTGAGGATGAAAAATGACTTTTTAATATTTAGCGTAGTCTGTAATGCATTCGTTATGAGATATGAGATCTTTTATAAAACATACTCGCCATAAATGTTAAAAACGAAATTTTCCGTGTGTAATGCAATGTAATTAACGAATCAGACGTATTTAGTTGCTGGAGATGAGTTTTATTTGAACTACTGACCCACAAAACTTCAAAATGCGAAATGAAATAAAGGCTGCTTTATGCTTCTGCTGCTTGTCATCGCCAACTGATGGCAGCACTTGCGAATATTAACAGTTCGATCACTGAACTGCGCTTTAAGTAAAGGGCAGTGAGCCGCAAATTACATATTTCCACAACTGAAGTGTTCTACAAAACACATGATGCTTGTCAAGTGTCACAATGTTATTTCTTTGTCCAAAATATTGGTATAAATACGTAAACTTCATAAAAAAATCTATGTTTATATCAATGTTAATTCCACGTCTAAAAAAATCATGGAAACAGATGCCTAAATCATAACTGCTACTATGCTATTTTCATGTTTAAAATGTTACAAAACAAATGTGGCTGAAAATAACATACTAAGAAAGCAATTACACTTCAGTTTTAGGCCTAAATGAAACAAACCTGACCAAGCACCATTTTAGCGGAGAAGAAGTTAACACCACACACACACACACACACACACACACACACACACACACACACACACGCATGCACACGCACAAGGTTTCCGCCGGGTGTCACAACGCTATGTTCTTGTCTGATATGTGCTCACAATAGGTAACTTGAAATATTTCCACGTCGGAAATGTATGTCAAAAAAATAAGACAGCAACATAGACAACATTTATATCAAGTGTTACGGTGATATGTCCACATCTAAAATCTGTCAAAATACATACGAATGTTGGCATTTCGATAGTAGGCTTACTTGAGACTTACTCATGGTACAGAGAACGCACTACTAGCACCTGACATTTTAGAAGTTATCAGAAATGAATTACCTCACAAAGTATGAATTTAAAGGGCAAGAAAATAATGTATCACTTTTGACATTGGAAACGTATAATCAATGATAATGATTGCCAAAAATTACCTTTTCTTTGAATTTGATCTAGGCCTACTCGATGTACAAAATGAAATTTCAAAGAAGGCTGCGACATTTACTGATTGGAACGATGGTGCAACTGCTCTCTAAAATTCTTACAGACTATATGTCCAGTATCAACTACTAAATAATAACTAAATCTAACTCTAATGCTCTAAAATATTAGGTGTGAACGTACAATTTAGCAAAAGACATGCGAACTGACCAAGTAAAAGTCTATGAGGGAAGATATTTTGACGAGATCTTTATCGTGTTGTAGCATTTACTCTACCTATTTTCGTAATACGCAGGGAGACTTCTAAAACGCATGGGTTACAAATGTAAACATGACCAAAGACAATGGTGGATCAAGGCTCCCCACAACTGTACACAGAGATGCAACTTCGATATCCTTTTTCACCACCGATATCTGACCGCCAATCAAAGTTTGACCTTTCCACTCAAATAAAATTATTTGTGACGATCTTGAGTACAAACATTCACACACACACTCCTTACTGCAATAAACAACTATAGGATCTGATCATGACCAAAAATTCAGTCTGGGCATCAAATAAAAATTTGTTCTCAAAATACTAAAGATTCTGAGTGCAAAACACAATCAGGTAACGTAACTGTTTTTTAACAAAAAAAACCACACATGGTCCACAATTGGCACCACTGATAAAACTTATAGTTTTGCGCATTGATTCTTTCGGACTAGTCTCTTTAAACATCTGCCTACTCTTCATCATCACTAAATTATGATCCGAGTCTATATCTGTTCCCAGATACTCCTTACAGTCCAATATCTGATTTCGGAGTCTCTGTCTGACCATGACGTAATTCAGTTGGAGTCTTCCTGTATCTCCAGGCCTTCTCCAAATAAATCTCTTCCTCTCCAAACCCATATTCTCTCGCAGCTCTTTGTTCCATTTCTTCCCTTACAACCGCTTTCTAATCCCCCGTGATTATTAGGTTGCCATCTCTCTTAACATACTGAATTACCAGCTCAGTATTCTCATATACTTCCTCTGTAGTTTTATCTTCTGCTTGTGACATTGGCATGTGTATCTGAACTTTGTTGCTGGCGTTGGTCTGCTGTCGATTCTTACGAGAGCAACTATATCATTGAATTATCGCAGTAACTCACTCTGTCCCACTTTCCTTTTCATAACGAATCCTACTCCCATTATACCATTTACTGTACCTGCTGTTAACTTACGCCCATCTGACCAGAAATCCTTATCTTCTTTCCATTTCACTTCACTGATCCCCACTATTTCTAGACTCAGCCTTTGCATTTCCTCTATAGTCTGCATAATTTTGATATTAAAAGTGTGGGGGACCCTATATGGTGCGAGGAAAATTTTTTAAAAACTTTCTATGCAATAATTATGTTACTAACATTACGTAGTTTTTCTGTTTTACATGTTAGCAGCTTTCTTAAAATTTAAGTGAACTATGTGCTATGACTTCGGTGCTGATGCATCACGCTCGATACAGAGAAAGTTGGTTTATAACGGTAGCTCATTAACTGCAGAATACCTTTCCAACAGCAGGTGTTGTAGTGTTACCCATTAAGGGACTGTGACAAAGGTAGACGCTTCTCACCATTTACGGTCTGTAGTTCCCACTCTGACTCCCTATGAAGTGGCAAATTGTCTCTCTTAACGGCGTAGTACGACATTGACTATTACAGAGCTACTGCATCTTTAAAATCGTTATATTCCTATTTGTCATCACATCAGTTTGAAAAGTCTTGAGTGCTGCTACAAAGGTACATTAAGGTCAATGGTCTCTCACTCTGAAAAGGACGTTCAAAGAAATGGACAGCCATTCCTTCTCGCACAAGTCCATTTCGATACAGCAACTAGTGACCGAAAATGTAGGCTCTATGACATCAATATACGTCGTCCCCGTGACTCAGAAGTTCTCGCTTGACTTCGTATCAAATCATCAATTTACATAGACTTGTCATCAAACCAAATCGGAGCACATCTTGTTGTATGGAAGGTGAAGAGTTTCTTAGATCCAATAGCATCCTAGCAACCTTTCAACTTGGAAACTTTCTGCAAACCTGTAAAAATATATTTGTGGAAGAAACTTCTATCGCCATAAAGCCACATGAGACCGAACAAACGTGTCTTTTTAAAAACCTATTTCCTTGGATTTGGTTGTGTCTGGAGTACACAATGCCGATTGTTTATTCGACATGACTAGGCTATATCCATACGTTAGATAAATACCGTAATGACAGCCGTCTCAAAAAAAAGGATAAAACAATGACAGGGAAGTTGAGTATGCTGTTATCACAGGAATAATGCACGAAACACAGGTGAACACATGGCGCTCTAATTTGTGTGAGCTAGCAGTACTTATTATAGCCGACAACTACACGTCTGAGAGTATAACGACGGCAGGGAGTGAGATAAGATAACACGTACTGCCGTTCCAGTTGAGGGAGCCAAGGCCTTATGTAGGGGGCAAATTGCGGCGGGTTGGCCATTGGCAAGCTGGAGGCAGCACAACCTCTGTTTTCTTCATAGTTTTATCTGACCTGGAAAGTAACCATACATGCTTCATATTCTATTATCACAGACATTACCACATGCATTTTACGATACTGCTTATTTTAAAGGTGGAATCTAGGCGTAACGAATAGTAGTGACATAAACAATAAAAACAGTAATAGGTATTGCAGAAAAAAAGCACAGCGTATATCTGATTGCGAAGAGGAGAATAAAAGCGATCATTTAGAGGCAGCACACGACTTACGGAAATAAGAAAAAAATGATTTAATTGAAAAATAAAAATAAAAAGAAGCGTAACCCAGAGAAGTGAATATTGGCTTCACAATTTGACCAAAATAGTCATACATTTAAAAAAAAATTTATGGGTGTCAGCATAAAGTGCTTCACCCTTAACAGAAATGGAACAAAATATTGAACAGTGCATAAGAATGTAGCATAACTTGCTCCAGAGTTAGAAAACAGCAAATGATAAGAAGTGCAGAATGTTTTGGTTTTACTGATAAGTGCAGCTAGGCACTTACGTGATTGTACCGTAACCTGTCCACTCAAGGACTGCCTGACTTCACCTGTCGGCCACTGACATAGTCAAGACGTAACAGACACAAACATTCACAGTTGGAGTAGTCTAGATTTTACTCACTACTTAAATTAAACCAGAATAGCGGACGTTCGACATGAGAATGCACAAGTTCTCGTTTCGCATCATACGGGAACACATTGCGTAATGTCTAGAGGGCATCCAAAGTTGTTCAACCGAAGGTAAAGCAAGATTCTTTACTGTTTTGTGCTACGGCACTGGGTTAATGAAGGAAAAGAGGAAGCAAATATTTCTGAAACCAGGATAAACTACTATTTAGACGGTAAAATTGCATGAGACTTCTTCTTATTTAGCAGTGGTAAGATGATAAAGTGTACGATTTGTGTCATTCGTAATGCTTGACAACAACACTATCTAATCAAAAGTTTCCGGACACACTTATGTAATGCCAGCGCGAGGGGAGGCAGCAAGAACTGTGTTGCCAGCAGAGGAGCAGTAACAGCAGAATGGGTCAGTCAGCTGGGCTCACTGGCCTCTGACGTGGACTGGTCATTGGATGTCACGTGAGTTTTACAAATGATTCAAATGGCTCTGAGCACTTAACATAGGAGGTCATCAGTCCCTTAGAACTTAGAACTACTTAAACCTAACTAACCTAAGGACATCACACACATCCATGCCCGAGGCAGGATTCCAACCTGCGACCGTAGCGGTCGCGCAGTTTCAGGCGGAAGCGCCTAAAACCGCTCGGCCACACCGGTCGGCTGAGTTCTAAACTGGCCGACTGTTTGTGATGTGATTGTGAATTGGAAACCTAAAGGACCAATCTCAGCTAAACCAAGACAAGTGGACCTCATTTACTGACGGACGGGGACCGTGGAGTATTGCAGATGGTGGTATCGGCGGAAGGAATCTGTCGTGAGTTCCAAAGTGCTATCAGCAATCCAGCTGCCGCAATGACTGAGAGTAGGACGTTGAAATGAATGGGGTACAATGGTGAAGCAGCTTTCCATAAGCCACACATTTCTGTATGGCGGGAAATGAGTGATTTTATGTAATGAATCACGCTATATCCTGTGGCAGGGCGACGTAAGGGGCTGGGTTTGGCGAATGGTTGGTAAACATTTCTTGCCACAACATGTAGTGGAAATGAAGTACAGAGGATCTGGTGTTACTGTATGGGGGTGTATCTTGTGGTTAGTGTGTGATCACCTCATTGCGCTTAATAAAAACGCTAAATGAGGAAGGATATGAACAAATTTTACAGCACTGTGTGCTGCCTACAATAGGGGAAGAGTTCGGAGACGATGGGTATTTGTATTAGCATGACAATGCACGCTGTCATAAAGCAGCATCTGTGAGCCAATGGTTTATGGACAATAACATTCCTGAAACTGACGGGCCTGCCCAGAGACCCGACCTGAACCAAATAAAACACCTTTGGGTTGAGTTTTGCCGATTTCGCCAGACCCCAGCTTCCAAAATCACTACCTACTCTGGTTTCGGGTCTTGAGAAAGAATGTATTGTCATTCCTAAACAGGCAGAAACTTCATTGAAAGTGTCCCCAGAAAAATTCAAGCGGTCATAGAGGCGAAGGGTGGACACACCTGATATTAACGCGTTGTTCGGATACTTCTGATCACATAGTGAATTCTACAGAAAATTTTTGAATTTCAGAATTCGAGCTCCCTCCAGTAATAAAAAAATAATACGCCAGCGAACCTATGACGACCCCGTTCTGCAGCCATCTATTGCTGTGCTCAGGAGGCATCACAATGTTTTGTGTGAATACTTCAATTAGTTCAAATGGCTCTGAGCACTATGCGACTTAACTTCTGAGGTCATCAGTCCCCTAGAACTTAGAACTATTTAAACCTAACTAACGTAAGGACATCACACACATCCATGCCCGAGGCAGGATTCGAACCTGCGACCGTAGTGGTCGCGCGGTTCCAGACTGTAGCGCCTAGAACCGCCCGGCCACACCGGCCGGCCTGTGTGAATACTCCACGCGATCTGGCATCTGCGTATTGCTTGTCTCAGGATGGAGAGTTTACAGCAGTACTCTGCACACTTGTGGAGCAAACTTTCCTTAATGCATGGGTCTACTCTGGCCCGCAAACATTTTGTAACAAGCAGTTTCTGCTGTAAAACTTAAATGGTAACGTAAAGAAAAGGTTTTAATAATAGGAACACGTCGTTGTTCGAAAATGTAAAGAAAACACGAATGCCTACCTTATTCTGCTTGAGTATAGCTAGTGGCACACATCGACGTACAAGAGTGCCTTGCGCATGCGCTTGTCCCCTCCTGGCTGCCAGCCACTTAGCGAGCTGGAGGAGCCGTACAGTTGTTCTGGGAAACTGTGGCCGTTAGCTTTCTCTCGAAGCAATTAACGGCTTAGAAGATGGCCACTGAATGACCGCAGGCATCGCCGACGTGATGCGTGTTGACCTGTGCCTCTAGTAGGGTTAACCGTCACGACATGACACCTCCGCGCTACCTGACGTCACGACAGTACTGAACAATATTTCTACATTTGTAATTTTCATCCCGGGAATCTATTGCGCACGCCACTGAAACGCATCAGTTAACACGTTCATTTCTGCTAAAGCTTTCATCAGGCAAACTTGGCTACCTTGTTGAGTTGTTGTCGGTTTGTTTGTTGAGGTCGTTTAATATCACGGTTATCGCCCCTCTTAGAAATACTCTCCTGCAGTTCCAAACGCTGTAATCAAAGTTTTCTGTCTGTTTACATAAGCATGTGATTCTACCTCCTTTTTTATAGAACTGGGGAACCTAAGTCGTGCAAAATACTGAACAGTGTTCAATTATATTAACGAAAATAAGTACTCCCCTTGGCCCGCCTTCTCTCTCTCTCTCTCTCTCTCTCTCTACCTCACCCTCCTTACTTCCTAGTCTTTCCCTGTGTCTGTGAGCGCGTGTAATGATTATAGTCGGTATGTGTTGCAAGTTTTAACTGGCGGCGGTTAAACATTCTATGTAACTGTGAAAACAATTAAAAACACTGGCAGCTGCCCAGCGATTAATTGAGAGATGTACATTGGCAATTATTAGGACAGACATGGAAACAAAAAAATGGAGGAGACAAGAGAGAAAGATGCATTTATAACTTTAATTAAAATGAAGTGGAAATTAACAGGTAGCGAATGGAAAAGGAGCAAATTTGGGGTGGCCTGTGGATTTCTCCGTCCAGTGTCTTGAAAGTGCTTTTGCCACCGTCGAATGCTTTGAGCGCTGTAGGAGGTACAGCGCAGTACTCTCGACGAAAATCAAGTATTGAAACAGAGAACGCAAGAACTCTTCTGTTGTAACGTTATCGCCCTCTACTCGACGTACACGGGGTAATGAAGGTGCGAGCTACCAAGCCAGCTACCTGCAGCCGAGGGCCTTCAACCGGCAACCATATGAATTGACAACTTACAACTGTCGTCGCGGTAAATGCTTAGTTTTTACACTAAAGTTAAAATTTACCTCAAGTTCCTATCTTCACTTGTGTAGCACGTACACTCAGATGAGATCTAGAAGAGCCCCCGTAACTGGATGAAACGTCCTCACACATAACGACAAGACCACAAGGTATTACTTCCGTTTCTGTAGATGACTCTTTATAGAGCATAGCCTGCTGCCTAACCACTGTCAATTAATAGTGGGTAATTTACCTGGACGGATTTCATTCACACTTGTTTTTTATTTTCAGCAACGAAAAGTAGCCACAAAATGCCATTCTACAAATCGTCACCAGTCACCTATAACAAAGAGGCACTTATCAAATCCGTGTTCGCTAGGGAAAACAGAGCATAAGAAAAGCATTTCAGGCTTAGGCAGGTGAAATGCTAAAATATATGCCAGCCAACAATGCCATTTAACGTATGTCTGTTCTTGCAGACATGTCCGAAAGAACAGGCACCATGTTTGATCCAGCAGCCATTATTGGTTAATGTATCCGAAAGAACAGACACCAAAAATATATATGTATAATGAAGGTATGACAGCCAATGATCTCTTCAGTGTAGATGCCCCGCAGTCTCTAACTCTGACGAAAATCGGCGAAATGACGCGGGTAATGACGTTAATGGGCAAGGGGCCCTACATTAGTAGTCTGTGAATAAGTTGAGAATTAAGGTCTGACAGGGGGCGTCCTGGAATAGTCTATGGTGATGTGCTGACCGCTGCGTCCAGATACACTATGTGATCAAAAGTATCCAGACACCCCCGAAAACATACGTTTTTCATATTAGGTGCACTGCGCTGACACCTACTGCTAGGTATTCCGTATCAGCGACCTCAGTAGTCATTAGACATCGTGAGAGAGCAGAATGGGGCGCTCCGCGGAACTCACGGCCTTCGATCGTGGTCAGCTGATTAGGTGTCACTTGTGTCATACGTCTGTACGCGAGATTTCCACACTCCTAAACATCCCTAGGTCCACTGTTTCGATGTGATACTGAAGTGGAAAAATGGAGCGAAACGTACAGCATAAAAGCGTACAGGCCGACATCGTCTGTTGACGCACAGAGACCACCGACAGTTGAAGAGGCAGACATCTATCCAGGCCGTCAAGAATAAACATTGGACGATTGAACAGTGGAAAAACTTTGTGTGGAGTGACGAATCACGGTACACAAAGTGGCAATCCGATGACAGGGTATGGGTATTACGGATACCCGGTGAACGTCATCTGCCAGCGTGTGTAGTGCCAACAGAAAATTCGGAGGCGGTGGTGTTATGGTGTGGTCGTGTTTTACATGGAGGGGGCTTGCACCCCTTGTTGTTTTGCGTGGCACTAGCACAGCACAGCCCTACATAGATGTTTTAAGCACCTTATTGCTCCCCATTGTTGAAGAGCAATTCAGGGATGGCAACTGCATCATTCGACACGTTCGAGCACCTGTTAATAACGGACGGCCTGTGGCGGAGTGGTTACACGACAATAACATCCCTGTAATGGACTGGCCAGCAGAGAGTCCTGACCTGAATCCTATAGAACACCTTTGGGATGTTTTTGGAACGCCGACTTTGTGCCAGGCCTCACCGACCGACATCGATACCTCTCCTCAGTGCAGCACTCCGTGAGGAATGGGCTGCTATTCCCCGAGAAACCTTCCAGCACCTGATTTAACGTATGCCTAAGAGAGTGGAAGCTGTCATCCAGGCTAAGGGTGGGCCAACACCATATTGAATTCCAGCATTACCGATGGAGGGCGGCACGAACTTCTAAGTCATTTTCAGCCAGGTTTCCGGATAATTTTTATCACATAGTGTAGCTTAGTGGAGCAATGGCAGCGACGGTGGAGAAGAAGCACTTCGGAATGGCGAATCTGACAGATGAGGCAACCCTCCTTTCTGGGGATTAAATGAGAACGGAAATACCATTTGGCTGTACCGTCTGTACTCCAGAGGTGTGGCTGCAGAAGGCGACCGTTCTCCAGGTTAGCGATGGCCTAATTATATGCTGACAGTAGCTATAAAATGCCCTCAACGACAGACGAAGCGACCCGTCGGTTGAGGAATCTTTTGTCGTAACTATGGTTACGTCTCTTCTAAATTCGAAGCATCTAGGGCGTCCTCCCGAAGCGACGCGCGCTATTTGCGCCTGAGTGATGTGAGAAATGGGCAAGGGTTACCTATTCATGGACAGGGTAGGTTAAAGAAGGTAGTCCAACCTGAACAACTTATGAGATTTGCCACCCTCAATATTGGTTCACTGACCAGCCGAAACCGTGAACTAGCAGAAATGCTTAGAAACAGACGTGCCAACATTGCCTGCATCCAGGAGACCAAGTGGAAAGGCTCAAAGGCAAAAGAAGTCGGAGATGGCTACAAACTCAACTATCATGGTACCAGTAAACGAAACGGCGTAGCAATATTCGTGTACCAGGACTTCCGTAACAATGTCACCAGTGTCAACAAAGGCTTATGTCTATCAAGATTGATTCAACAGCTATCACTGCCCACGTTGTATCTTGCTATGCACCTCAAACTGGATGCACTGAGGATGAGAAGGACAAGTTTTGGAACAGTCTGGACGCCCTCCTTCGAGCAATTCCCCAGAATGAGTCTATCATTGTTGGAGGAGATTTAAAAAAAAAAAAAAGGTTCAAATGGCTCTAAGCACAATGGGACTTAACAACTGAGGTCATCAGTCCCCTACATTTAGAACTACTTAAACCTAACTAACCTAAGGACACCTCACACATCCTTGCCTGAGTCAGGATTCGAACCTGCGACTGTAGCAGCAGCGCAGTTCCGGACTGAAGCGCCTAGAACCGCTCGGTCACAACGACCGGCGGACATTTAAACAGACATGTCGGGGCTCACAAACAAGAATATATGCGATGCCATGGAGGACATGGGTTCGGTGTGCGGAACGATGGTGGATGTCGGATACTTGATTTTGTAGAAGCTCATGATCTCATTGTGACCAACACATACTTTAAAAAGAGGCCAACACATCTGGCTACTTATACAAGTGGAGGTCATGAACTCAGATCGATTATTGGCTAGTTTGTCAGCAAGACATGAAGCTGGCAATAGACACCAAAGTAATTCCGTATGACTGCATCGCCCCTCAACAGCGATTGCTTGTCCTCGATATTCGTAAGTGTGTTATACAACCCAAACCTAAACCTAAGACTGGGCCTGAGCGAAGTAAGTTGTGGCGAATGAATACCCATCGAAACGAGTTGATGTGCAGCCTTGGAAAACTTCTCCGTGAAGACCGATCAGTCGGTTGAAGATATGTGGAAAGATGCTGTGGAACAAATACATCAAGCAGCGACAAAAACGCTGGGAAAAACCATACCTGGATGAAAATACATTGATAAACAAACCTGGTGATGGACAGATGAAGTCAAGCAAGCAATCAAGGAGAAAAAGATGGCATACAAGACTTGGTGGAACTCACGATTTGACACTGATCTCCAGAAATATCGGAACCTGAAATCAGCAGCAAAAAGAGCGGTAGCTGCAGCAAAAGACAAGTATTACCAGACACTGTATGACCAGCTTGACACACCATCGAGAGAAAACAACATCTACAGTCATGCTAAGTCACGTCACCGTTCAGCTCTGTACATTGGACACGTCATGCACATCAAGGGAGCCGACGCCCAACTGCTAAGAGATAAACAGTCTATTCTCCAGAGTTGGACAGACAAATTTCATAATATCAGCAACAAAGAGTTTACACATCCACCAATTGCTAGTCCTGATCCTACCTTAGGACCCGTCCCCTCTATTACACGTGAGGAAGTAATGCTTGCCATCAGCAAGACGAAAAATTGAAAATCAACTGGCCCAGATGACCTACCAGCGGAAATCTGGAAAATGTTCGGAAAGCCTGCTTCAGAATTCCTTGCCTCACTCTTCAACCGAATCATTGCCGAAAAACTACTTCCACAAGCATGGACAACTACCATAACAGTTCCAATCTGGAAGAGAAAAGGAGACGTGAACGATTGCTCGACTTATCGCCCTATTCGACTCCTCTGTCATACTTTAAACACCAAACCAGTGTGGATTTGTTAACGGATGCAGCACCATCGATGCTATCCATGCCACGCGCCTTTTGATAGAAAAACACAGAGAGAGACAGAAGAGTGTACACATGGCATTTCTGGACCTAGAAAAGGCTTTCGATTGTATCCCACACGATATTATTTGGCGAGCTCTTCGCTGCCATGGCGTCCCTGAAGAGTATGTAAGCTGGCTGCAACTTTTGTACCGTAACCCCATTAGTGTTTTTCTAAGTCCTGCTGATCACTGTGGGTGTTCATCAAGGCTCTTCCCTTTCACCATTGCTATTCATCCTTCGCATGGATACGGCAACAGCTGACATACAGACTTCACATCCCTGGACCCTTCTTTATGCAGATTATGTGGTACTTGCCGATCAAGCCCGCCCTGAACGCCAGCACCAGGTTCAAACGTGGAAAGATGGACTGGCTGAAAATGGACTGCACCTCAATGTCCAGTAGACAGACTACCTAGAATGCGGCTCCGAAACCAGAGGAACCATAAGTATCGGCGAAGAAGACCTACAGAAGACCATGGTTTTTGAGTACCTAGGGTCTGCCGTCACCTCAGACTGCGACACAACTATTGATACTCGGATGAGGGTGAATGCGGCTTCGCTCAAGTGGAGTCCTCTGCGATAAAAAGATGCCTCAGTATCTAAAGGCAAAAGTATATAAGACCATGATACGCCCAGCCGGAATGTATCATGGGGCTGACACTATATGACCACGCAAAAAATACAGAAGTCCGGCAAAAGTTTGGTGTCGCGCTGATCACCGACAAAGTGAGGGAAGCCCGTCTCCGCTGGTACGGCCACGTCATGAGAAAGCAAGACAAATCAGTCGCAAAAACAGCGCTCCACATCAACTCAGGAGGAACAAGACCACGAGAAAGACTGGCAAAGAGATGGACCGATAACGTCATGGGAGACAAGCGCGTTGTTGGCTTAAGACCAGAAGATGTCGACGACAGGGAGAAATGGAGGAGATGTAGCAAAACAGCAGACCCCACAAGTCGGGATTAATGCTTGGAAAGAGAGAGGGCGGAGCTTAGTGGTCAGCGCACCTGTCTAGTAAGCAGGAGACCCAGATTCGAATCCCAGTCTGTCACAGATTCTGAGCTTTCCCCATTCATTTCAGTCAACGCCCGCCCGCACCCAATGCCTGAAATTCCTTTGTGTATTAATTTATTTTTGTTGTTATAAATCATACACAGAAACATTTTCGTTCCTCTGTTATACATCTGAATGTAATACTGACTGAGCTCTGAATTTGGATTGAAAATACAGAGATATGAGGAAGAAGATGGTTCATGTCCTGCTTTTATCCATTTCGTACTATCGTTAAGTTTCGAAATAAGCATCAAGTACTTGAAACTTCATCACCTCGATTTGGTCATACTAACCTACAGTAATGACACACCACTCCGTGAACACATAACTCATTCCTCCAAAAAACTAATTTCGCCAGGTCCGGTTTTACAGCGCTCATTGTTTAGAAGGCGATTTCTATTGTGATAAATAAGTGACCAAGGAAAAATGGCCTACACGCCAAAACCCAACGTACAAATAAACATTTTTTTGTGAAATCGGCGCTATCATTTAGTGAATAACAAATAAATGTAACAACATAGGCTGTGGATAAGCCGTTTCTACACAATACCCTCTCTTATAGATAGAAGTGTTAGTCCATTAAGGTACGCGCCGGCCGGTGTGGCCGAGAAGTTCTAGGCGCTTCAGTTTGGAACCGCGAGACTGCTACGGTCGCAGGTTCGAATCCTGCCTCGGGCATGGATGTGCGTGATATCCTTAGGTTAGTTAGGTTTGAGTAGTTCTAAGTTCTAGGGGACTGATGACCTCAGATGTTAAGTCCCATAGTGCTCAGAGGAGGGTCGGAGAAGGCTACTGGGAGAAGCGAAGCTGTGAAGGCGGCTCCTGACTCGTGCGTGTACACCTCAGTCAGTAAGATCATTGTCCATGAAAGGAAGGTTACCGGTTCGTGGCTCGGTCCCGCATTCACAAGCTCAAAAGCAGTGCACAATCTGCTGCATAGTGAAACAGTCGTTCTGTAAATGATTTGTGTCTGTTTGCTTTTTATGCTTGTCGCAGTAAATTATACTATTTCCTTTAGCTCGACTAGTTTCAACGTCATCCTACAATGAAGACGGATGTGATACCAGCAAGATATTAATTGTCACAGCGAAGATTTGAGTACTAAGATAGCACCGTGATCATATTATATTTTGGAAACAGAACCACTCAGAATTCACGGAACTAAGGATAAAACGCATTATTTGCATATTCATAGCATAAAATATACTTTGGAGTTAATTTTCGCCTTGTGCATATCTCCTACGATGTTGACTTCAGACGCTGGAAGTACGGTATGCTATGAGCCTAACTGCAACACAACAGCTCTGTCGATCAGTCAGCAATACTTGCTCTCGGACCAATTTGTTCAAGAAAAGGCTATCTCATAATGTAGTACGTGGACTCTTCTTTACGTTGCGTTAAACAGAGCAATGAAACTTTTGCAAATATAATTATGAGGTAAAGGTTTCCGCTAATTATAGTTCTAGTCTTTCTGTGCTCTCCTTTCATTGCCGCGAATGAACAACTGACATACGTTGTCAGATTTCGGCCTCGCTCTTAGTATACAGCGTGATTTTTTCCACCGTGTACAAACTCTAGAGACTGATCGATGAGAGGATACGGAACAAAAAAGGTCTAATGAACATATGTCCAGAAACGCATGGTTTCCATGCTAGAGACCATTTATTCAATCATACGTTGTTATAGAGACTGCGGTCTAACACGCGCTGTACCATGCAGCCACAGCTACAGTATGTGTAGAAAATTTCCATGTTCCTCGATGCACGCGTGTACGCGCTGTAGCACGTTCTGTCGCAAAACTTTCACATCGGCCGCGCTGCAACATGAATACTCTGCTCCATTGTTTCCACATCTTGAATGGGCTCAGAATACACGATAATTTTGAGATGGCCCCATACCAGAAATCGCAAAAGTTGAGATCCGATGAAAGAGTATGCTATGCAACGGGACCCCTCGTCCGATCCGTCGACCAGGGAAGACACGGTTGAGAGGCGTCCGGACATTAACATGTGACAGCCACATAACCCTTCACATCATCAATGGCACCAGCAGGGGAGGTAAAGTCACCCGCAAGAAACGCCGATAGTTCCGGCCTGTTAGCTGACGTTGAAGGAAGACTAGTTCTAAGATACGCTCGCCAATTATCCCGGCCCACATACTCCGGCTGCACCGATGCTGATGATTCGTCGTCACCATTCCAAGTGAGTTCCGCATGCTATGCCACAGATGACTGTTATGAAAGTTGAAGATGCCACTCCGAGTAAAGGTTTCCTCATTTGTGAATAGGATGAATGACACAAATCCCATAATCGTGGTCGCTGGCTAAGAAACCAGTGACAACAAGCTCATAAGCTGAAGTATGCCAGTGAACTTCTGTGGGTCGATTTTGTTCTCTTTATTGCGTAAAAAGCAGCATGCACAAGTTACTCTAAACACCGACATAACCGTAGATGCAGACTTGTAAACTCGTGAAAATTTACACTGACGAAACAGAAGCACTCGAGACTAGTTTTGCTATAAAATTAATCAGGCAAACGTCACACTGCAAATCTATAAGTTCTAATTGTAGCCGACTTTCCACACTGTCAACATAACACGAAAATCAGTGAAACTGCGCAAGCCGTTGCAAGCTGAAAAGTAGTATGGTAACTTGAACTAACGCGAGATCCATTATTTGAATGTTGCTCTTGAAAACAAAAATGAATCTATTGTAATGTTGTTGTAAAGCGTAATTTTTCGTTGTGTTCAAAGTTCTGAAGCACATTAACAGAACACTAAGCGTATCAAGACACCATCGCATACAATAAACATAGACTAGGCATCCTGCACTGATACGTTGATGTTGATGTGTCTGACCCCTATGAAATTCTAACCCGACAGTCATGCTACTTTTTATACCACCAAAAATGGCTAGTCTTCATTTTAAAGAGAGTCTCCACCCTAAAACTTCAATTTTTTTCAAAATAATTAATGGCTATTTCACATTTTTGAAAAGTTTACTCTTAAATCCTAAAACGATCTGTCTGTGTTCGAATTATAAGTATCTCTAAAAAATCGTTGAAATGCGGACTGCGTAAGGGGCTGTAGCACACCGAAAGCTGGCAAAGATAATTTTCGATTTCTATCACCTTCGAAGAGAATCATCTTTACTCCGAATTTGGAGTGAACTCAAACTGGCAAAAACACGTTGCAAGACTTCCAGGAAAACTGAAGCGAAACAACTGGCAGCAACTCGCTGGAATTCAATAACTTTGCCTGTTGACAGTGTCAATATAAATTTAGGGACTACACTGAAGCCCTGTTCAATACACTCAACAAGCTCCAAGGAAATAAGCATTGGCTTACAATCAGACCTCCCTACCACTGCACCTCCTCAAGAAGGTTGCGAGTAAGTTTTATTAAGAAAATTCAAGAAAAAGGCTATCCTGATCTCTTGCCGGCCTTGGTGGCGAGTTGTTCTAGGCGCGTCAGTCTGGAACCGCGCGACCGCTACGGTCGCAGGTTCGAATCCTGCCTCGGGCATTGATGTGTGTGGTGTCCTTAGGTTAGTTAGGTTTAAGTAGTTCTAAGTTCTAGGGGACTGATGACCTCAGATGTTAAGTCCCATAGTGCTCAGAGCCATTTGAACTTATCCTTATCTCAAAATTACAGGAAAAAGCTACAGCCAGGAAGGCACAACGTTGTGATGCCTGTGAATTTTAATGGATTCCTGTCTTGTAGTAACATTCAGTTTTTGATAAAATATTAAAATCTACTTTACGATAAGTTTGTTTTTCTAAGGTGAGTGCCATCTTTTTTGTGATAAATATTAACCAAACTGAATGAAAATTTTGCGTGAAGTAGTCTTGATGTGTTTGCTTACTTCTATGCATTATTATAATCGAAAACTTGGTGGTAAGTTTGTGGTAGTAAGTTGCTATGTGACCAAACAGCTGAGGTCATCGGTCCCTAGGCTTACACACTACTTAACATAACTTAAACTAACTTACGCTAAGGACAACAACACACACACACCCATGTCCGAGGGACGACTCGAACCTCCGACGGGGGAGCCGCGCTAACCGTTTCAAGACGCCCTAGATCACTCGGCTAACCCGCTCGGCTGTATCGAAAACGTAATTTGTTTATTTTATCAACACATTTATGTACCGATAATTAAGGAAAATTTGAGGCTTAAATTTGAAATAAACGCTGAAAACCAGTTATTAATATTTCTAATAAAATGAATGCACAGAACAGCTGAACTATATTTCCTGAATGTACCTACAAAATATGGTATGTGAAAATTGCGGCGTGAGCACCAAAAGTTGGTTTCAATATTAAAAATTCAAAACTCGAAAACCAGTGAAGTTACGGACTTTTAAACCCGGGCATTCCTAGCTCCTTACATAATAGACACGAATTTAAAGTTTGGTTGGTTGGTTGGTTTGGGGGATTAAAGGGACCAGACTGCTACGTTAAAATTTGGTTCTTATACGTAAAGTAGAAGAAAAGTTTAATTTTTGGGTGGAGTCTCCCCTTAAGCACTGCGCCGTATATACTGTGTTGGCTCTGAGCACTATGGGACTTAACTGCTGTGGTCATCAGTCCCTCAGAACTTAAAACTACTTAAACCTAACTAACCTAAGGACATCACACACATCCATGCCCGAGGCAGGATTCGAACCTGCGACCGTAGCGGTCGCGCGGTTCCAGACTGTAGCGCCTAGAACCGCTCGGCCACTCCGGCCAGCTATACTGTGTGTTAGTATCTAAGGTTACGCCGAACCTAATGATGGTCATTCCTCGGAAGGCAGTGCACCGTTCACATTTCTGCGCTGCCAGTCGACAATTCCGCGCTGCTTAACGACATCTAACCGTCCAGTTTTACCGCGAGCGCTCATAACCCAAGCGGCGAGCGAGCGTGAGCACTCTTGCTCACCCAGCTGAATCCTCAACAGGCCTGTTACAGCATACGACACATGTTGAAAGGTTGCAAAACTGCGACCAGTCTCTTTTTTATGATAATTAATTTCGTTTATTACGAGTTTCATGCTGGTTTGCTCATCTTCTAATAGAGGGAGAAAGTATGGATTTAATTGAATGTCATCACATTTTTATGATAATTTATTTCGTTTTTTACGAGTTTCATGCTGGTTTGCTCATCTTCTAATAGAGGGAGAAAGTATGGATTTAATTGAATGTCATCACATTTAAGTGTCAGGCAGAGGGTTCACCGATTCACCTTCACGATTCTCTATTATTCCAATCACGTATGGCACGCAGAAGGAACGAACACCTATATCTTTCCGTACGAGCTTTGATTTCCCTTATTTTATCGTGATGTTAATTTCTTCCAATGTAGGTCGGTGTAAACAAAATATTTTCGCATTCGGAGGAGAAAGTTGGTGATTGGAATTTTGTGAGAAGATTCCGGGGCAACGAAAAACGCCTTTCTTTTAATGATGTCCAGGCCAAATCGCGTATCATTTCCGTGACACTCTGTCACCTATTTCGCGATAATACAAAACATGTTGCTCATCATTGAACTTTCTCGAAATACTCCGTGAATCCTGTATGGTAAGGATCCCAGGCAACGCAACTGTACTCCAAAAGAGGACCGACAAGCGTAGTGCAGACAATCTCTGTAGCAGATCTGTTACATTTTCTAAGCGTTCTGTCAATAAAACGCAGTCTTTGGTTTGCCTTCCCCACAGCATTTTCTACGTCTTCTTTCCAATTTAAATTGTTCTTAACTGTAATTCCTAAATGTTTAGTTGAATTTACGGCCTTTAGATTAGACTGATGTATCGTGTAACCGAAGTTTAATGGATTCCTTTTAGCATTCATGTGGATGACCTCACACTTTTCATTATTTAGGTTTAACTGCCAATTTTCGCAACATTCAGATATCTTTTCTAAATCGTTCTGCAGTTTGTTTTGACCTTCTGATGAATTTACTAGACGATTAACGACAGCATCATCTGCAAACAATCTAAGAGGCAAGTCGGCCGTTGTCGCGGAGCGGTTCTAGGCGCTTCAGTCCGGAACCGCGCTGCAGCTACGGTCACAGGTTCGAATCCTGCCTCGGGCATGGCTGTGTGTGATGTCCTTAGATTAGTTAGGCTTAAGTCGTTCTAAGTCTAGGGGACTGATGACCTCAGATGTTAACTCCCATAGTGTTCAGAGCCATTTGAACCATTTTTTAAAAGGCGACAATTGACAGTATCGTCTGCATACAATCTAAGACGGCTGCTCAGATTGTCTCCTAAATCATTTATGTAGATAAGGAACAGCAAACGGCCTATAACACTACCTTGGAGAATGCCAGAAATCACTCCTGTTTTACCCGATGACTTTCCGTCCTCTCTGACAGTAAATCAAGAATCCAGTCTCATAAATGAGACGATATTCCATAAGCACGCAATTTCACTACAAGCCGCTTGTGTGGTACAGCGTAAAAAGCCTTTTGGAAATCTAGAAAGACTGAATAAACTTGAAATCCTTGTCAATAGCACTCAGCACTTCGTGTGTGTAAAGAGCTTGTTGTATTTCACAAGAACGAATTTTTCTAAATCCGTGTTGACTGTGTGACAATGGACCGTTCTCTTCGACGGAATTCATAATGTTCGAACACAATATATGTTCCAAAATCCTGCTGCATATCGACGTTAACGATATGGGCCTGTAATTAAGTGGATTACTCCTGTTCTACCTTTCTTGAATATTGGTGTGACCTGTGCAACTTTCCAGTTTTTGGGCACGGATCTTTCGTCGAGCGAACGGTTGTATATGATTGTTAAGTATGGAGCTAATGCATTAGCATACTCTGAAAGGAATCTAATTGGTATACAGTCTGGAGACGTGCTTTTTGTAAGCGATTTAAGTTGCTTCACTACTCCGAGAATATTTACTTCTATGTTACTCATGTTGGCAGGTGTTCTTGATTCGAATTCTGGAATATTTAGTTCGTTTTCTTTTATTAAGGCATTTTGGAAGGCTGTATTTAGTAACTCTGCTTTGGCAGCACTGTCTTCGATAGTATCTTCATTGTTATCGCGTAGAGAAGGCATTGATTGTTTCTTGCCGCTAACATACTTCACATACAACCAGGATCTCTTTGGATTTTCTACCCGGTTTCGAGACAAAGTATCGTTATGGAAACTGTTATCAGCATCTCGCATTGAAGTCCGCGCTAAATTTAGAGATTCTGTAAAAGATCGCCAATCTTAGCGATATTTCGTCTGCTTATATTTGGCATGTTTGTTTCGTTGTTTCTGCAACAGTGTTCTGACCCGTTTTCCGTACCAAGGAGGATCAGCTCCGTCGTTTGTTTATTTGGTATAAATCTCTTAATTACTGTCGATACTAATTCTTTGAATTAAAGCCACATCTGGTCTACACTTATATTATTAATTTGGAATGGGTGGAGATTGTTTCTTAGCAAGGCGTCAAGTGAATTTTTATCTGCTTTTTTGAACTGGTACATTTTTCGTTTATTTTTGGAGGATTTGGGGGTTAGAATATTCAATCTCGCTACGACAACCCTGTGTTCACTAATCCCTGTATCCGTTTTGATGCTCGTTATTAGCTCAGGATTATTTGTTGCTAAGAGGTCAAATGTGTTTTCACAACCGTTTACTATTCGCGTGGGCTCATGAACTAACTGCTAGAAATAATTTTCAGAGAATGCGTTTAGCAGAATTTCAGATGATGTTTTATGCGTACATTCGGAATTAAACATGTATTTTCACCAACATATCGAGGGTAAATTAAAGTCAGCACCAACTATAATCGTATGAGTCGGGTATGTGTTTGAAACCAAACTCAAATTTTCTTTGAACCTTTCAACAACTGTATCACCTGAATTGGGAGGTCGGTAAAAGGACCCAATTATTATTTTATACCGGTTGCCAGCAATGACCTCTTCCCATACTAACTCAACGGAACTATCTACTTCAATTTCGCGACAAGATAAACTACTCCTAACAGCAACAAACACACCACCGCCAACCGTGTTTAGCCTATCTTTTCGGAACACCGTTAGGTTCTTCGCAAAAATTCCAGCTGGGTTTATATCCGGCTTTAGCTAGATTTCATTGCCTACAACGATTTGAGCATCAGTGCATTCTATTAGCGCTTGGAGCTCTGGTACTTTTCCAACACAGCTAAGACAACTTACAACTGTTATACCGATGGTTCCTGCATCTACGTTCTTCCTGAGTTCGGCCTGCATCCTTCGTGAGTGAAGCCCTTCTTGTGTTTTCCCGAGACCCCCTATCCTAAAAAACCGCCCAGTCCACGCCACACAGCCCCTTCTACCCGTGTAGCCGCCTCCTGCGTCTAGTGGACACCTGACCTGTTGACCTGTTCAGCGGAACCCGAAACCCAACCACCCATCGGCGCAAGCCGAGAACTCTGCAGCCTACATAATCACAGAACCGTCTGAGCCTTTGATTCAGACCCTCCACTCGGCTCTGTACCAGAGGTCCGCAATCGGTCCTGTCGACAATGCTGCAAATGGTCAGCTGTGGTTTCATCTTGCACGCAAGACTGGCAGCCTTTACCACTTCTGTTAGCCGCTCGAAACCAGGGAGGCTCTCTTCTGATCCGAAGTGACACACATCATTGGTACCGAAGTGAGCAACCGTCTGCAGTTGGCTACACCCTGTGCTCTTCATGGTATCAGGCAGGACCCTTTCCACATCTGGAATGACTCCACCCGATATGCACACGGAATGCGCATTGGTTTCCTTTCCCTTCTTGCCAGCCATGTCCCTAAGGGGCCCCACAACGCGCCAAACGTTGTAACTCCCAACTATCAATAATCCCACTCTCTGTGATTGTCCGGATCTTGCAGGCTGAGAGGTTTCCTCTTAAACAGGACAAGAAACAGCATCTGGCTCAGCGACAGTGTCAGCCATAGACAGCACCTGGAATCTGTTTGTTAGACAAACCGGGGAGGCCTTACGTGCGGCCGCCTGGGAAGCCTTTCGACGCCTGCTACGCCCCAGGGCGACCTTCCACTCGACCACAGGTGAAGGGTCAACCTTAGTGCGAGCAGTGACTGGGTTCGCCATCGGTGAGGACCGATAGGAGGACTCGGACGTGCTGGACGTCCGTTGGATACCCACGGCTGGCCCACAACAGTGGTGCCCATCCACTGCAGTCGCAAGCTGTGTAACCGAAGCTATCACAGCCTGAAGCTGAGAGCGAAGTGTCACCAACTCGGCTCGCATCCGCACACAACAATCTCAGTCCGTCTCCATACTAAAGACCGTGGAAAACTAAACTATGCAGATAAACGGACTATCGGCACGTGCTGCGCATCTCTACTGTAGACTCTAACGAAAACGCACGAACTGTATCTAATAAATCAGATTAATACGCAGATATTCAAATGTCTAACTACCGAAGCACTCAGATGAAATTAAATAATTCTCCACTGATTAGGAACTTGTGATACGTCACAAAATCGGTTTACTTTCCGACGCAAACGAAAACGCGAGAACTGTGGCTGTTAGATATTAAATTAACACGCAGAAACTCAAGGTGAGTTCTGTGTTTGTCCCCTAGTAACGGCTTGGCCTTTGAGATAGTATTGTTAGTCTTCTTTAGGGAATATTTTATATATTTCAAGAGATATATAGCCGACTTTGTGTCATTTCCAGGGAACTCCACGTGGAGGTAGTCGCTTTCCGTCCCTCATTAAATTTATTTATAATATTTACAGTATTTAGAAGATTGCCAATGATGCCATTAAAGTACTTTCTAAAATTTACGAATTCTTCAATGATTCTGACGTTTTTTGTTGTAGCTTCTGTGTGTAGACCGCACAAGTCAGAAATTATTTTGAGTTATCATCAGTTTGGAGCTTCTTAAAGAAGCAATAATTTCATCAGTCTTCATTCCCGGTATTTTTTTTCTTTTTCATCAAAATTTAAAATCAGTCGGTCAAACTGGTAGTCGTGGTACTCTGTATCTTCTCATTTTCCACTAATGGGTAAACATTCGGATGGACTTTTGATATTAATGTATTTATCTTCGGTTCCATCCTTCTGAGACGTTATTAGTGCGATGGCGCCTTCAACTGAAGTTGCACATCTCTCTTGGCCTATGTTCATTACCGATCCACTGGTCAGCAAAATTGTTTTCGAGCGTTGTCTCCTCAATACGCAGCCAACCGTCATCCAACATTTCCAGGGGAAGACATGCAAGGGAAGAACACGTTCGTAAGTGACAATGTATTTCTTCGTTTTCCTTATATGCCGGAAAGAGACCACAACACTGAACTTGTTTCCACAAACATTGTTTAAAATGGTAATTGCAACCTGTAATCTCTGTTCCAGGAAACAAACTATTAGCTGTTTGACGATGGCAGTTTCGAAGTCCATCACCAGAAATGCACGGTTACATCAAGGCACATTAGTTCAAATATTTCTCGCTTTTTATTTCGCAGCAAAGTGTAAATAACTGGAATCGTGTTTGTTTCCTCCGAAGAACTATTAAGATCGGCGTGAAATATACACAACTGTCCAAACTGCTTGCCCGAACTACTGAACGATCCATCCACAAGGAATGATTCGCGATTTGATAAACACGAGTTTCCCTTTTCGCTGGCAAACACCTGTATTCTGTCATTCGGTCCTCCGTTATCATTTACAGGTAAAATATTTATATCATCACAGATCAGTAAATTATTTTCTTGGAAGAGTATTCCTCCAGAATCGATGGGATTTGTGTAATTGCCATACATTTACATCTAATGCGATGTAACGTTTGTTTCGTACTTCTGTGTGATGGTAACGATATTACTAAGTCGTAGCCTCGATTGAAGAGCTGGCCTACTTCTTCAACGTAAACTAATGAAACTGTAGCGTCTGTTTCTTTTGCCGGCTTCTTCGCGCTGATAAAATGCTTTCGCACATCATTTGTTGCTGTATATGGACCGCAAACAAGGTTACTGCTAATCCATTAAATTTCGGGCATGCAGCCGCGCAAATAAAATTTCTTCTACTGATATTTCGGCCGCGTATCGTCCGGCCATCTTCAGAGCGAGTCACAAGACTGATGACAAGGTGCCAAGCGCGGCCTTATATGCTCCACCGCGGCGGTACTGCGCATGCGGGTCACAGATGCTGCGCCGCCTGTGGCGAAAGCGTACGGACGTTCGATGTGCTTATCGATGTTTGATCGGCGGCGATGACACGGTGACGACTTCTCTGCAATTTAATTAGTCCAAGAGCCGGATTCCATGCTTTGTCCAAATTGAAACCTTTATCTCTGTTTATTAAATTGTTGGCTAATCGAATTTCTATGGCTTCCTTGAATACAGAATCCCAAAAAGAAGGCGGCCGAAATATCAGTAGAAGAAATTTTATTTGCGCGGCTGCATGCCCGAAATTTAATGGATTATTCATTACGCCGCGAGAAGTTGAAAATGCACATCAAGGTTACTGCTGTATATGAAACACAAACATGGTTACTTTCGCCTGAAACTATGTTTTTTTGTGGATGGTATTCTTTAGCATTTACTCTTTTTAAACTTTACACAAAGCCAGGAAGTCACTTCTTGTTTGTTTGTGTAGACCATTTTATACTGAAGCCCGTTATAAATCAGTAAAACTCCATTATCTCATCACTAAAACACGGAACATTACTTGCCAGTCACAGGTCAACCGTAGTATTGAACTCTGGGAGAAAGCCAAGCAAACTACGAACTGTTGCGGGGACAGAGAACTTGTGCAGGAAATGAGCTTTGACCGTCCACAGAATACGTCGCAGGTAGCGACGGACAGGGCGATGTATCCTGCTTCTGGAACACCCTGTCCACTACCTACAGTGCCCTGGACTCCGTACAAATGTCAACACAGTCCCTCTCCGTGCAAGTGTCACAGACTCGTTGTCATTTGCCTTTCCGTAAGTAAATACCATGTCGGCAAGCTCTCGATTCGAAAAAGGAACCACTATGTACAACACAAAGTTACTATGATCGATCATGCATTAGAATATGGATCCCTTTCCGTGTGACACTGGTCGAAGGTATTTTTAGAATATTCTGATGCTTTTATGCAGTATCGCAGGTGGCGGCATCAGATGAAACACGCTGTGCACAAAGACACCTGGAGCTTTGCGTTCGCAATGTAAGTCACATGGTGAAATAACCACCTATACAGTTTGTTCGTACGGACAACCAAAGCAGCAGATTTAACATATGCCACACAACTCATATAGAACACTACAGTAAATCAGTGTGATATGGGCTCAAATGGCTCTAAGCACTATGGGACTTAACACCTGAGGTCATCAGTCCCCTTGATTTAGAACTACTTAAACCTAACTAACCTAAGGACATCACACACATCCATGCCTGAGGCAGGATTCGAACCTGCGACCGTAACAGCAGCGTGGTTCCGGACTGAAGCGCTAGGCAACAGCGGCCGACTGTGATATAGGGTAATTGTGTATGAGACCCCTTGAGTTCTAGTCTAAAGGTATTTCTTAATTACACGTCGTTAGGCACTTTTCTTATACAAACTGAAAGTACGGCGTCTAAATCGTAGAAGTTGCTTGCAGGTACGTGACGAGTGCCTGTACAGTACTGTGTTGCCGAGGCAGATTATGATGAAAGAGAGTGGGGAGTTGGTGAAGAAGAGAGCATACTCCTCTTGAAAGACTTCGAGCGATCGGTCAAGCTTAACGTCCCTCTCCCAACTTACTGGTCACTGACATTTCAGCAGTCTCTAATTCCATGACATTCTGAGTGAGATGTTTGTAATTAAGTAGACAACAGTCTGCTGATAAGAAATTTTATGATGTCATTTCCTAGTTTTACGTTACATATAGGCATTAAAATGACTCCCAGTACTATTGCATGCCTTTAACAAACTACATTAGGATTGGGCAGACCGAAGCGTGTAACAACAACAGCATCATTCAGAATTCAAAAAGTGGAACGCTTTATTTAATAGCCGGCCAGTGTGGCCGAGCGGTTCTAGGCGCTTCAGTCTGGAACCGCGCGACCGCTACGGTCGCAGGTTCGAATCGTGCCTCGGGCATGGATGTGTGTGATGTCCTTAGGTTAGTTAAGTTTAAGTAGTTCTAAGTTCTAGGGGACTAATGAGCTCAGATGTTAAGCCCCATAGTGCTCAGAGCCATCTGAACCATTTTTGAACTTTATTTGATAAAACATACAGCAAAATGCGCTACGACATTAAACCACTGCAGGTTAGTTAATCAGTGAGGTGACAGTGATGGATTATTGCCAGAAAATCTTACTATAATCATTTGGATTACTTCCCATAAATTGCAGAAGCTTCTACTTGAAATTCTGAATTATTTACATCTATTAAGTTAATTAATTTAAGAAACTGAAAAAGAAAAAAATTCAGAGTCTTAAACAATTTGGTTTAAATCAGTTGGCAGCTGCATCAACAAATGAAAAGTTTAACTCTTAAAAAAAACTGAATGAAGTAGCTTGTGAACATATTCGTGATTTAAGTTCACAACAGTAAGTGAGATACAACAATAATGGAATGTTTAATGAAATGGCTTCGTTGGCCAAGCCTCCGTATGAAGTCACAGTGACATTGTAGTCAGGTAGGACGCCGGCGCAACTGCCCGGGAAACAACAGCCGGACCGGGTCCGCGCGGCAGCAGCAGGGCAAGTTGACAACCCGCCAGACCAGGCAGAGCACTACCGATATCTACACAAAACTAAAACTGAAGTTAGATTACATAACTACAAGCCAGCTAACACACAAAGCAATACAACGTTAGAAAGATGCCCAAAGAAGCGCGTCATAGTAAGATGGCCAGACTCAACTGACAAGGTCTAATCCTACAGAAGGCCTTTTAAAATTTGTCAGTAGCCACAATTAAATTGTGTTGATTACTAATAAAAAGTTCAAGACATCGTTTCATAACATGCCAGAAAGTAATGGCCGTAAATACGAGAAATAAACACTTCACCAACTAGCACCTAAATTATAATTACAGCTTGGACGAATTTTTAAGAAACAGTTACTACTAACAAGCAATTAGAATAATTCGGACTGCATCTAATGATCGTTAAGTAAGGGCAAACAGTAGCCCCTAGAAGTTCAACTTAACATCATTCTCATACTCAGCTCGTACTTTACTGGTAACCCTGAACCCATGATACACACACACACACACATCAAAAAAAGTTTTGCATCACATTGGTTCCGAGAATTCCGGAACCTGTACAGAAAATTTTAATAGAGATCAACATAAACATCATTTCCGCCGTTTTTATGGCTCATGAAAACCAAACATTGCATGTTGTACCACCATACAGCGAGACTTTCAGAGCTGGTGGTTCAGATTGCTATACACACCGGTACCTCTAATACCCAGTAGCACGTCCTCTTGCGTTGATGCTGCCTGCATTTGTCGTGGCATACTATCCACAAGTTCATCAAGGCACTGTTGGTCCATATTTTCCCACTCCTCAACGGCGATTCGGCGTAGATCCCTCAGAGTAGTTGGTGGGTCACGTCGTCCACAGACAGCCTTTTTCGATCTATCCCAGGCATGTTCGATAGGGTTCATGTGTGGAAAACATGCTGGCCACTCTAGTCGAGCGATGTCGTTATCCTGAAGGAAGTCATTCACAAGATGTGGACGATGGGTGCGCGAACTGTCGTCCATGAAGACGAATGCCACGCCAATATACTGCCGATATGGCTGCGCTATCGGTCGGAGGATGGCATTCACGTATCGTACAGCCGTTACGGTGTCTTCCATAACCACCAGCGACGTACGTCGGCCCCACATAATGCCACCCCAAAACAGCAGAGAATCTCCAACTTGCTGCACTCGCTGGACCGTGTATCTAAGGCGTTCAGCCTGACCGGGTTGCCTCCAAACACGTTCCGACGATTGTTTGGTTGAAGGCATATGCGACTCTCATCGGTGAAGAGAACGTGATGCCAGTCCTGAGCGGTCCATTCGGCATGTTTTTGGCCCATCTGTGCGGCGCTGCATGGTGTCGTGGTTGCAAAGATGGACCTCGCCATGGACGTCGGGAGTGAAGTTGCGCACCATGCAGCCTATTGCGCACACTTTGAGTCGTAACACGACGTCCTGTGGCTGCACGAAAAGCATTATTCAACATGGTGGCGTTGCTGTGAGAGTTACCCCGAGCCATAATCCGTAGGTAGCGGTCATCCGCTGCAGTAGTAGTCCTTAGGCGGCCTGAGCGATCATGTCATCTACAGTTCGTGTCTCGCTGTATCTCCTCCATGTCCGAACACCATCGCTGTGGTTCACTTCTAGATGCCTGGACACCTCCCTTGTTGAGAGCCCTCCTGGCACAAAGTAACTATGCGGACGCGATCTAACCGCGGTATTAAGGTTCTGAACACTATGAGACTTAACAGCTATGGCCATCAGTCCCCTAGAACTTAGAACTACTTAAACCTAACTAACCTAAGGACATCACACAACCCAGTCATCACGAGGCAGAGAAAATCCCTGACCCCGCCGGGTAACCGCGGTATTGTCTAGGCATGGTTGAACTACTGACAACTCGAGCCATGTACCTCCTTCCAGGTGGAATGACGAACTGATCGGCTGTCGGACCCCCTCCGTCTAATAGGCGCTGCTCATGCATGGTTGTTTTCATCTTTGGGCGGGTTAAGTGACATCTCTGAACAGTCAAAGGGACTGTATCTGTGATACAATTTCCACAATCAACGTTATCTTCAGGAGTTCTGGGAACCGGGATGATGCAAAACTTTTTTGATGTGTGTAATAAGCAGCCAGAATGCTTGAGTGGTAGTGGCGGAGGACATACGATGCCGTATGTAATTTTACTTATGTTTGAAACAGGCTCATATCTGATGAAGTTATTTCATTAGTCTTGACGCAGCCGCTGGGCTAAGACATTTTTCATTTATTAGTGTGTATGACTATGAAGAAGGCTACATTGTTACAGCAGAAACCATGGTCAAGGTTAAAAATGAACATAATTTAGCGCAACTATGGGCTGCTTTTCATTAGAGACTTAATCAAATATGCTTACTTAAAGCTACTTGTACCGCTATGAAGGAAAGATTTCTAAATTTTCATACACTTAAAAAAAAACAGAATAAGTCGTACTGTATCAAAATACTAAGTAAACGAGGAGACTAGTAATATACACTCACAAATTCATTCAGAAGAAGTATAATTTAGAATAGGTACATACTTTGATCTATCCTGGTAGAAATCCTTGAACAGACATTCACTGCAAAGCTTTTTTTTTTTTAAGCTTACTTCTCTCTCGAGACATAGCCCGGCACGCTCAAACTGCGGACACGACTGTCACACCGTTGCGTTCCTTGCATACAACTACACTGGCCCTCGAAAACACCCGACCCGCCTGCCACTACAGGTTCACGGCTTCACCCAGCTAACACTGCGCTCCATGGCCACTTCCTTCGCGCCACGGCCTTCCTCCGACCGCTTGCTGCTTGGAGCCCAACATCCAAAGAGCGTGGCAGGGCTGTCGCGCCGCAGAGGCACATTCGGGTTAAGATGGCTACCCAACGACACAACAGACAATCGATAGATCGAAGCGAGCCGCACGGCTCAGAAACAACACTGCGTTAGTGAGCACTAACAAAGTGGACTGCCTAGATAGGTCAAGCGGTAGAGACCACACTGTCCCAAAAATAAACGTCTCGTTGTACACAGTGAGCCGCACTTTGAAAGTATTAATTTAGGAGACAGATATACCGGCACACAGACCATCGTCAGTGGCGTATGCCATGCACGTCGTTTGATGTAGACGAGCACAGTGTGTGGTACTGGTTACAAAATAATGCCCCAGTACCTGTTTGGTTAATAAATACTTTCGAAGTGCAGCTCATAACTTACAACAATATATCCTTTCTCAAACATATACAAAGAGCGGAGCACCCAGCACACAAAATTTTCATATGCCATCCATTTGACATCCACTGCTGGATGAACGCCTCCTCCCGATTCTCCCAGGCTGTAAGGTTCTTCGGGTTGCTCCTTCACGTTCCATGACGCCATCTGCTCAATCTGTTTGCATACCAAAATTTTTAAAGGTGCTGAGAAAGACAGAATGATATAGCTGATATTCCACTTTTCTGTCAGAGTCTTTTAAACAGGAGCACATTCGCATTTTTGGCGCTCCAATAGAAACATTTTCGCCCTAGCACGACAATGCGTGATCCGACTATGTGCCCCTGCTTCCAACAGACCTGAGTGACCTGCGACGCAGCACAGCAATAGCAGTGATTGCAGTAACTCTACACGTGCTCACAAAGGCATGGGACCAATGTGACTATCGTCTGGATGTTAGTTCTGCATCCGATGAACATTTGTGAAAGGCGAATCAAAACTTTGTTCCTAAAAGTACTTCTATAAACTAGGCAAGGTTACCTGTACATGCACGTAAAATACATTGGTGTGAAAACTTAAGGACGAAATTAAGATTCGCACGAAGTGTCAGTGGCAACAAACATAGCTCGATGAAACATGGACTATACAAAGAAATATCTGCTACAGTATAGCACAGCAGGTAACTGAAACAAATACGCAATCACATGAACAGACATTTTTATTCGGAGGCAATAATTACACTGAACTCACCGTCATTCATGATCATTCCCTGGACATTACAAACGGCAGGACATGGTTCCTAACACGGAACGGTAATGCCTGCTCTTGACGTACTCCCCCGGTGATCACAGAATTAGTAAGGAGTTCTTGGTAGGGCGTTCCATTCCTCCATCAGTGCGGTTGACAACTGGTGGATGTGCACGTTCTGCAACACGTCTTCCCACCGCACCCCACACCCCACAGGACAGCCAATACATTCACCTCATTCTAAGACCTCCAGATGCGCTGTTCGATGCAACAGCGCATTGTCATCCATCAAAATGAAGACAGAGCCGAATACAGCCCCATAGAGATGCACGCGGGGAAATAGTACAGTGTCACTATAACACTGACCGACGAGATTACTGTGTTCAAACATTCCGATGTCAGTGCGTCTGCGTGACATTATGTCTACCCACACAATAACACCTGGACCACAAAAACGACCATGTTTTGGAATGCTGGACATACCCTCGTATGGTGAGAGGTGAGAACGCGACATGCATCCAACAGCATTGTCCAACATAAACTTTGCAGAGCAGACACTTCCACCCTTGATGGTCACACATCCTATTAAAAACCATGCCCTGTATTTTACAATGTCAAAGGGACCATCATCAATGGCGCTAACTTCAGTGTAGTTATTACCTTTGAGTAAAAGTGTCATTCTCTGTTCGTCTCACAGTGTTATTCTTCCAGTTACCTTTCGCAGTGTACCGTAGCAGCTCTTTCTATGTACGGTCCAAGTTTCATCGAGATATATTACTTGCATCACACATCATGCGAAAGTTACTTTCGTCCTTAGGTTTTGTAAAACAGCGCATATATTTTTGTGTACAACTGCAAATTTAAATGAAGGAGTCCTTCTCTGTACGTACAGAACGACACTTCGATTTGTAACCTATCTATCCAGTAACATCTCATGAATCTCATTACAGAAATCCCTACTTTGTTAGTTTGAATCGTATCATTTTCTTCGGTTACCAGCTGTGCTATTCTTGCATGTCCAGACAAAGAAATCGTATTAAATTTCGCATCGAACGAAAGGAAACGATGCAAGAAATTAATTTATGAAACAGCATCAAATATTCAAATTCCAGCTGTCACGCTTTCTTCCTGCGAACTGGAAATCATAAACGTCTCCGGTCACGTTATTTCGTGATCCTTTCTAGAAGCTGTACACTCTATAACGTTAGGTCTATCTAGGCGAGCTAATCGGCCGCCTACAATTGGTACAGGTATGCTACGGTGAATTTGTTGCACGGCCGAACGCTAGCCGGCCGAGGGCACAGGGCGCGCTACGGCCATCCCAACTGATGCTCGCATTGCCATTGTGCAGAATACGCTCCAGGAAACGGCGGAGTGTCACACATTCTTAAACATGGCCAGGTTCAAATTGGTTCAAATGGCTCCGAGCACTATGGGACTTAACTTCTGAGGTCATCAGTCCCCTAGAACTTAGAACTACTTAAACCTAAAGAACCTAAGCACATCACACACACCCATGCCCGGGGCAGGATTCGAACCTGCGACCGTAGTGGTCGCGCCGTTCCAGACTGTTGCGTCTAGAACCGCTCGGCCACCATGGCCAGCTTACAGCTCTTTGAGATTCGACAGTAACTAACATCATATAGTAATGCAAATCTGAATACATTTGCAATCTTAGAAAAATGAGGCGCATCCAATGACACAATAACATCTCAGTATCTTTAAAACTACAGAACTTTGTATGTCACAGCGAATAAACATTTTCAGGATGACCCTCTGACTTAACAACTTTTAATCGCTTCATACTATCTCAATAGACGTTGCTACAGATGATAACACTGTACTATAGCTATCATTCCTGAAAGCTACATATCTGTATATATTTTATTTATTGACTTATCACGTATTTTACATTTATTTTATTACGCAAATGTTTGTCAGAACATTGTTTTCTCCACATTTACACTGCTAATGAATACAGCATGAATACCTCGCATATTGTCATACTTTTGTAGTTATTTAATGAACATTTACTATTTCGTCAGCAATTCTGTTTAAAAGTTGATTGCAAGTCTATTGAAAACCGTGGTAATTTAAAAGCTGTCAATCACATCACTGTTGTTGTGAGTGCCAAAACACGTTTCTGTCAAGCAGGCATAAATAATTGTTTACACAATAGTTAAGAACAATAAGGACAATCTGTTGTCATTTAGCGTGACCACTTTGCGCAAGAATGCTGGTTTCTTTATTTATGAACCAACTAGTACTTATATTTATTGCAAATGATCTGAGTGAAACCCAATGTTTATGACATTTCTTTATTTAAATATTGTTTTAATACATTAGTTTAGTCCTGGAGGTGGTTAACATCAATCATGTCAGGGCTGTAGAGCTTAAGGTCGAAGTATTTTTGGCGGGGATGGCTTTCAGCCAGTGTGACTAGGACAGTGGCGCAAGTGGAGACTGCCGGAGTCAAGTGGAGACTTTGACTTTATGAGTGAAGAGCTCAAGTGAGCGATCCTGGATACTTAATGTCGAGTTTCTGAAGAAGGCAGACCTGCCTGGCTGCAGTAACGTGCGACATCCTGTCGAATGTGTTTCATTCTGTGCGGTGAACGGGCTTTATCGTACTTTCATTTCTGAAGAGACTTCATATTTCGAGAGATCGAACTTTTGCTGCTTGATTAACGGAACTGAGAACAGACTGAGTGTGACTTACTATTCTTTGCACCACTTGTATTAATTTGTGAATCATCATGTTGAACTCGGAACTATTTTGAGCTGGTAAATCTCTCGTATATTACAGTCACTAAATAGACATAGTTTTGGTGTAGTTTCGATGACTATTTGGTCTGGGGAATTTGCTACCATTCTCGTAACACTCTCAATGTAACTTTACTGCATTTGATAAGGACATTTTCTGTCTGTATTTCAATAGAAATCGTAGAACCTCTTCCTGTTTATCTGAGATGTCATTTGTTGAACAAACTTTTTCCAACATAATTCTCTGTCGTCTACATCAATTACAGGCGTTAGAATAGAGTCCTTTTTATTAAGTTATTCATTTATCTTTCACTTTGTATTTTTGTTTATTTTAGTAGTTCGCAATTCTAGCCAATGCACAGACTATCTGACTGCGGGATCAAGGCTACACGTTATTACTTGCAGCGGATTAGCTGCGGGGTATGAAAGCAGACGTGCGCAACTCGACCCTGTGACTACTCCGAGTGCTATTCCCTTTAAACATAGCCGTTCATAGCCCAAGTACTTCAATTACGAGTAACCGCAGGTAAAGACGCAGCTAGTTTGCTCGTATGCGATGCTGTTTGGAAGAGCAGCTACTCAACGGTAACCGTTAGGTACCGTCGCGGCTCGCTGGGAAATTCCATCTCTGCGGAATTTCATCTCTGACAAGAGAATGGCCTTTCCATCGAAGCAGTTAAATAAATCTGAAGTGAGCCTCCTTCAAAATACAGCCTTCAGTTAAGTACCCCTGAAGCTCATTTACGTGTCGCGGTTTCTCCTGGGGATTCAGTGGCTTCTATATATAGAGACCCGACCGCTTTCTAAGAACTTCAGCCACGGTCGGCTCAGACAGCTGAATCTACAATTGGCCTGACGAAGCCATTTCGCTGCATCCGATGGCTCAGTACGTTTCGCGGAAGCTCTCGCTGGAGGTACGCCGATCTTCGCCGCCGATGTCGGCTTCTGTTATGCTTATCGCTTCTGTGTAAAGTAATGCTTTCTGAAAATCATGACTTAACATTTCTGTCAGTAGTGGAGGACGGAGAGAATGGAACTAGCCGGGCAATAGCGCATCGAACACCAAGCTTCCCATTACGCCACAGCTGTTCAACATGCTGATCAGGATATTCTGAAGCGCAAAAGCTAGTGGTCTTTCAGTTCAATACAGCTGGACAAGTCGAAACACAGCCAAGTCAAGAAATAAAAAACAAAAAAAGTTTCGATATAACTTCATTTAGAAACTAACGGCAGAAATAATTACGCACAGGGCGGTCTGAAAAATTTAACGCGTTGGCAACAAAACCTTATTCTCACATGACAATCTCCAAAATCCCACTTGCACAGAGAATCGCCTTTGCGATTACGTCATAATGTCTGTAAGCCGTTCTTTAAGCTCACCAAACAACATATTAGTTACCCCCTTAAAAGGACACACTGATCGTTTCCGTCCGCTGTGGGTGGTGTAGAACTGGCACGGGTGTCATATGACCGTCAACCGCTGGCCTACGTCATGACAGTCAAGTTGTCAGTCTGTCTGTTCTATGGAATAAGAGCAGTAAGATGGGTCGACGTGCGGAAGTGGCAGGATAGTACAACAGTGTTTGGACGTGCCCATGATCACACTGCGTATGACGTTCCACAATTTTCTTAAGTATCAGTGCGAGCCGTGAAACGAGTCTAGAAGGAACGGCGTACCGCTACCAGCAATATGACACGGCGTTAGGACAGCAGTCGCACAAAGGTCCTAACAAACAGGGGCCGGCACGAGTGTCAGCACTGCCCGTGAAAATCAGTCAGAAACTCAACATGTCCGTTGAACCGGTTTCCTATCGAACACTGATAAAATAAGCACGTGTAATGGATACCTGGAATCGGGTGCCCTGCAAAGGGCCATTGCTCAAGCGGCACATAAAGCTGTTCTTCTACAATGAGCCAAACAGCATACCAACTGGATACTAGCTGACTGGACGCGTGTAACCTAGTCCAACAACTCTCCATTTTGCCTCTGTTTAAAAGACGCAAGCCGTCGAGTGCAGCGACGGCTCAGAGAGGAGTTTTAAATTGAGCGTGTGCACTACCGATTAAGGCCCAATGGACACAAGCCGCCGTTCGGGGTGCCAAGCTGAGAGCGGCGCCAGAGGCGCCACAACTGTAAAATTTCTACACAGATCTTAACGTAATCAGTAGTGGCCGCAAGGGGCGTCAAGCTGAGATGAGCGCAAGACTTGTATACAGTGTGCACCACAGTTAGTAGCGAAAACCGACACACGTGAAAGTGCACGACGGAAAATATCGGCGGGGTAGGGGGCGGGGGAGGGTGGAGGGCAAATGATAAGTCGCTTGTGTGGAAAAATGTTCTACAACAGGCTCTGAGTGTGTGGAGCGCGTAGTTTAGCATGGAGATGGTTCTGCAATGTTTTGGCGGAATTTTCCGAACCAGGACTTGGGCCAACTGATTATGATTACCTTAAACGTGAACCAAGGTATTAATTTCAACATTGAAGGTGACCGAGTGTTGCCTTCTACATCTTCGTGAAATATATGCTGTGACCACTCCCTTCTTCCAAGATTACAAGAGTCGCGTTGACGTGACTGTACGCGTAGTCCATGGTTTGACAAACACCCAGTCATCTCTCGTATTCGACTAATTCATCTACTGCGCTAAATTACCCGATCTTAATCTCAGAGAAAATGTCGCCGACTGTTCCGAACCACACGTGAAATGTAGCAGTCAAAATCCTCGTAATATGGTAGCTCTACGGGATCTAATCGTCAATGAGTTGCTTCAGCTCGACATGGCATACCTGAAGAAACTTGTGGTCATTTTTTTTCTCGCCGAATTAAAGCCATTTCCCAGGCTACAAGCGTGTCAGCATCACGTCTTCTTGGGGGTGACTAATTTTTTGTCTGTAGGCCTATAAGGAAACAGAACAAGATGGACGCTAACGGCTACTCCAATAACGGCCCGTCTTCCTCGTCCTATACAGGACGATAAGTCTCCATCAAGACGTACTTCGAAGCGCAGGCACAGAGCCAGAGAGAGGTGAGGCGTGTTCTTAGTTTTATTAGATCAGTTTACAAAAAACAGAAGACTGTCCAAGTCTGCATTCTACCAACGCAACAGTGCAGATAGCGCCAGTGGCCCCAGCCACTCACCGGAGAGAAGAAAGGCCACTGTAACTGCATCTGGTTGGCAATTACTGCGCGAAGGGGAGGAAAGTTTCAACGAAGTAGCAACGATCAAACGAGCATCAGCTGCTTCTGCTTAGTCGACGATTCCTTGATTTTAATTAATGAATTAACAACAAAAGCAATCAAACGGAAAGCTTGGGTACAGCTACTCCTGTTCTTGGGGATGTTGCTGGTAGTTATCACACCTCAGTCCGACGAAACAAAACTGGTAAAATACGATCATAAATGTAACTGTAAGCTTCCGCGGCCATTTTCATAAACAAGAATGTTCTTTTGGGTCTGTGACCGCACTGTTAGTGTACAAGACTTCCTACGTTTTGGCCACTACTGCAAGTGGCCTTCCTCAGGGTGTTTTTCTTTCTCATCCTCAGTCTCTGCAAAAGAATAAAAAAGAGGCAATAGGCAACAATGGCTGAAACGTCGGAAGTTTTACGACAATGCGGTCACGGACCCAGAAGAATTTTATTGACTGTCGATCATAAAGTGTCATTTAATCCACACCCATAAACATATAAAAACGTAATTTAGATGACTACGTTCCTTTAACTTTTATTAATTAAATGATGATGTTATCTAAAGGGAAAGCTCTCGATATTTGAGGTGTTACATTTTCTTCAGTTCTTCTCACACCATCTATTCCACTCTGTTCCCCCACTGTCCCCTATTTTTTGTTTTTGGCTGTGATTGGCTTTTTTTCGATTTGTAACATATTTTTCAATGCTGTTTGCCAGTGCTGTACCCTAGTTCACGACGACAGTCTATTAAAGTCTGATGGTGGCCTTGTTAGTCTAAAATTAATGAAGGAGTAAATTAATACAAAAGTTAGCGCTTTTCATTTATAATTTTGATGTTGTGCTACCAAGAAACAACGGCCGGATCAGTTAACTTTCCATTTTGTCTGTTCTTTCTTTTTTTGTCCTTACGTTTCAGTTTTGTATGAAACATATTAACTCATTAAATGATATTACTATTATATGAATAGATCATCTCCTGTATTATCATTGCAGGAATTTAAAAATTATTTTTTCATAATAAAAATGCGTTATCTTATTGAAACGAAACATATCTGATCCGATGTACGAGAGAACTCTAAAACATCAGTCTGACCAGCAACACGTTCTTAAGACCAACGAGGAATTATTAATCGTAGTTCAACATTAATTACATAAAATATCACACGTAACTTACTAGTTGAAACAAAATAATCATTACGCTGTACACAAAGGTAAGACGAATAGAAATATAGATGGTATTAATTACAAAAGAGTTACCAGAATCAACACAGCAATACAATTATGCACTAAGGAATGTAGCAAGTAGAACATGAGTTTTCAAAGTGTGCGTCGCGGTCGTACAGTAGGGACTTGATGCTGGTTTCCTAAAGAAAATAATAGAGGGCCGGCAAGTAAGTGTTGTTACTATAGAGCCGTAGAATATGACCCATTTCTCTTTACTTAGTAATAATCAGTCTGAAGATTAGTTTCTTCAATTGTTATTTGTCTTCTTTGATTTGTGTTTCTCTGTTACCATGGAAAGATTTTTAAATGTAAGTACAAAACGTGGCACTTCAAACGTATCGTGTAGGAAGTATGACAACAGACTCTAATTTTGTATGTACTATTGTTGCAAACGAACAAAGACCAACGCGTGTCATTTGTTTCCAAATTGTAGCTATTAAAAGCGTGCTTCCTAATAAAATGAAGCGGTAATTGGAGTCAAATCACGGTAGTTTGGTAAAAAAAACACGAGAATACTTTTCCCGCAAATTAAAAGAAATGACTGAACAAAATAAAGTTTTGCTAAACAAGCTACGATACCTACTAAGGCTGTTCTTAAATCTTACAAAGTTTGCTACCGTTTAGGAGTGAGAAATATAACTCACACTACAGCGGAAGACATTATTTTACCAGCTGCTCTGGACATGGTGTCCAGCTGCCAAGCAACTGGCAAATATGCCTTTGACAGACAACGCTATTAGTCGTCGAATCATCGGTATGATCAGTTGCTTGTAAACCTCAAAAATCGTTGTCATTTTGCTATTCAGTTGGATACAACTACAGACAACCAAAATGATGAACATCTAATTTGTTGGGTGCGGTTTATACATGACAACAAATTTCATGATGAAGACCTATACCGCAACAAAATAAATCTTGAAACAAAAGTAACAGACTACAGTCTTTATGGAAGAGAACAACATTAACTGGAAAGAAAATTGGCTAGCACTTTGCGACTTAACTTCTGAGGTCATCAGTCGCCTGGAACTTAGAACTAATTAAACCTAACTAACCTAAGGACATCACACACATCTATGCCCGAGGCAGGATTCGAACCTGCGACGGTAGCGGTCGCTCGGTTCCAGACTGTAGCGCCTAGAACCGCACGGCCACTCCGGCCGTCAACTGGAAACAAAGGGTGCGCGTGTGTATAAATGAGGTCGTAGTATGCCTGACTGTTACAATAAATGGGAAGCCCTCATTTTTAAACAGGTTCTTCATGCAAATTAACACTGTTTTATTCACCGACAAGTACTGGCGTAAAAAGCATGAGTCCTAGCCTTCATGAGTTTATTTAATCAATAATCGAAGTGTTAAACTTTTATCAAGTCGGCCACTTAAACCAAGATGCTTTCAATAATGTGCGTCGATATTGTGGCAGCACATTTCCATAATTTATTGCAGAAATTCGGGCTGGCTTTTACGTGGGAATATCTTGTTCAGAGTGTATAAACTCAGGAGTGAACTTCACTCTTACGTTATTCAAGGGAAACATTTCAGTTCCGAGAATCTTGTAGACAGGGACTTTGTTTTGAAGCTAGCGTATTTTTGGAACATCTTTGAAAAACTTAATTCGTTACATGTATCTCTCCAAGGCAATGAAACCAACATTCTGCGCATATGAGTCAAAGAAACACGTACTGTGGAAGAAAAAGTTGGCAGAAGAAATTGGACGATAAAGTCTTAGAAGGAGATGACTTTCAATAAAGTGAAGAATTCGTGTTTGTGGATCATGTAACTGAACTGTGATTACGTTCTGAAGTACTTCCCCGAACAAGTTGATCAACACAACAGAATCAAAGATCCTTTTAGTACAGAACATCCACTTACCACCGAAAGAAAAGAACAATTTACTGATATTTCTTGAGACTCCACAATGAACTCATCACCGCTTGGCTTTTGGAGCTTAGCGAAGCAAGAGTACTCGTAAGTAGATAAAAAGGCCCTACGAGTTCTAACACCTTTTTGCAACATCCTGTTTGTGCGAAGTAGGTTCAGCATTATCAGTCATGAACACGAAATATAGATCATGAATGAATGTGGAGAAAAGAGTGGAAGTCGCAGTTTCCACTCTTGTATCGAGATTTGAGAAACTGGTGATGAAGAAGCAAGCTCATTCTTCCCACTGATTTCGTTAAAGAACAGGGTGCAATAACATTAAAAGTTGATTAAAATATTTTACGCCAGCAGCTAATAAAGAAATAACTACTCTTAGTCATTTTTTACCCTATACTTCGAGTTGAATATCAAGCAAAGCAGCCGTGGGTGTTTTATGTTCATGTCCAGGGAGCCATGAACGCAAAAGTTTGAAAATTACTATACTAGAATAACGAGTTAATAACACATTTTTTTGTGAAACTGACATGGTTGTTTTTTTATCTGAGTTATTTATGTGAAACATAATTCAGTTCTCAATTCTCGATATTTCTTTGACAGGTTTTATGACCTCACACATGTATGAAGAGGAACTACACCGTCTCGTCGTCGCGATGTGAAATATTTGGCAGTGAAGGTCTTCTTGCGAGAAACGATCTTTAAACAAGTCGTGAAACGACATTGTCAGCGTGGAGTGAGAGAGACGCCGTACAAATATTATCTCTTCTCACGTCAGTCATTTTGCAGCGACGCGTGGTTCTGTCTAGCAAGTGCGTAGTGTTCCGTTTTTCACTGTCACTACAAGTCCTCCACAACAAACTGTTACTACGTTTGTCATTGACATAAAGGAACGACACATTTGCTACACATCAGCCTGAAGAAGAGCAAATCACTTGACAGCGTAATGATCCTACCGTGTACGGGAACGCAGAAACACTCGCAAAATGTCCGACAACTTCGCCCGTCATCTCCTATTGTCTGTAGCACGAGATAGGTGAAACAGTTACATGGAGGCACAAGTACCAAATGACACAGACGAACACGTGTTTCTCTGTTCAAATACTCACTTATTTCACATCCAGATGGGTCATGAACTGTTGACGGATGGAATATATGCCTAAGTGCTCAATACTCCAGCAACTGTTGTACAACAATAACTACGTACTCAACACGTGTTGTCACAATGTCCTATAGGGAGTGTTTAAAATCGCAAGAATTAAGAGTAACTAATGAATTTGGCTATATAGCAATGATTAGGAACGAAGACTATCAGCTCTAGGCAGACAAATAGAGAAACCAAAGCGAAATGACGAAGTAGATAACAAATGAAATATGACGTCTTTTCACTTCTGCAGAAAAAAGAGGATTTAGGGAAAGGTAACACAATATTCGTCTCTCCTCACACAATATTCTCTACACCAGAGGCTCTCATGCATTCATTCACCAGTGCTGCTAAATGTTTGCAGTTCCATTCTCAGTAAGATAATTAAACTTTAATATAAAGCCTTCTTGGTCATTTAAATTTATTTCCACCTGGATTACCACTTTTGATTACGTTGACTATCAGTTTCTATCTGTACACCAGATCCTCTTCGTATTTACAAGAAAGGAAGTATACAAACTTCAGAGTCTAGATCAAAACAAAATCTATAATCCCAGGCCACATTCAGTTCTTGTGAGTCCAGTGTTTCACGTGGCTTCCGAATATCATTTTCAATACTACTTTGAAAATACTTCAGCACATTCAGTCCCTTAGAACGATTACAGAATTGTAATGTATGACACTGCTGTCCACGAAAGCTTCAATAACACATTATCATATAACAAGGTCTACGTTAACTTCTGTTTCATGGGTTATCATGAAGTTCGCCACAGCCACAAAATAGATCAAAAGTCAACCTGTAATTCTAAAATACACTGCGCGACAAATGGGTGTAAATCTTCCCATACGAACGATTGTGTATTGAAACCAAACGAAATAAAAACTGACTGAAAGTCATGTGCATTAAAATTTTGCATGGTGCTGAGGTGTCTGGTAACTTTGGAGAGTGTTTACAAAACACGAATGTTAAAATTCCATTCAGAAGAGATCATTTGTGAAACAGATATGTTAAACTATCACGAATGATAGAAATAAATTCTGTTAGTTATAATGGGTGAACTCGGACATCACTAAAAAAAAAATCTGGAGTCCATTCAGGGATATTTTCTGAGCATTTTGACATGACAAACCTGTTGTTTCCGGTGGAGAGTAATTACAGTTCATGTGATTCCTTTTCCCCATTTATTTTTGGATTCGTATTGCACTGAAAATATCAGCGTACAGTGCAAACGTCTGTGGTCTTTGTAAAAGAAAAAACTTTGTTTCATTCACTCTCAGTACATGCTAGCGACAACAGTGATGCCCAGTTTCGCATTTTTCGCTCAATCTTGCATTTAAAATAGTACTCTGCAATAGAATAGCACAGGCAGTTCTGGGTGGAATCGCTGCTGTCAGCACTTTTTACTGTCAACGATCCAAGAATTGCAGTGATATCAGCACATTCTGGTGTCAGGATTTCCAGTGCTGAGGCCATTGTCCTTGTTATCTTCAACATCTGTCCTTGTTATATTCAACATCACTGACCTCCTCTGCCCTCCGCCTGTTATGCTCTCAGCCAATTACAAAACATCTTAACCAGTAGCTACAGGGTTCCCTCCTTTCAGACAATATGCCCTTGGCCAATATGAATCAAGTCCCCCCTCCCTACCCTTTTTTTATTATAAAAATCTAACTGCCTCCCATTCAAGCTCTGTGCATCATAGTTAAAGGATAACCATGAAGCGCCTTCAGCACGGAGTAACCACTACATCCAACCAGAACAGAACGCAGAAGAAGGCTGTAAGATTTGGAAGTAACTATTTGTCCATCAATCATTAATTAACACGAGAGAAGCCTCCGCGAAGGATGTGTCATTAATAACACATTCGGGCGTCCCCTGGGCAACGGCTCTAAGCCGGCAGATTCTCTCACACCAGAAGTATCACAGCAGAGCGACATAATGTCTCGAGAAAAACCGGATAGGTTCTTATCAGAACCGGCTTTGACGACCATATCTGTGAACATAGAAGGTCTTTCGTCTTGCAAAGAACAATTGCTGAGCGAGCTTTGTTAAAAAACCAAATGTGACGTACTCTGCGTGCAAGAAACGCATAGGGACATCCAACACCGACGCCCCAGGGATGAAACTGGTAGCAGAAAGACCGCACGCGCAGTACGGGTGTGCCGTGTTCACCAAACCGGACCTCCAAGTGAGGATGGCGGATCACACTGAGGGGAGAGATATCGAGACTATCACGGTGGAATTTGGCGAATACACGGTGACCTCACAGTGTAAGCCCCCAAATGTAGACTTCCACTTTGAACCACCAGTAAAAATCGGTAAACAGAAAACGGCTTTCATCATCGGCGATTTCAACAGCCATAGTCACGTATGGGGATATGCACAAGAAGACAAAAACGGTGAAGCCGTTCTAGCGTGGGCCGAGTCAAACCACCTGGCATTTATCCACGACAGCAAACTTCTCACATCTTTCAACAGCGGTAGGTGGCGCCGCGGATACAACCCAGATCTCCTATTCGTCGGCGAAGAAATAGCACAACAGTGGTTTAAGTCCATCTGCGCCCCCATCCCAAAGACACAGCATCGCCCAATAATGTGCCAAATTTTGCCAATAGTTATACCACGAAGAGTAAAGTTCAGAAGGAGATATAATTTCAGGAAGGCAGACTGGCCCAAATTCACCAGAATACTAGAAGAGAGAGTTCAGACATATAGCCCCGATTCAGAGAACTATGACAGCTTCGTGGACACCGTCAAAACCTGCTCCCGAGCGTCTATTCCAAGGGGATGCAGAACAAGTTACACGCCAGGACTCACCCAGGAAACAGCAGCCCTACTGGAAGAGTATCAAATGCTATTCGAAAGAAACCCCTTCAGTGAAGAAACCCTCACAAAAGGAAGAGTTATTACCTCCCGGATATCAGAAGTGAGAAGGGAACAATGGACCAAACTGATGGAGGAAACTAATTTTGGCAGAAATAGTCAAAAGGCTTGGAAACTCATAAAACGCCTAGCCAATGACCCCACCAAACCAAATCTACACGCGAACGTCACAGCAGACCAAATTGCACACCAGCTACTCACAAATGGGAAACCACCTAAAGACAAAAAAGAGGGGCGTAGAACGAAACCCCCCTCAGGAGACCGAAGAACTATCCAAGCCATTTACCTTGGCGGAACTGGAGAAGGCGATCAGTAAGTGCATAATGTGGAGAGCAGCCGGCCTTGATGATATATACGTCGAACAAATAAAGCATTTTGGACCTGTAACAAAGAAATGGCTAGTCGATATGATGAACAACTGCATGACATTCTGCAAAATTCCAAAAATCTGGAGAAAATCGCGAGTCATTGCCATCCTAAAACCAGGCAAAGAGCATGACAATCCCAAAAACTACAGGCTGATCTCTTTGCTATGCCATATGTACAAAGTTTTGGAAAGGTTTATACTCCACAGAATCACGGACGCCATCGAGCCCCTCCTGATCCCACAACAAGCAGGATTCAGACAGCGCAAATGCTGCACGTCACAGGTGCTAAAATTAACGCAACACATAGAGAATGGGTTCGAGAACAGGAAGATCACCGGGGCTGTCTTCCTAGGACACAGTCAACCACCGACTGCTCCTGGGGAAAATATACGCAACGAGTAGGGACTACAGATTAACCTTACTGATTGGAAACCTACTCCAGAATCGAAGATTCCTCGTGGATTTTCAGGGACAGAGAAGCCGGTGGAGGACACAGAAAAACGGCCTCCCCCAAGGAAGCGTACTGGCCCCAAGACATTTTAATATAAATACTAATGACCAGCCCCTCCCCCAAGGCACCGAAAGCTTCATATATGCAGATGATTGCGCCATTACCGCTCAGGCAGACAGCTTTGAAACTGTTGAACAGAATCTGTCAGAAACCCTCGAACAGCTTGTCACCTACTATAAGGGGAACCATCTCAAACCCAACCCAGGGAAAACCACCTAAAGAACAGACAATCTGCAAGAAGACTACAACTTAACTGGGAAGGAGTGCCCCTGGAACATTGCGAAACATCAAAATACTTAGGCGTCACTTTGGATAGAGCACTCACCTATAAAAAGCACTGCATGAACACTATAGACAAAGTAGCCGCGAGAAACAACATTGTACGCAAACTAAGGGGCACTACATGGGGGGCACAGCCTGGAATAGTGAGAACCACAGCTCTTGCTTTGTGCTATTCAACAGCAGAGTACGCGTGCCTAGTATGGGACAATTCTAGCCACGCCAAGGAAGTGGACATACCGCATCATCACAGGCTGTCCGAGACCAACCCCGACTGATAAACTGTACTGCCTGGCAGGCGTTGCCCCACCAGATGTTAGAAGGAAAGTAGCGGCCAGGAAGGAAAAGACAAAGGCGTTGACCTCAACAGCCCACCCGCTGTACAAACACCAGCCAGCCCGCCTTCGACTAAAATCTAGAAAAAGCTTCCTGCACACAGCAGAAAACATCGTCGGGACACCACAGCAAGTGGCGAGAAGAAAACGCGCACCTTGGAGACTGGTTAATCCCAAACGAAGAACTCCCTCCCGGCCACATGGAAGGATGGACGACATGAAAATCTCTTAATAGGCTGCGCTCTGGTGTCACACGATACAAGGAGGATATGCGCAAATGGGGCCTCTCAAATGATCCGGCGCTGTGTGACTGTGGACACACTCAAACCACCACCCACCTCACGCAGTGTGTGCTGTGCCCAAGCACCTGCACCATGAAGGATTTGATGAATGCCACCCCGGAAGCGCTGGACGTGGCCAGTTTCTGGTCCAAGACTTCATAAAATAAAAAACTACTTGACCGTGCTTATATATCTGTATACTTTTAGACTCTTTTTGTATTTGTTATATACTTGATATGTATGTGTTGCTTATTCTGATTTTATGTACGATGCTTCTGACACGATTAAATAAATTAATAATAATGTTGCTATTATTCATTTATTAATATATTAATTTATACATAGATTTCGTTATTTACTTTTTTCAGCAGCGCGACATGCCACTGATCCAGCACTACCAGAACTGCAGATGGTGTCTGCGGCACCACAGCAACAGCACTGGGCCACAGGTGGTTTTCCTGATTTGTCAGACCTACTGTTTGAGTATTCAGTACTGCCACAGCAGCGGCAACTGCTGGAGCTTCCTCAGCTCGTCGAGCCTACGTACAAAAAGAAGAGTGCTATTCGCCAATACATGTACGAGGGTTGGAACTTTATTAGTGGCTTCTATTTATTTACAGCTCGTACGAAATAGATACGTGTTTCAAAGTTTTACTGACCTTCAAAGTAGTATAATATAAAAAAGGGACTTTTTTAATAAATTATAATTGTATATGATTGCGTTGTTAGAGTACTCTGTGCTTAATGGTGTTCTTTTGGGCATCGGACTTCCTTACATTTTTGTTGAAGCTGCAGGCGGCGGAGGACTACGGGGACACCGGTGCTTGTTGTAATCACGAAAACCTTCTTCCTGTAATTTTTCTCTTCACTTACTTCAATAAATAAAATGCTTGATACGGTTCTTTAACATTATATTATTCACTCACGCATATAATACATCGAGATCGCAATGCTTCATCTTTAAAATTGCACATCCTCATCGTCCTTCTACGTACGAGAGAGTTAGTGTCTCTCTAAAACAAAAAGCTGTACAACCAACTGACTGAGAAAACGTTTTCGTTTGTCTGCGCCTTATCGCGCATTCATAATTAACGTCTTTGCCTACCCTCTAGTTACTTGATGATTCAAATATTTTTCTTTAAATCTTAATTTTACGGCATCTCTTGGGCCTTTCATCATGTACTTATACAGTAGTCACCAGCATTGTGTACAACCCATTGCCAGCGATATGGAAGCCGTAGGATACTCTTAGCAGTGCCAGCTATGTTGACAGTTCGAGTGGCGCGGTCTACTGCCCACGAATTTATAGCAGTTCTGAACCGAATGCCTTTCCTTCAGTTTGAACTCACGAGGGCTTAAGTCAGCGGAGTGCAGTAGGTGGTATAGCACTTAGCGCCCCCATCAGTCAAACAAATCAGTAAAGCTTGCACTGTACGTGCTTGAACATTGTCCTGCAAAATTATGGTCAGGTCCCGCAGAAATTGTCATCACTTCTGTCTCTATGCTGTTGAGTTTTGGAACACAACCTACGACTAGCTTGGAGACGCCAAAGGAAGGACATACGTAAATGAGACTGTAATGGAGTATTGACAGTTGATAAAGCAATGCATGACAAACTTAAACTGGGTGTGGGATAAATTTCCAACAAATTATGAACATATCTCATCATACTCCAAAGAAGCAGAAGAAAAAGACCTGTCGGATGTTCAAAAAAATTGCATCCAGTCCGTTGTGGTAGCGGCTAAAAGTATCGTGAAGTACAAAGGAGGAAACAAACATGTTACGCAAGACAAATGCAAAAATCCAGCAGCAAGAGCATCATTGAATCAGCTATGTATTGGATGTGAGGTTGTACATTCTTACTTTAAAAGGAAGTTTGACAGAAATAAGAGCAAACTATTTTCCTCCAATAGATCCAAGCAAGTTCGACTGGAGTATTGCACTGGTCAGTCTACAAACACACACCAGCATACCTAACATCACTGAGACGAACAATAAACTGCATCTGGAAATTGGCAGACTTGTCGAAATGCCCCTGGCTCAAATGATATCGATAATTTAAATGTGTACATAAGATGACTATGTTTAAACCAGGGATAAAAACAGTGAAGGCGACAGCCGATTTCAGCCATGACGATTCAGTTGGATCACTAGTAGGGTTCTTGAGGAGCCCAGTGTTGAAGAATAATACTGGTAGAATTTATGAATCAGATCAACTAGTGGATATTCTACTTGTTAGGACAATCCGTGTTAAGTGTAATACCACAACGAATTTGTACCTTAATGACAGATTAATCCATACAATCAACAGATTCTCTTCTAACAGTACCTGGGAGTTATAAAATTGTAGAGTTAACTTGCAAAGTGATATATCTCCGAATGATTATTTAACAATCAGACTAGCCTGAATTGTATTTCGTAGATCAGAACATTGATCTAGTTGATTTTCGCGGTGAGAAAATTTTAATACACTTTCACTTGATGCACAATGTTTATGAAGTATAAAAACTATGTACACAGGCGTCAGAACGCCATTTCATGGAGGAATCAGAACGTGACAACACACGAGAATTAATAGTTTCTTAAATCAGTAGGATTAAAATCTTGCAATGATGTCGCTCGATGAAAGAACTCAAATACGACGATTGGATCATTCCTCAGGAATAAGTCTCCCACAAACCTTTTTCTCTGCCCACGTTTAATAGTAAGAGCAGAATAAGAATTCTCATTCAAAATTAAGATGATTTAACACTTCCAAGCATGACCTTCCTATATCTGGAAGGTACAGTTGTGAAAAAGGACTGAAGCTCTCCAGCAGTGATACTGAAACTTACACTAAGGAATTCACCTTTCAAGTGATGAGATACCAACTTAATGGCAATTGAGGTCGACCACACAAGGAACGTTGAAATTACATTGACTCTCAAAACATTCATCTTCAGAGCAATTACAAAGCCAAATGCTTTATGATATGCACGACAGTTCATAGACTGACCAATAAATGACCACATTAGTGTGTGTGTTCCACTCAAAATGTTAATGTGATTTGAATCATCACAAAACTTACCTCCAGGTACCGCAGGATATGCATTATTGCTACATGGCCATCTTGTAAACTACGCACCTCTAACAGGAATTGTACAATGCACAGAATAAATATAAAGGCATTGCAGCACATCTGTGGTATTTCATGATGATGCCTCTGAGTGCAAACATTATTGCAGATACAAAGGGGATTTATGATTAATGTGGGCAAGTTGTCGCTGACAATGTTGCATTCATTGCATTCTACAACACTGGATGAGTATTAACGACGCAGTCCACAATCGTTGTTTTGATAAACCATTTAGTCTAGTATAGTGTGCGAAGACTCAAACATATGCATGGTTGACTCGCCTTCAGCATGGGAAGCACTGGGATGCTGGAGGAATTTTGCATGAAAATATGGTGGCATCACTCATAACTATGATCATACAGACAGCATAGATTATGTCAAACACCTTAAAAATTTGTTGTGGTTGTGCAAAATCTTCAGGAGTGCACCAGTCTATGAACTCGAAGAATACAACTATCTTCTTTATAGATGAGATACGCTTTCCCAAAATTCTCCCCCAAAACGAAGTGGAGCATTCCCCTCCCCTACAGTGACGCAGCCCTTTCACACATCCCTGGTTCACTCCCGACAGTACCCTTGTCTCACTCTCGCGGAAAATGTACTGGGTACTATTACTAAAAAATCTTCGAGCCCGCCGGCCGAAGTGGCCGAGCGGTTCTAGGTGCTACAGCCTGGAACAGCGAGACCGCTGCGGTCGCAGGTTCGAATTCTGCCACGGGCATGGATGTGTGTAATGTCCTTAGGTTAGTTAGGTTTAAGTAGTTCTAAGTTCTAGGGGACTGATGACCTCATAAGTTAGGTAACATAGTGCTCAGAGCCATTCTTCGAGCCACTCCCATCTGTGGGAACCTAAACAGTATGATCGCGCCACTGTTACAAGTCTGCAGTGGGGCGCTGTGCACTGTGTCCTTCATGAATGAGTCACAGGTAGGCTGATGTAAGTACACATATTTATATCTGTGTGTGTGTGTGTGTGTGTGTGTGTGTGTGTGTGTGTGTGTGTGTGTGTGTTTTAATTAATGATTTACATCTGCAAACAATGCTTACAATGTGCATTTTTTTTCCTAGGTGATCTAAACACTACATTTGCAGGTGGAACAGCATGCTAGATCGAATTATTCCGCCCTAACCATCGCTATTCTCGTCCCAAAGCTCATTGAGTTTTGATCCGATTGTGGAGATTCAAACACACAAGTAGTATAATATCTTCTTCTTCTACAAATAATTTATGCTTTCAAGCAACACTTATGATGTGTGTTCTTGCTCTTGATTTTGCAGATACACTTGATGAGAATATAGCGTAAGATGTTGTTGCTGAAGTAAACCAGAAAATTTTAGAATTTACAAATAATAAGCCAAATGAGAACGACGATGTGTGGCTAAAATCGCCTACTGGCTACAGCAGTGTCGATGAACATCACCATAAGTATCATAAATTATTATTAATGGATGTATACATCTATTTTGTGTGTGTATGTTACACAAGATACTTATCAACTTGCTGCTATTTTGCATGAGCATTGGAACTGTCCAGAGGATTGCTTGCGGCAGAAATAACAACTCTGTGGCCAGACCTAACTATGATGCGTGATATCTGGGGTGAGTCAATTGCAGAGTGGTTTGGAAGTTACCAGGATTGTCATAATGGGCCATTCTCCAAAATGCAGGAAGGAGGTCTGGTATGGTACACAGCCATGTACTCCACTTCGAAGTGTACTCACATGCCTTTGACCCCGTTAATGGGGGTGGGGGCTCAGTAAGTCTAGTTTCATCTCTCTACCGGAAGATATTGCTGCTGAAAACGCATGTATTAACATCCAGAAAACTGATGATGGGGATGATATTGCTTTGCATGGCCGTTTCTAGCTTGTGATAGAAATTACCGGAAAAATGCACTATTTATGGATACATATGAAACATCTAATGTGTGCGAACATTGTAACTTTAACAGCATCTCATGAAATTTGAGAGCCAGAACCCAGATTATTCAGTTCACAATTACGACGTGGCAGTAGATGTTAGCAAACAAGAAGGTGATAAAGAGCACACTGTGAAGAACAAAATGGAGGAAGATTTAAAACGTAAAGTAGTCAGTCCCCTCTGTATCTCCAAAGCAATGTGTCAGTGTACCAAACATGTAGATTTGTCGCTATTTTCTAAAGGGGAGAAGCAAAACCATGTCCGGATCAAAAGCATGTCCCCCCCCCCGGTATTCCGCCCATACGAGTAAATATGAACACAAACTCTTTTACTAAGAGCATCTATCTAAAAAGGTATTTCACTGATTGCTCTAGCCTGGAATCGGTACGTGTGGAAACACCTACTGAGGATAATAAGTTCTCAAAGATTTGTAATATTAGTAATTTTCGCCTCACAAACATTAATATACGCTCAATAGTAAGCGCCTGATGGCCTAAAGTTATCGAACAATTGTAAAGTAAAAGAAATGAACCATCGCATAACAGCGACGGAATCTATTATTCTTTATCTTTGCCATTCTTGCGCGGTGCCAGTAAATCTCTATGTACATGTATCGATTAATGGTATAAAAAAGAATTCTGTTGTTTCAAGACAAATGAGGCTTTTGGCGCTTCACCTTTTACTGTTTGTATTCCATGCGAGGCGGACGCGGACTTGCTGCGTTCCGCAACTGTATTTTATATTCTGTGAGAAAATATTGAGTAAATATGCTAAATGTTATTTTTTTGTTTTCAATCAGAAAACATGTACTTTCTTGTAACTGATTACGAACAGACAGCATCAAGAGGATATTTTGACTGTTATGTATAAAGTATTTAACCACAATGGTCATCTATTGTAATTTAATATGAAAAGGTACGTAGCATTAAAAACAAAGGTATGTTAAAGATAAGTGTGCTTATTTTCGTAAATTAACCTTGATGATTCCATCTTCTTATTTACTTGAATTATAATTATTTTGTGTTACTTCATCATCAGAAATTACGATCACGCTGATGGGCCGAACGCAGTATGAGGCAGAAGGAACATTATCGTTTTCCTATTATTTCTGAACCAATTTTTTTGTGTAGTGTTGCATTTCTTTTAAAGTCTATAAATCTTCTGGTCCCTTAGTGTTGATCCGGGTATGACTACATCGCGACTATAAAAAAATACACAGAAATGATAATGTTTCTTCCGAGTGATCTCAAATATACTCGTATATATATATCAATATGCTGCTCTTATTCACGTATTTAATGGTCAACGTATGTTATTATAATAGCGTAACAAATCCCTGATTCTGTTGCCAAGTGGCCCACCAAAATATTCACTTTTTCGACATTAAAAGAAAAGTAACAATTCTTTTTATTTTCGTCCCCCAAGAGCAACGCTACAGATTATGAATGCCCATCACCACGAGTGCTGCTCTTTGTCATATGCGCTGACTTTGAGTGTTTACTATCTCTTGTAGTTCACGGTGAAGACGATCTCACTGTCTCTCATACTATCCTCAAATAATGGCATGTAATGTATGTGGCAGTGTTGGAATAGAAATTAAAGTTCAGGGAGAAGAAATAAAAACTTTGAGGTTTGCCGATGACATTGTAATTCAGTCAGAGTCAGCAAAGGACTTAGAAGAGCAGTTGAATGGAATGAACAGTGTCTTGAAAGCAGGACATAAGATGACCATCAACAAAAGCAAACAACAGACGACGCGAAGGGAATCAGATTAGGAAACTAGACACTTAAAGTAGTAGATGAGTTCCGCTGTTTGGGCACCAAGATAACTGATGATGGCCGAAGCAGAGAGGATATAAACTGTATGCTTGCAATGACAAGAAAAACATTTCTGAAAAAGAGAAATTTAACATCGAATACAGATTTAAGATTTAGGAAGTCTTTCCTGAAAGTATTTGTTGGGAATGAAGTCATGTATGGAAGTGAAAAGTGGACGAAAGCAGTTTACATAAAAAAAAGAATAGAAACTTTCGAAATGTAGTCGTACAGAAAAATGCTGAAGATCAGACGGGTCGATCAGATAACTAATGAGGAAATACTCAATAGAATTTGGGAGATAAGTAATTTGTGGCACAACTTGACCAAAAGAAGGGATCGGTTGATAGCACACATTCTGAGACATCAAGGGATCACCAATTTAGTACTGGAGAGACGTGTGGGAGGTACAAATCGTAGAAGGTATCCAAGAGATGAATTCAGTAAGCAGAATCAGAAATACGTAGACTGCAGTAGTTATTCGGAGATGGAGTGGCTCACACAGGATAGAGTAGCAAGGATAGTTGCATCAAACCAGTCTTCAGACTGCTCATATAACTCTAATCCCACGCAATTTGTATCATACATAGGGGATAATCCTACGAGACGTTGCTCTCTTAGCTCGAAAAACTTTCACAGCGTGTTGATGTATTTATAGCGGAAACATTGCCATGGCCAAATCACAGGAGAGTGATGCTTTATATGAACAGACAATTGACTGTCATATTTGTGAGCTCCCTTCGTGTTAGCGGGTATGATGCTCAATTTCTTGTTGAGTACATGGATGGTTTTCGGAATGGAAGACGATGAGGTCAGTGTTATATCTCACAAGGTTGAAAACTACACCTCATTTTCCAAGATGATCTCGCGAAGAATAACGCTCTGCTTCCTAGATTCATTGCGTTTCATGCAAGTCTCCCTTCAGAAATTTGCTGAGTCAGTGTATCTGGAGGATGTGCATATCACCAGAGCTGCAGATCAAGGTAATGCAAATTTCAGCTTGTAACGAAGAACGGGGTCTTTCCATATGAATACCTGGATTCGAAGTAGAGGCTCCACGAAACAACATTGCCCAGCATAACCTTATTTACCACTAAAGTCAAAGGCACTGCCATAACGGATGCAGAGTGTGGGCATGTAGTGAACGTTTGGCAGGAGTTCAACATCTCTGATTTAGTGGAATATGCAAAATTGTACATGGACAGTGCCGTACATCTGCCTGAAAACATTTGAGGGAAATTCTGGAGTGTGTTCATGAGCACATGCACTGTGGATTATGTCTTCTGTTACACCGTGCCCGGCTTTTGTGGGGCACAGTGTTAAAAAATATACATGTTGTCATCAAACTGTTGATCGATATTAACATGGGGTACTTTTTAGGGCAAGGGATTTGCAGGGGGTCTTTGCCACTGTGTACATGGGTATGCCAAGACGAATAACCCACGGATGAGCTACATAATTTACTTGGATGTAAAAAAACTTCCACAGGCACGCCATGCAATAATGTGTGTTGTTTGGAGGTTTCCAATGGCTGTCCAAAAAGGAAATCGTCAGACTGGAGAAAAAGATACAAGATGTGGCAGTGAATCTCAGTGTAGGATATGTCTTGGAGGCAGGTCTGGCATATAGTTCCCATTTTCATGACGCCTAGTCCCGCACAATGGTTCCATTCCCAGGCTTATGACAACGCTGTGGAATAAGCAGAGATATATTCTGCACTACGGAAACATCCAGCAATGCGTAGGTATGGGGATGGAACTTACTGGAATCATTCACGGAATCTCCTTCAAGCATCATCGTTAGTTGAAGGAGTATATTGATACAAATAACAAAACGACAGCTCTTAAAACATGTCATTTTGTAAAAGATTTTTATAAATTAATGATGATTTTGTTTTAGGCGAAACCATAGAAAATTTTAGAAACCATCGTAAAATTCATCTAGTTTATCCTCGAGAGAGGCCTTATGGTGCAGGAAATCACATCGACAGGCCAAATTTTAAGCAGGCCACAATCTTCAACAATGGACTTATCGCTATGACTATGTTTCAGTGCAGTTCACGAAGCCTGCCTGTATTAGTATGCAGATCCGGACAACATCACATGTATCGACTCTGTATCCGTGAACTTTGGCTTCACAGATTCAAAGCAAAGTTGCTTGAAATGGGTACAGACATTTTCATCTTCTGGGTGAAAGGCTGCAACCCATATAAAGTATGGTAATTAGGTACAATCCTGATGCAGTCTGGATATCCAGCCAATAGTCCTTATGGCATAACACTATAAAAAAGAAGGTTATTGGCCTTATGAAAGATGATGTGAATGGATTGCAGATGTGGAAATGTATGAGGCTCAAATCTAAAATGTACTCACACGCATAGATGCAGGTCCCACCAAAAGACGGCTAAGAGAGTGCATCGTGCAGCCTCAAAGGCTCTCGTAATCAAAGATTATAACAAGTGCCTGCTCGAGGGTACTGGGTGGTGTTCCGCCTATTGTTCGCCAACTAGTCTTTCGATCGCGAGATCATGAGGTACCTACTGCACTGCAGCTGAAAGTGTCGTGATGACATCCGTGTAGATGGGATTGAGACCTCCCGTTCTCACAACCTGTTCTGATTTTTTTGATGCAGGAAGAAAGGAAGAATACAGCGAAAGAAACACAACACCAAAATTGTAGCTGCTAAGGCACACCGCATTTTTTTTTTTTTTTTTTTTTTATTTTACGTGGTTACCTGCTGTAGCTGTAGCAGACAGCAAATATTTTTGGTTAATGGCACATTGGTAAACAGATAACACGGCACTACATGATCGTAATCTGTAAGGCGAATTTCAGTTTCTGTTTATAGTTGCTCAGACATGATTGTTCACAGTTATTATCTGTTCAAATCTGCAACTGATTTGAAATATCCATAATAATTAGCACTGATTGCTAATGGCATCTGTCTTCGAGCAGATCCCAAAGTTTCACAATAATGTGGAAACATGTTAACGTTTTCAAGCACGCAAAGAAGAAATATGAAGAACGTGCTGTGGAACTGAAATCATCTAGTTCTCCCGAAGACCTACATATGTGTTGTTTATTAGTTAATTTCTTGGACATTCATTCTAATGATGTCGAAATTTTGTTAGAAATTGTGAAAACACGAGTATTAGACAAAAAGGAAATAACTCAGACGATTGTGCGAATTGTAGTTCAAATTATGATTTTTGTGCTAATTAATGTCCAGAACAGGAGAAAAATGCTGCCAAGCCTAAAGAAAACATATGCAATAATAGCTTTCAATGGCAAAGAAAGGACTGTAACTATTTGGTTACATTAACGGGGGACAAAAAGCTTTAACTTAAACAGTGTGCAAAGCCGGTGTCGTTTCATAAAGTCTGAACATGAATTGTAGAAATGGAAGCAAGGTTTACATGAATTATGAAATACGTGCAAAGGTGTGGACGAAAAACTATTCGAACGACTTAGAACTGCTCGTAAGGATCAGTGCATTGTTACCAAGGGACATCTACGAGAATGGTCTTCTGAATTGCAAGTGAGATGAACATTACTGATTTCCGGGCTAATTCAACCTAGTTAAACAAATTCAGAAATTATGTGAAAAGGAAGTCGCAAGACTACCTCACTAAACGTGACATGAAAAGGTAATACTATTTTGAAATTTGTAGCTGACGTGAAAATGAAGCTTCTTGTTTCCCCGAATATGTTGTGTGTAAAGCCTAGGAGTCGTATTTAGCGCAAAAACTGTGGGCAAATTGAAATTTGCCATTTCAATCGAAAACAAGACAAGAGTCACTTGTGCCGTTGATGAATGCCTATGACACAATCACATACAACAATCCCACTGATAAGTAACTGTGGATCACTGTTTCTGCAGATTTATATCTGCCATCAGGTACATCAAGGATAATTAGAACAAAAATTTAAAAAAAAAGGGCTGTTTACTTGTAAAAATCTTGTAATATACATAGCAAAATCTGGAAAAATGGGAGAGAATAATTTTTAGTGTTACATTTAAATTGCCTTCTTACCGTTTGCTGAAAACGATTCTTGCTTTTGTTGGATTCTTGGCCTGAGTCGTCCGTAATGTAACATCGTACATTGCCCTAATTTTCTTTCCTCTGGTAGTAACTTGTGTAACAAATAAGTCTGCAACAGTTTAGCTTTCGGTATGAACTGAAAGTTATCCAAAAATTGATGATTTGAGACTCGTTTGGTATGGTTTAGTGTTTAAAATTCGCTTTTGTGCACTTTGGACTTAGCGCTATTCACGACTGTGCCTGCTTGTTCGCCACTCGCGCGCTGAGCACGAAGGGCTCCACAGAATGCCGTTACAAGTGCTTCTTCGTGCGGAAAAAGGGAGTAGCTCTATCATTTTTTAAACACTTGCAGTGCGCCTTTGCAGCTAAAATGTTGACAGTGCATTTCTTTCACATTATTAACCCTGTGTGAAAAATTTCAGCGTAAGTTTCGACATGTCGGGTTGGATAATCCCTTTGTGAGTATGTGGATGTGTTTCTAATAACTGTTTTCACAGATATGTGTATCCCCACTACATGTGAATATATATTGCGTATTATATGGTATCTGTTCTTTCGGACACATTCAAAAGAACAGACACCATTTTGATGCAGCAGTCATTATGAATTAAGACACAAAGTAATTATAGACATTGGCTGCAAGTGGACATTGAAATCAATGGGGAAAGTTGAAGATTTGTGCCAGACCAGGATTCTAACTCAGGTCTCCTGCTTACTGGGCAGATGCCCAGAGTACTGTATCATCTGGACATGTGGTCATTACAGCTGCACGGACTATGCTAGCACGCCTCAAGTCAGACCCAAATTCTCAACTTACCCACACACTAATAATGTAGTGCCCCTTGCCCTTTATCCTCATTATTTGCAGCATTTTACCGGTTCCTATATTAGTTTGAGCCTGTTGTGCCTGCACACTGCAGAGATAATTGGCCGTCTCGCCTTAATTATATATATTTTGGTCTGACTGGAGGCATGCTATGGCAGTCTATGCAGCTGCAATGACCACTGTATGCGGATGGCTTCGTGGTCAGAGCATTTGCCTAGTAAGCGGGAGACCTATGTTGAAATCCCAGTCTGGCACAAATTTTCAACTTTCCCACAGATTTCAATCAATGCCCACTTGCAGCCAGTGTCTCTGATTCTATTATGTCTTTAATTCACAATGGCTGCTGGATCAAAATGGTGTCTATTCTTCCATATATGTCCAAAAGAACAGACACCACATACCTATACAATTAAGCGGAGACATCTCTACAGTGCAGAGGCACGACAGGCTTGAACTCTTACAGGAATCATTCAAATGCTGCGAGTAATGAGGACAGGGAAAAGGGGCACTACATTAGTAGTGTGTGAATAAGTTGAGAATTTGGGTCTGATGGAAGGTGTGCTAGGGTAATCCTTCCAGCTGCAGTGACCATAATGTTGGTTGGTTGATTTGGAAGAGGGGACCAAACAGCTAGGTCATTGGTCTCATTGGATTAGGGAAGGAAGTTGGCTGTGCGCTTTCGAAGGAACCATTCCGCATTTGCCTGAAGCAATTTAGAAAAATCACGGAAAACCTAAATTAGGATGGCTGGATGCGGGTTTGAACCGTCATCCTCCTGAATGTGAGTCCAGCGTGCTAACCACAGCACCACATCGTTCAGTATTGACCACTGGGTCCAGATGATTCAGTGCTCGGAGTATCTGCCAAGTAAGCAGGACACATGAGTTCAAATCCCAGTCCATCACGAATTATCAACTTTCCCCCTGATTTCAATCAGTGCCCACTGTAGCCCATATCCGTAAGTCGTCTGTGTCATATACATTGTTTCAAATATGTACACAACTGCACAATGTGTGTATGTGCATATGTGTATGGTTTTTCTTCACCCATTACTCTTTTAGGTCATCCATTGCACATACATTGTAAATATAGTATTAAAACTGTACACACACACACACACACACACACACACACACACACACACACACACACACACACACACACATATATATATATATATATATATATATATATATATATATATATACCTTCCAAAAAACCAAATTCATCTGCTCAAAATTTGAAACTCAAAAACTGACTACAAAATATGGACAAATTGAGAGAGTTCCATTCTTTAAATACTTAGGCGAGGTCCTAGAACCCACAGGGGGAGAGAAAACTGCACAAAAAGTTCGACTGCAAAAACTGAAAAGAGCATACTGGAAAACCCACAACATCTACAATAAAAAGTGTCTCTCCATTCACTCAAAAATACGACACTACAATACAGTAATCAAGCCCGAAGCACTATATGCCAGCGAAACACTCACACTCCATAGAAAAGGCGACCTGGAAGGCATCCTGAAAGAGGAATGCAAAATTATCAGAAAGATTCTTGGCCCAAAAAGAACGGAAGATGGACACAGGTTACAGTCTCGGAAAACTACAGAAAAATTATCTAACCTCGCCGCAGACATCCGGAAAAGAAGACTAAAATTTTACGGTCGTATCCACAGACTCCCAACACCCAGACTCTCCCACAAAATTTTAATATACATTGAAAAATTGAAAACCATACCCTGGATACAAGAAACCAAAACAGATCTAGTAAATGCACAAATAAATTCTTCAGAAGTTATAAACAGAAATGTATATATAAACTGAATTGCTTATTCTATGGAAAATGCAATGTGCACAGATTCTAGAGTGGTTTTAGTGTAAATAAATTATATCTCCATACCTGACAGCATTAGTTTACAAAAAAAAGTACATATTCGCCTTTTAAAGTGCAAAAGAAATTAGTGTCATAAAATAGGTGCTACTTCACTGTTGTATACACGTGTACACAAACCTTATTTTAAAGTACAATCAATAGATTGTTGAAAATTATTGCTTATAAGAAATTACTGTTCATAAACCATTAGTTATTTTGTTATATCATCGTTATTACTTACAAAAGAACCTGATCCCTTCACTGCAGAGTAGAAAGACTGGACTCGTGTAATTGCTGAAAAGGAGGAGTTGGGATTAGTTTGTTGTAGCAAACTGTAAGCGTTGAAATATGGAGATCTACACTTAACATCAGGGAGCTAATTATTTACAGTGTGCAGTCACATCTACACTGCACGCTCCTTTTTCTACACGAGTGGACGCATTTATACATTGTGGAGGTATATTTGCATTTTGAGGTGTCCTAGCATTTTGCGTATTTCACACCAGCATTTATAGCCAATTTACCATATTAATAACGGACCTCACACAACAGAGAACAGAGCTATAACTGAGTGCATAGTGCCTGAACCAGTGCAGCGCCGCGGCTACTGGTCGACAGCAGCATGGTGTCAATGTTTTGCAACTGACAGAGCAGAATAGGGAGGGATGGAGATAGACAAAGGGAAACATTGACATCAGAATGTGCTGACATCAGTGCAATTCTTGGATCTATTCTGTTCTGGATTCGTTTTTCTGGCAATGTTAGTTGTACTTTTAACACTGGTACACAGCAGTACTATGGATAGGTTTACTAGGGAAGATTCGACCCATAGCATATCGTGTATAGGGTCACTGAATGCAGCGGAAGAGCGGCATACTGACGCTTTGCAGCGCTATTTTCTCAGCGACAACTACGTCCAGTACTTTTGCATACGTTCAATTTTTCTAACTCTTCATCAGTAAACCTATCCATATTGCTGTGTATCACTGGTAACACACAACTAACACTCCTGGAAAAACAGTCTCGAGATAAACGCGAGCAGTACTGAAAGCAAGCTTTGCGGTGAAGAGTAACGTGAACATTCGTTGTCAACAGCGAGTGCCGTGAGTGAACAAGAAATTGTTTTCAAACAATACACTTGCACTTAAAAAAAAATGGTTCAAATGGCTCTGAGCACTATGGGACTTAACATCTGTGGTCATCAGTCCCCTAGAACTTAGAACTACTTAAACCTAACTAACCTAAGGACATCACACACATCCATGCCCGAGGCAGGATTCGAACCTGCGACCGTAGCAGTCGCGCGGTTCCGGACTGAGCGACTTGCACTTCAGGGAGAAATTTCCAATGAAGTACAAACAAGGAAAAATGGAGTAAAAAATCAAACTAAATTTAATTAGTGTTTAACGAGCCACCAAAAACCACGGGTTCTTTACACCAAAATACTCATAAAGGATCCGTCAAATATTGGAAATAAAATAGGTTAGAGAAACATCTGAAGTGCCTTTGAGTGATGTTCGAAAACATGTACAGCAAATGAGTTTCGTCAAAACTTTCTCAATTTCTTACTTTCAGACAAATCATTTCACAAAAACTTTGACCGAAATTAAAAAAAAAAAAAAAACCGGTAAATCAACTGAGCAAGAATAATAATGTCGACATGACTTGTAGTGAAGACATTACTCCTTGAGTCACATGCATTCCTTTACCTGATATTTGAAGGCATCCGTACTGAAAAATTTTTGGAACTATTTACACCTTTGGGCATAGAAATATGCCAAGGCCACACAACAGACAAATATCCTATAGTACTCTTTAAGATTGGTTCTAAGTTAAACATTGGACTATAAATTCCCTGTACATGATTCCGAGAATCATTCGAAGGTGCGTCAAATGTTTCTCTAATATATTTTATTTCTTACATTTTGAAAAATCATTTCACAAAACATTTGATCGTTTTTTTTTCTAAAATTTGTTTTTATTTTCATGTTCTCTTCAGAAAGCATAAAATATAACATATTAAAATACGATCAGTTTTCTATTATTATTATTAAGATTATTACATTACATATGAAGTTCGGTGGCAGGAGGAACAAGACTTCTGGTCAGGTGACTACAGGGTTATAAACACAAAATCAAATAGGGGTAATGCAGGAGTAGGTTTAATAATGAACAGGAAAATAGGAATGCGGGTAAGCTACTACAAACAGCATAGTGAACGCACTATTGTGGCCAAGATAGATACGAAGCCCACACCTACTACAGTAGTACAAGTTTATATGCCAACTAGCTCTGCAGATGACGAAGAAATTGAAGAAATGTATGATGAAATAAAAGAAATTATTCAGATTGTGAAGGGAGACGAAAATTTAATAGTCATGGGTGACTGGAATTCGAGTGTAGGAAAAGGAAGAGAAGGAAACATAGTAGGTGAATATGGATTGGGGGACAGAAATGAAAGAGGAAGCCGCCTGGTAGAATTTTGCACAGAGCACAACATAATCATAGCTAACACTTGGTTTAAGAATCATGAAAGAAGGTTGTATACATGGAAGAACCCTGGAGATACTAAAAGGTATCAGATAGATTATATAATGGTAAGACAGAGATTTAGGAACCAGGTTTTAAATTGTAAGACATTTCCAGGGGCAGATGTGGACTCTGACCACAATCTATTGGTTATGACCTGTAGATTAAAACTGAAGAAACTGCAAAAAGGTGGGAATTTAAGGAGATGGGACCTGGATAAACTAAAAGAACCAGAGGTTGTACACAGATTCAGGGAGAGCATAAGGGAACAATTGACTGGAATGGGGGAAATAAATACAGTAGAAGAAGAATGGGTAGCTTTGAGGGATGAAGTAGTGAAGGCAGCAGAGGATCAAGTAGGTAAAAAGACGAGGGCTAGTAGAAATCCTTGGGTAACAGAAGAAATATTGAATTTAATTGATGAAAGGAGAAAATATAAAAATGCAGTAAGTGAAACAGGCAAAAAGGAATACAAACGTCTCAAAAATGAGATCGACAGGAAGTGCAAAATGGCTAAGCAGCGATGGCTAGAGGACAAATGTAAGGATGTTGAGGCCTATCTCACTAGGGGTAAGATAGATACCGCCTACAGGAAAATTAAAGAGACCTTTGGAGATAAGAGAACGACTTGTATGAATATCAAGAGCTCAGATGGAAACCCAGTTCTAAGCAAAAAAGGGAAAGCAGAAAGGTGGAAGGAGTATATAGATGGTCTATACAAGGGCGATGTACTTGAGGACAATATTATGGAAATGGAAGAGGATGTAGATGAAGATGAAATGGGAGATATGATACTGCGTGAAGAGTTTGACAGAGCACTGAAAGACCTGAGTCGAAACAAGGCCCCCGGAGTAGACAATATTCCATTGGAACTACTGACGGCCGTGGGAGAGCCAGTCCTGACAAAACTCTACCATCTGGTGAGCAAGATGTATGAAACAGGCGAAATACCCTCAGACTTCAAGCAGAATATAATAATTCCAATCCCAAAGAAAGCAGGTGTTGACAGATGTGAAAATTACCGAACTATCAGCTTAATAAGTCACAGCTGCAAAATACTAACACGAATTCTTTACAGACGAATGGAAAAACTAGTAGAAGCCAACCTCGGGGAAGATCAGTTTGGATTCCGTAGAAACACTGGAACACGTGAGGCAATACTGACCTTACGACTTATCTTAGAAGAAAGATTAAGAAAAGGCAAACCTACGTTTCTAGCATTTGTAGACTTAGAGAAAGCTTTTGACAATGTTGACTGGAATACTCTCTTTCAAATTCTAAAGGTGGCAGGGGTAAAATACAGGGAGCGAAAGGCTATTTACAATTTGTACAGAAACCAGATGGCAGTTATAAGAGTCGAGGGACATGAAAGGGAAGCAGTGGTTGGGAAGGGAGTAAGACAGGGTTGTAGCCTCTCCCCGATGTTGTTCAATCTGTATATTGAGCAAGCAGTAAAGGAAACAAAAGAAAAATTCGGAGTAGGTATTAAAATTCATGGAGAAGAAATAAAAACTTTGAGGTTCGCCGATGACATTGTAATTCTGTCAGAGACAGCAAAGGACTTGGAAGAGCAGTTGAATGGAATGGACAGTGTCTTGAAAGGAGGATATAAGATGAACATCAACAAAAGCAAAACAAGGATAATGGAATGTAGTCTAATTAAGTCGGGTAATGCTGAGGGAATTAGATTAGGAAATGAGGCACTTAAAGTAGTAAAGGAGTTTTGCTATTTGGGGAGCAAAATAACTGATGATGGTCGAAGTAGAGAGGATATAAAATGTAGGCTGGCAATGGCAAGGAAAGCGTTTCTGAAGAAGAGAAATTTGTTAACATCCAGTATTGATTTAAGTGTGAGGAAGTCATTTCTGAAAGTATTCGTATGGAGTGTAGCCATATATGGAAGTGAAACATGGACGATAAATAGTTTGGACAAGAAGAGAATAGAAGCTTTCGAAATGTGGTGCTACAGAAGAATGCAGAAGATTAGATGGGTAGATCACATAACTAATGAGGAAGTATTGAATAGGATTGGGGAGAAGAGAAGTTTGTGGCACAACTTGACCAGAAGAAGGGATCGGTTGGTAGGACATGTTCTGAGGCATCAAGGGATCACCAATTTAGCATTGGAGGGCAGCGTTGAGGGTAAAAATCGTAGAGGGAGACCAAGAGATGAATACACTAAGCAGATTCAGAAGGATGTAGGTTGCAGTAGGTACTGGGAGATGAAGAAGCTTGCACAGGATAGAGTAGCATGGAGAGCTGCATCAAACTAGTCTCAGGACTGAAGACCACAACAACAACAACATCTATTATCATTAAGACTGTTACAGGTCGCGAGAAAGCAAATAAAATGCTGGCTGAGAGTTAAAAGTTCAATATTCAACCAAGAATTTTTAAGAGTTGTGGAGGATTTCTGTCTCGTGGATTTTTCTTTACTGTCCTGATTACTTTCAGCCAGTTAAATCTTTTACAGAATGAATGTTCACTCTGCAGCTTGGTGTACACTGATTTGAAACTTCTTGACAGATTAAAACTGTATGCCAGACAACAACTCGAACCTGGGACCTTTGCCTTTCTCATGCAAGTGTTCACCGATTGAGCTACCCAAGTATGGCCCGCACTCACAGTTTTACTTTTCCAATATCTCATCTCCTTCCTTGCAAACTGGCATCCTTTCTCTCAGGAGTGTTGGTCCCGAAAGGCATGAAAGAGAACTTTGGTGAAGTTTTGAAGGTAGGAGAAGAGGTAGTGCGGAAGTAAAGCTGTAAGAAGGGGTCATGAGTCGTACTTGAATAGCTCTGTCGGTGGAGTACTTGCCCGTGAAAAGCAAAGGTCCCGCTGTGGCACACAGTTTTAATCTGCCAGGAATTGTGAAAACTCGGACAAATTCCATTGTGTGTTTTATAGGGTGAGTTATAGGGAGTCTTAGTTTCCGCTCCTCTCAAACATTCAACCAAAAAATATACAGGGATGAGATATACTTGCCCCTTATGGCTGAGTGTCGTGAACTCTATAAATCTTTGTCGGTACCAAAGATGATACAGACGGCGTGGCTGCACCCTGTTTCGCTGTCTTCCTGTTGGGCGCAAACCAGCAACGGACAAATTAGTTCATCTATGGGAACTTGTTCCCTGGTGACTAGTCCTTTGTAGGACCCGTTCATTTTTATTCCTTCAGTATTCCTGTTTTTATCTAACTGTGTAATGCTGTATGGATTTTAAAAAAGTCAAAAATTAAACTAGAAGTTATGTACCCAACAACAAAAGCTTACCCAGGAGCTAAGAGAGGACAACTCATATTAGTTTCTTGGTGAACGGCGAAACAATTTTGAGATTTCACGAGAAACGGCTCTGCTTGCGCTTGCTACTAGTCAGTGACCATGTTCAGGTTTTCATCAAACAGATACTGAACTAAAACATTTGTCCGTGAAGCGGGACATGATGTCTTGCCTTATACACCAATCCTTCATACACCTGCACAAATTTCGAAGTGCCCCTTTGGAAACAGTTTCTTAATTTTTCTCCGAGAATACAATAACGTCACTTTGCCAACAATAATCGGCACATTAGCAACAGCTCTTCGTTAGCTGTTACCATCGTCTCGGACATCGGAACTATTACCTTGAACAACCTTCCCCATTTTTTAAATGTAGAAACTCATCTTAGAAATGGTTTAGATAACGACACAGGTGGCTCGTGTTGGTAGTCGAGAAAGTGGTTCATACCTTCCTTTCCTAGACTTTGTTGTCGAATTGGGGGCGCAGTGGGTGAGCCCTTACCCTGTGTGTGTGCTCAGTTCAACCATGAGTCAGTTTGCGCCCTTGTTGATTCTAGGGGCTCAGTATCGTTGCTGGACTATTACTGGTACCTGGAGTATCGATCTTTATGTAAGTTTGCCCCCTTACAAACTTCTTCTCGGAACTGTCGATCTGTTAGCGCCCATCGGCTGCTTTTAGTCGGCGAGTTTGTGGTTAGTTCGAGTATCGGGAAGTTTTACTGGCCGGTGAAGTTGTTAGTGGTTAAGAATTTGTCCATTAATTTGATCCTACACGCTATTAATGTTGGATGGTCAAGAAAGCGCTAGTTTTTAAAATTTTGTCCTGGGGAGCGAATCGGTTTATGCTCGTGTAATATTTCGTTACCAGTGTGTTCTGCTTTGTTGCTACTGGATGTTATGAACTGAGTCATTTGGAGACGGGACAAAGGTATCAATTGTCTTGGGCGCTCGAAAAGTTACCAGAAGTTCTCACCAAGAGACTTGGCATGACTTGGGAGAGCCAGTCCTGACAAAACTCTACCATCTGGTGAGCAAGATGTATGAGACAGGCGTCAGTAGTTCCAATGGAATGTTGTCTATTCCCGGGGCCTTGTTTCGACTCAGGTCTTTCAGTGCTCTGTCAAACTCTTCACGCAGTATCGTATCTCCCATTTCATCTTCATCTACATCCTCTTCCATTTCCATAATATTTTCCTCAAGTACATCGCCCTTGTATAGACCCTCTATATACTCCTTCCACCTTTCTGCTTTCCCTTCTTTGCTTAGAACTGGGTTTCCATCTGAGCTCTTGATATTCATACAAGTGGTTGTCTTTTCTCCAAAGGTCTCTTTAATTTTCCTGTAGGAAATATCTATCTTACCCCTAGTGAGATAAGCCTCTACATCCTTACATTTGTCCTCTAGCCATCCCTGCTTAGCCATTTTGCACTTCCAGTCGATCTCATTTTTGAGACGTTTGTATTCCCTTTTACCTGCTTCATTTACTGCGTTTTTATATTTTCTCCTTTCATCAATTAAATCCAATATTTCTTCTGTTACCGAAGGATTTCTACTAGCCCTCGATTTTTTACCTACTTGATCCTCTGCTGCCTTCACTACTTCATCCCTCAGTGCTACCTATTCTTCTTCTACCGCATTTCTTTCCCCCATTCCTGTCAATTGTTCCCCTATGCTCTCCCTGAAACTCTGTACAATCTCTGGTTTAGTCAGTTTATCCAGGTCCCATCTCCTTAAATTCCCATCTTTTTGCAGTTTCTTCAGCTTTAATCTACAGTTCATAACCAATAGATTGTGGTCCACATCTGCCCCTGGAAATGTCTTACAATTTAAAACCTGGTTCCTGAATCTCTGTCTTACCATTATATAACCTATCTGATACCTTCTGGTATCTCCATGATTCTACCATGTATACAACCTTCTTTTATGATTCTTGAACCAAGTGTTAGCTATGATTAAGTTATGCTCTGTGCAAAATTCTACCAGACGGCTTCCTCTTTCATTTCTTAGCCCCAATCCATATTCACCCACTATGTTTCCTTCTCTCCCTTTTCCTACTCTCGAATTCCAGTCACCCATGACTATTAAATTTTCGTCTCCCTTCACTACCTGAATAATTTCTTTTATCTCATCATACATTTCATCAAGAGATTTGTAAAGCAATTAATATGCATTGGCAAAGCTGAGTTGAAAGCATATCGGAAAATTCGACTCGTTCTACATCATTACGAAATATCGTATTCATGATCCATGGAACTAGTATTAATCTAATCTAATCTTATCTAATCTGAGGGTCTCTCTCAGATGGTTGCTTTTTCCTCAAATGATTAATACTTTTAATTTTCCTGTTGTTTGTTTAACTGAAAGAAATTGTAAGAATTTATTAAGTATAGTGGATCCACCAAGACTTTAATATTCTAAAAGTTAATTGGGCACATTTGGAAAGATGGTTTGAATGCACATTTTGGGGATGTCTCTCAAAGTTGTTTTCTTAAATGGTTAATATTAAATTTAGCCTAGTCGCCTAATAAGGGGTATGTAAGAAACTTGCTTTCTCGGATCGCTAGACAACATTCAAACAAATCGTGTTAATGAGTTTTATTACAAAAGGAAAAGATTAAAATACTTAAGTTTGTCAATTACGCGGATCTCTTGCAAGCAAAGGGTGACACGCAAAATAAGCAATGTTCTTCAGTACAAACAATCCTAAGTCGGTCTGTACAAGTGCTTAATCTCGAAGCTGCTATACAACTGGACCGCGACAAATCGGGCGCGGCGCTTATGTCTTCACATAGGGGTCGCTGCTGTCGCGTTGTCGTCCTGGAGAGGGGCCGTTCAGCGTGCGATTGGCTGACGTCTTCTCACAGCCATCTCTTCTCTATGGTGTCCGACTGGCGTGCGGCGCTTGACTTTACGCCGTAACAGTTAATAACTAGTTTTAAGAAAATTGTCCTGTTGCTCGTTTAAGTCAGAAAAAAATTTCACATTTTGCTAAACACTGCGCACTCATTTGGAGTTTAATATCTCAAAGGATTTGATATACATTTGCAAAGCTGAGTTGGAAGCACATTTTTGGGGTTTCTATTAATTTTGTTAATGGTTAACATTTCTTATAAGAATTAGGCATTTCTAAAAGTACCTCAAGGGCTGCTGTTTACCGTACATGTTTTTTTATTTAAATCCTTTAAGCCCTGTCACCATATTTCTTAAAACACCAATGTGTTCCTATTTAAATTTTTTTTAGCTTGCTCTAAACAAAATGTGTAAAGTAAAGGATGGAAGGTGTTTTTCCTGAACGTGGCCTAGTCGTTCCACGTTCCCTTGGTCTTGTTTCTAAAACTCTTCTTACGTTTTGATTCGCAATGTCACATAAAAAATTTCCATACAGTGAATCCGTCATGATGCAGAAATTCAATTACGGACACAATACTAGCGGTAACTTAGGTGCGTGCTGTGTAGAGGAGTGGTTAGGATCACTCGTTGGCGTGCTGCAAATCACCAATTCAACCGGCTGCAGCTATTGAGTACTTATCATTTCGAGAACGTTCTTGATGTGTCTATATTCATAAGTTTTCACTTCCGGAGTCTTCGACTTTTGTACGAATACCAGAATTCTGTAATATTCGACGTTTGTAAACTACTGTCTGAAAAAAGTGAAACACCAGGACCAAGAGATGTGATCACAATGTAATTTATTCCACCGATTGCGGGCATGACACTACACAAAAGATTAGCAACACACACCTGAAGACGCAGTGTGACTGTGGAAATTCGGTGTGGAATAGCGCCACCACGGCCTACAGATCAGAGCCGCTAGAAGTCGTACCATGGAATCAAAGAGCGACTAAATATGCTGCTAGGGAATTCTGTGCCACCCGATTTGTTGGCGTGTCCGCAAAGCAACAACTGTGGTTGCAGGAGGACATGAACGAACAAGCTGCCGATCAACCATATCCCAGAAATGTTCGATTGGCAACATGTCAGGCGAACGGGCAAGCCAGGGTAGCACTGATACCCGTTGTTCTTTGAAGATGGGTTGCACATTTTTTGCTACATGCACCCAGGCCTGGTCCTGCTGAAATACGGTATGTGGAACGGTCTGCACGAGGGGCAGTTCCTCGGGCTGTAAAACCTCACTGACGTAGCGGTAACTGTTCAGATTGTCCTCAAGAAGCAGGAGGCAAGGTCGCGTGTTAGAGGCAATGGCGCCCCAAACCATAACACATGGCGTTCTCCGGTATGCCGCTCAATAATAAATTCTGCCTGACTTTGTTCATCACGGCGCCGTCGGACGCGCATACGTCCCATCACTGTAGCACAAGCTGAAGCGGGACTCGTCCGAAAATACTACATTTTGCCACTCAACACGCCAGTGGCGGTGTTCACGTGCTCTTTGCAGTCTGTAACGTTGGTGGGTTCTGGTCAATGGAAGCCGACGCAGTGGCAAGCGTGCCTCCAGTGCAGGCCGTCAAAGACGGCGTCGAACTGTTGACAGCCGCTGCAGTACTCCAAAGACGCCCCAACACTGTGGACGAAGCTGTTTTGTCCGTTAAAGCTAAGCGGATAAGATGGCGGTCATCTCGCCCTGTGATAACATTGTGTTGTCCGGTATCCCGTCGGCGCTGTGTACGGCCGTCTTCTCTCCACTAGTTCCACATATACCTCACTGTTGAAGCAGCGTACCCTGTACGAGCCGCAGCGTCACGACACGACAGACTCGCCTCCCCGAGACCACTCATTCTGGTCCGTTCGAAAGCACTCACATGCCAACATTTCACCCTGTTATGCCGGCGAGGCGTAGTGACACTTGGTTACACGTTTCCACTTTGTGTGACGGCTCCGCAGCGACTGAGCATTGTATAACACTGGTCACACAGAAGAGGGCGCTGGTGAGCCTACCTGCACGCCACCTCCCTGTCATTTAAATCACTTGCTATGGTTCCGTTGTTCTGCATGTCCTCTTCTTGAGGCTTGTTGCAGACCTTTGCTTTTGAATGTTTCACGTTTTACAAACAGTAGGGTATAAATAGCTGCACTCTCCGTCCAGGAGTTCAGTTCTGTTCTGGCCGCATGTTGGTGTCAGTAATAAACGCGCTTCCAGTTCTACCTGCTGTACTTCAATGACGAACCGCCTCCGGATTTGGACGCTACACTGTATTACTTGCAGAAAGATCATGTCTCGTTAAGTCTTTTCTAGTTTTTCTTCTGAAATCATTTGCTGAGAGGAACGAACACAGAAGTGATCTCAAGCACGATGGTCGGCCCATCTGCAAGAAGCTATCTACTCTGAGAAGAACGAGCAGCGTACTCGTATTTCTCTTTAACTGTCATTTTAGCATGACGAAATCCATGGAGAGAAGGAATGAAGACTGCGCGATCACAACACTTCCGTCAGCCGCATTTCCTGGGAGGGAAAGAGTGCGTCAATGTCACCGCGTTATCGCTAGCTGCAACTGCTCTATCTCCGCCGCAAAATGAGCAATTGTCAGCCTAACGATGTCACCCACTACCCTTGTTAACCAAAGGCAGACGTGACGCGGTTCCCTGTAGGTTAGTCTGTGGAACAAAAGTTACAACATCAAAATGACAGAGAGTGCGTTTCTTCCCGTTAAAGGTTGCAGAAGACTCGATAAAATTGTGAGAAGTGCTTCGGAACAAGGAAGAGTTGAGTTTCAGGAAGAAAATGGTTCGCGTCCTTTCCAAGGTGGCGATGTCGGCATTTGCCTTCAGCGAAAACTTAAAATAGGAAGACTTAAAATAGTTTGGACGGGCGTGGGTTTGAGCCGCCGACCTCCCAAATGCGAGACCTATATCTTAACATCGCATCACATCTCTAGATTTTACTACTGAAATTTTAGAAATGAGCCTTTAAATGAAGGACCATGTCGCTGATAACAGTGTTTCTCGCTGAGGATTCTCAACAATGTCTGCAATGTAAGTTAATAGTAAAAAGTCACACTGCTCTTCATTGGTTCAACTTAGTCTCTAATGCTAAAGAAAAATGTGCGTGTTCCACAGCGATGAATAAAATCTTTTTATCAGATCACAACCGATTCCGTGCCATTCAAAACCACACCCTCAGGTGACATCTGTATAACAATGAATCATGAAAGAGTACCAACTAACATGAATTTTTTTTAAAAAAATAACTTTTAAAACACGTAAAATAAAAAAATTTCTCACGCAGCTAAGTCGTAATATCATAATATGTAAATTGAAGGTGGAGGAGGGAGAAAGGAAAGGAAAGGGAGGGGACCGTTGACGTCAGCTCATCGGGAATTTACGGGGAATCAGAGGCAACGAGCGAAAATGTGTGGCGGACTGGGATTCAAACTCGGGATCTCCTACTTACTGGGCAGTTGCATTAACCTGCACCGCTCGGAAAACAGTGTTTATCGCAACTTGGCGGACTGTCTCGGCACGTCCCTCGGCCGATCCATTTCCTCCACGCTCGCTACTTCGATATTTCCGCAGAAGGTTGGACTTACTTGCGCATCCACACCGAAGAAAGTGGTTTCTTGTCCATCGAGGCGATTTCGGCCATGTCCGAAAGAAGAAACACAACGCATCATGTAAGTGATAAGAGATAAGCAGCCCAGAACATGGGAAAGAACATTCATTGTCAGGCCCAACCGATAAACCGCTAAATCGCGCTACATCAACGAACCAAAATCAGGCGGACCTAGGGCTCCAGGTCCAAAAAAGTCTTTTTCTTCCTTATGAATCGACCTACATTAGTTATGACATCTAGGTTTCAGTCCTCAGACGATCCAACGATCACTTCTGTTAATTAGAGCCTTTCTCTCCTCTGTCAGTGGGATGTGCATGTGAGAAATGTCAAGCTGCACCGTGGCTGTGAGACCATGTTAAATTGTACGCCTACCTGTAACTAGGTGGGTGAGTTCATAGGTCGGAGGAAAAGAATGGCGTACCTCCTCCAACAGGACCATGACTAGTAAAGATCAACATCCAAATTGAAGGCAGCTTTCTTTTTTGTGATTCGCTGGCGGCAGCAGTTACCAAGTGTAATCTGAAGTATTCAGATTATCAGACAGGAAGTGGAACTTTCGACTTACACTTGATTTTGAATACTCCATCTATTCTTACGTTCCGTCTATCTTTCTTTGCCAGTGGCCCACACTCCTCTTACGCATGTTATTCTGATTCTACAAGCTCGCAGTCGCTAACATATGCTCCAGTCCTCAGTACGTGGCGTAATTGAATGGTATTCGTGATGTCGGTTGTTTGAATTTCGCCAGCAGTGCACTTCTTTTAACTTTTCTTTTGGTTCCTTATTAACTCATAGAAGTAAATGTTAACTAACAAATACCGATTCATATTTTTAATACAAAATAACATTTTTATTTTTAATTACTGGTCATATAAAAATAAATTAAAATGTGATAGATATGCGAAATCTATTTTTTTAATTAAAAAACTGTATACACCAATAATATTGTTCAATATCTAGAACCATGACCTTTGGAGAGAAGAGAACCACTTGTATGAATATCAAGAGCTCAGATGGCAACCCAGTTATAAGCAAAGAAGGGAAGGCAGAAAGGTGGAAGGAGTATATAGAGGGTTTATACATGAACCATGGACCTTGCCGTCGGTGGGGAGGCTTGCGTGCCTCAGCGATACAGATGGCCGTACCGTAGGTGTAACCACAATGGAGGGGTATCTGTTGAGAGGCCAGACAAACATGTGGTTCCTGAAGAGGTGCAGCAGCCTTTTCAGTAGTTGCAGGGGCAACAGTCTGGATGATTGAATGATCTGGCCTTGTAACATTAACCAAAACGGCCTTGCTGTGCTGGTACTGCGAACGGCTGAAAGCAAGGGGAAACTACAGCCGTAATTTTTCCCGAGGACATGCAGCTTTACTGTATGATTAAATGATGATGGTGTCCTCTTGGGTAAAATATTCCGGAGGTAAAATAGTCCCCCATTCGGATCTCCGGGCGGGGACTACTCAAGGGGACGTCATTATCAGGAGAAAGAAAACTGGCGTTCTACGGATCGGAGCGTGGAATGTCAGATCCCTTAATCGCGCAGGTAGGTTAGAAAATTTAAAAAGGGAAATGGATAGGTTAAAGTTAGATGTAGTGGGAATTAGTGATGTTCGGTGGCAGGAGGAACAAGACTTTTGGTCAGGTGAATACAGGGTTATAAATACAAAATCAAATAGGGGTAATGCAGGAGTAGGTTTCATAATGAATAAAAAAAATAGGAGTGCGGGTTACCTACTACAAGCAGCATAGTAAACGCATTATTGTGGCCAAGATAGACAAAAACTTAATCATAGCTAACACTTGGTTCAAGAATCATAAAACAAGGTTGTATACCTGGAAGAATCCTGGAGATACTAAAAGGTATCAGATAGATTATATAATGATAAGACAGAGATTTAGGAACCAGGTTTTAAATTGTAAGACATTTCCAGGGGCAGATATGGATTCTGACCACAATCTATTGGTTATGAACTGCAGATTGAAACTGAAGAAACTGCAAAAAGGTGGGAATTAAAGGAGATGGGACCTGGATAAGTTGAAAGAACCAGAGGTTGTAGAGAGTTTCAGGGAGAGCATAAGGGAACAATTGACAGGAATGGGGGAAAGAAATACAGTAGAAGAAGAATGGATAGCTCTGAGGGATGAAGTAGTGAAGGCAGCAGACGATCACGTAGGTAAAAAGGCGAGGGCTAATAGAAATCCTTGGGTAACAGAAGAAATATTGAATTTAATTGATGAAAGGGGAACATATAAAAATGCAGTGAATGAAGCAGGCAAATAGGAATACAAACGTCTCAAAAATGAGATCGACAGGAAGTGCAAAATGGCTAAGCAGGGATGGCTAGAGGACAAATGTAAGGATATAGACGCTTGTCTCACTAGGGGTAAGATAGATACTGCCTACAGGCAAATTAAAGAGACCTTTGGAGAGAAGAGAACCACTTGTATGAATATCAAGAGCTCAGATGGCAACCCAGTTCTAAGCAAAGAAGGGAAGGCAGAAAGGTGGAAGGAGTATATAGAGGGTTTATGCAAGCGCAATGTACTTGAGGACAATATTATGGAAATGGAAGAGGATGTAGACGAAGACGAAATGGGAGATAAGATACTGCGTGAAGAGTTTGACAGAGCACTGAAAGACCTGAGTCGAAACAAGGCCCCTGGAGTAGACAACATTCCATTAGAACTACTGATGGCCTTGGGAGAGCCAGTCATGACAAAACTCTACCATATTGTGAGGAAGATGTATGAGACAGGCGAAATACCCTCAGACTTCAAGAAGAATATAATAATTCCAATCCCAAAGAAAGCAGGTGTTGAGAGATGTGAAAATTACCGAACTATCAGTTTAATAAGTCACAGCTGTAAAATACTAACGCGAATTCTTTACAGACGAATGGAAAAACTGGTAGAAGCGGACCTCGGGGAAAATCAGTTTGGATTCCGTAGAAATGTTGGAACACGTGAGGCAATACTAACCTTACGACTTATCTTAGAAGAAAGATTAAGAAAAGGCAAACCTACGTTTCTAGCATTTGTAGACTTAGAGAAAGCTTTTGACAATGTTAATTGGAATAGTCTCTTTCAAATTCTGAAGGTGGCAGGGGTAAAATACAGGGAGCGAAAGGCTATTTACAATTTGTACAGAAACCAGATGGCCGTTATAAGAGTCGAGGGGCATGAAAGGGAAGCAGTGGTTGGGAAAGGAGTGAGACAGGGTTGTAGCCTCTCCCCGATGTTATTCAATCTGTATATTGAGCAAGCAGTAAAGGAAACAAAAGAAAAATTCGGAGTAGGTATTAAAATTCATGGAGAAGAAGTAAAAACTTTGAGGTTCGCCGATGACATTGTAATTCTGTCAGAGACAGCAAAGGACTTGGAAGAGCAGTTGAACGGAATGGCTGGTGTCTTGAAAGGAGGATATAAGATGAATATCAACAAAAGCAAAACGAGGATAATGGAATGCAGTCAAATCAAATCGGGTGATGCTGAGGGAATTAGATTAGGAAATGAGACACTTAAAGTAGTAAAGGAGTTTTGCTATTTAGGGAGTAAAATAACTGATGATGGTCGAAGTAGAGAGGATATAAAATGTAGACTGGCAACGGCAAGGAAATCGTTTCTGAAGAAGAGAAATTTGTTAACATCGGGTATAGATTTAAGTGTCAGGAAGTCGTTTCTGAAAGTATTTGTATGGAGTGTAGCCATGTATGGAAGTGAAACATGGACGATAACTAGTTTGGACAAGAAGAGAATAGAAGCTTTCGAAATGTGGTGCTACAGAAGAATGCTGAAGATAAGGTGGGTAGATCACGTAACTAATGAGGAGGTATTGAATAGGATTGGGGAGAAGAGAAGTTTGTGGCACAACTTGACTAGAAGAAGGGATCAGTTGGTAGGACATGTTTTGAGGCATCAAGGGATCACAAATTTAGCATTGGAGGGCAGTGTGGAGGGTAAAAATCGTAGAGGTAGACCACGAGATGAATACACTAAGCAGCTTCAGAAGGATGTAGGCTGCAGTAGGTACTGGGAGATGAAGAAGATTGCACAGGATAGAGTAGCATGGAGAGCTGCATCAAACCAGCCTCAGGACTGAAAACCACAACAACAACAAACATCTAGAAGTAAGAGAGCATTTGGTTTTCTATTTGCTTTTCTGCTGTTTTGCGCAAATTTTAATATATCGCGAATACTCACTTTGTCATGCAAATAGTAGTCTAGTGAAAAATAAGAAGATGTTATTTTTATTGAAAACATCATGGTTCCATATTTATTAATCAACATTTCCAAATTTTAATAACTATGGAATGAAAAAAGTGTACTACTAGCATAATTTGAACCAGTTAAATTACAATTACCGCCAAATTACGTTATGCGCTGAGCTACTAAGTAATTTATTAATGCCGCGCGGGATTAGCCGAGCGGTCTAAGTCGCTGCAGTCGTGGACTGTGCGGCTGGTCCTGGCGGAGGTTCGAGTCCCCCCCCCCCCCCCAGGGCATGGGTGTGTGTTTGTCCTTAGGATAATTTAGGTTAAGTAGTGTGTAAGCCTAGGGACTGATGACCTTAGCAGTTAAGTCCCATAAGATTTCACACACATTTGAACATTTGAAGAATTTATTAATAACGCACAAATATTTTGTACTGAACAACTGTCAGAAATCGTTTGATCTTCGTGGGGTTAGTCCGAAAGATTGTAGCAATGTAAAGGTAACACCTTTTATCTACTATTCTGCGCGTTCAGAATATAACTAGGTTGCAGTAGGCTGCAATCGCAGCTCCGCCTCTCACAAAACGTCGACTCACGTTCTAAGCCACTCCGGTGTGGAAAGGCTTTCACATTAGTCAGAACGATCAGAAAAGATTTCTCTCAACGTAGCAATAAAGTCTGACTTCTTGCAAGGTGACCAGAGGGTCATTGTGGACACTGAGTTTTAATTAAGTAATGTAGAAAATACTGGGCAAATGAAGGAAAAGCTTGACTTCTTGTGACTTTAGGTAGCTAGGAAGTGAAACGACTTACAAAATTTCGCGTTGTGTGGTATCGCGGGACTTAGTCTCTGAGCGGCGAGCAGCCGCGCGCCTGGTGCGAACTCTTAACTTTTCGCGTACTTAAGAGGCGGAATATTGGACTTGTAATTCGCTATGAGTTTGCGAATGACCGAACTGTCAAATGGATATGCGCTCGAGTGTAATAGTAATTTTAAATACGACCACTTTCGATATTAGTTTGCTTTCTGCATAAACATTATTCTAACCAAATCACAACTGTGTCGCCTACATCATTTACGGGTCGTTAATTTAGTTCGCGAACTTATTATTACTGTTATTATAGGTTATATTAACTTTGTATTTCGCAAACTTGCCATCAGCCAGACAATTTAACCAAAGGGTACACAAAAAAATGTTCAAATGTGTGTGAAATCTTATGGGACTTAACTGCTAAGTTCATCAGTCCCTAAGCTTACACACCACTGAAACTAACCTATCCTAAGGACAAACACACACACCCATACCCGAGGGAGGACCCGAACATCCGGCGGGAGGGGCCGCTCGTCAGTGACAAGGCGCCTATAACAGCGTGGCCACTCCGCGCGGCGTAAGTGTTTAGATTATAAGATTATTTGGAGGAGTAATCCAAAATTTTTTATTTCAGGATTTATTGTAGCTTGTCTGTTGTTTTGTCGTATAACAATTTTTCGGCACAAGGAGTGTGCAATTATAAATAGATAGTTCAGATGCACATTTGGGTGCGAGGAGGTCAGAGAACTCAATTATTTTGGTGAACGGTGTCAAGTCAAAAATCAGTGCACAGTACGCAAATAAATTACGTTTCTGGGGGTATATAAGGGATTTATTTATTTGTATGTATTTGGATGGTTTTATGTTTGTTTTAATATCCAAATTATAACTTATAGTCACGCCAATTTGGGTGCATGGAGGTCGGAGAAATTTGGAAAATGAAAATTAATAATGCTTACCTAGGAACACATATATATTTTTATCTACTTATCTGAGAATATTTTGGGGGAATAATTTATTGTTGTATAGAGTATCGATTTGTGTATGCAGCTTTACTGCATGGAATTAAATGTGAGGTGAGATTTGTTCTTATTTGCTTTTAGTTTTGAGTCTACAGGAGCTATTTAAATTAAAGGAAAATGTTGATTTGCTGATGAAGTCGAAAGGGAATCTGTCACGAGATGTATATTTCTAGTGGGACTTGAATAATGTATCAGAATCATTGAAAAATTTACGAGCATCTTGCAAATGTTGTAAAACAATTTTTTGCTGTGTAGTTTAGATCTGTTTGTATCGATTCCACTGGGGGAAGGGTTCAGTGCAGATCCTGGGTGGTTTCGGGAAGTGTTTGTTTTCTGGTATCTACACCCAATTCGAATTTCAACAGATCTGTTCCCGCAAAACGATGGCGATGGAATGCAGAGCCATGCAGAATTTCGGCGGAGTACTCGGCTCTGTGGAGCGCCGCTGGAGACTTCGTTGTGACGAAAAGCTTCTGTGATAGTGAGTACAGCGGTGCTCATATTTGTGCTGCATTTCAGTAGACAGTCGATTTTGATAAATGTATTTTTATTTGTCTTTTAATTAATAAGCTGCAATTCGTAATTTACGTTAGATAAAAGTTTCTTTAAATTTAAAGCATGCTACGTCAACACCACTACAAATAATTACACTAAATTACACTATTGATCTGGCGCTTAGGATATTTATGTTATTGTATTATGAATTTGTGTCTTGGAAATTTGGGTGCTACTTCACAACATGTAATGAAGTGGAGGTGTGTAAGTTAACGAGCATTTCGCTCTCATTTAAATATATTGCTGAAAGAGTCAGCCTTCAGGAATTCGATTAAGCATCAGATCATCATTTCCTCCACACAAAACACATTGAAAGATGACAGCATGACACCTTATTGAATCATTAGGTAAAAGAATATTTGTTGTACAGCTTAGTGCATAATAGTTACTTTTGTTCTTTATTTATTTATCAGAAAGCACATTGGTTCAAGGCTACTGGCTGTGGCATTCAAAGCTAAGAAAAGAATTTAACGTTTATTATGTAATGGATATTATTGTTACTTTATTTAGAACGTGAAAGTGGTCAAGCTCTGATTATTTAAACATATTAATATGTAAAATAATGTAGAATAAGCTGTAGGCAATCAGATGGACGGCTTCAGGAAAGGGAACTTCCCTAGCCAGTTGAGCGACGATGTTCGGCACGCCGAGGACCCAGTCGGAGACGGGCAGAGGGACAGTTCTGGTCTAGACACCAAAGCGGACGGTCGGTCTTTGGGTAGCTAGGAAGTGAAACGAATTAGAAAATTTCATGTGGTGTGGTGTGGCGGGACTTAGTCTCTGAGCGGTGAGCAGCCGCGCGCCTGGTGCGAGCTCTAACTTTTCGCGTAGTTAACGAGGTGGAGTATTGGAGTTGCAATTAGCGATGAGATTGTAAATGATCGAACTGTGTCAAATGGATATGCGCTCGAGTGTAATAGTAATTCTAAATACGATCACTTTCGCTATTAGTTTGCTTTTTGAATAAAAATTATTCTAACCAAATCGCAACTGTGTGCCCTACATCATTTATGGGTCGTTAATTTAGTTCCCGGTATTATTATTACTGTTATTATACAGAGGGGTCCAAAAAATGTATCCACTGTTTAAAAGTCAATAACTTTCAAACTAATTGACGGAGTTGTCTCATTTTTGGTGAAAGTGTAGCTTAAAGTCCAACTTAAAGATATCACTGTAGGTGTTCTAAATGGTCACCATTAACATCCACACACAGACGATGCCGCCGAACTGCAGCACGACCTACTGACTGCAACGTGTTCAGTTGGATATTTGCACATGAATGTACGATGAATTCTCGAAGTTTATTCAATGTGCGTGGCTTTTGTCGATAAATGACGTCCTTTAGTGTTCCCCACAGGTAAAAGTCCAGAGGAGTCACGTCTGGGGAACGTGGTGGATACTCCACATCACCTCTACGGCCTATCCATCTTCCTGGTAGATTCTCGTCGAGATACGCCCTAACACGAGTTTGGTAGTGGGCTGGGGCACCATCTTGTTGAAAGTAAACTCTTCCGTCTCCATACAAGTCTCGGATGGCAGGTAAAATGGATGTCTGAGGCGTCTGAAGCTACACCTCACCGGTAACTGTGCCGTCAAAGAAGAATGGACCAATCAAGCACCGGTAAGACAACCCACACCACACATTTACTGATGGCAAATTCACGGCTTTGTCTACATGGATGTTCGGATTTTCGGCGGCCCAGTAGATGCAATTGTGGCGATTTACTGTACCATTGAGTTTGAACTGTGCCTCATCAGACCACACAGTCATCTCTGCAACCTATTCATCGTTGCCACCATGTCAGTAAACCACTCGCAGTACTCCATTCTACGATCTGGGTCGTCCTCGTTCATTGCGTGTAGCAGTCGTGGGATGTAGCACTTCCAATTTGCTGTCTTCAAAATTCGCCAAACACTTGAGCGACTCACTCCAGTTTCACGAGCACACTGTCTCACAGACTTCTGTGGTCAGCGAGTGAATTGTTGTAACACACGACTGGAGTTAGTTGGTCACTGTTACAGGTCGTCCAGATCGTTGTTTGTGTACATCTTTAACACAGCCTTCGGCTTCAAATTTGTCTCGAATGCGACGAATCGTTAAACGTGTCGGTGGCTCTGTTTGATACTCATTTCGCCATTGCCGTTGAACCTCATTAATGTTTTCGTACTTAAAATACCACTTCAAAACCGAATTCCTTTCATCAAATGTAAGACTTGCGCCAGCCATTTTTACTCGTGTAACTAGGTGCAACTAAGAACAAAACACTGACTATCTGGCGACTGTCATCTGACAAAACAAAACAACCCTTGTGTGGCGATTGCTGGAACTACAAACTATTACACTACCAAAGATGAGACAACTCAGTCAATTAGTTTGCCAGTTATGGACTTTTAAACAGTGGATACATTTTTTGGACCCCTCTGTATGTTATATTAATTTTGTAATTCGCAAACGTGCCATCAGCCAGACAATTTAACCAAAGTATCATAAGTGTCTAATTTAGGGCTTGTTATGCAACACGTGCAGTTCAACCCCTAGACGAGTTTGAGCCACAACATTTCGACAAAGGGGAACCGCACGTGAGCCCGAACTTCTTTGGGATGTTAGCTCGCAAACACAAAGTGTCAGTGCGCAGGAAGACCCCACACAGACTAACAAACAACGTGACAGGAATGGTAAAAACAACCAAAACGGTTTGCAGCCATATACTCTCACAGCAATACTAACAGGAACTAATTGATAACAGAAGGGGATAAAAATTCAAGCGAGGGTACAAAAATAGCCGAGGACAGAATTTCAATCGGTCAGGATTTAACGGCCAGAGAGCTTATAGTCAGCAAACATGCAATGCACCGGCGACCGGGGGCAATATTCCGAAAGGCAGCTGGCAAGGGCAGAACACAACTAGGCGACAAAATAATCCGGTGCCGCCTGACTGCAATCAGTACAATCAAAATTATGTTTCGAATAGCGGCCAGGAACAAGAACATTTCAAATCGAGAGCCGCGCAAGATACTAACCATACTGAAACCAGACGCATAATGTACAGATAGGTGAGGTTACCCCTAAAGAGGAGGTCGATGCTCAGCGTAGCTTCGAAATCTTGGACCATTCTCGACAGGCCTCCGCCCGATAACCAGTAATACGGGTGGGAGCAGCGAACTAGTTAACAGCTGTTTTCTTAGAGACGACAACTGTGGTGAAATCAAAAATGACATGTGTTAGGACGATGTTACCGACTGTGTAGATGCAAATGAAGACACAGTAGAGGGAGTAATCAATGCACAAATACTTGGCTTGAGGGTACCCATAGTATTGGACACTGGAGTTACCACGAATTTAATTTTGCAGGCTCTGTTTGACCAATTACAAGAACGAGGAGACATACTGACGCTTTTAGTCCAAAACTGAAATACCAAACAGCTGTAGGAGGTAAGTCTAAAGGCATAAAATGGCAGGCATGGATACCTACTCAGATTTAGAGCTTCTCTCTACAATGCATTTTTTTTGGTGGTTCAAATGTTAATAGTAAAGTGCCTTATTGACACGGACACATTTAGGAAGTATTAAACACAAATTGATATTGATAAGGTCAAGAATGCTTTCGTTGTAAATGATCAACAGTATTCAGTAGAGCTAGTCACGCCAAACGCCAGAGAAAGCAGACCAAAACACACTGCTGATGTTCGAATACAATTCTATCCTAACGTTATGTTTGTACACACAAAGGCCACTGAGCAATCACAGGAAGAAGAAATAGGCCCTGATATCGTGCGTGTCAGGGTGAGTGAGTCCGTGTGTCTTGGGGAAGAACAAAAAGAAGAACTGCAGGAGCTTTTAATACGTTATGCTCATGGTTTTGAACGATGCCCTGGCATAAGCAAAGGATACAGATACAAAATGGAGGTGTACCCACATGAAGCCTTCTGCTTTTCGTCTTGCCCCATTCCATGGGCCAAGATGGAGGCTGTGAGGAAAGAGATCAATTGAATGCTACACTGGGAAATGATAGCACCATCCTTGTCTACATACAGTAGCCCCATTTTGGCCATTAGCAAATCAGACGGTAGTGTCCGCCTCTTGCTCAATGCACAAGGAACAAATAAAATTATTATGCAATAAATAAAATTATTAAGCCTGTCAGGACACAGCCTGACAACCTGCTAGAAGAACTTCTAAAATTCTATAACGTTAAGTACCTCCCCATAATAGATCTTCGAGGCTCATACGGGCAAATTTTACTACATGAAGATAGCCCTAAGTAAACTGCCTTTGTATGTGGGGGCGGAAGCTATCAGTTCTGTGTTCTCCTTTTGGCGTAAACGTCAGTGTGGGCGTGTGGTGTTTAAAGCTTTCCCGGCGTACTGATTGTTCCATGAAAACACGGGAGAACTGCCGGATATCAGTAACGTTCTGCCACGATATTTCGACGCAGAGTCTTCTGGCCATCTTCAGGTGAATGCCACTGTAGTAGTACTGGCGAGTGCGCTTTTTTTTTTACTTTATTGTAATTTTGATACCTGAACAACCAGGTAGGCTGGCAGCAGCACAATACGCCGCTCTTCAGCCGAAGAGAGTACATGGAGATAAACAAAGAAGAGACATTACATAGAAAAACGGCGGGAAAAAATAGGAGACACAAGAATATAAAAGCACAAGAAGCCGTTCACACTTGATGACAATCCACACTATGAACTGGAGACCCGACGCACAAACACTGAAGAAGACGATGGCACTGGTGAACAATGGAGCGTGACGGCGAAACTGAACACTAAACATGACGGCACACACGATACACTGATGGCGGTGATCTCCGGCGCGCGAATGTCCACTGAGCGTGTGCGAGTCCGGGGACCTGCCAAGAGGGGAACAGGGATGAGGAGGGGGAGAGGGGAGGAAAAGAGGATGCCACGGCTTAGGAGACGGGGACAGGAGGATAGGGAGAGGGGAGGGGAGGCCCGGGGGACGAGGGACGAGAAAAGGAGGAGGGAGGGAAAAGGGAGAGAAGGGAGGGAGGGTGCCCAGAGGAGTAAGTACAGGAGGAGGTTGGGAGGATCAAAGTTGGTAGGAGGGGTAGATGGAGGGGAGGAGGGCATCATCAGGGAGAGGGAGCTGGCGGAAGCCACCTTGGGAGAGGGTAAGGAGGGTGGAGAGATGGAGACCGGGCGGGACGTGGGAATACAGGCGCGGCAGCGGGCGGGGGTGGGAGAGGAGCGGGGAGATGAGTGGGTGAGGAGGATCAAGTTTACGGGAGGTGTACAGGATCCGTATCCTTTCAAGGAAAAGGAGGAGGTGGGGGAAGGGGATGAGATCATACAGGATCCGTGTGGGGGAGGGGAGACGGATGCGGTAGGCGAGGCAGAGAGCATGGCGTTCCAGGATTTGGAGGGATTTATAAAAGGTAGGGGGAGCAGAGATCCATGCTGGATGGGCATAACAAAGGATAGGGCGGATGAGGGATTTATAGGTATGGAGGATGGTGGAGGGGTCCAGACCCCACGTGCGGCCGGAAAGGAGCTTGAGGAGACGGAGGCGGGAACGTGCCTTGGCTTGGATGGCGAGTGCGCGCTGAGCTCCGCTATTTAAAGCCTTCTGAGGTGACATTGCGCATGCGTTGCTCAGCGTGCGCGTTCATAACGGCTCCGTGCGCTGCGCCTCGCGCCCTCCACTGTGAAAGCCTGGCGTATCGGTATCAGGTCGATTTCCATCTTTATGCAGATAACTACGTCGACTACGAAGTTTCTCTATAGCAGGATTCCAAGCAGAGTTTAGGTGATAACCGCTGTCTCGACTGATGAGAGTCTCGTTATCAGACAATCTTATTTCCACAGCTTCATTGATAATCGAGATCCAAAAATTTGATGTATGGGCCAAAATTTTTGTGTCGTTGTAATTCATGGAATGAAGACTCTGCGCCGAAATGTCGTGGCAGAACGTTACTGATATCCGGCAGTTCTCCCGTGTTTTTATGAAACAGTCGGTGTGGGCGTATTTATTTCTGCTTTATATCGAGTCTTAGGTCCTGGATTGTTAAGTAGAGTCAATATGTACGTTGATGATTTACTGATTGCTACCCGCAAGTGGTCAGAACACTTAAGGCTCTTGGCCCAAGTCTTGTATAGGTTTTCAGAATACAGAGTCACAGCCAACCTAATGAAGTCACATTTCGGTAAGGAAAGGTTTAAATTCCTTGGATACATAATATCACCTCAAGTCATACTTCAAGACCATAAGAAGCTCGATGCTATCAGACACTGCCCCATATCACAAAATAAGAAACAGTTGAAGGGATACCTTGGGTTAATACCTTTCTTCAGAAAATCTATACCACAGCAACTTTTAAACAGTGGTGATCTATTGAATCTTCTGCGGATGAACCAGCCTTAGTTATGGATCAAGCAATGCCAGACATTAACAACATTAAAGAAGCTCTTTCGAAAGTCAACATCTTACATCATCCTGACATGACCCAGAATATTTGCCCGTGTACAGACATGCCCTCGCAAGGGATGGTGCTTGTTCATTCCAGATCACTGACACGAATGGGGAGCTTACCACCAAGGCAATTAGTTTTGCTAGTAGGACCCTATTTAAAGCTGAAAGTGCATATTCCGTGACCGCATTAAAATCTCTCACGGTAATATGTGAATATTACCGTTGGAGAAATAATACTAAGGTCTATTGCGACCACCAATATTTGTCCTTCCTTCTCATTTGTAAATTCTTACACAGGAGGATCGATAGGTGGTGTTCCTATTTATGGGAATTTGATTTTAAAATTGTGTATGTCAAAGGTAATCAAAACGTAAGTAATTGCAGATGCCTAATCGTGGCTGACGCAAGGTCTAGACGAATTCTGGGAATTCGTAGAGAAGAATTCAGAAATCATGGTTCTATTGATGAAAAATTAAACATAATAACCATACTACATTAGGATGTGTACAAGCATGGAGCAACTGCAACAGAAGGATCCCGGGTGCAAAAGGTAACGCTAAAACTGCTGCAGCACAATGATGACAGCACCAAGGTGTACTGTTTTACCGACACCACCCAGAGCAGAGCCAGAGGATCACAGTAACGACTTTATATCATACATATAAAAACGCAGCTTAGAAGAAAAATCCTAAGCAGTCTACATTTAGAGAAATCTTATGCGTTGACTAGTAAGAAAATAAAACGTCTACATTACAGAACTAAACTAAGATTAAGAAAGTAGAAAGAACTAAGCTAAGGAACATATATACAGAGGACGAAGTAAACACTAACTACAGAAAACTAGCTACACACTATGATGCTATGTACGAGTTATTTATTTTTATACAAGTTGCTATTTACAGATTACGTGAACGGAAGTATCTATATGAGGAATGAAGGAATATAATCTTGATTATAGTACGAGAGATATGACTGTGCCCCGCCTAAGACAACACTTTTCTTTCCAGTGCAAAAAGGTAAGTCAAAACGCCGACCGCAGTACGAGGATGTGCACTCTTACAATTCATAAAAAGCTGATAAAAATGAACTGCGTACTAATATAAATTCAAAATATGAATATTGGACGAGTGATATATCAGTAGCCAGCGAGCAACAATGCGCTTAGTTCTAAGTTAGTATTTAAGAGTCCTTCCAGCGAACGATGCAGAATCACGTCCTGGGTAAAACAGGGAACACAATAGCTAGGTGTTTGGTACCAAAGTATAAGGACCGCGCCGAAAATAAATAATTATATGTATAAAAACATGTGTGACTGTGATAGCATGAATGTATGAGAAAAAGCTACAGGACGTCAGACGCATAAAAAGGTTGAACTTGGGTCTTGTGCTACTGAATCAAAAGGGGTCAGACCAAGCATTACCAATCCATGTGACAGACAAGGGAAATTCCCCATCACATCCCCCTCAGATATAACAGTATAAGTGGTCCAGTGGATAGCCCGTCAATAACTGAGGCATGAAAACAGGAAGAAGTTATACTGAACTGTGAAAAAAGGAGAACGCTTCAAGCTCAAGATATGCAACCTCGAACGCAATTTAACAGCAGCACTGTCGTGGTTGTGTGGTGTGTGGATTGCAAAGTCGGAGATCCGTGATCAAATCTCTCCCCCCTCCCTCTTTTTTTCTTCCACAAAATTATGAACTTTCCGTCTGGTCACTGTCGTGTCTGTTCTCCTTCTATAGTTTTGGCAATAGCCATACGTTACACTGGTTATAGAATATGAGTCATGTGATAAGAATATTTACCGTCGCAAGTAAATGTGATGAATAGTGAGAGCATGCGAGGTGCCGGATACTCCAGTATTAACGAAAACAACAAATAAACCGATGTGAAATGTGATACAACAAAGGTATTCAAGAGTCAAAACTTCCAAACCGGAACCAGGAGTCACAACATGTGGTACTTGTGTCGAAAAAATGGGAGGTACGGACGTCTGGAGGTCCCTTCCGTCCACCTCGCTATTGCAAATGGATGTTACACCACGACATAGACACAAATTTGAATGCGGCGAACAGACACGTCAATGACCCGACGGACAGTTCATAAATTTGTGAAAAAAAAAGGGGGGAGCGAGATTTGAACAAGTATCTCACCCTTCGGGGTCCAACGCCGTAACAACACAGCCACGACGTCATGCCTCGATGTAAAACATCTTAGACGGTTCACCGTTTCTATTTTTGCTTTCTTTTCACAGTTGAGTACACCTTCCTCCTGTGTTCTTGCTTGATCTGTATTCAGGTTCTGACGGGCCATCTTACCCCTACATCTGAATGGGGTGAACAGTGAGAAGAGCGCCAAGCAAGAGTTATTACACACACACGAACACAAGTACTCTGAACATTGTTTTACACTTGCTCACTGGCACAATTTTCGTAGAGTCAGATTCATGCGCAACAGAATAAATAAGACTGATATCACGTAGTAAAAGGAAGTATACGTCACCGACATTGAAGTACACTGTTTACAGTCGATGATGTATAACATAATAGTGTGCTGTCAGAATGTATCAGTAGATAGTAAACAGAAGTAAGTGGATTGGCATGAGTAGATGGTCACGAATGATGTACTCAATAATTCTCTCGTGATGAACGAAGGATTGCAGAATAGAGTAAAACCGAATGCTTCTTCTTGCTCATGACATTTCCTTTAGTCCGGTAGAGACATCCTAGTAAACTTGTCAGAGGCTTAGCTCAGCGTAGTTCTGTAGGCTTTAGTGATTTTATGTTATGAAGAATTCCTTCCGCTGCAGTAACGACGGATACTCGCGTCAGTTGCGGTGTATGAATAAAAAACTTATGCACATCATGTGAAAATGCTGTATGCAAATATTTTGTCAATACTTGAAAATGATATTGAAAAAACGACAACCTGTGTAAAGTTAATCTGAGGTGAGACTATGAATACAGATTGCTCACAAACGAACATACAAAAGGGTAATGCCTGAGAGCAAAATATGACAAAAATGATAATGTAGAAACTGAAAGATGTTACGTAACATAAAAACACAAGAGATGTACGTTATATTAAATGTCTTGTATGTATAATTTCTGTAAAGTGTTTATGTAAATTTTGTATAATATTTATGTAAAGAAATGTAAATGCAATACAAAAATATATACGTACGGAGTAAGAAATGCTCAAACCCGACGCGTCAATATATTTTAAAATGTAAATACTTAGGTTATCGAAACAATGATTAAATGTGAAGAGTATGTAAAGCTGAATATCTTTTCCAAGACAGCATATGTGAAACAAAAACTGCAAATGTACTACGAACATTTTGTGAAGGTTTGAAACCCGTACCTCGGTGTGTTCCCGTGAAAAGCGTGTGCCAGTACGAACGTTTATATCCTTGGTGGACTCGGGTATCGACAGGATATCCTACCACAGAGAGGGTTTGGAAACGAATAAAGGCATTGGAGAGTTACCTTGAACCCATTAAAGTGTCTTCGGGATGCCGATAGCGTGAGCTTGGTTCAGTCACTGAAACATGGGGGTTATGACAGGAACAAATGCCAGGGCCGTAAACATGAACCTCCTCGCCACAGCATCGATGGTTCCACTATGCACAAGCCTCGGCACACCACGTTTCAACAATGGGATGAGCACTTTTATTGACTTCGGCTAAACAAGTGAAACTGTAGCACACTCATGGACAGCTCAACTTAACTGCAACGTTAACAAACTCAAGTGCGCGCGTAGCATACGTCACGTGAGATTCGCGCGCTGGACAATATTCGCGCGCTGGACAATGCCGCAATAGCAGCCCTTAGATGCCAATAATCAGACTAACGACTCTGAACTCAAATTCGCCTGTTGACGCAACCTTTAAAAATTTTGATGTAAGCAGTAGTAGGAACAATTTATAAAATATACATTAAACAAAATTATCTGACACGTTCCGGGAGTAAACGAGGTAAACTTGGCAACGAATAAATGTCTCAGTATCCTGACAGGCCAAGAGTTTAAACTACAAAAAAGGTGCAAATAGTATAATGCATCACCACTGCATATTGACGTCAAATGACAAATGATATGGATCACACCAATATACAGGGTGGGGGGGGGGGGGGGGGGTAGGAGCTGTGTAGGTTTTTTAAATGGCCTACACATATAAATATTCGCAACGTCTCCGTTCGGCAATGATATCGTAGGGATGTATAGTTATACTTACGCTTACAAAAATGTAGAACAGAAACACCAGTCATTCTATATACCTCATTCGTCTTTTTTCGCCGATCTCGGTGTCTGTCGATATTTTGAGCTAGTGCGATAAAGACTTAAGTAAAAGTTACAATATGCAGAAGTCGCAAGTTTTCATTCTACTACCGAGTTACGTCCTAATTTTCTTTCCCGACGCTACGAGGTCTTGCATTCTCCTACTTTGCAGGCAGGTTGAGGTGTTTGCAGTGGTTTAGGCAATGGACTTGCACTCGGCAGGACAGGGTGACACATCATCGGTTGTCTATCCAAATTTAGATTTTTCCGTAGCTTCTTTAAACCAGTGTCAAGATGGATCCATTGAAATGGACACGGTAAATTCTATCCCCTTCCTTAGCCCAAGTGTTGCATTCCTCTCTCTTTTCTTTTTTTTTTCATCTGTACTGATCTCGTCCCCTTTGCAACGTAAGCCCCTACTCGTCCTTCCTTAACTTTGTATACGAGAGGAGCAGGAGGCAAACCATGCCTGGCGAACTTGTTTTATCACGTTGCCAGTGGCTTCTCTAAAACAGCCAGTAGTGGAGCAACCGCTTCACCTCACTGCCGTTACGAAGTCACACCGTAGAGGCAACATATGACGTCAGGCGTGTCCTTAGCGTGGGAAAAGGCCGTCAAGGCGACATCGCAGACAAACGGCGGCTCCTTTTGAAAAGCGGTAGAGGCTACAAGAATTCCTGCAGAAGTAAGCATAAACAGTTCGGTGAAGCACAAGGCGAAATTAGCGGTAAAAAGTCGGCTGTGCCAAACCAACATCACAGAGCGGTTCCCCTCCATAAACTACTTGGTAAATCACAGAGAAGGAAAAAAGAACATTGGGTTTAACGTCTCGTCTACATCGAGGTCATTAGTGATGGAGCACAGGCTCGAATGGTGTCAAGGATGGGGAAGGAAATCGGCCGTGCCCCTTCAACGGAACCATCCCGGCGTTTGCCCGGAGAGATTTAGGGGAATCACAGAAATCCTATATCTGTATGTCCGGACGTAGGTTTTTGATCCGTCATCATCCCGAATATCAATAAAGGTAGTTCCTTTTTATTTCGGGTCATTAAGAAAGATCTAGAGAAAAAAGCCACCCCACACTTGTTAGTTCGACTTCTAGGAGACAACTAGCTCTTCTGCCATTGGCATAGTCTGCAACAAGACCAGATGAACCTACAGTTTACTGAGTGCTGAAATCTCAGACGAATAGGGAAAGCAACTAATATTACGAGCATTTATATCTTGTTAATTTCATAATTTGCAAGTCGCGATAATACAGCGTCTAATTTAACGATAGTAGCACAAATTACCGATGATGCTGAGCCTCGAGATCAACAGAGCTCCTGAACAAATGACCGCCATAAATATTGTGCTGTCGTTGAAACATGCGCTAGTCGTTTTTTTATTACTTTACTTTTCTGTCTCAATTACACAGACAATTTGGGTTAACTGTGATTACTTTCGAACATGTCATTGCCTTATTGAAACTAGTCAACATTAAACCAAACTTCCGGTTCAAGTGAAGCAGGAAATAGAAGCAATAAAAGACTGAACGCAACTACTGATGCTTTTTATAACGCAGTGTTGGAATTCCATAAATGCTTCATTCAGTTGTGTGAAATCAGCGCACTAAGAATGGTAGACGTGAAGGCGTGCCAGAAGACACAGAGGAACTATTGCACTGCGCATGAAAACATTGCGAATGAAGTTGCCCGACGTATTGGTGTATGGACACGGACTGGCCAACGTGTCTACAAGCAATGGCAGGCATGTGCAAAAAGTGTCTGAAGGATAGGGAACGGGGATCTACATCTATTTGACTACATGATGTCTTTGCAATTTACAATTAAGTGCCTGGCAGAGTGTTCATCGAACCAGCTTAAAGCTATTTCTCTACTGTTCCACTCTCGAACGTGCAGTTAAATCTTTCTGTGCGAGCTCACATTTCTCTTATTTTATTGTAATGATCGTTTCTACCTATGTAGGTGGTCGCGAATAAGATGTTTTCACACACTGAGGAGAAGGTTAGCGATTAAATTTTATGAAAAGGTCCTGCCGCGGCGGAAAACGCCTTTGCTTTAATGATTGCCACTCCAATTCGTTTATCACATCCGTGGCACTCTCTCCCCTAGTTCGCGATAATACAAAACAAGCTGCAATACTTTGGACTTTGTTGATGTCCTCCGTAAGTCCTATCTGATGCGGATCCCACACCACACAGCAATACACCAGAGAGGGTGGACAAGCGTAGTGTAAGCAGTGTCCTTAGTCGAACTGTTGCATTTTCTACGTCTTATGTCAATAAACGGCAGTGCTTGGTTTGTTTTCCCCATTAACTTTCCACGTGATCGTTCCAATTTCGTAGTTGCAATCCCTAGTTATTTAGTTGAGTTTAAAGTCTTTAGATTTGTGCGATTCGTCATGTAACCGAAATTTAGCTGATTCCTTTTAATACTCATGTACATGACAGTTTTCGTTATTTAGAGTCAATTGTCTAAATCATTCTGCAGTTCATTTCGGTCATCTTTAGAACACGGTAAATGTAAGTATCGTCTGCAAACATTCTAAGAGGGCTACTCAGATTGTCTCCTAAGTCAGTTTTGTGGATCAGAAACAGCAGAAGACCTGTAACGCTCCCTTAGAAACGTCAGATATTACTTCTGTTTTACGTGATGACTTTCCATCAGATATTACGAACGTGACTTTTGTGATAGGAAATCACGCAGTCGCAGACTGAGGCGAGACTCCTTAGGCACGCAATCTGATTAGAAGTCGCTTGTGAGAAACGGTGTCAAAAGCCTTCTGGAAATCTAAAAATATGGAATCAATTTGACATCCCCTGTCGATAGCACTCACTACTGTGAGAAAAAATTTGGAAATTCGTGGTAAGATATTATGGGACCAAACTTCTGAGGTCATCGGTCCCTAAGCTTACACACTACTTAATCTAATTTAAACTAACTTACGCTAAGAACGACACACACACCCATGTCCGAGGGAGGACTCGAACCTCCGACGAGGGGAGCCGCGCGGACCGTGACAAGACGCCTAAGACCACGCGGCTATCCCGCGCGGCCACTTTGTGTGAATAAAGAGCTAGTTGTGTTTCACAATAACGATATTTTCTAAACCCTTGTGGGGTATTTGTCACTAATTCGTTTTCGTCGAGGTAACTCATAATGTTCGAGCACAGTACACGTTCCTAAATCCTACTGCAAATCGACGTTAGTGATATGCATCTGTAATTCAGCGAATTACTCATATTTCCTTTCTTGGGTATTGGTGTGAAGTGTGTAACTTTCCAATCTTTGGGTAAGGATCTTTCGACGAGCAAGCGGCTGTAATGATTGCTAAGTATGGAGCTACTGAATCAACAGAGTCTGAAAGGAACCTCACTGACATACAATCTGAACCAGAGGCTTAGCTTCTGTTGATTCAAGCTGCTTCGCTATATCGATAATATTTACTTCCACGTACTTATTTCTCGTATGGTGACAACAGCAAATACTGATAACCACATAAGTTTACAATTATACACTTAAAGATTTAGGCTCATAGCTAATATGTTCAAATTCTTAAAGTTAATAATTCAATAAAACTGAAAGGAGGACATTTAAACTATAAAATTAGAACAGTTACTTAAAACAGACATATTTAGCCAGATTTCAACATCTGTTGAATGAAGCCAGTAGATAGAAGAAGGAGCAGCGTTAATAAAATCACTGAATGGTCCTGGGTACTTCCTCAGAGGGCAGTCTCTGACAATATGCTGAACGGTTTGTTCCTGTGCCTCACAATCACAGGCTGGGGTCCTCACTTGTGCATCAGAGCACTGCACCTGGCGTGACCGGTTCTTGTCCTATTCAATCGTGTCCACTCACTTCTCTTCAGATTAAATCCTGGAGACTTGCAGATGGATCTTGAACACCCTGATGTTTTATTGTTGCAGTATTCCATCTCCTGCACCACTCTTCATTAACATCAAACTTCTTGATGTTTTTTCCACTATGCCAATGTGGAATGCGTGATATCAAGCGGTCTGGAAGAGAGTCATTCAAGACTGTATGTATTGGAAGGTCTTGGGGGGTAGTCGGGGTGATGTAAACTACTGGCCATTAAAATTGCTACACCAAGAAGAAATGCAAATGATAAACGGGTATTCATTGGACAAATATAATATACAAGAACTGACATGTGATTACATTTTCACGCAATTTGGATGCACAGATCCTGATAAATCAGTACCCAGAACAACCAATTCTGGCCGTAAAAACGGCCTTGATACGCCTGGGCATTGAGTCAAACAGAGCTTGGATGGCGTGTACAGGTACAGCTGCCCATGCAGCTTCAACACGATACCACAGTTCATCAAGAGTATTGACTGGCGTATTGTGACGAGCCAGTTGCTCTGCCACCACTGACCAAGCGTTTTCAATTGGTGAGAGATCTGGAGAATGTGCTGGTCAGGGCAGCAGCCGAACATTTTCTGTATCCAGAAAGGCCCCTACAGGAACTGCAACTTGCGGTCGTGCATTATCCTGCTGAAATGTAGGGTTTCGCAGGGATCGAATGAAGGGTAGAGCCATGGGTCGTAACACATCTGAAATGTAACGTCCACTGTTCAGAGCGCCGTCAATGCGAACAAGAGGTGACTCGTCTCCTACCTTCCAAACTTTACAGAAGCTCTCCTGCGAACCTTGCTAAGCCATGTCTCCGCAATATCCTTTCTTTCAGGAGTGCAAGTTCTGCAAGGTTCGCAGGAGAGCTTCTGTAAAGTTTGGAAGGTAGGAGACGAGGTACTGGCAGAAGTAAAACTGTGAGTACCGGGCGTGAGTCGTGCTTCGGTAGCTCAGTTGGTAGAGCACTTGCCCGCGAAAGGCAAAGGTTCCGAGTTCGAGTCTCGGTCGGGCACACAGTTTTAATCTGCCAGGAAGTTTCATATCAGCGCACACTCCGCTGCAAAGTGAAAATCTCATTCTGGAAACATCCCCCAGGCTGTGGCTAAGCCATGTCTCCGCAATATCCTTTCTTTCAGGAGTGCTAGTTCTGCAAGGTTCGCAGGAGAGCTTCTGTAAAGTGTGGAAGGTAGGAGACGAGGTACTGGCAGAAGTAAAGCTGTGAGTACCGGGCCTGAGTCTTGCTTCGGTAGCTCAGTTGGTAGAGCACTTGCCCGCGAAAGGCAAGGTCCCGAGTTCGAGTCTCGGTCGGGCACACAGTTTTAATCCGCCAGGAAGTTTCATATCAGCGCACACTCCGCTGCAGAGTGAAAATCTCATTCTGGAAACATCCCCCAGGCTGTGGCTAAGCCATGTCTCCGCAATACCCTTTCTTTCAGGAGTGCTAGTTCTGCAAGGTTCGCAGGAGAGCTTCTGTAAAGTGTGGAAGGTAGGAGACGAGGTACTGGCAGAAGTAAAGCTGTGAGTACCGGGCGTGAGTCGTGCTTCGGTAGCTCAGTTGGTAGAGCACTTGCCCGCGTAAGGCAAAGGTCCCGAGTTCGAGTCTCGGTCGGGCACACAGTTTTAATCTGCCAGGAAGTTTTATATCAGCGCACACTCCGCTGCAGAGTGAAAACCTCATTCTAGAACCTGGATTCATCCGAAAAAATGACGTTTTGCCATTCGTGCACCCAGGTTCGTCGTTGAGTACACCATCGCAGGTGCTCCTGTCTGTGATGCAGCGTCAAGAGTAACCGCAACCATGGTCTCCAAGTTGATAGTCCATGCTGCTGCAAACGTCGTCGAACTGCTCGTGCAGATGGCTGTTGTCTTGCAAACGTCCCCATCTGTTGACTCAGGGATCGAGATGTGGCTGCACGATCCGTTACAGCCATGTGGATAAGATGCTTGTCATCTCGACTGCTAGTGATACGAGGCCTTTTTGGATCCAGCACGGCGTTCCATATTACCCTCCCGAACTCACTGATTCCATATTCTGCTAACAGTCATTGGATCTCGACCAACGCGAGCAGCAATGTCGCGATACGATAAACCGCAATCGCGATAGGCTACAATCCGACCTTTATCAAGGTGGGAAACGTAATGGTACGTATTTCTCCTCGTTACACGAGGCATCACAATAACGTTTCACCAGGCAACGCCGGTCAACTGCTGTTTGTGAATGAGAAATCGGTTGGAAACTTTCCTCATGTCAGCACGTTGTAGGTGTCGCCACCGGCGCCAACCTTGTGTGAATTCTCTGAAAAGCTGATCATTTGTATATCACAGCATCTTCTTCCTGTCGGTTAAATTTCGCGTCTGTAGCACGTCATCTTCATGGTGTAGCAATTTTAATGGTCAGTGATGTAGATTGCCCCATTCTCGATGGGTTGCTTCTTGGCGTCGCAGTTCAGGTGGTGGAATGTTACTGATGGTATGCAGTCAAAGGATCGCTCTGAATTTTGGAGTACCCGTAGTAATTCTCATTTATTCATTCAGATGAATGTCTAGTTTTCTTGCATGAGCATTGTGTTGCCATATTGGAGCACATTATGCAGCTTCTGGGTATAGTGTCAGAGATGCAGTCCGTAGAGTGGAAGCGTCAGCACCCCAGGCTGTGCCAGCCAGTTTATTTATTATGTTATTTCGAGTCTTTAGCTTTCGACTAGTGTTTTCCAGATGTTTCTATGTGTTAACGACCGATCGTCGGTGACACCAAGGTATTTAGGCTGGAAATTATATCCAATCCTCTGCTGACAGAAATTCATATTGACTTGTTGGCTTGCGATTCTGTTTTTTACGTGGAATGCACAGACTTATACATTGGCTGCATTTGGTTAGAGTCTCCATGCTTTGTAATAGCTGTCGAAATTTTCTAAGTCTGTAGACAATATATTTTCTCCTTCCTCAAGTGTGCTGGTTTGTATGGCTATGGCAAGGTCATCGGCGCAACGAAGCTTTTTGCTAGCGGTATTTGGCATGTCACTGGTATGAGCATGGGTACTAGGACAGATCCTTGTGGAAGCCTATTTATTATGGTAAATGACTTATTCTGTTCTGTCCAGTAACGATTGGTTAACGTATTTCCCAGAAATGTCGTCAATTTCTTACTTGGGACATGCTTTTTTAGCTTCAGTACACGGTGTCATATGCTGCTGTCAGATCAACAAAGGCCACCGATGTCTTTAGTTTCTTCTGTAATCTAGCCTCAATGCAGGATGTCAAGGCTAGAACATGTTCACAGCAGCTGCGCTGCTTCTGAACCCAGGCCTGATATGTTGGAGTTATATAATTTATTATTCCTTGAGTTCTGTTAAGGATAAGTCGTTCCAGTAATTTCAAGCACACGCTGAGCAGCACATTTGGGTGATAACTTGAGTGGTCATCAACTGGCTTTCCAGACTTGAGGATTGCTAGTGTATGTGCAATCTTGAACTGTTGAGGTACTTTTCCAGTCTCGAGAATATCGTCGTAGGACCTCGTCAGCCAAGTTCTTCCGTGTTCCCCAATATGTTTTATAAATTAAAGGAACTGGCATCCAGTCCTGCTGCTATCCTAATTTTCAATATTTTAATAGCACCATTTATAGCTCTTTCATTAAAGGAGTCTGATAAGGTAGTGTTATCATGAACGTAGCTACTGACTTCATTCAGTTCACCGTTTATCTTTTCTTTGATGATTGAGTCTACAGGGATCTTCTCAGATCTTGTTCTGATGTGTAATGCCAGTTCCGATGGCGTTATCTTCGGTTGCAGATTGCAAAAATTGGTTGCAGTGCCAAGTTTCCTTAATAACGTCCATGCCTTTCTGCTCGAATGAGTCAAAATTAAACTGGATGTCAGATCCATCCTTTTCCGCTTTCTCGCTTCGTTTATCTGTCCTAGTATTGTTTTCACAATATCAGGGTTTTCAGTCTGTTGGTGTTCTGCATACTGCATACATAGTTTTTTGTTGAGTCATTCCAGCAAGGGCTGTAATGTTTGCTGAGCCCTCGTGGTATATTGCGTTTGGCTGCACCAATGATGACTCCCACAAATCCCCTATAGTTTTCTACTTTTGCGGCTATCCAACTTAAGCTACTATCGACCTCCTAAGTATACTGATCCCATAATGTAGGCTTTCAAGGCCGATATTGTCTTCACTTAAAATTTCCGAGCTGAAAGGCAGTGGTCGATGTATAAAACTCTCCCCAGGCGTTTCGTATCCGACTGCGGGAGACATCCTCCGAGGTAAAGCGGGGAACTGCAAAGACAACTCGAAGAAGCGCCGATTATATACGCAGTGCAGAGGGCGCCACTGTCCATCACGTGGCGTCGGCTATGAGACTGGCTCTGGTAATGCCAATATTCTCGATTGAAAGTAATCGATCGGCAAGCTTCCGGTGCAACGCTGACATCCAAATTTTATCCAGTTTAACACCTTCCTCTTCCCTGTTAAAATTATTACGGTGTTTATCAATCTCGATGGCCTCTCTATACATGCGCGCATAATAATGCGAGGTTTTAGATATGACGCTCGTCTCGCTGAATTTTATTTCATGATTACCTTCCTGGTAAACATGTTATGCTAAGGCCGATTTATCCGTGTGAGCCAGGCGGCAATTCCTCTTATGTTCAACAAGACGGGTGTTAACACTTTTCTTTGTGGTACCGATATAAACTTGCCCACACCTACAAGGAATTTTATATACCCCGGTGTAGCCAAACGAGGTCGTGCATCTTTTTCCGATCTTAAATATTGTTTTATTTTCCTGGTGGGTCTGAAAATAGTTTCCACCCAATACTTGCTTAACACTTTCCCAACACGATCTGTGACCTTAGTAATGAACGGAAGAAAAACCTTGCTGTTTGGCGGCTGCTGTTCGTCTTTGCTCCTGATTGTCTGCCTAGAGAGAAGTGCTCAATCTATTTCTTGCTGGAATAGCCATTCTTCTCGAAAGTCTATCGTAGATGTTCGATCTCATCTTTTAAATAAACAGGTTCACAAATTTTGTACGTCCTGTCTACCAAAGTTTTTATTACACCTCTTTTTTGCCTAGGGATGTGGTTTGAATCTTTATGCAGATAACTATCAGTATGTGTAACCTTCCTATACACCTTAAGACCCAACGTTACGTCCAGTTGTTTAATCACAGACACATCCAGAAAATTCAGTTGCCCATTACTCTCCGTCTCCATACTAAACTGGGTTTTCGGATTAATGATGTTAAGATGTATCAGGAAGGCATCCAACTCCTCTGCTCCATATGTCCATACTACGAAAGTCTCATCTACTTAGCGATACCATCTGGCTGGTCTCTTACTGGCATTCTGCAATGCCCGCTTTTTAAGTGTCTCCATAAACAAATAGTCACAGCAGGACTAAGGGGACTGCCCATAGCCACCCCGTCAATCTTTTCATGAAAGTCACTATTGGACTGAAAGTAGGTTGTGGTGAAGCATTGTCAGAATAATGGCACAATATCGGTAGGAAAAATATCCGCTATGCAGGAGATAACTTCGTTTACCGGAATCATGGTATATAACGACACAACATCGAAACTAACGAGGATATCATCCGAGCCCACGCTCATTTCCTTTAACTTGTCAAGAAAATGAGCTGAATTTTTAATATGATTGTCGATCCTGCCACCATACGGTTGCAGCAATGAGGCAAGGTATCTAGCTAACTCATTGGTGGGACCGCCTACATAGCTGACAATGGGCCTCAAAGGAACCTCAGGTAATCCAGAGAATCTAGGTGGGTACGCTTCTGTTTTACAAAGCAGCTTCTTATCGTCGATCGTTCATTTAAAAAAAAAAAAAAAAGAAAGTACACGACGCATCACGAAGGGGTTATCAAAACTAATTAAAACTGGTATTAATAAAGTAACGAAGATTAATGCAAAATTGTAGACTTTGCAACCGTAGCATAAATGTGTGACCCTGCAGTGCAATTTAACAGCGCAGCTTGCAGGGATAGTAAACATAGGACTTGTCGATACCAGGGGCATTAAGTCTTCGCGAATTTGCCGGCAAGAGTGGCCGAGCGGTTCTAGGCGCTTCAGTCTGGAGCCGCGCGACGGCTACGGTCGCAGGTTCGAATCCTGCCTCGGGCATGGATATGTGTGTTATCCTTAGGTTATTTAGGTTTAAGTAGTTCTAAGTTCTAGGGGACTGATGACCTCAGCAGTCAAGTCCCGTAGCGCTCAGAGCCATTTTTTCTTCGCGAATTTGATTATGTGTACTCAGTTGGACAGCAAATATGGCTCGCAGACAGGTGCGTGAACAATATACCCATTTGAGAGAGGAAGTGTACTTCGGCTCTAAGAAGCCGGTTGGAGTAATCGTCGAATAGTAGCACCGTTGCTGTTCAAATGTCGAGTGATTCGCCTGCTTTATTTACTGCACACATTTTTATATTTTCTCCTTTCTTCTACTGGATTCATTTCCCCTGTTCTAGTCAGTCATTGCCTAATGCTCTCTCTGAAATTGTCAACAACCTCTGGTTCTCTCGACTTATCCAGGTCACATCTCCTTAATTTCCTACCTTTTTTTCAATATCTTCAGTTTTACTGTACAGCTCATAAGAAATAAACTGTGATAATGTGAAATGACTTATAACTTAAAAATATTGTCCCAAAATTTCAATATTTTAAACATAGTTGCACAACAGCAACGGTTTCACGTAATAAAATTATAAACAGCCGACCAGTTGCAATGGATAAAGAAAATCTTTACCTAGGTTTCGACAAGTATAAATTTGTCTTCTTCAGAAGGTAGCCTAAGGACAATGAACATCATAGCTTACATTAGAAAAGTATGAAACTTAAGTCAAGAATAAATTTTAACACAAATTAGAGTACTTTTGCATTACAGAAGTATGATAACGACGACTGGTACTTACAATTTTACATTAGTAAGGACTAATGTACCATCGCCGTTTTTACAATTGTCGGCATAGATCCATTTGTCAAAAATGAAATATAGCCCTAGAATTAGGGTTTGTCACGTAAATATAAAATAGTTCATGGGTCTTGCAGAACTAACAACCGACTGAGTATAATCGGCGAGCGTAGTTACTCTGAAAACAGGGCACGTGGCGCTCGTGCGAGAAACATGTGCCAATTGGCGTACAAAGGCAACGTGTAAATTATCAGTATTAATAAGGTCCTTAGGTAAAGCAACAATAAAAAAGGAAGGAAATTAACACTCTCGTTATAACAGTATGGAAGCATTGGTACAAATAATGTAGTTATACATCAAAAACATTTCCAAAATCTCTGACTTACCTTTACTTAATCAATCTGAAACCTTCCGGTGTCTCCAGGTTTCTTCCATGCTTACAACCTTCTTTCATGCTTCTTGAACCATGTGTTAGCTTTGATTAAGTTATGCCCTGTGCAAAATTCTACCAGGCGGTTTCCTTTTTCATTCCTTACCCCCATTCCATATTCACCTACTACTTTTCCTTCTCTTCTTTTTCCTACTATCGAATTCCAGTCACCCATGACTATTAACTACCTGAGTAAGTTCTTTTGTCACACATTTCTTCAATCTCTTCGTCATCTAAGAAGCTATTTGGCAAATAAACTTGTACTACTGTGGTGGGCAGAAGCGTGGGCTTCGTATATAAAGGATAGTTTGATATACAGGATGAGTCACCTAACATTACCGCTGGATATATTTCGTAAACCACATCAAATACTGACGAATCGATTCCACAGACCGAACGTGAGGAGAGGGGCTAGTGTAATTGGTTAATACAAACCATAAAAAAATGCACGGAAGTATGTTTTTTAACACAAACCTACGTTTTTTTAAATGGAACATCTTTAGTTTTGTTAGCACATCTGAACATATAAACAAATACGTAATCAGTGCCGTTTGTTGCATTGTAAAACGTTAATTACATCCGGAGATATTGTAACCTAAAGTTGACGCTTGATTACCACTCCTCCGCTGTTCGATCGTGTGTATCGGAGAGCACCGAATTATGTAGGGATCCAAAGGGAACGGTGATGGATCTCATGTACAGAAGAGACTGGAACAGCACATTACGCCCACATGCTAACACCTTTTTATTGGTCTTTTTCACTGACGCACACCACGTGAGTACGTGTACCTCACCCCTCATGGTAATGTACATGTGCGTCAGTGAAAAAGACCAATTGAAAGGTGTTAGCAAGTGGACGTAATGTGTTGTTCCAGTCTCTTCTGTACCTAAGGTCCATCACCGTTCCCTTTGGATCCCTACGTAATTCGGTGCTCTCCGATACACACGATCGAACAGCGGAGGAGTGGTACTCAAGCGTCAAATTTAGGTTACAATATATCCGGATGTAATTAACATTTTACAATGCAACAAACTGCACTGATCACGTATTTGTTTATATGTTCAGATGTGCTAACAAAACTGACGTGGTTCCATTTAAAAAAAACGTAGGTTTGTGTTAAAAAACGTACTTCCGTGCATTTTTTTATGGTTTTGTATTAAACAATTACACTAGCCCCTCTCTTCAAGTTCGGTCTGTGGAATCGGTTCGTCAGTATTTGATGTGGTTTACGAAATATATCCAGCGGTAACGTTAGGTGACTCACCCTGTATATTTACGATTAAAATACGCAACGAATATGCCGGCAATACTTAAATACATTTTGCTTGCCCGAGTATATGTGTACTCAGTGTACACGGCTACTGTGTCAAAAAGCGTGAGGACGTTTAGGCAATCTGCGCTCCCGCGTCAACAAAAGAAATGGAAGTAGTGAAACGCAGCAGTGCCTTTTGAATGTAGCGCGCCTTTATTAGCAGTAAATGCTGTTGTAAGACTCGCTGTAGCTGCGCAGCCGCTCGTGCCGTGTCCCTTGCGAGAGCTGTGACAATAGCAGCCGCCCGCCCCTGCCTTCTGGAAGAGTCCGCCCGGCATCCACGCTACAACGTCACAGCCGCAGCCGCAGCCGCTTATCAGCCAGCGGGCCGTTCAGCAGCAGCGCTGGCCCCACCAGCTTCCGGCTCTGCTGTATTGTCTTATCACTCCCAGTAGTAAAGTCTCCTGGCGGACGCTTACAGGGGAAAGTGTTCTGCTGCCGGGATTTCATAGTCATACAGATCACGTGCACTTGCGGCCGTTCACCAGCGTTTCCAGAGTAGATTCAAATCTTCAGGCGTTCTCCGCAAATCACAGTTACTTACGTACATTTCACTCTACTAGATAAGCTCACTGGACACAATATTGATCATCCCTTTGAAAGACCACGCTGGTGGCTTTGGTGCGCTGTAGATGACATACAACTGATCATCATCATCATCATCAACAACAACAATAACAACAACAACATCATAAGGTGCTCTCCCTACTGCTAATTTCCTGACAGCATTGCTGCTGCCATTTGATCCTGTACCAAGCCATCTGCTGCATAGTCTGGTATCTTTCTCTTTGCACTGGAACAGGCATTACATGATAACGCGGCCCTCCACTGCTGACGTGCATCATGTCAGTGAAGTAGTGTCTGAATGTCTAGTCCGTCGTACGGAATCAGCTCATTATGGTACGTTGACGCGACACAGAATGCCAAACTGCGCCTCCTGTCTGCTTTCGACATGTCCATGACCACATTGTGAACGAAACTGCTACATTTTTTTGGTGTATTGACGAGGCCTGTCTAATCAGCCTAATAACCCATTAAAAACAAAATAAAAAAAGGCGATGCAGCATGAAGGACGTGATGTACATGTGCAGATAAACAAATAATTACAGTTTCAGAAAAATTGGATGATTTACTCAAGAGAAAGAGCTCACCAACAGAACAAGTCAATAATGAGTTAGTCCACCTTTTGCCATTGCGCAAGCAGCAGTTATTCGGCTTTGCACTGATTGACACAGTTGTTATCTTCTCCTGGGGTATATCGTGCCAAATTCTGTCCAGTTGGCTCGTCATATCGTACAAAATTGGCGCGATGGTTGGAGAGGCTTACTCATAATGTTCTAAACGTTCTCAACTGGGGAGATATCGGCGACCTTGCTGGCCACGGTAGGGTTTGGCATTCACAAAAACACGCGTCAATCGATGCCAAGCCAAATAACTAGTTGCACAAGAGCCGGAGGTAGACCAACACATTACTGGCTTGCTTACCTTGCGAAACCCTTAACATTGAATAAATCATCCTTTTTTCCTGAAATTGTGATCATTTGTTTGTCTTTACATGTACAATACATCTACCGATTTCCACCTCATTCCGATAATTCCTTCTTGGTGAGCATTTTTTTTCTTAGAATACAGGGTGATTCTAAAAACGCTATACATTTTGTACTTAAACAAATTTTACTAACCAATATGTAATGCCACTGCAACTTATGTTACAACAGAACATCATTTCAGTACATTTCAATGTGACCACATTGCATGTCTGGGCACACCCCCCAGCGCTCCACTGTAGACCGAAAAACCTGTCCAAGCATATCTGGTGTAATCTCAGCAGCTGCGGCACGAATTCGCTGTGTTAAGTGTTCAGTGCTGCGGTCTTCACGTGGTATACCTTAGACTTGATAAACCCCCATGCAAAAAAGTCTAAGGGTGTCAAGTCAGGAGAGCGGGCTGCCCACATCCGTGGAGAGGCACGACCAGTCCATCTTCCGGGAAATGCTTGATTCAGATAATCCCAAACAACGAGGGAAAAATAGGGTGGTGTACCATCTTGTTGAAAAACAACAGTATCCATATCCCATTAGATATCAACTGGGGCTCCAAAAACTGTTCCAACATATCTACGTATGTGGTTCCAGTAACGGTTTGTTCTGCGAAGAAGGTGGGCCCTTACACTGTTGACCTCATTATCCCTAACCAAACGTTTACTTTTGCTATGTCCCGTTGCCATTCCTGCAGCACACTTGGTTGTTCGTCTGCCCAGATCCTGCAGTTGTGTCTGTTCACATGTCCACAGGTATAAAATGTAGCTTCATCACTGAACAAGACATTTGGCATCAAATTATCATTTTCCACGGCATGTAGCAGGTCATGACAGCTTGTCTGGCTGCCTAGTCCACCGCTTCAAGCTTATGTACGACCTGGATATGGTACGCACGTTTGTACAGCCTGTAACTAAGAACTCTCCATACAGTGGTTTGATGAATACTGCTGTATAAAGATGTGGTGTAATCGTACCTAATCTACAATCACAACTACAACACTTTAAGCTTAAGGTCAAGAAAAAGTTGTGTGGCTTCGTAACATTTTCAAATGTGCATCAGTACGGAACATTGAAGATAATAACTGCCCAGCTACTCACCGACCAAGGAAAATGTCACCGCTAGCTTGCTAGCAAACATGTTTTTCGATGCTTCAGTTGGCGCCAGAACAAGTCTCCTGGTAGATGCGGAAGGGCTACGTGTGATCGCATCCTGGTTCAAATGGCTTTGAGCACTATGGGACTTAACTTCTGAGGTCATCAGTCCCCTAGAACTTAGAACTACTTAAACCTAACTAAACTAAGGACATCACACACACCCATTCCCGAGGCAGGATTCGAACCTGCGACCGTAGCGGTCACGCGGTTCCAGACTGAAGCGCATAGAACCGCTCGGCCACCCCAGCCAATCGCATCCTGCACACTTTGCACGGTATCTGGCGTTATGGCCGGCCTCTCTGGACTTTCTTCATCTGCAACACTACCACTAACCTGCAATTTATTGACTAGGGTCTTGATAGCAAGCCTGGTGGGGCCTGTTTTCAGGAATCGACGGGCAAAGTCTGTCGCCACCTGTTCATACGTCATTCCACGAAGACGAGCAGAAACAACAGCGATTCGTTCTTCTTTGGTTGCCATTCTGTCTGAGTACCTGCAAGAAACAAATATTCCGTTGCTATATCACTGAAATGGATAGTGACTTTAGAATCACCCTGTTTATTATCCATGTGATAATCTACGACGTGACGGTTGACGGGAACAACGAGAACATCGCTGCACTGTATGATACGTACTCGAGGTTTCACTCAGTAGTATGAGGGCGATGAAATTGGATATATGCTCAGCCCACGTAAGTTTAAAGAAATAGCACCAATTGTCGCAGTCGACTGCTTGAGGCAAAGTGAAAGTATCAAGACAGGCCCTGCAGATTTCCAAGTTGAATATGAATTATCAGAAAACTTCCGTCCAAACACTGCGGCGTTTGCATTACTGTTGCTTGATCATGTTATTAATTACTCGTCTCTCGCAGGAATTATGCACCGATTAGTACGAATGTGGCGGTGCTGCTTCACACCAGAGGCAATCCACGATGGTACAGCAACGTGTGAACTTTGTTGTGGACTTACAGGGGTTTTACGACAAGTGTGGCCAACATGTGTTCGAGGATGATGCGTTTCTCCCTTTCAAAAACACTGAACGAGTATTTATAACTTTTTCAATAACCGTCGCTTCACTGAAACCGTTTAAAAAAGTGCATTGCGATGACTTGCCGCACTGCAGCCTAGTCAGTCCAGAATTATCACGAAAGCGGAGGAATGAAGACAGACTGCTCTATAAAGACGTGGTGTAATCGTACCGAATCTACAATCACAACTACAACACTTTAAGTTGAAGGTCAAGAAAAAGTTGTGTGGCTTCGCAAAATTTTCAACATTGAAGGTAATAACCGCCCAGCTACTCACAGACCAAGGAAAATGTCACCGCTAGCTGGCTAGCAAACATGTTGTTCGATGCTTCAGTTGGCGCCAGAACAGTTCTTCAAGTTAGCTACCATCAACACCAACCCCAGAGGAACGGGGAGTCAGCGATTATCTACACAAACTCCTACACAGACCAGACCAGGGGAAGGTCTGTCATTGTAGCATCGGCAAAGGCATCGGTAGACTAAGGAAGAAGTAGACTTGCAAGTGATTATATTTGTGCCTCAGAAAATAGACAAATAATTTTAAATTGGAATTGATTTCACTGCTCTAAACCTCATTCCGTCTGGAATACTTAGACTTTAAATACTGGAAATAGTGGTACACTTTCTACCGTAATGCTGTAATGCCGTAATGCGGGTTGCCTGCACTGTCCTGAAGCCTGCAGTACGCAACCCTTGCCCTGCGCATTATGGCAGAACCTGTGGTGCCTTTACCATCCTTCGAAGTCTTCGTATTTCAGGAAGTATGAATTTTAGAATAGTGAAACCAAGTCTACCGTCACCAATTATACCTCTAGTTTGCATTTCGGTAGAAAAACATTACATGTCCCATTGAAACAAAAGTAACATGTTGAAAGTGATGTTTGTTTATATTTATGGGTTTCGAGTTCCTGCCAGTTTGTGTGAGCCCCCGATATAGGTGCCCCCATCGCCAACTGCATTTTTGAAATTATGTTTCATTTCGGAGATATACGACGTGACTGAGTTAGCTTGAATATTGTGTACCATGTACCTCACCATATATATATATATATATATATATATATATATATATATATATATATATATGTGTGTGTGTGTGTGTGTGTGTGTTTCATCCAGGGCGGCTAGTGCCAGTTTCCCATGTGTATATTGTATATGGAAGAGCATTATAAATAGAAATGATTGATTAAATATAAACACCCGATATACTGTATATACTGAATAATCACAAAATGATGGTTGTATGTGCAATGTATAGGATCTCCTTTATTTTCTAGTTATAGTGCAAATAATATCTCTGTAACTGATAGTATTAATTATAAAGGAAAATACATAAAAGGCTGTATAAACAATCCTTTAATTACTAGAAAAACAGTTTATTGTAAAATTACCCGATGCACATTTTGCAAATAAGCCATAAATAAATAAAGTATTTTTAATAGATAAATAAACATTGTTAAAAAATATTACCAATAAATCATAAGGTATTTTTTTATATCAGTATTCTTATTTACAAATAAACCTGGCCCTTTCCATACAAACTACAATCCATCAGGCTCATACAATTGAACTATGGAGAAGGATTGTAATTTTTGATAATCCAAGACTTAATTTTCTGTTGTTTATAACAAACCTGAACCTCTTCTCCGTGATGGTTAGACCTCGAATGTAGAGTGCTACACAACTCAACATGTTCTAAAAGATGATAAGAGTGAGCACGAATCTTATTGGTCCACTGGGCTTCCCGGCATTATATTGTGCTCCCACTGGCTGAGAGAGATAGAGAGATGGAAACAGGTTTCCTGCCAATTTTATTTCAACTGACCAGTATCGAGTTATATGATGACCTTGAATATAAGTAGTCCATTTGCCTAAGGTGTGAGAGGGTCCCCCTTGATGATGACGATCAGTTCCAGGTGGTCCCCTGTGGGGACAGGAGTAGGGGGTGGCCTTAAATATGAGTCGCCCAAAATGTACAACCGGCCACTGGATGTGAAACCTGGTACCTCCCGTGTTTCGTCAGTGACATTGAGATAAGATCGTCATCTCACTGATGCCTACTATTGGTTGCCTACATCATGGTAATAGAACAACGAATAGGAAAATAAAAATACTTTAGTTTTTAATGAAGAGCAGCAGGACGTACCTCAGCTAACGTTATTTTTCCCACACTCATCTCTTCATCGTTCTTAAACACGAGCCGATACTCGCTTTGAATTCCGTAACGCTTTCTGTTACAAAATTCAGCTGTTACTATAACAATTTCTGGAACAACGAGGATGATTTCATTGACTTTCTCACGCACAATTTGCCGTGCCAATTCACGAAACCTTCGCTACTTACGTCCTCTAAAACTCTTCGTGTAGAAATTGACTTTTTAAATGTATTCTTAATACCAACGTCACCTAACGAATATTCGCTTCTGCGATACTGTTGTCTCTGCTCTGTTTCAGTGATGACCAATTCCTTAAAACTCGCATCGGGCTGTGTGTGTGCGCGCACGCGCGCGCGCTTGTGTGTGTGTGTGTGTGTGTGTGTGTGTGTGTGTGTGTGTGTGTGTGTGTGTTTGAACCGCGTTGAACCACGAAATCTACGTACTAAGCAATGTTACTGGTATGATTTGCGTCAGTTATGAGTCGATACAACTTACAGTCCTTGCACTTCTGCTAACAAAAGGAAACGGAATGCTGTGATTGCCTTTAAGAAAGTTATCACCACAAACTCCGATGTTAACATCATAATGTGTGAAATACAACTAACTGTAAAATCTAAATGTTAGTACTACCAATTCTTGAACTCTTTGTAAATATTGCATAACAGAAAACACTGATACTGGCTACCAAAATTTAATTTGGAGGTCTAAAATGACCCCATACTTTTAGAAGGGCGATTTTGATACATAAATTTCATCTTATAATCGGATACACACAGAATTATGAAGCAAGATATAGACTATTAAAATACTGGGTTAAATAAAGCTAGCTACTAACAAAGGAACCTCCCCATCGCACCCCCCTCAGATTTAGTTATAAGTTGGCACAGTGGATAGGCCTTGATAAACTGAACACAGATCAATTGAGAAAACAGGAAGAAGTTGTGTGGAACTGTGAAAAAATAAGCAAAATATACAAACTGAGTAGTCCATGGGCCACATAAGCAATATAATGGACAATGTAAGCTTAGGAGTGCCGTGGTCCCGTGGTAGCGTGAGCAGCCGCAGAATGAGAGGTCCTTGGTTCAAGTCTTCCCTCGAGTGAAAATTTTACTTTCTTTATTTTTGCATAATTATTATCTGTACGTTCGTTCATTGACATCTCTGTTCACTGTAATAAGTTTAGTGTCTGTGTTTTGCGACCGCATCGCAAAACCGTGCGATTAGTAGACTAAAGGACGTGCCTCTCCAATGGGAACAGAAAACATTTGATCGCAAGGTCATAGGTCAACCGATTCCTCCACAGGAAAACACATCTGATATATTCTATACGACACTGGTGACGGCATGTGCGTCACATGACAGGAATATGTTGTTGACCCACCTAACTTGTACACTTGGCGAATGGGTAAAAATATTCTTCTACCTTGTCCGATTTAGGTTTTCTTGTGGGTGTGATAATCACTCCCAAAAAAGTGATGAAAACATAAGAGTTCGTCACATAAACTGAAAATAAAAAGTTAAACTCTTCACTCGATGGAAGATTTGAACCAAGGACCTTTCGTACCGCAGCTGCTCACGTTACCACGAGACCATGGCGCTCCTGCGTTGCCGTCGTCCTTAATGTTGCCTATCTTCCTTTGAACTACTCAGTGTGTATATTTTGCTTATTTTTTCACAGTTCCACACAACTTCTTCCTGTTTTCTCAATTGATCTGTGTTCAGTTTTTCAAGGCCTATCCACTGTGCCAACTTATAACTAAATCTGAGGGGGGAGCGATGGGGAGGTTCCCTTGTAAGATATGCGCTCCAAAAGTAACACAAAGACAGCACAACTTAAGCTGTATAAATCTGTGGTAATTCTAATAGCGACGAATACTTACAAAAAACTGGACAGCGAACATTCATAGAGAACGGAGCTTAGAAGCATGCGTTGCATCGAACTCACGACGGGAACGACATTAAAACGATGATATAAAGGAGTGACTCAGAAATTGTAATATATATATAAAAAAAAACTTGTGCGATTGCATTTTAGGGAGAGGCTAGAGCTAAATACCGAGAAGATAACTGTAATACACAGCAGACGAACAAGAATGCGTAGAAGAACCCAAAAGAAGATGAGTTGCTGACATCAGTATGCGAAGGTATTCATGAACTCAGTGGTGTCAGAAGAATAATGTGCAATGAAACAGTGCAAGAACCACTTAGGGCTACATCATGTATGTAATCAATAATGATCATTCTTTCGTATGCTGAAACGCAGTCTCGTCACCTAATACGAGAGTACACAATCAAAACCGCAAACACTACTACTTAAGTCAAGCGAAACAGCGTAACAGATAGTCACTGAACAGAAAGTGATGTAGAAGAAAATGTACGTCCTTCGGAACAGTACTGTGCTTCAGAATTGATAGCAGTCTGAAGGTTATCGTCAGAATAAATAAGTACGGAGAACGTGACTGACCTGGTGCGTTACAAATTACTTTGGGTGAGGGGTTAGACTGCCCGCAACGGAGTCAACTCACGTCCACTCTGCAGTTACGCACGGCAATCATCTAGTGAAGGTGTCGTGAATGAACAACTCGCCATTTGTGTTATCTATAAACGCGTTCCGCAGAAATACAGAGAAAGCGTATCACTGCTCCACCGCTGACTCGACGAGTACTAAGTCGTAATAGGCATTCTCTGTTTCTGGACAAAGCCGGTAACGCCACATTCTTGCAACGGATATAAGCGGCGACTGCTTTTTGGAACACGTAAACCCTCAGTGACAGGAGAGTGACATACATAACTGAAACTTTCTGACAGAGAGATTGCTCCGCTTAATGGAAGAAGTGCCTGTTTGTATAGCTGAACCGACCATTAAACTTTACGAGCTGTTTTTGCAACAGACAAATGGTAATCCAAGTTTAAGATATTTTGGTTAAAATAAATCCTAGTTTTAGAGGGGTTCGAAATTATTTAAAAATATAGTGATTGAAATTTACAGTTCCTCTATTTTCACCCTTAGAAATATTGTGAGTTGATTCAGTGTGTTAATCGACTTGTTTCGTATCGTGACACCTCTGGACTTCAATGTATACATACAGGGGTTTTCTACAAAGACGAGGTGAAAGAAATACTTGTCTTGTTGAATCTGGTTTCCACAAGAAATCTTCAGAAAGATACAAAGAGAAGCAGTAGAGAACGAAAGAAAGATTATATTTTACACAGACTGAGAATACAGTCTAAGGTGGACAAAGCGACTGCGCCATGACGGGATTCTTTATTGTATTTTTCACATTGTCTAACGCAAACAGTTTCATTATTAATTTCGACCTTCTAACGATTCATTATCAGAAGATTCCATAACGCAACGCATTAAATTACAAAATTGCTCTTTACCTTCTGCGCCGTTAATCTACTCTTTTCTGTAGCAGTGGGGATGATCTCACTGCCTTTCTCTCGTAGACACTTGCTGTCCTAGTTCAGAAACCTTCACTCTTTATGTCGCCGAAAAAATTGCGTGTAGAAATAGCGTTCTTTCTGACGTCACTTGACGAACATTCGCTTGTGATGCAAAGTTATTTCTTGTCTCTGTTTCATTAATCACCATTACCTTAAAATTCTCGTCGTTTAGTGTGTGTGTGTGTGTGTGTGTGTGTGTGTGTGTGTGTGCGTGAGTGTGCGTGCGTGCTTGTGAGCCACGTTTAAATCTCAAAATCGTTAATTCAGGTACTGAACAAAGTTTCGGCATGATCTGCGTCCATTATCAGACGGTACAACTTAGCGTCACTGCACTTTTAAGAAAGTTATCAGTATATAACTGAGATAACAATGTAACAAAGAGTGAAATGCACCTAAATTAAAATCTAAACGACAACGACTACCGATTCTGAAAGCCTCTTTAAGCTACTATGTAAAAGGAAACACTGATGTCGCATGTAAGGACATCATAATGAGGCTAAGATAACCTCATATTTTTCGACGGACGTACATGAATCATAGATTTCGTCTCACAATCGAATAAATACCGTATAATGAAGCAAGACACTCACTATTAAAATACTGTATAAAATAATGCTAGCTACCAGAATTAACGCTCCAGAAGTAACAAGAAATTAACACAATTTAATTTGTGTAAATCTGTGGCACTTCTAATAGCGACAAATACTTATGGAAAATGGATAGTGAACATATATACAGGAAGAGACGTACAAGCTTCCGTCGCAGCGACGCCAGAAGAATGATGATGTAAGCGAGTATTCAACAAATTTTGAAATTTATGAAAAAGACTTTTAGACTTTTGCAGTTGCAGGTATTAAAACTGGGGGGGGGGGGGGGACCTAATATAAAAGGACTTGAAAAAATATTTACAGAATGTCTGCAAAACAAAATAATTCCTGCAAACTAGAACACTATAGTATTTGTACTGTTTCGTAAGAAACGATACAGACGAGGATGAGGAAATGTAGAGCTATCAGCTTCCTCTGTGTAATGTACAGGATACTCACTAAAATTATTATCAAACACGAAGGAAAACATTATTTATTTAATCAAACAAAGTGGATACAGCACAATGAAATACACTCGACAGTAAAACAATAGTTTTTTCATTTGCAACTAAACGACCACTCTGCGATTCACAATTAAATACCTGGCAGAAGGTTCATTGAACATCTTCAGGCTACTCCTCTATTCCTCCATTCTCGAACAGCGCACGGGAAAAACGGACACTTACATCTTCCAGTGCAAGTTCTGACTTCTGTTATATTATTACGTTGACCATTTCTCGTTATTGCCATCTCATTAACGTATCATATCCGCGACACTTTCTCCCCTATTTCATGCTAACATAAAACGAGCTGCCCTTGTTTATACTTTTTCGATATCCTCCGTCAATCCTATCTCGTGAGGATACCATACTGCGCAGCAGTATTCTACCAGTGATCGACATGCTGTGGAGCGGAGGGTTTTAATTTATTTTTGTTCACTTTATAATTAGCTTTGTTTAGGTTAATTGTGTGATTTCTAAATACCACGGCCGTTTACATGACCAAAAATTATCTGCATGCACAGCCAGAAGAAAGGATGGAGAACATGCTGCCCTAACCTTCAGCATACATGTCCGCAACTCAGCTCACCGAAACCGAAATAAAATGTTCCAACTTTCTAACTTTGTATAGACCAGACGAGTTGTGAACTATGATGGTAAATGAAAATCTGATGCCATTCAACAAATCAGTACGAGTATATTCAATAAAATTTCACACTTATCAATTAATAGTTTTGCAGTTCACTGAAGTTTTCCTACCCAAATCAGCACTCGACACAGTTTAGAGAAGATTTCTACTCGAAGTTTCAAATATTGCTAATTATCACTCTGTCTGTTAAACAAGCATAGTAAATTGGTCGCCTTTTAAAGTGGGGAATAAGTTACGCCACTTGCCACTTTGTCTTCTATGATTACGCGGGGCACACAAAATTAGAAACATCGAAAAGGAACTCAGGCTCTCCAGCAAATTACAATCCTCGCAAGTTCACTTTTATACATTTGCTCAAAATCTGTGTGATAACTAATTTGAGCAGAAAACACTCCATTCAGCCGTCTTTAATGCCGTCGAACGTTTAGTGCGCGCGGATGCGGTTAGAATTACTTCACAATCTGAGGAGTGCAGTACGACTGAAGTCGATCGAATGAACTTTTTGATGCCACTACAGTAATCCTTACGTACTCTCAGAGCGGCCATTAAACAGACTGCTGCAGTTAAAACGCCTCCAGCGTCTGCAGCAGTGCCTACATAGCACTTCTTTTTTACTACAAAATCATTTAGTTGAAGATTAACAGCTTACCCAATTATTCTCTGAGCAAATCTGTGTTCTAACAATATCCCTTTCATAATAATTAAACCAGAATTTTTTTTAACGTTACTGAGGCTAGGTTGTAACCTATGAACTGTTTCTTTTCTATCCTCTGTATCATTGTCAATTTACAGTCTCATCTATAAATCTGATATAGCTTTCTCATTACATCTATTGTCCGCAGCTCTCGGTCGTGCGGTAGCGTTCTCGCTTCCAGCGCCCGGGTTCCCGGGTTCGATTCCCGGCGGGGTCAGGGATTTTCTCTGCCTCGTGAAGACTGGGTGTTGTGTGCTGTCCTTAGGTTATTTAGGTTTAAGTAGTTCTAAGCTCTAGGGGACTGATGACCATAGATGTTAACTCCCATAGCGCTCAGAGCCAATTACATCTATTGCATATAGTGATGTCTTTTTAGATCTTCATTATAAAGGTTAGATAACCTATCATGTTTTTTCAAGTCTTAGTCCACAAACCACTTTATTACTGAACATTTTGGTAGGTAAAAAGAGGTAGCTTCACAGAAACAACTAGAGAATGCTTTTATATAAAACTGAACTCAAATCCAAACGTATGACTTTCTACCTTTAATATTATGTGCTCTTGACATTTCGTAAAAAGTGGATTTTTATGTACACTAATCAGTGGATCGTGCTGACACTCTCAAGTTTTAAAATCGGCTGGATAGATGCGCCATCCTTTGAGCTGCACGGACACGCGTTAGGACACAAGCGGCTTGGTCCTGGTCAAATGATGGGGAGAAACTGACCTGTCGCTCGCCACTGTAGATATGCAGATATGGCGCTTGCACCCCCACATCACACCCAGCAAATTTTGTTACTACTGTACGCACAAAATACTAATATTCACCTCAAAACACCAAGAAACACAGATCAACAGATTATTACATTTACATGTATAAAAATGAATGAAATTTTTTTATTCCAATTTAATCATCCTTTCACACTAAGATGAAATCAACTTATTTTTTACAGTGTTTCATTTTTTTCAGTGAGTTTACCTAAAAATACAAACATTTCATTCTTTCAAATTTTGGTACTTATTTATTTATAGAACATAGGGACTTTGTGAGCATGCAAATGAACGCTCACTTACTATTTACTTTTAGTAGAGGGGAAGTCACTTGAGTGAGCGTTCTTCTCGCCGATCTATTACTTCAGAGGAAAGGGGATGAGTCATTCAGGTTGGTGTTCTCGTTGTTTTTCTTCACTCACCTCGCAGGCTGCAAATACACGTGACGTTCTTGTCCGTGAGAAACAGGTAATACAGCCTCAACTTCTGTTCTCTGACTATCGTAAGTGAGGGCAAAATAATTTACGATGTACTTTCTCTTTCTTTTACTTAAATAACCATAAAGGGCGGTAGCAGAAAGAATGATTCTATTTAAATTTATTATCTTTTCGCAAGAGTACTATTTACACCACATCAGTGTCAAAATGCAAGATGATATTAATGTCATTTTAATTCTCATCTTCTTTGCACACCCTGAAATTTTTGCTTGTCTTTTAATATGTCTTTATCGATCTTTTTTTATTCTTTTGTCATATATTGGATAGTTTGTATTATATTATCACATCAGTTGTTTCTTTATTTCGTAAAGATGAGTAACTGCAGTGATCTTCCATCTTTGCATGACACAATTAGAATTTGAATTAGCTTACAATGAAAGATATTGCTTTGTCAATGGCCGTGCTTTTGTATTATAATTGAGCAGCTGAGACTAGAAGTGGTGCAAGTGCTTGCTGAAGCAAACTGAGTAAATGACTGCCAGAGTTAAGTGCCTGTTTATAAATTATGTGATTTAGCATCAAAACATTCTAATTGTCATTTAGTCCATGAATAGCTGTAGGTAATGATTCGAGAATGAGATGCTTCTGTGGTATCTTTTATAATATATTAGAAATACTTATACTCCTTGCATCTTAAAGCTTTTTACAGTAAGACAGGTACAAGCACAAAACTATTTTCTTTACTGTGCTTTATTCTGAGGATATTTTGGTATAACACCCATGATACTCATAGCATATACTTGTTCACTTTAAAAACTATGCGCATAATTAATGTAAAATAAACATAACAAGCTGAAAAAGGTTAAGTAAGTAGCAAATACAATAAAACACCAAAACGTAAATATATTTATGTGGTTCCAACATATGTGAGGGATTATTCACTGTAGTAGTGGAGCAAAGAGCGTTCTGAGACATTTTGTTTGTGTAGGTTGCGTATATTCAGGGGCAAATTATGCTAATTAATTTATAACACCCTGCAGGTCGATTTATGACACCTGGGGATAATCTGTCCTTCTGAGAAACCCTTAAACACTCCCATTCCTTATCCCTCTGGGAAATCCCCACCCTCCCCTCACAGATCCAGCCACACTTCTGTTATCAAATTAATTGAATAATTAATTAAATTGATCATTTACTCGCCCCTCTCTCCCTGATAAATCCCAGAGCCATCCCTTCCTGTCTCCCACTTCCTCTCTCACCTCCCCAATCTGAAAATCAGCTGAAAAAAGACTCAATCTGTGCTGAACTGCGGGAGAGGAAATATGTCACAACATAAAATTCAAATCAATGTCAAGCGACATAATAATTTACTGTTCGATTCAATTTGGATATTCTTTATGTAATCAGTTTGCAGGAGACAGGTATCCCCCAACTTGGTTTGATTTCACATCTGCACCACCACTTTCCATGATGTAATAGCTGAAAGCACTGAGGAATGGAATGAACTTCAGTATATTAGAAGCCATTTTGGGTTACCAATGTGTGTGTCAGCTTTCCAGATCACAGAGTGCTGAGCTCACCCATTTGAATGTCATGGGGGTCAGACCAAATCAACCGGCTGGGTGCTGATGAACACCAGGCAGAGCACTGAGAGCATGCATTTGCATGTCAAGTAGGTCGAAAGCTACACAATGTCCTGTCCTAATTACAGATAATGATGTTGAATACCACTGAATGTGGGTCCACGTTCGACGTCCTTTGATACTCTAAACCCGAGAAACCACTTCTGCTCTCTCTCAAGTGATTTCTTCCTGTTGTAACACCTGTATCTCAAACCAGTAGACCCAGGTTATGTGTCTACCCACTTGAGGGAGTTCCATTTGTTTTCATGGTCCCAGAACAAAGCATTAGGTGGAGGCATTCCGTTGACCAGAAATTTCTAGACTCGTTTCCTGTTTCTGTATCTTTCAAGTGGTTGCTTCCTGTTTGTGTAAACACCTCCATGCAGACAGAGGTTTTAATCCCTCCTCAGAATACCGTGTTCCTTATGGCTAATGCTGGCGCAAAGGGAGAGCTGGAGCAATTGTGATATCAAAAATGGTGGGAAATCGTCCATTTGCATTATTGTATCAAATTAATTGTATAACAGTTTACAGGACACAGGGTAGGGAATAAAGCTCTGGAAGATGTAAGTCAAATAGATCGCTTAAAACACCCATCATCACCACCTTAAAATGATTCTCCTTTGTAATAAAACATATTTTCAGTGTCTGAAAATCACACACATACATTTACAATCACAAACATAAATTTTCACGACAAATAGACTATAATGCTAAACATATCTGAGGTCTTGCATGCACCAAGATTTGATAACACAAGCACCTTCTACCACCCCAATGTTTCCATCTTACGCTAAACACACTTGTTGAAAAAGACCTTCTGATCTCACACACGATCATGAAGCACACACCACCTGACTGCAGAAGGGCCAGGAACTGTTGCTGCACTAGCCCTGCCAGTAATTGCTTGGCCATCTCCAGGTATCCACAAGCAAGCCGTACTAGACACACAGAGGACAGAGAGACTGTTGCTGTGACCATCGAGCTGTCAACTGATCCATTTATAGGGGTGGGGGTGGGGGTAGGGGGAGGAATATCCATCCATCGCAAACACTCGCAATATTGAATCCGCTCATGCAAAACACACGTCCCCTTCTGTCGCCCCTCAACCAACAGGCTTGTTACTTTATTATTCAGCCAGCCATAATGGCACCACGAGCGCCGCCGCTGGGTCTTGTCCCAGCAGCTGTGGGCAAAAGTTGACAGATCTGAGCAATCTTTGTTCCCACTGGTCAAGCGAGGCTAAGCTGTGGCTTCTGGTTGGCCAAAACATCGTGAGCACTCCTGCCACTGGCCACAGCACACTGCAAGACAAGCAGGTGTGACTTGGATGTATAGTTCCGACTGCAATTCCTCCCCTAATAAAGATGCTCCTGTTTAAAAAATCCACTTTACCCAATTCGAAACGGGGAGAGTGTTGCCCATACAGCTAGAATTTCTACAGCAAAATTTAAATTCCTCCCTTTTATATTATTTATTTTCGAATACAGAAGATGATGGAGCTTACTCGCGTTTTCAAATCGCTGAACTAACATTACTTGTTGTTAAAATCCTGTACAGAAATATGGCATAGGCTATATTTCCTCTAAGTATTTTGTCATCAGGTAAAAAAAAGTCTCTTCTTATCAGCTTAATATCTGTTAACGTCGTGCATCACAGGACTAGACTACTAAACTCATTTTTGGCTCATGACGGAGTTTTAAATGCATGTTCTACCTGTCACAGGATGCTTCCTCACTTTCGAACTCTCTTAAAGTAGCCAAAAGCCTCATTATCTACAAAGTTTCTTAAGGTAATAGCACAGAGGGTTAATACTACATATCACTTTATAAATTTTATTACGATGGTCATCACTCCTGTGCATGTATGAGATTGAAATATCGTCAAAAGACCTCATCGTAACAACAACAAAAAAGTGATTACCGCTCCAACTCATGTATCATACCCATGGTACTTTGCTCTCATTTCCACCCACTCGGTAGCATGTCATTTATATCAAACTGATTGACTAACAAATTAAATTGATCATGACAGTCTCTTTGCATGGTGAGTACCTTTTTCCCCTGCAGATTACATTCGCAAGGTAATCTTTACAGACGGTTCTTTGACGTCTCTGAGGCTTCCCACAGGCCAGATAGTCACTTCCTCCAATGCCAAAATGGGTGGTAATGTTCGTCAAATAGCTGAAGATATTCATTGCTAATTACATTCTGGCTATTGGTTGCACTGTCAGGCTGGTGGAAGTAAGTCACTTGGAATTCCAGTACACTGCATCCAAACTAATCCTGCTGAGACTTGTCAGCCTACGGGGGCAGTAGCATATCTGCCATTTTCTCGTGAATCTTCCCGTCTTCGACACATAGCATTTGAAGCCAACTCATTTCGACGAGTAAGAGATGTCCCCCTGTCAACTCACAGCCCTATGCTAATTATGTCGAAATCCCACCATCTTCTGACAGCACTATTCCGTTAGTGAAGAGACTGTCTAGACCTCCATCCGTCTCTGACTAGGTAGAGAGCTATCACAACGAGAAAAATAGCACACTAATGTACAGGAGGAATGTCACAACCATGCAGAGTATACGCGGAGTGCACAAAGAAATTCAGAACCATAACAACTACAACTCACTAATAACAAATGTTGGTCTACACATATCCCCTTGTATGTGTGCCAACCTCCTTTATCGTATTCCTATGATTACTACGCTAGAAATACGACAGTGTAGTTGTCTCAGAGTATTCGTTGATAGATAGCATTTCGTGAGAAGCACATCTTTTTTTCAAATGTAGCATACCTCCATAATGCAGATCTGACAGTATCAGAGAGCTTCCAGTATACTATACACTGAATTATTTGCATCGGTGCAACATAATCCCAACTTGCTGTTTAATAGTGGACCGATCATGATAATTTCTTCCGCCTAGAGCAGAGTATATCCACATGGGTAGTAAGCACATGTGTAGTGTAGGTATTTATTTAAAAGCAAACTCAGTACTTACACATTTATCCAACCATAGTACATAGGAAGACAAGTAACCAGCGACAGCTGGCTCCTGCACTATCACATCTTATTAGTGGGTGGGTCACAGCTCACCCCCCCCCCCCCCCCCCCCCCAAAAAAAAACTTAAAGATCCATGCAGACGAATTTGAACCTGACATATTATTATGCTTTAGTCGATGGATTTGTCAATTCATAGTGTTTAGATTGCTTCCCTTACGATTCTAGAAAATGATTCCGAGTCAGACATATGCATTCTACATCAGCTGGTTCCAGATGCTTACTGCTACGTATTTTACGGTAGTTAACACTTCTGATGACAGTGTAGAGGATTTATAGTCCTATTAATGTGCGGTAGATTTCGTGGCATTCACGTCAACTACTAACTCCACCTCTGGTCTTACTGCCTGCTTCCAGACAACTCCATCATGTATGTACATTTCACATCTAAAACAAAAATAC